>NC_060122.1:772889488-774089488 GCF_021461395.2 Schistocerca americana
AGGCATCAGGAAATCGTCAAAAGGAAATTGTGTGTATTTAAGAAAATGGAGGATGTAAAAATTATAGAGGGAGACCAAGGCTTTAGAGAACACAGTTTGAAGTGGATGTTTGCTACAGTAGTTTATACAGAGATGAACAGGTTTGCACATGTCAGACAGTCGTGGAAAGCTGCATAAGACCAATCGTCAGACTGTAGACCACAACAAAGTAATGCCAAGTAGGGTACTTAAATTGGGAACACTTCCTCATTGTAGACATAACTGTGTTATACATGGTGATATGTAGTGCAGAACCTAAAGTCTAAAAGGGACATTGGTGGATACACAGGAATGTAAAGTAATATGAGATGGTAGAGAAGGAAAATCTGTTAGGGTATGTTACGAACACAACAACCATGGAAAAGGGGGTCATGCGATATATGATACAGGTAGAACATTATACGAGAATAATGATAGCTCACAATGGACCACAGCTTTAATTATTCTCGAGTTATTTCACATTTTGTTCCGAACAAGACAAATACTGATGATAAAATGTAAAAGCAACAAGATGCGCTTGACTTGTCTAGTTCATTGTATTGCCCTTGTTATCCTCGTTCCTCTTAGATTTGTCTTCACCGCATAAGAAACTGCCTTCACATCGTGCCATAGACAGAAATCTAACGCACATAAATCACGGAATATCGTGGCACCATCGAGCTGAAAGAAAGTTGTAAATGGTCCAATTTCAGGTAGCAGCGGAAGCAACGCTTCTTCGTCTGACAGATGAAGACGACGGCGTCCTAGTAGCGTACCTAGAATGAAGTAGGGCCCAACAATACGGAATGCCCATGTTACTCACCAAACTGTCTCTTGCGATGCGCTTGCTACCCTCGATAGATCTATTTAGTGAGGATTAGTATCTGACCCGTATCTGTGATCCTGTTTATGTACCTCTCAGTTCAGACAGAAATTAGGTTCATACGTAAAAAGGACGTCTTAGGAGAAACTATGACTTTTGTTCAGCTTGCGTGTCACTAATTCTTCAAACTGAACCCGACGATCTGAACAGTCCTCGACGAGATTTTGTAACATGTTACATTTTGTAAAGGTGCCATCAATATCAGGACAAATTATTCATTATTTATCGCCGGTTGACACTATTTGCCTGCGAAATGCGGCTAGTGCTGCGCTCTGAGCTATTGAACGATGTCAGAACACCCATCAAAGACATTAAATTCCTAAAAAAGTCATAATCCCACGTTTAAATTTCAAATTTTCTATTAGTCAATTGACAAATTGTAAAGCCGTGGGTATCTTCTCTTTACGATTGGGAGTGTTGTGGTGTAAGCGTACATGTTGAGTGTGATGAGTGTTGAGTTTTAGTGACATGTTTGTGTTGTTAATGACTATGGGAGAGAACGTAGAGAGTGAAAATGGGTGCCGACACACAGCCTATTCCTCGCGAACGTCTCCAAGGGGCTGCCGGGCTTAATATCCCCTTCTGACAACCACTGTCATCAGTGTTACATACCCCGATTTATGAGGCAATGTAAAGATGTTTGCAATTATAAACAGGACATTGGACGTCTGGTGAAACAAAGAGTGCACCACCACTTACCCTCCCCTTGATAGCCAAACATCGAAGACTAAAGTTTCTTCCGTCTGTAGGATGCGACGCAGCTACCTCTGAGCTGGGCGCCACTACAAAAGTGAGTGTTAGTGGCTTCTGCTACTCATTTTTCATGCATCATTTATTTAATCTGTTTAAAATATACAGTCTTCAATCTGCTTGACAAATAACAAAAATAGCTCAAAGTCCTTTACAGGAAGTACAAAATTCATCAAATCCCTTTATAAGTTTATATTTTGTTCACACAGATGATTCCTTAACCATACTGCAACTAAACATTTTGTTGACGTTGACGGTGGCAATAAATGACTTTTTTCTGATGTATTATTTGTTGTTAGCTATTTTAGCTTCTCTTTGCAAGTCCGAACAGTCTTCCAGATATTGTGAATACCGTAGGATTGGAATTCATGAACTGGTTTCTTCTCTTGTGAGTGTTATTTTCACTTTTGTACTTCATAATCAAACGGCATCAAGTCATAGGGATGGCTTCAGCTTGAAATTTTTAATTCAAACAGTGAGCAGGCTATTAAATTACGTCATTGTTAATTATCGGAACTACTTGACTAATTTATAGTTTTATAGTCTACAACAACACTTCATGCCGAATTTACGTGTTCCTGAAGTTCGTTATTAGATCTACATCCGAGCGAGGTGGCGCAGTGGTTAGACATTGGACTCGCATTCGGGAGGACGACGGTTCAATCCCGCGTCCGGCCATCCTGATTTACATTTTCCGTGATTTCCCTAAATCCCTCCAGGCAAATGCCGGGATGGTTCCTTTGAAAGGGCACGGCCGACTTCCTTCCCCGTCCTTCCCTAATCCGATGAGACCGATGACCTCGCTGTCTGGTCCCCTTCCCCAAAAACAACAGCAACAACAACTAGATCTACAAGATGACTCCGTGGTGAGGTTACAAACTCTCAGGGGTGATGGAGAAGATGAAAAGAATCGATTTGAGGTAAGGGACCCTGGTCCGGAAACGAGTCAGTGGAAATCCATAAGCGAAAATCGTTGTGGTACCTCTGACAGTGGTTCAAATGGCTATAAACACTATGGGACTTAACATCTGAGGTAGTCAGTCCCCTAGACTTAGAACGACTTCAAACTAGATTAGATTAGATTAGATTACTACTAGTTCCATGGATCATGAATACGATATTTCGTAATGATGTGGAACGAGTCAAATTTTCCAATACATGACATAATTAGGTTAATTTAACAACATACTTAAGTTAATATAACAACTTTATTTTTTTGTGTTTTTTTTTTAATATTTTTTTTCTTAATTTATATCTAAAAATTCCTCTATGGAGTAGAAGGAGTTGTCATTCAGAAATTCTTTTAATTTCTTCTTAAATACTTGTTGGTTGTCTGTCAGACTTTTGATACTATTTGGTAAGTGACCAAAGACTTTAGTGCCAGTATAATTCACCCCTTTCTGTGCCAAAGTTAGATTTAATCTTGAATAGTGAAGATCGTCCTTTCTCCTAGTATTGTAGTTATGCACACTGCTATTACTTTTGAATTGGGTTTGGTTACTAATAACAAATTTCATAAGAGAGTATATATACTGAGAAGCTACTGTGAATATCCCTAGATCCTTAAATAAATGTCTGCAGGATGATCTTGGGTGGACTCCAGCTATTATTCTGATTACACGCTTCTGTGCAATAAATACTTTATTCCTCAGTGATGAATTACCCCAAAATATGATGCCATATGAAAGCAATGAGTGAAAATAGGCGTAGTAAGCTAATTTACTAAGATGTTTATCACCAAAATTTGCAATGACCCTTATTGCATAAGTAGCTGAACTCAAACGTTTCAGCAGATCATCAATGTGTTTCTTCCAATTTAATCTCTCATCAATGGACATACCTAAAAATTTGGAATATTCTACCTTAGCTATATGCTTCTGATTAAGGTCTATATTTATTAATGGCGTCATACCATTCACTGTACGGAACTGTATGTACTGTGTCTTATCAAAATTCAGTGAGAGTCCGTTTACAAGGAACCACTTAGTAATTTTCTGAAAGACAGTATTGACAATTTCATCAGTTAATTCTTGTTTCTCAGGTGTGATTACTATACTTGTATCATCAGCAAAGAGAACTAACTTTGCCTCTTCATGAATATAGAATGGCAAGTCATTAATATATAATAAGAACAACAAAGGACCCAAGACTGACCCTTGTGGAACCCCATTCTTGATAGTTCCCCAGTTTGAGGAATGTGCTGATCTTTGCATGTTACGAGAACTACTTATTTCAACTTTCTGTACTCTTCCAGTTAGGTACGAATTAAACCATTTGTGCACTGTCCCACTCATGCCACAATACTTGAGCTTGTCTAGCAGAATTTCATGATTTACACAATCAAAAGCCTTTGAGAGATCACAAAAAATCCCAATGGGAGGTGTTCGGTTATTCAGATCATTCAAAATTTGACTGGTGAAAGCATATATGGCATTTTCTGTTGAAAAACCTTTCTGGAAACCAAACTGACATTTTGTTAGTACTTCATTTTTACAGATATGTGAAGCTACTCTTGAATACATTACTTTCTCAAAAATTTTGGATAAAGCTGTTAGAAGGGAGATTGGACAGTAATTGTTGACATCAGATCTATCCCCCTTTTTATGCAAAGGTATAACAATAGCATATTTCAGACATATATAACAAAAAAAACATTTCGATTCAAGCTAAATTAAGACATTATAAAACTGTCATTAGACCAGAATGCCTGTATGCATCGGAGTGCCTAACTCTTAACAAAAAGGGGGAAATAGAAAACATGGAAAAGAAAGAAAGGAAAATTTTGAGAAAAATATTAGGACCGAGAAAGATTGGAGAAGAGTACAAGCTAAAGAGTAATAAGGAAATATACAAAACTATTGAGAAAGTGAGTGAGGCAATGCGTAAATGCAGACTAACGTTTTATGGTCACCTGTCGAGGATGGATGGAAACAGACTAACAAGAAAAGTGTTTGAACATAGTAACAGGAACGAAAAAACCAACAATAAATGGATACAGATGGTGAAAAAGGATTTGGCCTATTTTAATGTCACCCGTGAGTCAATCAGGGACAGGGAAAAGTTTAGACAAATAGTGAACGAAATTAAGTGTTTTCCAGAAGAAACGAAACTAAAGAATAATAACAGGAAATGGTCGGAAGAGCGGAGGAGGAACCACTCGAAAATGATGAGGAAATATTGGGAAGAGAGAAAAAAAGATCAAAAAGCCGGGCAAGTGAATTGTTGAACGTGGTCCAAAGATGGCCGAAATCGAAAGAAGAAGAAGAAGAAGCATATTTCAGTCTATCAGGGAAAATGCCCTGTTCCAGAGAGCTATTACACAGGTGGCTGAGAATCTTACTAATCTGTTGAGAACAAGCTTTTAGTATTTTGCTGGAAATGCCATCAATTCCATGTGAGTTTTTGCTTTTAAGCAAGTTTATTATTTTCCTAATTTCAGAGGGAGAAGTGGGTGAGATTTCAATTGTATCAAATTGCATAGGTATGGCCTCTTCCATTAACAGCCTAGCATCTTCTAATGAACACCTGGATCCTACTATATCCACAACATTTAGAAAATGATTATTAAAAATATTTTCAACTTCTGACTTTTTGTTTGTAAAGTTTTCATTCAATTTGATGGTAATACTGTCTTCCTCTGCTCTTGGTTGACCTGTTTCTCTTTTAATAATATTCCAAATTGTTTTAATTTTATTATCAGAGTTGCTGATTTCAGACATGATACACATACTCCTGGATTTTTTAATAACTTTTCTTAATATAACACAGTAGTTTTTATAATTTTTGATAGTTTCTGGGTCACTACTCTTTCTTGCTGTCAGATACATTTCCCTTTTCCGGTTACAAGATATTTTTATACCCTTAGTAAGCCATGGTTTGTTACAAGGTTTCTTACGAGTATATTTAACTATTTTCTTGGGGAAGCAGTTTTCAAATGCATTTACAAAAATGTCATGAAATAAATTATATTTTAAATTGGCATCAGGTTCACGGTACACCTCATCCCAGTCTAACTGCTGTAGGCTTTCCCTGAAATTTGCAATTGTTAAATCGTTGACTGAACGTACTACTTTGGAGGACTGTTTAGTATTGCTGAATGGAGCTATGTCATATATTGTAACTAGCTGTGCACCATGATCAGAAAGACCATTCTCAACTAACTAACCTAAGGACACACATTCATGCCCGAGGCAGGATTCGAACCTGCGACCATAGCACCAGCGTGGTTCCGGACTGAAGCGCCTAGAACCGCTCGACCACAGCGGCCGGCTCCTCTGACAGTGGAATAAATGTACCACTACTGTTTTTGCTAAGACTCTAGGGCTTGAAACTTTCAAAAGTGGTAGTACGGACCAAAACAAAAAGAAAATATTAAGTGAAGATTGCCCCTAGAACACATACTTCAAGAGCTACGAGCAATTTCTCGGTGGGGGAAATGTGTTTCACAATAGCGAAGATGAACAAATGCTCATAGTTCTTAAGGTATGCTTTTTAGAATATTTACTAGACATTTTTACCTTGTTTTGGCCATACTATTTCCTCCAAAAATAATAGTAAAGAGACTGGATGAGAAGAAATTTTCACAGTTCTAAGTAGGTCTCTTCCTCCCATTCAACCTCCTCCTTCCCCCGTCCCTCCTACATCCGTTCACCTCTTCCCCTTGCCTCTCCATGTTATCACCCATACCCCAATTGCAGATTGAGGTTCTTACCCTATTACTTCTCTCCAGATATTAACTAGTAAGTGTACCAAGTTTGGTTGAAATCGACCCTGGGGCTTAGGAGGAGCTTCTAAGCCACGTACACTGATGTCACATATATTTAGCATATATGCAACATATTTGACACATATTTGTACATATAGTATAACAGTACCTCTAAGGAATTTCATCCCCCAGTTTCGTTTTCACGGACTGCAGTGTTAATGCGTCGTATCTCCCAAACTGTGGGCCGTCCATAATATAATTTTGCAGGTACATTCAGTGGTAAATGTGAATACTGTCTGCAAAATGTATGTTAGTAATAAAGAAATAATACATTAAAATGTCATGCCTGATGTTGCTTTTCTGCTAGATGAACAGCAAAAATATAGCATGCGATAAACTGTTTTCGTTTCATCAATTTGCAGGGGTAGCCAGGGAGAAACGTTTCAACTCCAATGACATAAATTGTTACTAATTAAATGGAATAACATGTCCAACAGTATTTCATTTGGGGTAAGATACAGAAGTACAGAGATGTGACTAGACAAAGCCCGTTTAACCGGTTGACTTCTTTAGCGTTTTATGTGTCCGTTCTTGTATGGGCTAACAGGGAAACAGTTCAGTCATATAAATGCAGCTGAAACGAAACATGGTAATAAACTCAGTTCTGACATGTTGAATGCTGTTATTAAAGTACGAGTAGGGTTTCGACGCCATATTCCCTTTTCAACAAAATTGTAAAAATGTAGTCTTAAGTAGGTAAGTCAACTGTCTATAATGCACAGATGATTTGGGTGAAGCAATAGTAAATACAGGTTTCATGAATGCAAATTAATATTTCAATTAACATGTATAGTGTTGCATAAAATCTATTTTGTAGATTTAAATTTGCAGATTTATTATCATTCTTACAAGTACGTAATTCAAATAATGTTATACATTCACAGTTGTTTGTTTGTATTACTGTAATGTGCAACAGATGCCAAATTTTAAAAAAAGTTTAAATTAATGGGAGTCTGTTACACAGTATAATTACTGCAGAAATGAAACTGCACAATAATACACCAGGTTTCATTTCAGCTTTTCTTTGTGAAAGTATTTAGCCTGTTCCGTTTTCGAGAACTGGCAACACAGGCTGCTGAAGGACAGATGGTGACGGGTTACATTTTAAGAAGAGGACGTGGTTAACCATAAAGAGGCCGCAAAATCCGTCTTTACTTTCATGTGTTTTTATCTTTCTTTTGTAATATTATATCTTTTACGATTAATGACATTACTGTGAGGACTTCGCATGGATGAGGATTTACAGATTTATCCCATGCAATGAACATCTTTCTGTGCCGATATTCCTTATGATGAGAGTTTGCACCTGCGAAATGCGTCAAATTAGAATTTCTGCATTATGTGTGGTTGAGCGTACCCTTTAGTGCAGCCTCGATCTCACATCCAGTCATGGATGCATTCAAAGACTGACTTATTTTTTGTCAATAGGTTCATGAATATATCCGTCTAGACAACTTCATATAGTTCGAGTCTCGGTCGGGCACACAGTTTTAATCTGCCAGGAAGTTTCAACTTCATATAGTTCTTCATACACAGCTTGGTGTCACTTCCGACATCATCAAATCAGAACTTACATCTTCTAAAACAACGTTTAACATCAGTACCAGTACCTAAGCGGTATGTCAATTGTTTATCCCAATGACTAGAATGTATCGCCATTTTCGAAGTAATGTTGCAAAATTTATTTTCTTAAACTCTGTGATACACGCCAGAGTAACTTCGACAGCGTATCTATGCGAGAGATTTGAGATACGTTTTCCTCCATGCAGTAAACGTAAATTGTGTAAGTGTCCTGGTATTCTTTGCATTTACGTTCTTTACACAGGCAGTCGTCCGTAGTACTGTCTGGTGTCACTTTGGTATTGACATAGGCTTCACAGCACCTAACCCGACCATCAATTTTTAAATGTTTTTAAATTTTTACTAATTTTTGTTTTGTTTTTTATGTGTATTGTTTCGTGTGAAAATCATCTCCTCTCTCTTGCTATTTTCAGTACACCTGAAGATGAGAGTATAAGAGCCCGAAACCGGTCGTGTGATAAATAAAAGAACCTTACAACTGTAGTGGTATTTTAACCACTCCGGATGTTCCTCCGACAGGATTGTTTGTATTATTATTATTATTATTATTATTATTAATAATATTGTTGGAAGATGGATGTTTTATCAATGCCAATGGTTTTCAAGTATCCACTATGATCATTTGGCATTGCTCTCAGTGTACCGAGACACTTCTCAATTATTCTAATCTCTTGTATCTATATCTTTCCGTACGAGCTCTGATTCCTCTTATTTTATCGTGGTGATCGTTCCTCCCTATGTAGGTTGGTGTCAACAAAATATTTTCGCATTCAGAGGAGAAAGTTGGTGATGGGAATTTCGTGAGAAGTTTCCGCCGCAACAAAAAAGGCCTTTCTTATAATAATGTCCACCCCAAATCCTATCATTTCAGTGACACTCAATGCCATATTTCGCGATAGGACAATACGTGCTTCCCTTCTTTGAATTTTATCGTCGGTCCTATCAGGTAAGGATCCCAAACCACACAGCAGTATTCTAAAAGAGGACGGACAGTAGTAGTGTTTAGATTTTCGAAATCGTATTGCAATTTGTTTTGATCTTCTGATGACTTTTTTAGTCGATAAACGACAGCGTCACCAGCAAATAACCTAAGACGGCTGCTCAGACTCTCTCCCAAATCGTTTATACAGATAAGGAATAGCAAAGGGCCTATAACACTACATTGGGGAACGCCAGAAATCACTTCTGTTTCGCAAGACGACTTTCCGTCTATTACTACGAACTGTGGCCTCTGACTGGAAATCACAAATCCACTCACATGAGTGCGACGGCATTCCAAAACCACGCAATTTCACTACAAGCCACTTGCGTGGTACAGTGTCAAGCGCTTTCAGGAAATCGAGAAATACGGAATCGATCTGAAATCCTTTGTCAGTAGCATTCAACACTTGAGAAAGCCATGGTCGGAGGATGGGGCGGGGGGGGGGGGGGGGGGGGGGGGGGAATGCTCCGTTCCTATTTGAACTGGAATCGTGAGGTAAAAAACTTTAGGCTCAGGCCAGACCAGCAGCAGTTTGTAGACATTCGAACATCTGTCCTATTGTAGCTAACACTAAGTTACAGTATATTAAACGGGTTTGGTAAACGGCAGATCGTACGAGTCGATTAAGGGGACACCTGTACATGAAATTCGTTGAAATTTGACATTTTCTGAAGATTTTGGTATATAATACATTAATATCAGACAATTGTGAGACCTTCAAATAGTATTTTGAATGTTGACATGTGACTGTCAAATTTCGCGGCTACGCATATACTGCCACAGTTGAGCAGTCATATCTTGGGAACCACACAGTCTAGAAGCCTGTGAATTTCTTTGTTTTGTGCCTATTGCTACGTCTCAGAAGTTGGCATTACGAATAGACAAATCAGTGCTTTGTTTCTGATACTAGTTTTCGTTGAAACGCAAAACTGTTTGATGACAAGACAATAAAATCTACAGAGTACTTCATGAATTACAGGAATATTATGGGAGGTCCATTATAGATAACTGTGAAAATTTAGAGGAGATGAAAAGAGCTGTGTGGAGCACTTTCTTTCATCGAATATCAACCGATGAAAAGCCATGTCATGCTTTGGATCCACCTCCACCAAATCCTTGGTGTAAATATAAGCAAGCTCAATTTTCTGGCACCCTGCATGAATTTGCACATAAACATTCTCTTCCTTTGGCAGTAATGGAGGCAAAAAACCTATTTACAGAGATTTGGCAAATCCTGAGCTTCTAAAGAAGTGTTTATATGGGAAGACCCAGAACGTGAATGAGTCCTTCAATTTTGTTGTGTGGTGCCATGTGCCTAGAAATGTATTTGTTGGCCTTATGACTCTAAAGTTAGCAGTGTCTGATGCTGTAATAACACTTAATGGTAGGAACTATGAAATACTTAAGGTTCTGGAGAAGTTAGGGTTTGATTTGGACAGAACACAGCTAAAGGACTGCGGGAACTGGATGAGCTTCGTGTACGTGAAGCAGGGTTAGCTGCGCAGCAAATGACAAAAGAAGCAAGAAAGAAAAGGAGGAGGCAAGCACTGGGCTGTTGTGACACTTAGGAAGACAAGGAATATAAGCCAGGGCAATTGTAGTGCATAAAAGACGCAGAAATGTAAGTCTGTATAAGAATCTGTAATAAAAAAGTTTTGAGCCTCAATATCACTGAACTACATTTTTTGCAATAAATGGACCGTTTTCTAACAAAGTACTAATGGTAGAGACATGAAATTTTCACAGCATGCCAAGTGTTTCAACACATATGGAACTAGAATAATTAAAATATGCTGAGTTGTTTTGTTTTTATGTTCATTTATTTACAAAATTCTGTCAAAAAATTGAATGTTTGAAAAAAAACATGGCCACAATACAATTTTAGTAATAATTCTAATTCCGTGTATCTAGAAAGGTGCATTCAATGATTATGGAAAATTGTAGGTTGGTGTCTTAAAAAGATTCCAAGATAATGGGTCACAAAATTTGATAATTTAACATTGGCGGCATAGGACATACAATGTACCTCTAACTCATTTTGCAAAAGGTTTTAATTGGACCGAAATTAATAGTCAGTTAGTTGCACTATTTATATGTGCACCGTTCTGGTTTTACGTGGGAATACATGCAAAAAACTAGTTCTCCTGGTTGGTTTTTAAGCGCCCGCTTTTATAGCTTAAACTTGAACGAATCCAGTTCGAACTTTGCACTAAGATAGATAAATGGATAAAATGAAAACGAAATTCTTTTCATACGGTAATACGAGTATATGTCCGTTATTGTGATACGGTGGCTTACAATCGATGTAAATATAACTCATAAAAATCGTTCTTACGTGAACTGAATGTGCGGAAACTCTTTAAAGTGATTCAAATAAGTAAAAAATGCATCCGTACGATAAAATTGAAAATTTTTAAAATCTGGCTTCATTTCGATTCTGCGTGCTGAAACCATGCTTTTTGTGAATTTTATCCGGCGCGCCAGGTGCATGTTGCAAAACTCGCGCGAATTCGTTCGAATTTTGTAAGAAGGTACACAAATACATGTAATTAATGGTCGTGCTGTTGTTTTCTGGAAGCTTTAACCATTGCCACGATATAAGCAAGATGCTTCGAAAGACAATTAGAAACCTGCGTCGCATCAGTAGTCGCTCACGTCAACAAGATCTGCATCGGTTGCCAAGCTATGGAGGTCTAACGTCAAAATTATGGTAGGGTAAAAGTTGGGAACCTAAATCAAAAATGCTCCTATTTTAACACAAAAAGGTGAATATGGGGCAGATTTAGGAAGGTAAAAGAAGGGAACTAGTTTTTCGGCTTCTTTGGGAGTTCCAAAGACATTTAAATCAAAACATGTTAACATATTCGCGCCTTTTTACGAGTTAACCCAACGTCTCCAGTGCAGTGAGCTCTCCTAATTGTAAGGTGATGGCACATCTGCATCTTGTAACTTATAGGCTTATAGTTTGAAGCTTCTAGTCTTGTGTCTAAAATCCAGAAGATTCGCCAGCTATAGTAAGAAATAAATTAAAATGCCATGTTGCCGAAGAACATACGTGCAATAGCTAAGAGAGTTTTGTTGGGGGAGGGATAAAATTTCTGGGGGTAGATTTGTTCCTGGAGGGGATGACATCAAGCATTATGTTACTTTACTTGACTCTATGCATTATATTACATGACTTGGTTACTAATACTAACAGGATATTTTGATTTAAATGTCTTTGAAGCTGTCAGATAAGTTGAAAAGCTAGTTCCCTTCTTTTACAGCCCTAACTCTGCCCACCGCATATTCGCCTTGTTGTGCTATCACAGAGGCACTTTTCATTCTGATCATTATTTTTTGAGACTCCAAGAACTATGAATCAACATTCTGTTTATCCCATTTATATCTCGCCTTCATATACATGTGGTACCCCCTAACGATAAGCCCACGTACGTATTTTTTCTGACGGTTACACAAAACGCATTGAATCTGTTCTGAGGGCCTTTGAATATTAAATTTTTTGTTTTATATTAAGAATTATCTTTTGTACAGAAATTTTCTTACTTGCTGAGAACAGAATTATTATTCTGCTAATTAAACTTTTCCATGGGACAATAAACACAACAAAAAATAAAATCCAAAAATGGTGCCTGCATCTCGTGGTCGTGCGGTAGCGTTCTCGCTTCCCACGCCTGGGTTCCCGGGTTCGATTCCCGGCGGCGTCAGGGATTTTCTCTGCCTCGTGATGGCTGGGTGTTGTGTGCTGTCCTTAGGTTAGTTAGGTTTAAGTAGTTCTAAGTTCTAGGGAACTGATGACCATGGATGTTAAGTCCCATAGTGCTCAGAGCCATTTGAACCATTTTTTTGAACCAAAAATATTAAAGCTTCTATCTTTAGCGAACTTTGCCTCCTTATTATGACAAAGCCATTAGAGCTCAAGAATTGTGCAAATAGATTTAACTGGAAAGTTCCAAAGGGACGATTTGCAGAGTAAAAATTCATCTCTAAAAATTTAATTTTTAGATTGGAGTCCTGCAAAATATTCTGCTAATTAAAGTAATTACCATTTAATTCATTGCGGTCAGAGCATTTCAAAGCAAGAGCTATTGTTCCGACCACAAAGCGTTACACAAACCACTGGCCGCTGACTGTATAATGAATGACATTCGCATGGCCATCCCAGGTTCAAATTCATATCCGTTTTTTTTTTTTTTTTGATCAATTTCATGGACTAGGAATTCTTTGCTGATTACCAACAGAAGAAATATGATATGGTAACCACGGATGAGGTAATACGCCTGCTCGCTGGCGTACTGCAGGCAACGGTTTTATATCGCAATAATTTCCAGAGTACACCATCAAATGTGACGTAGCACCCACGCGTGAGGTAATGTGCCTGCCCACTGGCGTGTTGTAGGCAACATGTTTACATCACAATAATTTCCAAAATATAAAATCACGTTTAACGTAGATATAAATTTATGTAGCGAATACCTTTCAAGAAATGTTAAACTCTAACGAAATTATGATATTTGTGTTACTCACAATCCACCAAACTAAAGCTACCACGCACTGTTCTCAGAGGCAGAAATATGTCACATTGTACTTAGCGCATTATCTTCCAATACGATTCTTTTTCCAGAATTTCTGTATCGTTCTATCACTAATATGAAAATTCAGAGCACTTCTGATGATTTCAGACGAGACTAAGGAACAATCAGAAATATAGAATTTAAAATCGGAAAACGAACTTGGATCAGAATTTATCCAACCACGGATAAATATCTGACAGGAAATACAAAATGTCCCTTTAACATAAACCAAGCTGAGACTTTATCGTAAGTGATTCTTAGAAAAGAACACACAGCGTAATCCCGAATGTATGAAATAATATTAATTTAGTATAGCCGATATATCCGTTGTGAGACAAATCAGCAACGCTTTTTATATTAAATAAAATTATATCGTTTATTCTTCCATTTTAGTCGCTCGTTTTCACGGTGTAGCTACTTTCGATCGCATTTGATCAGCTTCGCTCTATGTAGCTGTGCAACGAACCGATAGTGTTCATACATGAACAATATATCAGAAGAACTGTTGAAAGGATTGAAAGTGCACATATTACGGAGTCAGTATCTCTAGTGAGATGACGAGATCCTTAAGGAACTACATTGATCTGAAGGTGATCTAATGCAACCTAAATCAGTCACATCGTAAAAAAGTAAAACTTCAAATGGAAAAATGAACAACATCAAAATTTTTAATAGAATTTGGCTCTTTCAGGAACTTTAGGAATCCCATTTCAGTAGACGTGTTTCGAGAAAAACACATCTCTGGTAAACCCCTGTAAGAAACTTTGCAGTATTAAAACTGCTCACATGAATAATCGTGATTACGATGGATGGTCTCTTCTATGTGATACTGAAAATTCTATGACTACCTTTCGTACAATGTCAGAGTGAACAGTCTTCGTGTTGCTTTGGAATACGTCTTCCTCTTACACCACTGCCTCTGTTGAAACCACACATTCACCTTTCGGCTTGGTGTAAGTAAGGCTCTGAAGCGTATGTGCAACATACTAGGTTAACATTACATACGAGGGGTGTTCAGTAAGTAATGCAACACTTCTTTTTCTCTGCCGATTCCTGTTCAAAAAATCGGAATTTCTTGTGGGACGTCGTGGATAATTCCCGCTTTAGCTCCTACAGTCTCATCAAGTTCCGACTGGTAGTGGTGCTATATGTAAGCTTCACAATGGCGTGTGCAAATGAGGTGCGCTTTATGCAGAGAGCTGAGGAGAACCAGAACATTGCACATGTCTACGGAGACCTGGCAGTGAACAAAATCAGAGTGAATCGTTTGGTGAGGCATCTACATCTACATTTGCATCTACATCCATACTCCGCAAGCCACCTGACGGTGTGTGGCAGAGGGTACCTTCAGTACCTCTATCGGTTCTCCATTCTATTCCAGTCTCGTATTGTTCGTGGAAAGAAAGATTGTCTGTATGCCTCTGTGTGGGCTCTAATCTCTCTGATTTTTTCCTCATGATCTCTTCGCGAGGTATACGTAGGAGGGAGCAATATACTGCTTGACCCCTCGGAGAAGGTATAGTCTCGAAACTTCAACAAAAGCCCGTACTGAGCGTCTCTCTTGGAGAGTCTTCCACTGGAGTTCATCTATCATCTCCGTAACGCCTTCGTGATTACTAAATGATCCTGTAACGAAGCGTGCTGCTCTCTGTTGGATCTTCTCTATCTCTCTATAAAGGCACATTTGCATGCCGAGCGTGAGTTTCCTCGGAAACGCGAAATATTAATTAAATAAATAATCAGTGACAAATAAATAAAGCCTATGGCACACAACTGCAGCGCTGTGTCGCTGATAAAACAAAAGCACAATTACGTTACTCTTATGTTTGATTAAGAAAGAGAGAGCTCTGGTTGAAGTGGTGCGAGAAGCACGTATTTTATTTTATTGTCTGGCACACCGCCATATTTCATGTTATAGAAGAATACTGTGAGTTGCAACCACACTAGGCACTCGATTCTGTAAAGAATTTATATTTATAAAAGTAAGTAGGATTATGAACTGTAGGCTTATTCATTGAATATATCTGATTTAACTAACTGTGTAACTTTTTTATGTTTAGTAGACAATCACCTCTGTACGACGTATTGGCATGGCTGGCAAATTATTGTAATATTGAGATTTAGATTATGAGTCCGCACCTACCGCAGCAGTCTTTGGAAACGATTTAATTACGAAGTCCGATTATTCAGTTTTATTTCACGGTCAACTACGAGTAACATTGCCTTTACGAAAAAGCCATTGTCAAGCGTCTGATAACGAATAATTAAACGTCCACGTTCCAGATAAGCAAAATATTAATTACAATTGCAATCACAATCACCATCATACAGATAGAATAATTAACATATTTAAAATAACATTTTTTTTATTTATTTTATTTATTTTATATTGGCGACTGCGTGTCGGACTTGTTATTTTGTCATTTGTTACATTGTTCTCTTTGTTTCATGTAAAAAATCAACTTTCTGGACCTGGACGTTAATGTATGAGAGATAACAAAATCTGAAGATATTTTCCAATTCTGAAATTTTGCGGGAAGACGCAATGAAACTTCCAGCAAAATAAGGTAAGACGCAGCATCTTTGCATTGGTAGGCTTGACCAGACGTATAATTCAGTGTATTAGCTTTTCAGTAAATTCTGTAGTGTTTCTTTTCTGCATAACAGTTTCAGTGATAAATTTCATTCTCAGTACTTTTCCCTAAACAATAACGTATGCAACAATACCAATACACGAGTGTACAATATGGCCGACTTCTGTACGATATCATGTAACATGGCCAGCAGCCATTACCAATAATCTCAAATTCAGTTTATATTTTTAAATTAACAGACAGCCATTGTTGCTACGAGCGATTCATGCTCAACTACATTTTATTTTAAAATCAGTGTCAAAAATTTTCTTGAAACATATATCACGTGTGGCATGGTAATAACTAGAAAACAATACGCAAAAATGGAACAGCAAGGACGTACTATTCAGACGCAATCCGACTCGGACGTGAGACAAGTGTTAGAAAATGACTTTACGACAGCAACCGGTAGTGACGATTCATCAAACATTGACGCAAGTGTTGACGAAAATTTTGACGATAGGCCGTCCATTACAAAAATTTCAAAATCTCAATCAGAGCCCATGTTAATGCATGACGTCACGTCTAATGACGCGGCGGGGGCAGAGACCTTGCAAACGGTAAACATTGCCGACATGTTACAAATGCTAATGAAACAAAACGCAGAAAACATGGCAACCTTAAAGGCAGAATTAGAGACACAAAATGAACAGTTAAAAACACAAAATGACGAAATCAAATCTGATCTCATAGCAATCAAGATAGGTAATGACACTTTATGTAAGCGTGTGGAACTTATAGACGCCACACTGACCAAACAGATGACCGAACTCAGTACTAAATTTTCCCAGCTCAATACGAGACAAGAAAAGACTACAACTGACGTAGCACTTTTACAGACACAAGTAAAAAACCTTAATGTCACGTGTGAAGTTCTTACTGAACAAATTCAAACATATCCTTCAGTACATGACAATCTTGAAAAACGAATTACTGACGTACAGAATAAATTTGACAATGTTGAACAACACCTGACTGACATCTTACAATCAGATGCCACAGCTCATTTTCAAAATATTAATAAAGAATTTCATGATTGGGTTGAGAACAAAGACAAACATTTTGATAGATGCTTACGTGAAAATTTACCAACAATTGTGCACGACTCCGTAGCGCAATACATCACTAATAACAAACAGCTGATCAGTGACGCAGTACAATCCGTCACTGCACCCATGAGACAATTCACCGATCAACTACAGTCTGAATGTAACGAAAATATCAGTCAAAATGTACAGTTCAGAAACCAATATACATTCGAGTATGATACACACATTCCGCACACGACAAATACACAAGAACAAAACACACCACGACTACAACACATACCACGATGTGGAAACACAAACACTAGGTATTATCATGGTAAACCACAGCAACATTATCGTAATTACTCGCCAGCTGAACATACCAGTAATTACAGTGGAATAAATCCATATCACAATGCGAAGGAAGATGAAAGCTTAATGAAACACAGGCAATTTCAGATTTTTATCCCAGAAAAACGAACCATTCATCCGGTGATTTTTCTTAAATCTTTTAGTAACGCATTTCCACGCACTTGGAGTGACCGGAAAAAGATTTCATATATTGTCGGTTACATCCAAGGCGATGCAGCTGTCTGGGCATACAGTCAAGCTGACGTATGTACCACGTACAGTGAGTTTGAGCGTGCTTTTCTGAACAAATTCTGGTCGCAATCCAGGAGCGACTCAGAAGACAAATTTTAGAACCTGAAACTTTTAACAGTAAAAATGGTAACTTACGCAGATATTTTGAAAAATACTTGAACATGGGACATTTTTTAGACGAACCAGTCGCAACGCGTGATATACTCCGTGCGTTGAAGGCCAAATTGCCTTTCAACATTAAAGAAAAACTCCTACATATCCCGGATGACGATTCAGATTATTTTTTAACAGCTTTAGATTCGGTTGACATGTTACTTGAAGATCAGCGCTTCGCGCGGCAAAACAGCAGCCACAATGTTTACACTAGTGGTATGCAAAACATGCAGGCTTGCCAACACAATTCTGGCGCGCCCACAGTTGGATACGCGGTACAACAAAAACAGCAAACTCACATGCCGTCTCAGTACGGAAATCAAAATCAACACGCGTATTCCAATACAAACAATAGTTACAACAGTAATAACATTTCATGCGGCAATCCATACAAAAGGCACCGCGGTAATAACTACAACGGTAACAACGGATACAAAGGTAATAACAAAAACACAAACAGAAATAGAAATAATAATAACTACGAGCCAAGACAGCATCAAGGTTGGACTCGTAACGATCAGTACTTTCATTCAAACTCTGCTTTACCACAGCAGCCACCAGGTCAAAATTGGAGCATACCTTACGACCGACAGGTAAGTTATAATGCGCAACAGCAACAACAACCGCAAAAGTTTGGAGATCATAATAGGCAATATCCGAATGTGAATATAATAGAAATGACACCTGATGCACAACCTCAATCTGTGTCAGTACCTAGTACAAATGCTAATCCAACAAACTAGAAACAGTCACTACTTTGCCCCAGGTCGTGGCTGAAGAATTCTTGGGGGGCGACTTCAATGTTAATCAGTTATTTGACACCACACTTGAACAACAGAATAATGATATGCCGAGTAATTCTAAACAAAAACTACCTGTTTTATTTATAAGATACAACCACAATAACAATATATCAGATGAACTTTTACAAGACAGTACACAATGTCGTTTAAACACAAATGAAATTGTTTTAGCATCTACTACTGGTGTAGTAGGTGGGATTCCAACTACTATTATCCTAGATACAGGTGCAGCTGTGAGCGTTTTGTCTTTTAATTTCTATAAAAAGATGTGTGAATTGGAACCTGTGCCTGAGTTTCCTGCCCAAAACTGTAAAATAACTACTGCACTAGGTAATAAGTCATGTAGGGTTACGAAGCAAGTTTTTGTAAACGTTAAAATAGGTAATGGAACCGTACAATGGCCATTCCTGGTTGTACAAAACCTTGTGACAAATTGCATATTAGGAATAGATATTATGAGCGAGAAGGACTGCATTATAGACTTCTCCAAAGGTAAATGTATTTTAAATGATAAAGGCAGTGTAATTATTATTGATTTGGACAGGAGAACTCTAAAGCATGACAAACACTGTACAGGGTACAAGGTTCAGTTAGTACTTGACAATGACATTCAAGACATGCAAACACACTCATCTGACACAGAGCTAATGGACTTGAAAACATTGCTTGATCATAAGATAAGTGAAGCTACAACTCTCAGTGTACATGAACGTATAAAACTACAGGAAGTGTTATCCAAATATTTACAAGTTTTTACCAAACGATTAGGTGTTATCAACATGTATGTGTACAAGATTGAAGTTAAGCCTCACAAGATCTTCTACCATAAGACATAACGTACCGTTATCTCAACGACCTGCTGTGTGGCAAGAATTAAAACAAATGTTAGACTGGAAGGTCATTGAACCGTCCACCTCACCTTATTGTAGTCCTCTACTTGTTGTCAAAAAATCAAATGGAAGCATTAGGTTAGTGTTAGACGCATGAGCTATTAATGAAATAATTTTACCGGTTCACACAAAACCTGAAAATTTAGAAGAGCAATTACAGAAATTTCTAGATGCAAAATATTTTTCCACAATAGATCTCGCTAATTCGTTTTGGCAGGTGGGTATCACGCCTGATTCTCGGAAATATACTGCATTTATGTTCGGGGGGCGAACCTATCAGTTTTGGGTTCTACCCTTCGGACTGAATGTCAGCTCTGGGGTATTCATTACAGCCCTGGATACCGTGCTTGGCGACGATTTAGTTGAGACAGTCACACACTATGTAGATGATATACTGATAGCTACACAATCTTGGAATGAACACGTTGACACTCTTCAAAGAATTTTAGAAAAATTTGCACAAGCTGGAGTCACAGCCAACCTAAGAAAATCAAAATTTGGTTGCAGTGAGATAAAGTATTTAGGACATATCATTAATTCACAGGGCATAGTCCGGATCCCAGTAAATTAGATGCTATCAGAAACTTTCCTAGCCCTCGAACTAAAAAGCAGTTAAAATCATTCCTTCGGCTATGTTCATTTTTCAGACGTTTTTTGCCACAACCACTTTTGAACAGTAAACATCTGCTAAATCTACTCAGAAAGAATCAAGTTTGGATCTGGTCGGAACAGTGCCAGAATGACTTTAATACAATTAAACATGCTTTAGTGAATGCTAACATATTGAGCCATCCAGATTTCAATTTAGATTTTTGTATGACTTGTGACGCTTCACGTACTGGCTTGGGCTGTTGCTTATTTCAAGTTGTAAAGAATAAAGAGGAGGAACAGATAAGAATTATTGGGTTTGCGAGTCGCACTCTAACTGAATGTGAGCGTACATACTCCACTACTGAGTTAGAAACACTTTCCATAGTATGGGCATTCAAGAAATTCAATTATTATTTATTTGGAAAACATACGGTAATTTACACCGATCACCAGGCCCTGACATTTTTGTTAACTTGTAAACTTGTACATCCTAGACTATCACGATGGGCAGTTACACTTCAGAACTACTCTTTTGAAATTAAGTACATAAGAGGTAAGGACAACACCATTGCAGACACTTTGTCTAGACTTCCACAAGGTATGAATGATACCAACAGTGACTTAGAAAATATAAATGACTACAGGATTCTCTTAATGCAAGACAAGCAGTATCACCAATATTATATTGATATGTGCAGAAACATGGCTGAATTACAAAAATCTGATCCTCACTGGTATAAGATAATAACATTACTGGTAGAAAAACACAATCATCCTTTGACTAAGTATTACAAGTTACACAATGATGTGTTATTTTACCGCCGACATCCAAATGCTACTAACTGGTGTGTATGCATTCCCAGAGAGTCTGAACGTAATCTAATTTGGCACACACACTTAGTTTGGGGTCATTATGGGACGAAAAAGTGTTTGGCAAAGCTCAGTACATACTGTTATTTTAGCAATATGAGAAGAAAAATTTACAGGGAACTAAAAACATGTGTCATATGTCAAAAATCAAAACCTCAGAATTTATCCACAAAAACAGATTTACATTCTATTTTACCCAGTAAACCCCTGGAAATTCTGTGTACTGACATCAGTGGACCGCATCCAGCAAGCTCTGGAGGCGTCAAATATATCTTAGCTTTTTACGATATATTTTCTAAACATGTAAAACTTTATGCTTTAAAATCCGCCACTGCAAATGCTATAATACGAAGATTCTCAAGTGATTACCTGACGCACGTGGGAAAACCGAAAGCAATTCTATCAGATAATGCAGCATACTACTCTGGGTACAAATGGAGAAATTTCTTGAAGGACAATAACATTAAAAGTATATTTATTTCGAGGTTTAGTCCACAATGTAACGCGACTGAGAGACTTTTCCGAGAATTAAATCGATTCATGAGGACCTATATTTCATCAAAACATACTAATTGGGTGTCCTACCTAAGTCTTTTCGAAGACGTACACAATAACTTAAATATTTACGATACGAATTACACACCTAACGAGATCATGTTCAATTGCAAACAGAACGATCAGTGGATAGAACCATTACCTAAGTTGTCAGACAAGGAAATCACACCTGAACAGAAAATAAAAGAAGTATTGACTACATTGACACATCACGCACAAATACGAAACAAACATCACAGAAACATAATAAAAAGAAAACAAAAATTCGAGGTAGGAATGCTTGTACTACTTCGTACTCATCATAAATCTGTAGCACTCAAACGACGCAACGCTAAGTGGCGTCTGCTATATGAAGGACCTTATATAATTGTTAACATACCGCATCCTGGTGCGTATCTGTTACAACATCCTAGAACTAACAAAATTATTGGGCTATACGCACACCGAGATCTTAGAGCATTTCGTGCTGAATAATGTCAAAGTCATACCCATCAAAATATTGCTAAGCAACTCGAAAAACTCTGTTGTTACAACACAGATAATAGGTAGTATAGAAATTTTCATTTCAGCGGTTCCAGTGACGCAGTTGAAGACAGAAGAACTCTTCTTTCAGCGCGCGCCTCCACCTGAAAGACGGAATATTAAAGTAAACTTTATGATTACGTAGCAGTGGATGACATATTAATTTTTCACGGAACATTTGTTACTGAAGGTACCACTGACTTGGTGTGACACCTGACGAACTGACAGACGTCATCTGTGAAGCGATCTTTTACTTTGAGAAATAGATTAGACGCACATCTCTCAACACGAAAAGCATCTATCAGTAGTCAAGGCCACACAGACACTCTACACACACGCACAAAACGCGAGGAATCGAACATTTTCTCTCTCTTACTATTTTGAATATTTATTGAGTAGTGAAAACGCCTGGTCTTGCCTACTGATGTAATGAATGTTGTGTCTAACCTATCTTAATTTCAGATGACATCACAAAAAAACATCGATAATATCCCAGCAAAACCGCTAAAGAGGATGTAAATATCTGCAATTCATGTAATCAAATGTGACACAATGTAATAACCTATAGCGATGTAATGATGATGTAAACATGTTTATGTGCAACTATATTATGTTTATGCTAAGAAAATATGTGACGTGTGTATGTATAATTACTTATTTTTTTAACTGATGTATAGTGTAACTGTTACTATGTAAAAATTTGAACAAAACGAATGCCAAAAAGACATTGCATAGTGAACCACTGTTCACGGACATTAACGAACATTACTAACTCTGCAACTACGCGGAAACCTATGTGAAAGAAACTGTTAATGCCATTCATTATGCAGCGTATCTATGTGAACGCGATGAACGATTTCCTTGATTAATAACTACGAACATTTAGGTGAGCTATATTCAGCAAAAAACTGAAAATGTGAAGTGCATAATTCGTGCATCGTCTAGTGATATTACTACAGTACCCAACTTCAAGATGTTAACTGGATTAAATGGACACAAAGTGCCTGTCCAGAAAACAACACGACGGGTGGAAGAATTTTGGTTGGAACTTCAGGGAATGAAATGTTCTCGAAATGTGACGGACACTCTTACCTGGACTGTCCAAGGATCGACGCCAGCTATGTGCCGTCCGAGGTTCTGGAACCAAGCTTCCACGGAATGTAAAAAACGAACTGCACGTGGACCAATTACTCGACGGGTCACGTCTGATCTGTAATAAGCAATACTTTTAGTCACAACGAACTGCATCACTACGACTATAATGGAAATGAGAAATGGACACGCTTATGTATTAATCACGTTGTTATACAACGATGTTACTGTGATCAAAAAACTTTACCACGACGATACTAACCTGTAAAAAACTATTGTGCAGCGGATGAATATGAACTGTAATAACGACACGATGTGTATAGGTCAACGCACCTGAAAAATACGGACATTTTTCTTTGAAGTATTTCAAAACAATACTATGTAACTAAGAACATTCAACAATCTAAGTTGTATTGTGTTATAACAAATATTGTAAATTTAAAACTAAGTTACCTGTCATAGAATGTAGTCTTCATATGTAATCTTGGTTGAATATTTTCTTTGTGCAACGACTGAAAAACGCGCGCACACGAACAATATGATCTGCAATACTGTGCCGCGTGATCTAACTGTACGATATAACGGCAGTGCCGCAGTTACACAGACGCTTCTGCGCATGCGCGCACTCTATCTGCCAACATAAGAACTTTTACGGCGGACCCGCGTCATTCAAATTTTGTATATAATGTGTATAATGTGTAATGTAAGTCATGTAAATAGTTGTAGATAACTTAGATTTTCTTGTGCCTATAGGTGAATTGCTCGCCTGCAGGTGTGTCCTTTCGCCTCGCAATTCAGGGGGCAATATAAAGGCACATTTGCATGCCGAGCGTGAGTTTCCTCGGAAACGCGAAATATTAATTAAATAAATAATCAGTGACAAATAAATAAAGCCTATGGCACACAACTGCAGCGCTGTGTCGCTGATAAAACAAAAGCACAATTACGTTACTCTTATGTTTGATTAAGAAAGAGAGAGCTCTGGTTGAAGTGGTGCGAGAAGCACGTATTTTATTTTATTGTCTGGCACACCGCCATATTTCATGTTATAGAAGAATACTGTGAGTTGCAACCACACTAGGCACTCGATTCTGTAAAGAATTTATATTTATAAAAGTAAGTAGGATTATGAACTGTAGGCTTATTCATTGAATATATCTGATTTAACTAACTGTGTAACTTTTTTATGTTTAGTAGACAATCACCTCTGTACGACGTATTGGCATGGCTGGCAAATTATTGTAATATTGAGATTTAGATTATGAGTCCGCACCTACCGCAGCAGTCTTTGGAAACGATTTAATTACGAAGTCCGATTATTCAGTTTTATTTCACGGTCAACTACGAGTAACATTGCCTTTACGAAAAAGCCATTGTCAAGCGTCTGATAACGAATAATTAAACGTCCACGTTCCAGATAAGCAAAATATTAATTACAATTGCAATCACAATCACCATCATACAGATAGAATAATTAACATATTTAAAATAACATTTTTTATTTATTTTATTTATTTTATATCTCCTGTCAACCCTATGTGGTACGGATCCCACACCGGTGAGTAGTATTCAAGCACTGGGCGAACAAGCGTACTGTAACCTACTTCCTTTGTTTTCGGATTGCATTTCCTTAGGATTCTTCCAATGAATCTCAGTCTGGCATCTACTTTACCGACGATTAATTTTATATGCTCATTCCATTTTAAATCACTCCTAAGGCCTACTCCCAGATAATTTATGGAATTAACTGCTTCCAGTTGCTGACCTGCTATATTGTAGCTAAATGACAAAGGATATTTCTTTCTATGTATTCGCAGCACATTACACTTGTCTACATTGAGATTCAGTTGCCATTCCCTGCATCATGCGTCAATTCGTTGCAGACCCTCCTGCATTTCAGTACAATTTTCCATTGTTAGAACCTCTTTATATACTACAGCATCATCCGCAAAAAGCCTCCGTGAACTTCCGATGTTATCCACAAGGTAATTTATATATACTGCTAATAGCAACGGTCCTACGACACTCCCCTGCGGCACACCTGAATTCAATCTTACTTCGGAAGACTTCTCTCCATTGAGAATGACATGCTGCGTTCTGTTATCTAGGAACTCTGCAATCCAATCACACAATTGGTCTGATAGTCCATATGCTCTTACTTCGTTCATTAAACGACTGTGGGGAACTGTAACAAACGCCTTGCGGAAGTCAAGAAATACGGCATCTACCTGGGAACCAGTGTCTATGGCCCTCTGAGTCTTGTGGACGAATAGCGCGAGCTGGGTTTCACACGATCGTCTTTTTCTAAATCCATGCTGATTGCTACAGATTAGCTTTCGAGTCTCCAGAAAAGTCATTATACTCGAACATAGTACGTGCTCCAAAATTCCACAACTGATCGACGTTAGAGAAATAGGTCTATAGTTCTGCTCATCTGTTCGACGTCTCTTCTTGAAAACGGAGATGACCTGTGCCCTTATTCAATCCTTTAGAACGCTACGCTCTTCTGGAGACCGACGGCACACCGCAGCAAGAAGGGGGACAAGTTCTTTCTCGTACTCTGTGTAAAATCGAACTGGTATGCCATCAGGTCCAGCGGCCTTTCCTCTTTTGAGCGATTTTGTTTTTCTGTCCCTGTGACATCTATTTCGATTTCTACTATTTTGTCATCTGTGCGACAATCTACAAAAGGAACTGCAGTAAGGTCTTCCTCTGTGAAACAGCTATGGAAAAAGACATTTAGTATTTCGGCCTTTAGTCTGTCATCCCGTGTTTCAGTACCATTTTGGTCACAGAGTGTCTGGACATTTTGTTTTGATCCACCTGCCGCTTTGACGTGAGACCAAACTTTCTTAGGATTTTCTGCCAAGTCAAGCATCCGTCATCATCTCAAAAAGGGGGAAAACCTGAACGATCCCGCTCTCGCCGGCCGGCAGCACACTGGTGTCACTTGTCCAGTGCTGGAACGTGTGGACACTCTCGTTCGAGGTAACAGACGGATCACAAACACCTCGCAGGTTGGCTAGACGTGTCTGCTGGTAGTGCTGACACACTTGACGACTGTTTGGGGTACTCAGAGGTTGGGTTCCTCGCCACCTAACAGAAAAACATAAAGATCAAACGTCTGTGCGGAATTGCTTATGAATTTTTTGTTGAAAATCGTCGTAGGAGATCAAACATCGGTTCATCACTTCGAACCGTAAACAAAACGGTGATCCTTGGAGTGAAAGAGAAAATTCGTAGGCCAATCCCTCAGCCGGTAAAGCCATAGCGACGGTCTTCTGAGACTCCGAAGCGGTTCTTCTGTTTGATGTCCTCCCTCATCGAGCAACAGTCAACTCTGAAGTGTATTTTACTACCCTCAGGAAACTGAATAAACGACTTTAGTGTGCTCGCCTTCACCAAAAATACAAACGAAAGTTTTCTTCTCCATGACAATGCAAGGCCTCAAAAAAGTCTGCTCGCCTGAGAGGACCTTACGTAACTTCATTGGACCGTTGTTCCGCTTCCACCCTACACGCAGGGTTTCGCACCTTCCGAATTCCATCTCTTTGGCCCATTGAGGTATGGACTCCGCGGGAAGCAGGACGTGCTTGACGGGGAGGTTTCTGATGCAGCAAGACGCCGACGCCGACTAGTATAGTGGTACCAGGAGCAGACGGGCCCTGCCAGTAAGGTGGCGAAAGGCCGTCTCGTTTACCGGAAATTAAGTTGAAGAACAGGGTTTTGTAGCCAAAAGAATGGGGAATGTTATGATGTACTAGAACCCTGAATAAAACCAACTTGTTTTCAGAAACAAAAGTGTTGCATTAGTAGTAGATTCGCAAAGATCAGAAAGATAATAAATATATATGAAGACAGTAACTGTTGTCGAAAGAACAGAAACCATTGATGACTGTGAAGCTTCTCTAGAATAAATGATAACAAATTGAAACCCACAGCTGCTGACAAGTGTTGTTGATACACCTCGATGGGGACAGGTGAAAATGTGTGCCCCTACCGGGACTCGAAACCGGGATCTCCTGCTTACATGGCAGACGCTCTATCCATCGGAGCCACAGAGTACACAGATGAATAGCGCGACTGCACGGACTAATCCCTTGCACGCTTCCCGTGAGACCCACATTCCCAACTGTCCACAATTTACATAAGTAATGTTCCTAATCATGAGTGGTTTCTGTTCTTTCGAGAACATCTACTATTTTCATATATATAGTTAAAGGCTACCCAGCCACTAACCTTCGTTTGTGCGAATGCGCACAGGTTGCCCAAACCCTTACTGGAATCGTCACTTTAGTGGGCGCGAGTAATGAGTGGATTGGCAAATTTATATTATGAACATTACGTATGTAAATTGTGGGGAGCTGGGAATGCGGGCCTCACGGGAAGCGTGCAAGGGATTAGTCCGTACAGTCGCGCTATTCGTCTGTGTCCTCGGTGGCTCCGATGGATAGAGCGTGTGCCATGTAAGCAGGAGATCCCGGTTTCGAGTCCCGGTCGGGGCACACATTTTCACCTGTCCACATCGAGGTATATCAACAACACCTGTCGGCAGCATAGGGTTTCCATTAATTATCATTTAGATAGTAACATATGAGATTAAGTGCTCAAGTCCGGTAAGTAAAAGATATCTTGTAAAGCCAACATTAAAATCACAAGTACAATAAAAATTGACATCAGACTGAATGCACCATAAATTTCCCTTTCTCCCTTGATACAGTTTAATGGCCCATATTCTGTTAATGATTTCACACGACATTGTGCTCAGTGAAAAAGGGATTTAATGACCGTCTCCTTACTGTTGACATTCAAAAACATGCACGGCTTTTAAAGGAAATGGACAGCACACTTAGCACGGAAAGTTGTTTAAGGATAAAAAATGTTGACGACGGTATTGAAGAGGAGTAATGAAGACGATATCGACTTTGTTCGCATCAAAATTGGAAGGACACAGTAATAAAAGATGGGAAATGATTATTGAACGTAGGACGCAGATTTACACACGATGGCCAATAGAGGATGTACGTTATGGGACGCCGATATGCGCATATACAGATGGCGGTAGTACTGTGTACACAGTGCATTAGAGGAGCTGTCGTTTGCACTCAGGTGATTCGTGTGACAAGGGGATCGATGGAAATTACTAAACTTAGAACACGGAGCCGCGCGGATTGTCCACACGGTTTGAGGCGCCATGTCACAGACTGCGCGGCCCCTCGTGCCTGAGGTTCGAGTCCTCCCTCGGCCATGGGTGTGTGTGTTGTTCTCAGCATTAGTTTAAGTAGTGTGTAGGCTTACAGTTTGGTCCCTTAGGAATTCACACACATTTGAACATTTCTTTTAGAACGCAGATTGGTAGTTTGTTTCAAATGGCGCTAAGCACTATAGGACTTAACAGCTGAGGTCATCAGTCCCCTAGACTTAGAACTACTTAAGTCTAACTAACCTAAGGACATCACACACATCCATGCCCGAGGCAGGATTCGAACCTGCGACCGTAGCAGCAGCGTGTTTCTGGACTGATGCGCCTAGAACGGCTTGACCTCAGCGGCCGGCGATTGGTAGTTTGAGGTAGACCCATGAGAATGAAGACGTATATGTTTTGGGATCCGTGCAAGCCACAGAATGTATAGGTGACGATTTTATGTAATTCAATGTCTTACAAACAACTGATATGAACTTCATTTCGTTCAAAATGAGCAAACTAAGTCTGAATAGTACATACTGGAAGAAGAGAATACTTTAAAGACGTGGAGAAATTGCAGATGAAGCGCCACAGGACTATTTTCGATTCACGACTATTCCTTATACATTAAATGCGCCTCTGTTTAACACATATTAAGCACAACTGATAGTTTTTGCAGGTGAAGCAAGTGTTAAAATTAATGCACGTATAGGAAGAGCACTATAAGAATTTCTTAATACGAAAATTCTGAAAATCGTCGCTCCATTAATTTTAGAAATTCCATAACACTGTTCTTTGCAACAAATAAAATAAAACCAATAATTAATGTAAGTAATGAACAGGTGTCGGTGAACAGAATAGATGTATACATATTTTGAATATAAAAAACGTATTTGTCTGGTAACGCAGGAACTTTGGTTCTTCTCGTTACTGCTGATTGTTGAAGCACATTAATTAATATATTAACATATTTTGCGTGGTGTTTACTCATTAATGTTTGACGGCGTAATTTCTTGGAGAAATTATTCACAAAGGAAGAATCAGCAATGATCTACATGAAGCTTCTGAAAATAAAGAACTAAAGACACTTTATGTTTGGAATTGTGGCCTTTAACTGAAAATATGCCCTGCTCTCTCCATAGCCAAAAGATTTCAAGCTAACCCACATCAGATCTCCGAGGGGGAGGGAGGGTGGGGGAGGAGGGGAAATAATTTCAAGGGGGAGGTAACAACAGGAAACGAAACGGAAAATCAACAAAAATCTAGCAGCCTATCGAAGGCAGAATAGACTTTAGAAAGGAATGGATGAGTACGTCCACTCGAAGTGCAGTATTGTACGCAAGTGAATCATGAACATTTGGAAAACCAGAAATGAGGATAACAGGAGCATTTGGAACAGAGTGTTACAGAAGGAAGCTGAAAATTAAGAATGTAGATAAGAAACAAAGTGGTTCTCTGCAAAATCGGTGAGGGGAAGTATAAATGGGAAATTATAACTACTAGAAGGCATAGGATGACGGGTCGTTTCGACATTAGGAAATAACTTGCTTTGGAACTATAGGGAGCTGTAGAGGCCAAAACATTAGGGATAATCACAGACTAGAATACACCATCTGATCAGAAATATATGTGATGTTATTAATGGACATTAATAAGGTATGTGTCAACACTTCGTCTTTAGGATGTCTTGAACTCTGTTTGGGACATGTAACACCATAGGCTCTACTGATTTATTCAATATTATATCGTTGGGTTTCTGTAAATGTTGTTGGGTTGAGTCGATATCATAAGAGTTACTTCTTTCTTTGTAAAAACTTTTATGTCCTGATAAAATACTGTGTAATGTGCTGTCTTTATTAGTTAAATTCTTTGCCTTACTTGGAGGGAGACTAGACTTATTATATGTAACTGAAAATACGTTCAAATAGTTTTATGTTGAACTGTCAATATGCGCAAATGGTATGTTTTGTTCAAAATGTCTTGTTACTCTGTGTTTGCTGATCCTCACTTAGGGTCCTTAGTTCTTTATATGTATAAAAGGTGTTGTGGTTCCCCTTGGGAACGGAACCATGCAGCACGCGCAAAATGTGGTTGGTATGAAGGAGACGGGACAACGAGTTAGTCGGATACAAGCTACTGAACCGCCAACAGCTCATGTAACAACAGTTGATTGTGCTGGTGGCGAGAGAGGCTTTTTGTGCCGTTTCCAGTGTGCCAAAGCCTTGGATGGATGGATTTATAAGCTAGCTCTGTTTTGGTAATGGTATCTATCATCGCCACCAAGAAATGACAGGGCTTAATCATTATCAACTGCTGATCCGCCTCCCAGGACGTACTCGCCAACACACTGCGCAATCACTGCAATGGAAAAAGGAGTTGTAGGAATGTAAAGTGAACGATCAGTTTATGCCGATATTTTATTTGTTTCCAATAATAACGTAAACTAAAAACTATACTTTGAAATCTTACCTTTAATTATCCCCAGTCACATAACCACTTAGGATCCTTTCCATGCTAAATATGCTTACCGAGTGTCCATGTTGTGAAAATATTAAAGCCCAGTTGTTAACTAAATAATGCCACTTAAATACAGTAAGAAGAAAGTAATTAAATTCAGAGTTAATGTGGCAGAAGTGTATCAGATGGTAAATGATGTTTCATGAAGGTATTTTTGCAACTGAAACTACTTATTTGAATGTTAGTGGGCCTTCAAAAAGCATAAAGTGAGTAATTGATTTTAAAGTAATGAAATAGTAAAAACAGATATTAAAACAATTTGCTGTCAGTTTCAAAAGTAAGTGTTTTCAAAACTGTGGCTCATAGTGTTTTGCATAGTAAAGAATAATAGCGCAGCCTGTTGAAAAATTCAAAAGGTGACTCATTGTCTTATATAATTTTGTCAGTCTGTGTCCCAGTGCAGTAAAAGTAAAAAACCTATCACTGTTGAAAGTTATATATTCGCACTTGCTAAATTCTTGGTCGCTATGGGTGTTACAGAATATATTGCCAGTTTAACAGGATCCATATTCTGTCTTTTGGGTTCATTGATAGAACATTATTAACAGAGAGAGCTTTGCCTATAAAAACAGTAACTTCTTTTCTTCAGAGAACTGAGAGAAATTGTTTGCTAGTGAACGCCTTTAAATTTTAACTTCAGTTAGAAAAGTGTTTGGTAAAGAGGAACTAAATTCATGCCCAGTTTTATAATTCTAGAGTAAACTTTAACATACTGAAACTATTCGGTTTGACTAAACCCTGAATGCAAAAGTGTGAGCCATTATACGTTGTGCTTATGCAAGTAGGTTTGTTCTGCTATAACTGTCAGCACTCTCTTCAACGTTAGCATATGCTTGTGACTGGGTTCATTGCACTCTCGTTTGGGAAAGTATAGGCTGTGTCTATCCATTGAACTTACTTAAACCTATTTTTTAAACAGGAATGTTAATTAGGCTGGTGACCGTTTTTCCTTTATCATTTGGTCAGTCTGAGTAGGTAAATTTTATCTGTTACTTGTTGAACAATTACGTTATTCTGACTTTCACGTCCGATAAGCCACCTCCTTTAGGTACATCAAGGTAAAAAGAACAAAATTCTTTTCAGAGGGTAACATTGCACTGCTTCTAAATGCCATAATTCGTTTAACAACATAGTATCATTATACGTACTGTGGCCGCCTTTGAAGTTATGGTATAACAGTAGCAGGGGTAGTGTTATAGACACTGTTAATAATATCCCTGAATGTCTAGAGAAATGGGGGCTGATTCGCCCTCAAGAGCCGAAACTAGAGAAGGTAAGGATGTTGGACGCCTTATTGTAAGCCTTCTATCGAATTGACACAGGTTATATCGGGATTCATCGGTCAAGATCACTCGTTTACAGTCATCATTGTCCATTGGTGTCACTTTTTACACCACCTGAAGCGTATCACAGAAATGTGTGATTCATTAGGAGTTGCACGATCATTGTACTCTGTTCCTTTTAACTCCCTATGCACAGTGATTGTGTTAGATGCATTGCTGGTAGCACTCTGGAACTCAATCGTGATTCCTTCGGCTGACTTCAAGCAACTTTTTCAACCGCCCTCCGCAATTGTCCGCTGTCCGTCATTACATGAGGTCTGCCTGGGATTCGTTCAGTTGTGGTTGCTTCTTCGCGTTTCTACTTTACAATCATATCACTGACAGGCGATAAGGGGAGCATCAGAAAGGTTGAACTATCCCTGACGGAACTGTTAGTCGGTGGATATCGAATGACCAGTTTACGTTCGAAATCACTGAAGTGTCGTGAACGATCCATTCAGCTGTTACTTCTTCCCTACTGCCAACACTACAGTCCTCGTTTCCTTGGACACTGGCGCTTACGCCTCTCGTGAGGTCTAGTTGTCAATTCATAATTATATAGGGATGTCCTATTTCTTGGATCAGTTATTCATTTACTTTTTTCTCCTTATTCAGCATGACCAGATTAAGGCTTTAAGGCCCTCTCTCACATCTGAAAAAGAACAACGCATACAAAAAAATCACATAACATTGGAAGTATATTGAAGATATGCCTACTGCGATAGAAAGTTAGTCAGTAGCTGTCTTTTAAAGTTTGAAAGGATTTTAATTTCTCTAATATTTTGAGAGAGATTGTTCCAAAGTCGGGTTCCTAATAAAGGAAATTATTTAGAGATTGTGGCAGCATTGTGTAGTGATACAGAGTATTTTATTTTCTTGAGAACGAGTATTTTTGCTCTATTGTTCAGATAGTAGTGTAAGCAGGGGTGGGGACACTTTCCACAAGAAATTCAATGATCTTATTGAGATGTGCCAATAAGAGACTCCCATCTTGGGAGTACACGGGTTAGCGGGAATGGGGCCCTGGGCGGAATTTGACATTGCTTCCGCTTACTGCCGTCGAACTCCTATTTACTTTCCTGTCCGGCTCTCTCGGGCAACTCTTGTTTTCGAACCCCAACGGTATTAGGTTTCGATTTCTAAGGGACTCTTTCATTTTGTGTCCTCATCTCACACATTTAAAGTTGCTGCCTTACAGAATAAGGTGTTGGATCACCAAAGGCTAATGGAAGAAAGCCCTGAACAAAAAATCAGCGCATCCTGCTGGCTTGCATGGTTAATGGTGTGGCAGATCCAAAGTCTGAGAGATGCCAGAACTCCCAAACAAAGGTTGGTAGGGCAGGCTGGGCTCCTAAGCTGTGGTGAAAGTAACCAAGCTAGCGAAAGAACAATTTTGAAAACAAACCCACCGACAGCCAGGCCAGTAGCCTATCAGAGATGTAATTTCACTGCTCATAGAACCATTACTGTGTCTCGGAAAAGGACGGAATGCAATTACGACGACCAAGGCTAGGAACAGGTCTAGAGTTGGAAAATTAAAAGTTTTGAGAACTGGAACATGGAACATAAAATCCTTTAAAAACGAAGATAAAGAGCTTATAGAGAAACAGAAACATAATGAAATCTGAATATGCAGTACCCAAGGGACAAAAAAGACGGGCAAGAGGCAGACGGTATATGACCAGTACCTACTAATTGACAGAGGACTTGCCATGCAGACAAGAACTAAAGCAGGAGTAGGAATACTTATCTACAAGAAATACAAAGATCTTGTTGAGGAGTGCCTATACATATCTGAGAGAATATTTTCAGTAAAAATGAAACTGGCTCATCACGAATTGAACATTATCTCCCTGTGTGGCCCAGAGGATTGTTAACACAGAAGAGAAAGAGAAGCCTTCAATGAGCAGTTGCAAGAAGTTATCAATCTGACCCCTTCAAACGAACTTGCAGTCATAATGAGGGATTTTAATGCTCATATTGGAAACAGTGTCATCCCTGGAATTAAGCATCGATTTAATAAAGACTTTCTAAATGATAGTGTTGAGATTATGATCAACTTGTGCTCATGCAAAGAACTGAGAGTAAATAATACCTTCTGTGACCACAAAGAGCAGTATAAATACACTTTACAGAACACAAGAGGTCATAAATCTACAATAGATTACGTTGTCACATCCATCGGCAGTCAGTGTTAGATATTAGGACTTAAACTCTGCCAACACAGGGAATGGTCACAGCTTACTCATGGCAAAAATCAGATTGCTTGTCCAAGTTGCCCAAGTTGCTAAAGAACCAATCTTAAAGGAAGAAAGCTTTAACATAGAGTCATTATGGAATGAATCTGCAAAAATTTTGAATCAGAAACGATTGAGAAACCATTAACTCAGAAAATAACGTAGATCTGTCTTGGAATAAGATCAATACTGAATCAGCAGTTCAAGGAGCACTAGGTCCATGCGTTATAAGGCGAGAGAGGTAAACAAGCAGAACGCCATGGTAGCGCAAAGAGGGTAGAGAAATGTCTAAAAAAGAGATGTTCCCATGTGGGATATAACACATTTAAAATACAAGACTCTTATGAAGTTTACTAAAGATCTCGCAATGAGACAAAATTACTAGTGAGTCGTTTTAAACAGGAACATTGGAAAACATTTTCTAAAAATTTAGAACATATCATCCAGTGCCTGCAGAAACAATTTTGGAGAATAATATGACAGCAGAGGAAAGAATTAAATTCAGTATTGAAAGTGAACGACATTAACGAGGAATCATTGGTTAAATGTTTAACAGAGTTGTATAAAGGAAAAACAATCATCAGAGAACGAAGAGAGATCAGAGATCAGTATACAAGTAAATGAAGATATAACTCTTTCACATGCAGAGGAAGAAGAAACTGTAAGTCTGTTAAAAAGATGAAATCTCCAGGGGAAGATAAGACCCCCAAGGAATTACTGAAGTATGGAAGATATCCGCTAAATGAACAATTAACCAAGTTGGTTAACAATGTTATAATTGGTAGTAAAATTCCAAACAGTGGAGAACTGGTATTACAATACTCGTGTACAATAATGTAGATAAGAAAGACCCATCCAATTACAGAGTTCTGTTCTTAAACTTAGAAAAAGACAATAACAAAAAATAAAATAAAAACCATTACAACCCTTGCAGAAAATCAGTATGGTTTTAGATCCAGTTTGTCAGGCAAAGACGTAGAATTTGTTCACAGACAGGCTGTAGAGAAGTTCATTGAATTCAATCTACCAACTTATCTTTGTTTTATTTATCTACAGAAGGCTTTCGATAGGATTCATTAAACAGGCGTAATGAACGTGCTCTCCAATTGGGAGATGCCCTCCTACTTAATAAAAGCAATTGGAGACATTTATTCCAACAACTACATCCAGGCGAAAACCGGTCCCAGGTTAATTAGGTGCATAGAGGTTAACAGTTGTATCAGACGAGGTGACTCTGAGCCCATTACTTTTCAATACAGTCATGGACGTGGTGATAAAGAAGGTATTAGCTGGTAGTGGTTACAAAGTTGGGGATGAAGAAACAAAAATCATTTGTGACGTCGACAATACAGTTCTGCTGGTAGACAGTGAAGAAATCTGCAGAAATGAAGCTTCCTGGCAGATTAAAACTGTGTGTCGGGACCTTTGCCTTTCGTGGGCAAGTGCTCTACCAACTGAGCTACCCAGGCACCACTCGCACCCCGTCCTGCGAAGGAGAGCTTCTGTAAAGTTTGGAAGGCAGGAGACGAGATACTGGCAGAAGTACAGTTGTGAGGACGGGGCGCGAGTCGTGCTTGGGTAGCTCAGTTGGTAGAGCACTTGCCTGCGAAAGGCAAAGGTCCCGAGTTCGAGTCTCGGTCCGGCATCCAGTTTTAATCTGGCAGGAAGTTTCATATCAGCGCACACTCCGCTGCAGAGTGAAAATCTCATTCTGGAATCTGCAGAAACTTTTACATATATTTCATGTGGCAGCCAAAAACCTAAGTATGGTCATATGCACTAAAAAATGTATGTCACATCTGTGGAACCACCTGGATGCAAACTGGAAGTGAACAGGAAAAATTGTTAAATAAGTAATGACATTTTAAGATCTTGGTACTGAACTGTCCAGCTATGAAAATGTTTGAAAACAAGTTAAAGATCAAGTAGCTAAAACAAATAAGGGGCTGGGTGTTTCAATGATAATATTTGGAAAAGTAACTATGTAGCTAAAGATGAAAAGGCAAGACTGTACAAACGAATAGTAAGATGAACTATGACGTACACAGCTGGGACAAAACCGGTAACATTAAAAAGAAAAATATTTTTGGAAACTGCGGTAATGAAAATTCTGCAAAGTATACAGAGAGAACATAAGGAGGGAAGTAAAAGCATGTAAAGTGTACTCCATTAATTAGCGGATGCATAAGAGAAAGCATGAATGGAACGAACACATATAAGAAATAAATTGTCAGCTGGCAAAAATATACACTCCTGGAAATTGAAATAAGAACACCGTGAATTCATTGTCCCAGGAAGGGGAAACTTTATTGACACATTCCTGGGGTCAGATACATCACATGATCACACTGACAGAACCACAGGCACATAGACACAGGCAACAGAGCATGCACAATGTCGGCACTAGTACAGTGTATATCCACCTTTCGCAGCAATGCAGGATGCTAATCTCCCATGGTGACGATCGTAGAGATGCTGGATGTAGTCCTGTGGAACGGCTTGCCATGCCATTTCCACCTGGCCCCTCAGTTGGACCAGCGTTCGTGCTGGACGTGCAGACCGCGTGAGACGACGCTTCATCCAGTCCCAAACATGCTCAATGGGGGACAGATCCGGAGATCTTGCTGGCCAGGGTAGTTGACTTACACCTTCTAGAGCACGTTGGGTGGCACGGGATACATGCGGACGTGCATTGTCCTGTTGGAACAGCAAGTTCCCTTGCCGGTCTAGGAATGGTAGAACGATGGGTTCGATGACGGTTTGGATGTACCGTGCACTATTCAGTGTCCCCTCGACGATCACCAGTGGTGTACGGCCAGTGTAGGAGATCGCTCCCCACACCATGATGCCGGGTGTTGGCCCTGTGTGCCTCGGTCGTATGCAGTCCTGATTGTGGCGCTCACCTGCACGGCACCAAACACGCATACGACCATCATTGGCACCAAGGCAGAAGCGACACTCATCGCTGAAGACGACACGTCTCCATTCGTCCCTCCATTCACGCCTGTCGCGACACCACTGGAGGCGGGCTGCACGATGTTGGGGCGTGAGCGGAAGACGGCCTAACGGTGTGCGGGACCGTAGCCCAGCTTCATGGAGACGGTTGCGAATGGTCCTCGCCGATACCCCAGGAGCAACAGTGTCCCTAATTTGTTGGGAAGTGGCGGTGCGGTCCCCTACGACACTGCGTAGTATCCTACGGTCTTGGCGTGCATCCGTGCGTCGCTGCGGTCCGGTCCCAGGTCGACGGGCACGTGCACCTTCCGCCGACCACTGGCGACAACATCGATGTACTGTGGAGACCTCACGCCCCACGTTTTGAGCAATTCGGCGGTACGTCCACCCGGCCTCCCGCATGCCCACTATACGCCCTCGCTCAAAGTCCGTCAACTGCACATACGGTTCACGTCCACGCTGTCGCGGCATGCTACCAGTGTTAAAGACTGCGATGGAGCTCCGTATGCCACGGCAAACTGGCTGACACTGACGGCGGCGGTGCACAAATGCTGCGCAGCTAGCGCCATTCGACGGCCAACACCGCGGTTCCTGGTGTGTCCGCTGTGCCGTGCATGTGATCATTGCTTGTACAGCCCTCTCGCAGTGTCCGGAGCAAGTATGGTGGGTCTGACACACCGGTGTCAATGTGTTCTTTTTTCCATTTCCAGGAGTGTATTATCCTTCCAAGGAAAAGATGGAGCAACAGCCTCAGCGTAGAGTAAAGAGTACAGGAGGAAACAGTCTTTAGCCTAAGAAGGAGATGAAGAAGAAGAAGGAGAAGGAGAAGGAGAAGCAGAAGACGCCATGAATGAGAAGATGATAGAGAATACATAGAGTACGGCAGTATCTTCGCTTATCGACACGTAGCCTTGATAAAGACGGCGTGTCACTGCTCCCAACTGTTAACAACATTGCCGGACCAATGTATCCAACAGCCAAGTACTTGACGAAACTGTTGTTCCCATATGTATGTATTCACCACATCCGCAACTTGGAGGACTTTTTCCAACGTCTCAAGCAACCAGATATTACAGAATCTGATACCATGGTAAATTGTGATGACGTATCCCTCTTCACTAGGGTGCCACTGAAAGACTCTCTGGAACTGATTGCAGAGAAATTTGACGCTGCTCTGACTATCTATTCAGACATATACTGACCTCATTTTGTGTACGGGAGCCTATATTATGAGCAGACAGAAGGTGTAGCCATGGACAGCCCTCTGTCTTAAGTGGTTGCCGATGGTTTATGGAGAGATCTGTAGACGAGGCATTAGGGATGGCTATATACAAACCCACATTTCTTCAGTTTCAACATTTCGTTGACAGGGAACTGCAAATTTATTTATTTTTCTTAACGCGTTTATTAATGTGTCTGTCAACAGTTGCAGTTATTTATTGGACGACTGTAAGGATTCGAAACTAGTTACCTAATAAATAAATGCAACTGTTGGAAAAACGATTAAGAAACACTTTAAGGAAGAAACCCACATTCTTCTTTAGGTACTTGCCCTCATGATGGGGATAGGCTCAGTGAGTCTCTGTAACAGTTGAACTCGCGCCAGCCAAAGATTGTGTTCACCATGGAACTGGAAAGGTATGGCCGTTGACATTTATGGATTTACTTGTCAAAAGGAGAGCAGATGGGTCGTTTAGGTACAGTGTGTGTCACAAACCAACACACACTGATTTATACCAGCAAGCCACCCAGTAAAGAAAAACAGATTGGTCCACAGACAACACACCTCGTCAGATCCAGACAATCTGGCCGTAAAAACAGCGTCTATTATCAGAGTTCTACAAGAATGGATACAAGGCCAAACAGATTCAGGAAGCTCTCCACAACATCAAGTGTGCATTCTGCCTAGGCCTGGGACTATGAAAACCAGGAATTTATAATATACCTTGCCGAAGTGGCATCTCGTACATTGAATTAACAACTAAAGCAATGAATATCATACGCAAAGAACACCAGAGACAGGCCCGAGTAAGACAGCCAAATAAATGAGCCGTTGCCGAGCATCGTCTGAAATTCAACCATTCCATCAAGTAAGATGAAACGAGTGGTCTGGCACAGCCCCCAGATACTGGACAGTGTTATAAGAGAGACTATAGTCAGGATGGTGACGAATAACCTGGTGAATCGTGACGCTCAGTATCAACTTAGTAAGCCCTGGGAGTCTGCAAGAGGGTTTCTAAAAACACAACGTGGGCAGCAGCAGAAATCCACAAAAGGACGAAATGAGGACACAGAGATGGAAAACAATCCTCAGATATAGCACCAGGCTCACCAGGCTGAAGATGGAACGCCCCAAGCTGCTTCTGGGACACCGGAAACCGCACCGGATCAGAAAAGGAACTCCAGCGCACAAACAGGTGCATGGGACCGAAGATGAAACACCAGCAATCGGTGTGACGCATCAGACTGAATAGGAACCACATAAGAACGAGCGGAAAGCCGCGAGAACACCTGGAATCGTGGAGCACCGGAAACGGATCAATAGCCATAAGGCAGGCGTTGCAAACCAAAGACGGAACGCCGAAGGACGCTGCTAGTGGAAGCAGACCACAGAGGGAGCGACTAGAACCTACGATGGAGGTGGAAGAGCGTACGTATAAATCCTGGCCTCCCTTCCACTCGACGAGATCTGTCGCCACTGTTACTCGTCTCGCTCGCCTACAAATCCCAACACGTTATTGTTGTTGTTGTGGTCTTCAGTCCTGAGACTGAGCTCTCCATGCTACTCTATCCTATGCAAGCTTCTTCATCTCCCAGTACCTACTGCTACCAACTTCCTTCTGAATCTGCTTAGTGAATTCATATCTTGGTCTCCCTCTACGATTTTTACGCTCCACGCTGCCCTTGAATACTAAATTGGCGATTCCTTGATGCCTCAGAACATGTCCTACCAACCGATCCCTTCTTCTAGTTAAGTTGTGCCACAAACTCCTCTTCTCCCAAATTCTCTTCAACATCTTCTCAGTAGCTATGTGATCTACCCATCTAATCTTCAGCGTTCTTCTGTAGCACCACGTTTCGAAAGCTTCTATTCTCTTCTTGTCCAAACTATTTATCGTCCATTTTTCACTTCCATACTAGGCTACACTCCATACAAATACTTTCAGAAACGACTTCCTGACACTTAAATCTATATTCGATGTTAACAAATTTCTCTTCTTCAGGAACGCTTTCCTTGCCATTACCAGTCTACATTTTATATCCTCTCTACTTCGACCATCATCATTTGTTTTGTTCCCCAAATAGCAAAATTCATCTACTACTTTAAGTGTCTCATTTCCTAATCTAATTCCCTCAGCATCACCCCACTTAATTCAACTACATTCCATTATTCTCGTTTTGCTTTTGTTGATGTTCATCTTATATCCTCCTTTCAAGACACTGTCCATTCCGTTCAACTGCTCTTCCAAGTCCTTTGCTGTCTCTCTGACAGAATTACAATGTCATCAACGAACCTCAAAGTTTTTATTTCATTCTCCATGGATTTTAATACCTACTCTGAATTTTTCTTTTGTTTCCTTTACTGCTTGCTCAATATACAGATTGAATAACATTGGGGAGAGGCTACAACCCTGTCTCACTCCCTTCCCAACTACTGCTTCCCTTTCATGTCCCTCGACTCTTGTAACTGCTATCTGGTTTCTGTACAAATTGCAAATAGCCTTTCGCTCCCTGTATTTTACCCCTGCCACCTTCAGAGTTTCTTAACACGAATGGTCGCTGAAATGGCAGGGAAGTCAAGCGGAAGGCAAGGGGAAGTCTTTTGCTTGTCGTCATAACCGAGCACCTTAGTGTCGAGGTGCTGGAGTTGGTCAGCACTGTAAACGGAGACAAGATGAACCAGCCGTGATACCACTGCCTAAAGCTCGACCACATTAACTACTGCAGACGATATGTGGGGTGTATGAAGTACGCACAAGTACACGACACATGCGCCTCTACAAGATAAATGACGCCACGTCGACCATTGTCAACTGCAGAGTAGCACACGAGTTCTCTCGGCTGCAGCTACACCACGAGCTAGAGGGAGGAAAATAAGAAAAAAACGACCGTTCCATATGCCGCTATTGAAGTCGACGTTGCTGCCGGAGGTACTATGTAGCAACACAAGGCGGCCGCCCCATCCTCCAGTCAGGAGGGGGAAGATAATACGTGGTCGCGGAAGCTTGAGCCATTCACGTCCTACTGTGTGCTACCACCGACGATGCGATGGCTGCCTGCCAAAGCCGCCATGCTGGCGGTAGACTTGAAGGTGGAAGTAGAAGACTTTTACCTCCAGCTGCAGCAGCAGCGGAAGAGGCAGCGAGCCGCAAAAGAAGAGACTCCTGCCCCACTGTCTTCTCCCCCATAGGGCCGAGCGCGGGGATGGGCCCTGCCACCCAAAAGGATGCATCCATGGCAACCGCAAAGATGCAGGAATCCATGGAGCTGGCCACAGAAAAAGTGGAGGCTTCACAGCAGGCCCATACAGAGGTCGTGGCGCCAACATAGGTCACCCTCCCTCATCAGAGTGACCAATGGTCATGCAGTAGGCCACCCTCAAATGGTTCAAATGGCTCTGAGCACTATGGGGCCTAACATCTGAGGCCATCAGTCCCCTAGAACGTAGAACTACTTAAACCTAACTAACCTAAGGACATCAGACACATCCATGCCTGAGGCAGGATTCGAACCTGCGACCGTAACAGTTGCGCGGTTCCGGACTGAAGCGCCTAGAACCTCTCGGCCACACGACCGGCGGGCCACCCTCCACACAGTCCTTGCACAGGGGTGAGCGGACTTGCAGACAGCTGCTCCGAAGGTGGTTTGTTCATCGTCGCTACCCAGGGCATGTGTAGCAGGAAAGACACCAGGCAGCCTCCTCTCCCGTGCATGCAGAGCACGGAAGCAGTGCTACTAAAAATGACACAATTGCTCCAGTATAGCCCCTACTCCCAACCATTTCAGTCCCTACCCATTCACTCCCTCTGACCATCCTAAACCTACCTTTCCTCACATACCCTATCTCTTGACTCCTGAGCAATTACTGCCACTGCTCGAAGGGCTTCCGCTGAAATCGCTGAGGCAAATCAGCGCCTGTGCCTTTAACTTACTGAAAACATCCTGTTGGCTGTGGCGAAGAAAGGGAAAAATCTTCCTCCACATTGGTATGAAGACCAGCAAGGACGAAGATAAGGCTAACCTGAAAAAGGCAGAGCCTACAGCGGACAGAACGTCCGATCAGTACCTTGGAAAGCCATCAAGGAGGAAGAAGAAGAAGCAGAGCGTCGAGGTTCGGTGCTAAAACCACCCTGCCAAGATCTTCCAGCTCGTTTGAACTAATCCGCTAGGTTGCTAGCAGAAATAAGTTTTGTTTTTATGTCAGATAACCAGACGCCAATCTAGACTGAGAGGCCACAACTACCAACACCAACATGTTACACAGGAATAACACACAAGTACTTATCATGCACCAGATCAGGCCGAGGAAAGGCCTGTCTCCAAAGTGACCATTGGCCAGTGACTCGCTGCAGGTCGCATCGTCGCTGTCGCTCATCTCACTCGGGTAAAAACTGGAAGATGACTAAATGCGAAAAGAGAGGCGAAGCCAAGGGGAGTCCAATTCCCCCTTTCTTTGCGCCATCGTGTAGCACCTGTCACTTGAGGTGCTCGAGTTGGCCAGCACCAGAAACTGCGTCAAGGTTACGAAGAGCAATCAGCGCTATTATGCCAGAAGCTTGGACATGTCGCCAAGCTTCTTTTTCTTCTTTTTGAGTCACCAGTCTTCTGACTGGTTTAATGCGGCCCTCTACGAATTCCTCTCCTATGCCAACCTCATCATCTCAGAGTAGCACTTCCAGCCTATGTCCTCAATTATTTGCTGGATGTATTCCAATCTCTGTCTTCCTCTACAGTTTTTCCCTCTAAAGCTCCCTCTAGTACCTCGGAAGTCATTCCCTGGTGTCTTAACAGATGTCCTATCATCCTGTCCCTTCCCCTTGTCAGTGTTTTCCACATATTCCTTTCCTCTCCATTTCTGCACAGAATCTCTTCATTCGTTACCTTATCAGTCCATCTAATTTTCAAAATTCATCTGTAACACCACATATCAAATGTTTCGATTCTCATCGTTCCGGTTTTCCCAAGGCCCGTGTTTCACTACCCTGGCCGCTGTGGCCGAGCGGTTCTAGGACTTTCAGTCCGGCACCGCGCTGCTGCTACTGTCTCAGTTTCGAATCCTGCCTCGGGCATGCATGTGTGTGATGTCCTTAGGTTAGCTAGGTTTAAGTAGGTCTAAGTCTAGGGGACTGATGACCTCAGATGTCAAGTCCCATAGTACTTAGAGCCATTTGAACCATTCACTACCCTAAAATGCTGTGCTCCAAACGCATATTCTCAGAAATTTCTTCAGTAGACATCTCTTGGCCAGTAATGACCTTTTTGCCAGTGATGGTCTGTTATTGATGTCCTCCGTGCTCCGTCCGTCATTGGTTCTTTTACTGCCCAGGTAGCAGAATTCCTTAACCTCATCTACTTCGTGGCCATCAATCAAGATGTTAAGTTTCTCGCTGTTCTCATTTTTCTGATTATTTCTTCATCGATTTATTCTCAATCCATATTCTGTACTCATTAGACTGTCCATTCCATTCAGTAGATCACGTAATTCTTCTTCACTTTCACTCAGGATGGCAATGTCATCAGCGAATCTTAGCATTGATACCCTTTCAACTTGAATTTTAATTCCACTCGTGAATCTTTGTTTTATTTCCATCATTGCTTCTTCGATTTACAGATTGAACAGTAACGGGCAAAATCCTACATTTCTTGCACCCATTGAGGACTGCCTTGAATGATGTCTAGAGACAGCTGCAGCAGCTGTGGAAGGAGCGGATAGATGCCAAAGAGGAGACACCCATAACCGCCATATTCCCTCCCCACATACACAGAGTTGAGAGCTGGGGTCGAAGCTACTGAAGTGACCCCAGAAGAAGAAGGAACACTTGCAAAGAAGGAATACCTGCAAAGAAGGAACACTTGCAAAGAAGGAACACTTGCACTAGACGTCCCCTCCTTGAGCCAGCAGCCACGAAGCTGGCGGCTTCTGACGCCGACCGAGCCCAGGGCTTCAGCGACGCCACCGAAGGCCGGTCCAGCGCATTCATCAACGTCGATACCAGATTTTCGTCCTCTCTTCAGATCTCTGTGTCTCCTCAGGACAACATCTATCCTCCTTACCCCTTCACTTTTCTGACAAAACCTAAACCTCTCCTTCCTCATACACCCCACATCTTCACCCAGCGGCAACCAGCAGTGTTGTGCAATGGCCTCCCATGAGATGACCTGAGGGGCATCAACGCTCTTCCAGCGTTCACTAGCGAAGACTAGGACCACGCTGCAGCGGAATGGATGGTCAACCTCAAATGGAAGAAGATGGAGAATACGTGGACGCCCTTACTGGTCCCCCACATCGGTACTAACAGTTAGCTTGTTACCAAACATGCGTGTGTTTTCGTAGTTTACAGAATCAGCTACAGCGAATCCATCAACAGAGGCAACAAGAAAATCTACCCGACAGGTCTGTGCAAGAATAGCACTCCAGCGCTTACCCTACACCATCTCTAACCTAGGTTTCACCTGTCATTCCAGTGATCAGTGATCACTCCCTCAAGGAGCAGTCTGATGTAGCACCTAATGAAAATAGCGAGTCACCTGCCGGTGTACCGCGCAAGAACGATGATTATCTCTGGACACCTTAAGATGTCAGTCATGACAATTGTTCATTCTCAGGAACGATATGATCGAAACAGCGTACATCACAATATGTCGCACACAGGCATTCATGGGCAGTTCCAGCTGGCATCAGCTCTCATACGAAAGTCTTTTAGGATAGTACTAGTGACTCTACGAGTTTCTTTTCAAGTCCTGGAATCAGTCCCTTTTTGTATTTCTGTAGTGGATGAAGTGATGGTGACACTTACTTGCAGACTGCAGTTGTGTGTTCAGTCCAGTCTCAGTAATGGTCTAGATTTATCCCCAAGTTCCTTGCAGAAGGAGACAGGAATAGTGCGTATCCAACAAATTACTCCGGATGTTGGGTTTAGGTGCCACTTTTCAATGAATAGATTGGAACAAGAGAAGAAATTGTGAGGAACCACATGAAAAAAAAAATCAAAACCTAACTAAAACAAAAATTTGTTCTAATGGCACCCTCTGCCGAGGACACCACTGATTAGCTGCTAACGAAATAGAAGCATTATCAAGAAAATACTCTTTACACATTTATTGCAGACACCGACATTAGCGCTCAAGGTACGTCAAGTCAACACTGATGTGTCTGCACCCATACCTTATGTAACTGCAGTCTTTTCCAGACACTGTACTGTGTGTCAAGAAATATCAGACTAGAAAAGCTTTATTGTCCGCCTTACGGTATTTTTAAAGGTTTTTTACTAACAACCTAACGCCTGACGATTGTTCACTGCACTGGACACCTTCAGCTCACATAAAAATTTCGGATCTAGTAAATGGCCGTCATGACATACACGCTCACAAATCCGGTATATATTGCCTGTAAACTTAATCGTCCCGCTGCCATCAACTTGAATGACCTTCTTCGTCACTGAACAGTTTTTAGGCCATTTTCCGAAGTTCTTATTATACTACTCGGTTTGAGAAAATAATTAGTATTAACTGAAGTCAATAAATGTAAAAATTAAGCGTAAGGGGTCATTTGCAGGAAATATAATGTAGAAGGATTGTAACTGAAGATGACTATAATTGCTTTTCTCTGCAAAACGTATGTTTACTTTGGACTACTGCTAAAATCACTGTAGGTTCCCTTTTGCAAAATTATTCTGAAACAGTACATTTAATTTCATAGCATATTATCTTAGGGTAACTTTTCAGGAGCCGGCCGCTGTGGCCGAGTGGTTCTACGTGCTTCAGTCAGGAACCGCGCTGCTGGTACGGTCTCAGGTTCGAATCCTGCCTTGGGCATGGATGTGGTGTTGTCCTTAGGTTAGTCAGGTTTAAGTAGTCCTAAGTCTAGGGGACTGATGACCTCAGATGTCAAGTCCCATAGCGTTTACAGCCATTTGAACCATATTTCAACTTCTCAGGATTTCGATTGTTTCTTTCAGGGAAATGTAACGTAGAGTAGTATGCAGAATGCAACGAATATGGAAATAAACGTTATAATAAGTTTGTACTACTGAATAAATGCATGTATACCATTTTAATTGCAGTGAATAATAATACGAGTATATTGCTTTAACCTTATGTTTATTATTGATACCATAGAAGTAATGATGCCCTAACTACTGAATTAGTTTTAAGTAGCCTAATAATAGGCAGATGGGTTGAAACTTGTACCAAGTAACGGACTGTTTATTAGCAACTCATGGTCTTACAGAAAAATGGTATTCCTCAAAAAATATTCTTTGTACGAAAGGAATAATGAGTGTATCTTACTGGTGTAAGGAGGAACGAACATACATGAGCTGTGGTTAATTTTGGACATTAAGCGAGTCCCGCCTGTTATGTTAAAATGGCGTAAACCCACAAAGGAATAAAAATAGACTGGTGTACCAGTTAAACACCGGAATTATCTCTGCTACAAAGAGGTAATGGAGTCTCGCCAATGGACACGCGTTGCTTTCCAATTTATTCGTAATTGGTTCTGATAAAAGCTGCCGCTGTCCACTGTACGCCCAGTTTGTTCGTGTCGGTGCGAGGCGCCTGTGAACTCCACACCCAGGGTTCGCTGCACGCTCATTTGAGGTAACAGCGCATCCCTTTGTGCACAGACGTTCATTTAATTATCGCTAGATCTGTCCGTACAAACTAGCAGCCAAACCAAACACACTGAAGGCCCCTGCACGGTTGCTTTTAGGACTGTGGGATTCTGGGTACGACAGATAACATAGCATATCACTGCCGAAGCAAAATCATATCGTCAAATTTCCTTCTTCCTTACACAAGCAGCTGACTCACCGTGGCAGTTTCTACTAATGGGGGGGGGGGGGGGGGGGGAAGCATGAAATTGTCAGAAGACTAATGAATCTCCCCCATACAGCGACGCCACAGCCTCTGTGGTTCGTAAAAAAAAAAGAAAAAAAGAAGAAACAAACCTGTCAGATTTGCTAAACTTGCTGAATTCCATACAACATCTTTGGAGCGAGGTAATGAGTTGACTAAGTTTGAGAACAACCCACTCTAGAACGCTTGTTTTTGTGTGGGGGTCACCAGTTTTCTGACTGATTTGATACGACCCACTACGTCTTCCTTCCATGTGCCAACCTCATCATCTCAAAGTACAATTTACACCCGACGTCCTATATCATTTGTTCGATATTTTCCAGTGTCTGCATTCACATGTAGTTGAGACCCAACATGCCAGCTATTGTTTGATGTCTTAACACATGTCCTTTCATTCACTCCCTCCTATTTGCCAATTATTTCCTTATGTTCCTTTCCTCACCGAATCTGTTGGGAACTTCCTTAGCTTTCACCTAATTTTCAAAATCCTTCTATAGCAGTGCATCTCAGACACCTTTATTCTCTAGTTTTCCGGTTATCCCACAGTCCACGAGTCACCTCCATACAGTGCTGTGCTCCAGGAGTACGTTCTCGGAAATTTCTTCCTCAGACTAACGGAAATATTTGATACTAACAAATTTACTTTTGCCTGTAACGCCCTATGCGCTAGTGTGCTTTTTATGGGCTCCTTTTTGTCTATCATACATTATTTTTCATCCAAGGTAACAGGATATCTTCAATTCGTCTACTTGGCGGGCCTCAGTTCCTCAAGTTAATTATCTAACATCATTTATGCTACTTCTCATTACTTATGTTTTGCTTCGGCCTACTCTCAATCCAGTTTTTATGTTCAACAGATTGTTCATTCCATTGAGTATGTCTCGTAACTGCTCTTAACATTCACTGACGGTGGCAATGTCATCAAGGAAGCTGATTTTTTTATATTCTTCCAGCATGAATTTTAATCCCACACCCAAACCTATCCTCTGTTTCTGCCGTTACTTCTTCGATCTACAGACTGAACACTAGGGGAGAAAGACAGACTGTATCCCTTTTTAATCCAAGTACTTTGTTTTTGTCTTCCCCTTCTAGCTAATGAATTTTTTTTTTATTTCTTATCGTACTGGGGTGTTACGGTGTTAGGTACCAGAAAGCGAGAGAGTCACTCACCTGCTGTTCTTCTATACCAAAAACGTGAAGGCATACGCCTGTAACACCTACTTGTAGGGGAATCCTTGTCGAGTCGATGAAGTACTTAAGAGGGACAACGGAATGCTACAATATTTGAAATTCCTCAAAGGGAATTAAATATGGAAGTACAATGACGGAAAAAGCCGCAACACCAAAAGAAAAAAATAATAATTAATGAAGACTATCAGTACTGAAATTTCCGGAATAAATTTGTCTAAGTTATTAACATTGCAAGGTCACAGGTTAATGTAAGCGCGAGATAAGCCTCTTCAAATGTGAAATGTGGATGACGCTGGAGATGTCGTCCGATGGTGAGAACGAGCATGCCAAGCCAACATGTCGACACTGTGCAGAGCGTGTTGAGTTATAACAGCAGTGTGTGGGACAGTGTTGTCGTGTTGGAAAATACCACCTTGTATGCTGTTCATGAAGGACAGTGCAACACATCGAATCGCTAGATTGATGTACAAATTTTCAATCAGGGTGCGCGGAATGTCCACGAGAGTGCTTCAGCTGTCATACGACCTGTGACCATAACTCCAGGTGTAGATCAAATGGTTCAAATGGCTCTGAGCACTATGGGACTTAACTTCTAAGATCATCAGTCCCCTAGAACTTAGAACTACTTAAACCTAACTAACCTAAGTACATCACACACATCCATGCCCGAGGCAGGATTCGAACCTACGACCGTAGCGGTCGCGCGGTTCCAGGCTGTAGCGCCTTTAACCGCTTGGCCACCAGGTGTAGATCCAGAGTTTCTACGCCGCAGGTTAGTTAGTTATAGGGTCACAGACCTTTAACTGGCTTCCTCCTAACCAACAAATTGTCATCACTGGCACCAAGGCAAAACCAGCTTTCAGCACCTCCACTCTGATCTCCAACGAGCTCTCGCTTGAGACCACTGAAGACGCAAACGGCGTTGGTTCAATGTCTTTGGATTGCACCCTAAAGGGCGCCTGGATCGGACTTTTCCTCGAAGTAACCGATTTGTAATTGTTCATTGTGTCACTGTGGTGCCAACCGCTGCTCAAATTGCTACTGCAGAGTGAGTTCGATACGCCAGAGCCATACGCTCAACACGATGGTATTCCCTCTCGGTAGTGCCATGTCGCTGTCCGGAACCCATTCTTCTTGCGACAGTAGGTTCTTGTGACTACCGCTGCCAGCAAACTTGTACGGTGGCTACATTCCTGCCAAGCCTTTTTAAAAAACCGCAGAAGGAACATCCACCTTCTCGTATCCCAATTACATTCAAAATCAGTGAGATGCTGATAATGGCGTGTTTCTCGCTTTAAAGGCATTCAGACTAACATATCTTGTAACCTCCCCCTCATTTATCGACCTTAATGACAGTGAAAAATTAAACCGCGTGTACCTAATGGAAATTTGGGAAAAGCAATCGTCACCGAAGTTAATCTGTCGGTAAAGAGGGAGGAAAGGGTTACATCTAAATGAAAGGAAAAATGCAAATGAAACTGGCGGAAATTAATTTTGAAATGGGGTAAAGTTAATAAAGAAAGTAAATGTTCGGTCGTTACGTTAACAATTAACTAGCGGTAATTAGATATTTGAGATTTTGGGAAAATTACAGTCGCCAGTCCTATGGACAATTGCAGTAGTAGCTGAAAAAGAAAGGTTATTGCACATTCAATTAGCACTAAAAGCGTGGCAACTGAAGGTCTGAACTTGAATTAAATGATTCTGAACAATTAACAATAGTAAAATTTAGTACGTACCAAGCTCAGCTGCAGTCACAGGTAAGCTAAAATACGGTAACAAAACTCGCACTCTTAATTTGTGCTTGTGTAATCTAAATATTGTAGCCAGCTATGAATACCTTAACTGAACTTTGAAATTAAAGCAGTGAAATCGAATGATATTACTTTAATGCTGGCGTTTGAACTTCAATGACACTTGGGTTCATTCCGGAAAAGGAAGGGACACTGCTTGGTAATGCAATTGGGACAATGAGCAACAAAGGTTCATACTACGTTGCTGTAATTTAGTGAGACAAAGTTAACAGTTTGAAAAGCTGAGGTCTGCCATACAGTTCTAAAACTTTACGTGCTACCGGTCTTCCTTGTTGGTTGATTGAAGGTTTGAAGTCGTCGATCGAGGAGGTGGCGACAGTCACTCATTGTCAGCCGTCGCTGTTGCAGAAGCTGGATGTTGGCGCGCCTTCTTCTTGACATGGTCTCCAGCCGAAACGGCTCTTGATGTGTGCCAGCTAACGCTTCCCGTCCGCGACACCGTGTCAGAAACTACCATAGCAATTCGAGCGCAATTACATGCTGCCAAACCCCGAAAGTGCGGCAACTCGCGGGAGCGTCACACAACACACCTGCTCCACTGCACTACTCCAGCCAGACTCTCTCTGCTCTGCCAGCGCTCCACGCGGCAGAGTTAACACTGCCAAAGATCCTAAACACTTTGGTTCTCCACACGACCTATCGATGTAATCGTTCGATAGCATAGTTTTCCCTAGGCAAGACCCAGTGTAAAAATACAAAAAATATTTACAAAACAAACCAATTATATATCGACATAAATGCATATATATATACACAGGGTGTGGTAGATAAGTAATGAGACTGGCCGCCGCGCGGCGCCCCAGTCGCTCGCAGTGCGGTCTCCAGCTGTACGTCACGTGGTGGGGGATCTGAGCTAACAATAGAACCGGTTCGCAGTCGCGTCGGAGCTCTGGTGCAGTGAGGGTCGAGCTTCGCGTATTACGTTGTTTGTGTGCCCGTGACACTTGTGAAAACGCTGAAGATGGATCGCTCGATAGAACAGCGGTATGCAATCAAATTTTGCTTTCGCTTGGGCAAAACTGCTTCGGAAACTTTTGCTATGATTACGGAGGCCTACAAAGGAGACTCCCTATCAAGAGCTCAAGTGTTCCGGTGGTTTAATGATTTTAAAAACGGGAGGGAATCCGTTGAAGACATGGAACGATCTGGACGCCCTTCAACGAGTCGTGTGGATGAAACGGTGGCCAAAGTGAAAGAACTCCTGGATTCCGACCGTCGTTTAAGTCTCAAAATGATCGCCGATGAGGTCTCCGTGAATAAATTTACGGTTCACCAAATTGTTACGCAAGATTTGATGATGAGGAAAGTTTGCGCAAAATTGGTTCCCCGAGTGCTCACCGCCGAACAAAAGCAACAACAAGTGGACGTTTGTCGTGAGATGTTGAATGATTTGGAAAATAATCCACACTTTTTAGACAACGTAGTAACAGGCGACGAATCGTGGACATTCCAGTACGACCCGGAGACGAAAGCCCAGAGGTCGGAGTGGCACACACCGGCATCCCCACGGCCGAAGAAAGCAATAATGTCAAAGTCCCGCATCAAGACAATGCTGACTGTGTTTTTCGACAAGCGGGGGTTAATTCACAAAGAGTTTGTCCCTCAGGAGAAGACTGTCAATGCCGAATTCTACAAAGAAGTCCTTCAGCGATTGCACAGAGCTGTCAAACGGAAGTGACAGGACCTTGCTCAACGCTGGCGTCTCCACCACGACAACGCTCCGGCGCACACAGCGTTCCTCGTGACCTCCTACTTGACCCGAATTGGAGTTGAAGTTTTGCCACAGCCACCATACAGCCCTGACTTGAGTCCTCCTGATTTCTTCCTATTTCCGAAGGTCAAAGATGACTGAAGGGTCATCGTTTCGACGATATTCCGAACATCCAACGTGCTGTCACGAAGGCACTAACTGGGATAACTCAAACGGACTACAGTGGGGCCTATGAAGCTTGGAAAACGCGCTGGCAACGTTGTGTCGACGCCCAAGACGAGTACTTTGAAGAATATTAACGTTTTGTACAAATTGGATCAATAAATTTGTTTTTCTAGACTGAGTCTTATTACTTATCTACCACACCCTGTATATATATATATATATATATATATATATATATATATATATATATATATACAAACAGTAAAAGAATTACAATATATAAAGAGACAAAAATGTCATATCTTCAGGTGACAAAATAAGGAAAAATCTATAGTACAGTAGATGGAAATAGAAGGATATGCACTTCCGGCGTTACACGTGCCCCACATTGTCTGAGGATGTTCGTGTAACGTAAACAGACTCAGAAAATGTCCCAAAAAGGAAAAAAAAACAGCGGAAATTCATATGCTCAAAACATCAAGAAAATTTCGCCTTAGGCTAATTAACCATAAACCAATTTTTAGACCATAATAATTGAGTGGAGACACTCCTAACCTTATTCCTCTCTGTCATCTTACACAAAAGAAAACAGGTTGACAATACATTAAAATTCATAGAAAACATAGAAAATGATTTAGCTATTCTAAAATCAGCAAAATTCATATCAGTGTTAAGAAATGGAATACTATTTACAAAATTAATCAGAGTACATGGTCATAATAACAGGTAGATCAAAATGCGCAAATTAATAATTAATTACATAGAATACACATTTTTATATAACCTTTTCATAATTAATATTCTCATCATGAGAGTCCACTTAACGCTAAACAAGAAAATATTATTCAGCAGATCGAAAAAAACATAAATATTGACAGCAGAATTCTTTGACATCAGCTGTCCGGGAAGAAAAACTACTCCTCCTTTCGTACCGGCAAGTACAAAGAACGCCGACAGCGGCACAGGAGCCGACAGCGGCTCAGCCTCGCCAGTACTGTTGCGCCCGCCTGTGCGGCACTCAAGATCTCACTCGCCTGTGTAGCGGCATTTCCAGAACGTCGGTTTCACTGAATTCTTTCGGAAAAACTCACTCCCGAGTAATCTCAAGGAGTCCATTAACGCTATACAGTGGATAACTCAACACTGACCATCATCACACGCATGTACTAGCCTGAAACTTAAAACAGCGTCTAAGTACATCGGCAATGACTAGTAAACCACATATTTATGAAATCTTACAGCTAGTTACAAAATCATATTTACATTCCTTAATCTACTGTGACTCAACTGAAAACTTAAACTAACAGCTTGGATTTTTCAAATGTTTAATATTCAGTTACTCTTAAATCATTTAATCAAAATTAATTAGTTATTAATTACAACTTGTTTAATGACCTCTTGGTGAGGCAAAAACATGGCAACCTAGATAATCCTTAAATCTTACACTCTATTACATCCTGTACAAGTTACCCATTCTGTGGTATTAATCAATTCTTGGGTGGTACAATTTCAAGTCTACAATGTTCCGTATACCTAATAGGTTTCCAGAGCTTGGATACTCTAAGCAATAAGCATTTGTGTGAGGTATACCAATGAATTTATATAGTCCATTATAAACAAACTTAAATTTAGAGATTTCATTGTCTATCTTACTCGATTTCTCATGAGCTTTTACAAGTACTGAGTCTCAGATTGCAAACTTAGCAAAACGCACTTTAGCGTCATGACGACGTATGAAACCATCGGTTTTTTGCTTCATTATTTCTCGCAAACGATCTTTTTTCACACCAAAACTAATGTCAATCCGTGGAGGGAATTGCATTATCTCTTCCACAAGTCCCGGTTTGTCTGAAAACACACTCTTATTCCTCATTATTACTTCATACAGGCCTCGTCTTTGTTCGTGTGTTACGTTTCACACATCGTCTACAATATTTTCCAGTTCACTTTCAACACTATTGTCAATGCCGAGATTCCTCACGTTACAGTAGTCCAAATTCATGCCTACGTCAATGGAATCCGGCCAGTTAACAATGTGTATAGGCTGGTATTGCCTACGCACACCGTCTCCTGCCTCGTCAAAACTAACTACTATTGTTTTATCTTGTGACGTACATGTCAAAGTTTTGCTTTCGCAATTAATCACTGCAAGGTTCTTAAATAGCCAATCTAACCCGATAATTACTTCCGTAGTTAAGTCTGGCACGACGACAAATTCTTGTTCAAATCGTCCCCCACATATCTCGAAGTTGACAAAAATCTGTTTTGTGACCGGTTTACTGGCCTTCCCAGTAGCACCGATAACTTTCACTCCTGTTACTCCTGTTACTGGCATAACTACGATACCAGGTCTATTTTCTCTGCCTCGTGATGACTGGGTGTTGTGTGATGTCCTTAGGTTAGTTAGGTTTAAGTAGTTCTAAGCTCTAGGGGACTAATGACCATAGATGTTAAGTCCCATAGTGCACAGAGCCATTTGAACCATTTTTTTTTTTTTATACCAGGTCTGTTTTTCAGTAACTGAAATATTTTCCCAGATACAGCACTCAATTCTGCACCGGTGTCAACCAACACGGTTAGTTGTAGGTCGTGCATATTAACAGACACTACTATCTGTCTACACTTGTCCTCGACTGTTTCTTTATTTTCCCATAGTAAATCCTCGTCTATAACCAGGTCATTCCAGAAAAAACCATCCGGCTTTGATCCTAAATCCGGCTTATCTGGCAGCTTTTTCAGCCTCTGTTCACATACAGTTTTAATTTCAACACGTTTGTCTTGAGGCTTAGTCTGTAGCTTCGCCTCCAATACCGAAACCTTTTCCTGTAACTCGTCAACTAGTGAGTGTTGCTTTACTATCATTTCACTAATTGTCACCTTCTTTGATTCTCTTTGGTCAGATTGATCTCATCTGCCAATCTACCTGGAGGAATGTGCCCAGTAGTATCTGCAATTACTTCCTCTGGATCTGCGCAACCCACACTGCTATCTTCCGACCGTATAACGTCAGCTCTAACCTCATACACGCTGTAATCTAAGTGCTTTTCTACCAATCGTGTCCGGCTATCACTAAAATTCTCGTAATCTTTCTCCTTAATACTTTCGCAATGTTTAAACTGGAGTTTTGCATCGGATGGGTCGGCCACTTCTACCACTATAACTTTCGGTAAAGTCTGCCGGTCAGGGCCAGAACTTTCCGTTACTACTTCAGCATCCAACTTCTGCGGGACGAAACACGACGAATCTTGCTCTCTTGCTCGTGCTCACCATTAACATCAACTATTTCTGGTAAAGTCTGCCGGTTAGGGCCAGAACTTTCTATCACTTCACAAACACTACCTTCCTGCGGGACGAGACGCGGCAAATCCTGCCCGCACTCCCAATAAACACTTCTCCCGTACAAGCCCCTATAATCACTTAGTTCGTCGTATAAGCGACCGAACTGCCTTAACCAGATCTCATCCCTCTCTGCATCCCCTCGCTCGATGACGAACGTGTTATCCGACATCTGATCTTCTCTCAACAATTGCGAATCATTCTTAAACTCAATCTCCTGTTCCGCTGTGGGCGTTACAGCTGCCACTTTACAATCGATTTCCGGAACACTACTTAAATTGTTCTCACTGACAGTGAATGTATTTTCTACTTCCGTGTCTACAACTGAACTACTACTTGTGGGTGCACTCCTTTCTCCCAACACTGGCACACTCTCCCGCCGTTGATTATTCCATACGGAATTTTCATAACGACGACACATCGGTTTTCTACTGTTATTGGGCCGCCAAAATTTCTCCACGCCGGGCCGGCACCTCACCGGCGCGGCTAATGGTTTCCCTGTCTCGTCCTAGCAGATCTGCTCCCCGGATGCTGCTGAGGCGGCTGATCACACCCTCTGGCGTTATTACTATTCTGCGAAGCGCGTATCACGCTAATATGATACTGGTTTCCGTCATTCCTGTTATTATTTGCATTGCACCGATTGTCATTACGGGCCGAACCACTATTGTTATTGCTGCCAAGATTGCGGTATGCATTATTCCCATAGTTATCATTGTTCTGGTTGCTGTGGTACCCGTTGTTGTTACCACGGCCTCTACCACTGTCGCGATTATTGCGCCAATTGTCCTCGTCCTCAACTCTTTCCAGGAAATCATTGATTGTCCTGTAATTGCTTCCTACGTAGCGTTTTGTATCATCTGGAAGCTTCTTGTAGAGTTCCCAGACTATTTCGGATTCCGTGCGGCGATCACGCAAATATTCCAACTTGCGGATAAAGCCCTCACAAAACTCCTTCATCGAGCCGCGCGAATTCGCATCGAAAGGCCTCGATACTACAGATTCGCGTCAGATACTTTGTTGTTTTTGCTCTGACCAGTATTCAGCCAGAAACAAATTTTTAAACTCGTCAAAAGTCAGGTTCGTAATGTTGAGGTTTAAGCACCAACGCTTGGCATCACCAGCTAACACATCAATAACTGCATTACTTTTTCTCTCATTAGTCCATGATCTGGGTAAAACTCTTTCACAATTTTTAATGAAATCCGTCGCGTGTATACCGCCTTATCTCAAGGGGTCGAACCGCTCCTCTTTCGTCAACAATTCCGAACTATGTGCACAGATTGGCACATAGCTCTGTTTTTCGTCAAGTTTCTTTTCTAATTCCGACACTCTCGTAATTACTTGGCAAGTGGTTGTCGCAAGCGTTTCTACTTCCCTTTTTTTCTATTCGTAGGTATTAGCCTGGTTCGTCACTTTGGTATCTACTTCGGATACTAAAGCCTTTAAAGTTTACACCTTCTTTTGATCCTCTTTTTTCACTAATTGAATTTGTTCTGTCACCTTATTCTCGATGATCGGAGCAACTGCTTCTCCTACACTTTTCTCGATTCTGCTAATTTCGGAATAAAAACGAGTATTTATGCTCGCAATTTCCGCCTGAACGCCTATCATTTCCTGTTTAAGATTACCGATTTCGGTATTAATCACAACAATATCTTCTTTGATTTTATCAACTTTTGTGTTAACAACTCCAACATTGTTGTTAACAACATTAATAGCTTTCTTCTGATTGTCTAGCTTCCGTTCAATTTTTTCAGACTGAGCCTCTTGCTTGGCAGCCTGAGCTTTAATTTCTGCCGGATGACTCTCGATTTCATTAATCAAAACATTCAATAAATTAGTTAAATTCCCGGAAACTACCGGTTTTACTTCCGTAGCTGGTTCCTCTATATATGTTCCCCCATATTCGTCATCAAGGGGTACAGATTTGATTTTCGCTTCCGATTGCGAAACATTATCTAAAGTTTGGAATTCCATTTCTGCTCTTTGTTGCGTTTCGGCGGTCGCGTCCTTCATGCTAGCCGCCTGCCCCTGAACAATGAGTTCCACGGTGCGTATTTCCCACTGTTCGACCGATTGTTCCGTATCCAAGTCTACCAAATTTCGGTAATTGTTGCCTTCACTCATTTTAATAATTTTCAACATAAATGACAAATCTGTTCGTAACCAATACTTTGTTACGAGATTTGCACCATACAAAATCCGTGTCCAGAACAACCTCAAATCTGAAGATTGTCCTGTCACGGTCGCCACGTGTAACCTCCCCCTCACTTATCGCCCTTAATGACAGTGAAAAATTAAACCGCGTGCACCTAATGGAAATTTGGGAAAAGAAATCCTCACCGAAGTTGATCTGTTGGTAAAGAGGGAGGAAAGGGTTACATCTAAATGAAAGGAAAAATGCAAATGAAACTGGCGGAAATTAATTTTGAAATGGGGTAAAGTTAATAAAGAAAGTAAATGTTCGGTCGTTACGTTAACAATTAACTAGCGGTAATTAGATATTTGAGATTTTGGGAAAATTACAGTCGCCAGTCCTATGGACAATTGCAGTAGTAGCTGAAAAAGAAAGGTTATTGCACATTCAATTAGCACTAAAAGCGTGGCAACTGAAGGTCTGAACTTGAATTAAATGATTCTGAACAATTAACAATAGTAAAATTTAGTACGTACCAAGCTCAGCTGCAGTCACAGGTAAGCTAAAATACGGTAACAAAACTCGCACTCTTAATTTGTGCTTGTGTAATCTAAATATTGTAGCCAGCTATGAATACCTTAACTGAACTTTGAAATTAAAGCAGTGAAATCGAATGATATTACTTTAATGCTGGCGTTTGAACTTCAATGACACTTGGGTTCATTCCGGAAAAGGAAGGGACACTGCTTGGTAATGCAATTGGGACAATGAGCAACAAAGGTTCATACTACGTTGCTGTAATTTAGTGAGACAAAGTTAACAGTTTGAAAAGCTGAGGTCTGCCATGCAGTTCTAAAACTTTACGTGCTACCAGTCTTCCTTGTTGGCTGATTGAATATTTGAAGTCGTCGATCGAGGAGGTGGCGACAGTCACTCATTGTCGGCCGTCGCTGTTGCAGAAGCTTGATGTTGGCGCGCCTTCTTCTCGACATGGTCTCCAGCCGAAACGGGCTCTTGATGTGTGCCAGCTAACGCTTCCCGTCCGCGACACCGTGTCAGAAACTATCATAGCAATTCGAGCGCAATTACATGCTGCCAAACCCCGAAAGTGCGGCAACTCGCGGGAGCGTCACACAACACACCTGCTCCACTGCACTACTCCAGCCAGACTTTCTCTGCTCCCGCCCGCGCTCCACGCGGCAGAGTTAACACTACCAAAGATCCTAAACACTTGGGTTCTCCACAAGACCTATCGATGTAATCGTTCGATAGCATAGTTTTCCCTAGGCAAGACCCAGCGTAAAAATACAAATAATATTTACAAAACAAACCAATTATATATCGACATAAATGCATAAATATATATGTATACAAACAGTAAAACAATTTATATAAAGAGACAGAAATGTCACATCTTCAGGTGACAAAATAAGGAAAAATCTATAGTACGATAGATGTAAATGGATATGCATTTCCGGCGTTACAATCTCACCATGTCCAAGCTCAGAGGTAACCAACACTCACGGCTGTTACACAATGTATTTAGAACAAACCAGATTTTCGTCCTCATAGAGGCGCTACTAGCGCCACTCTTACGCCAGTGAAACGAAATTTGGATAGACATCATTTTTCAGATGTAGAAACACGCCTACCAACTTCTGTTTACGGAGCACAACTCCTTCTTGGTGTTATGATTTTTTCTTCAGTCAGTGTAAACTGAAGATCAAAAAGGCACATATTGAGGTAGATCTGTCACAGAATTATATTCGTTCACTCGCATCTACGACCTACACTACTGGCCATTGAAACTGCTACACCACGAAGATGTCGTGCTACAGACGCGAAATTTAACCTAGAGGAAGAAGATCCTGTGATATGCAAATGATTAGCTTTTCAGAGCATCCACACAAGGTTGGCGCCGGTGGCGACACCTACAAAGTGCTGACATGAGGAAAGTATCCAAATGATTTCTTATACACAAACAGCTGTTGACCGACGTTGCCTGGTGAAACGTTGTTGTGATGCGTCGTGTAAGGAGGAGAAATGCGTACCATCACGTTTCCAACTTTGATAAAGGTCGGATTGTAGCCTATCGCGATTGCGGTTTATCGTATCGTGACATTGCTGCTCGCGTTGGTCGAGATCCAATGACTGTTAGTAGAATATTGAATCGGTGGGTTCAGGAGGGTAATACGGAACGCCGTGCTGGAACCCAACGGCCTCGTATCACTAGCAGTCGAGATGACAGGCATCTTATCCGCATGGCTGTAACGGATCGTGCAGCCACACCTCGACGCCTGAGTCAACAGATGGGGACGTTTGCGAAACAACAACCATCTGCACGAACAGTTCGACGGCGTTTGCAGCAGCATGGACTATCAGCTCGGAGATCATGGCTGCGGCTACCCTTGACGCTGCATCACAGACAGAAGCGCCTGTGATGGTGTACTCAACGACGAACCTGCGTGCACGAACGGCAAAGCGACATTTTTTTCGGATGAATCCAGTTTCTGTTTACAGCATCATGATGGTCGCATCCGTGTTTGGCGACATCGAGGTGAACGCACACTGGAAGCGTGTATTCGTCAACGCCATACTGGCGTATCACCCGGCGTGATGGTATGGGGTGCCATTGGTTACACGTCTCGGTCACCTCTTGTTCGCATTGACGGCACTTTGAACAGTGGACGTTACATTTCAGATGTGTTACGACCCTTCATTCGATCCCTGCGAAACCCTACATTTCAGTAGGATAATGCACGACCGTATGTTGCAAGTCCTGTACGGGATACCGAAAGTGTTAGACTGCTCCCCTGGCCAACACATTCTCGAGATCTCTCACGAACTGAAAACGTCTGCATTTCTTCATGATGTAACAATTTTAACGGCCTGTAGTGTATTTCGCGAACTGCGTTCCTATTGTATGCGCGGATTTACACATGGTAAACACACAAAGGGGTTCAGTGAAGACAATGAGATTGAAATCCAGTTCCTGGAAAGAGAGTGCGAGCTAATAGTTAGAGCTGAACGTCAGAATGGAAAAACGTAAGCTGTGGGAATCGAGTTGTATTATCAGAATCAGGGCAGCACGCTGAAGCTTGATACATTGCTGCTGATGGTTTCGCTGTACTAAATTCGAGTGGAGTACTCAGTGTGACGCCACGACAGCAATTACTGCTAGTTCCCGGTAACTGATCGCGTTACTCGACGGTTATCCGGTCTGTATAATAAGCTGCTTGCAAGGTGATGTGAGTCAGCCACGTAGTAAGACGGCAGTAACTTCCGTCTTGTGGATACTCATGAACCAACACATCTGAGATCTTCAAGAGACTGCGTACGACTGGGGGTCTGGTGATTGTCTTTGCGTGCTTTTGTTATCTTGGGTGCGACGCTGCACTACACTCCTGTGTGAAGCGAAGTGCTCCCCATAGCCAACATAACCAAGGGAAGGGGCACTTACGGTTCCTGTGGTCTCAGACCGGCAGTGCAGCTGGATCGTTTGCAGTTTAGGTTGCAGGGCCTGTTTGAGTGTCAGTTCTTCGAAAGCGTGGATATCCGTATGAGCAGGCGTGCCCTCTGATCAGGAAAGTAGTGACCCTATTTTTAAAAAATCTTACCAGTTTGAGTGATTTTGATATTTATTGTATGGTGAATGGGGAATATGTTTAGCTCCCTCCACCCAATAGTCTGCCATGCAGCCATCGCGTTGGTGGTGTATGTTAATACTGATGCACTGTGTTTAGCTCACAAGCAGACCTAGTGAATATATTTGTACTTTTTTCAGTTCTTAATTTTTGCTTTTCATTCCTCTATTGTCGCATTTGAAGATGACAATTGTAGCCTGAAACCGGTTATGATTATGCAATAAAACTGGGTGTGAAAATTGAAAAAAAAAAATTATAGTATTTGGATCATCTGTGACACAACGGACTCATTTGAGCATGGGTAATTGGTATCGGTAGCGAGAGGCATTCGACTAGAGCGCATTCCGGGCAAGCGCGTCTCCCATCGGCCCTGAAAGCGGTCTGGCAGCGTGAGGCGGCTGCCTGGCCACGTGGCCGGCAAGCGACCGCCGGGCGGCCGAGCCACGTGTTCTCGTCATCTCCAAACTAACGCTCGTGACGTAATTTCCGCCTCTAGCATCCACTACACACCTTACTAACCGTTATAGATATAGTGAAGGACGATTCGTCAATGTGAAGAAGAGAGCAAGTGATTCTGTCAGTATGCAAATATAATTTGTTAATAATACATAGCACCAAGAAAATTTTTGTAACCGAAATTCAACAAATCTTTAATAACATAGTTTTTAATTGTCAATGTCAATAAAATTCACCAGCAGACGTGTAATTTACGATATTTTATTTTATTCTGAAGGCAACCAGTTTCAGCATTTCATTATGCCATCTTCAGCTGCATACGCTTCTATCCAAATAAAGGAACTTGTCGCATAGCAGTTTCTGTCACGTCAGCGAATTGTATACAATTGTATAACGATTTAATACAAGCTATCCAATGTTCTATGGCACTATACGACAAGTTCGTTTATTTGGATGGAAGTGTATGGGACCTGAAGATGGCACAATGAAATGCCTAAACTGGTTGCCTTCAGAATAAAATAAAATAAATCTTAAAGTACACGGTTGTTGGTTAATTTTATTGACATTGACAACTACTTAACCAGCCGATGTCCCCTGGCCATGATGGACCAACAGAGATTATATTATTTAACGTACGAAACAGATCAATCACTCAGTTAGTAGTTCTATGTGATGGCCATTGACTGAACTACTCGCGCTTTTTGTAACATAATTAAGTAAGCCATGAGGTGCTTCGTATTTGAATTTCAATTAAAAATCAGTATAAAATCAGAAAAGGCACATACAAAGCAGCAAGGCAGTGTGCATTGGAGGACGTTATTGAACACTACATCCGACGTTTAATTCGTAAGATTTATGTTTTTATTGTGGATTTAATTAATTGTTTAAAAATTTGCATAGTTTCACCTATAACCTTAAATCTGTAATACGGATCATAATTCTGAGTAGTGCAACGGAAAGATGGATTAATATTTGATTGCACAGGATTACGAACTGATTTGTAGCAGCAAAATAAAAGTTTGATTTTGTTTAAATTTAAATTCCGAATGAACTACTGCGCACAAAATTAAATGTAAGGTATCAAATTCGATTAGAGCTTTAGCGTACATCAAAGGAAGTGATCAAATTCCGGATACAGAAGGCTGTGAATCAGGTTGGTGTAAGTACAAAGTCATTAAGTGATGTAGCTGTAGGGGTGTTTCTGTGGAGTGGACCTCCAAGGCCTTGAAGGGGTGGTTGCCATCTTGCAGACAGAAAATTTTGTATGAGTTAGAAAACGCAACATCCATCCTGAACTAAGCGGTGATCGAGCTGCGCACATTTTTGGTGACAGGAACTTTTAGCGTTGTCGGTCGATGCTTAAAAATATTTTGTGCAGGTTCATTGGGATTTAAGAGTTATCCTGCATTAGTAAGGTCTCAGATTTATTTCTGCCTGCAATTCAGCACAACTTGTATTTTTCGGGTATGCAGTTGTTTTGGACTCATAAATTGTGCACTGAGTCTGGACGGTTTGAATATTTTCTGCTATTAGTAGATTCTTAGATCAGTGAACTGTATATCGATTAGATTCTAATTATAAGTTAGTGTGGAGTTGTCCTCTGTTAGATTTTAGCTGGGAACGCTGTCTGTGTTTTACAGCGGTTTTTAATTTATTTCATTTTGTGTGGTGAGTTTCCTAAACACTTGAAGCTCGAGCTATATTCAAATCACTTAACTGTGTAGTTGCTTTCAATAGCTTTCGAATTAACGTCTGAGCGTATAAGGAAATTAAACTTTTACTAGCTAAAATTTATTGAGCACTAACGTTGTTGATACATAATTTAAAGTAGATTGCACTTAAGTTCAACCTAGTAATGATTTATCCATCTGAGTAATACATCAGGAGCGAATTTATATATTATTTTTATTTTGAAATCTCGCAATAATTAGGCGAAGACGTCATCCTCGCAAAAGGCAACGAGAGGCATCGTTTCTCAGCCCTTTTTGTCGCACACTGTCTCCTTATTTGTTCCAAAGTCTATGCTAGTCAACCCGAAGAAGTTAGTGCTGGTTTGAATCTCAGATTCAAAGAATTAGGTACCAGGCTAAAACTGACTACAACAAGATATGTGTAAATATAAGGGTATTTTCTAAATATGCAAGAATAATAGTGAATAATTCTTACAAGCGTGCTAAAAAGGTCAAACGTGAGCGCGAGTTATGATAGGTAAAATCACAGTTGAAGGAGATGTATAAGATACACCTGCTCTGAAACTAAAAAAAAGGTGAAGCAGCACTTATCACTCAATAAAATGCTTTCACCCGTACAACTCTCCGATGTTTGGAATATGATTGAGGATCACGCGCGTAAGGAACTAGTTTTAGTTAGGATGAGACACAGAAAAGAACATTTTCAGTTTCAATCTTAACAGGAACTGACAGCAAAACAGTAAAGCACTGAGATTCCACCTATTTTTTAAACATGTTTAAAGCTTATCTACTACGATTTTAAACGGCGAAGAAACACAGGTTTCAAACAAAGATTTACAGTACGAGTTTAGTATAGGGAAGAAACGAGAGAGAGCTACAATTAAAAACATGATAACTATGATTGACGGTGAAGTAGGAAAATTGAGTAGACGTGAACAGTTCGTTACAACAATCAAAAGCAGGATGTTCGTAGAAAGTTCACAGAAACTTTCACAGAAAAAAGTCACTGAGTATAAAATGATTCAAAAGCTAAATAATAAGCTACGAGATGAGAAAGTTCTCGTTACAAGTTTGGACAAGGGTAATAAATCCGTATTGATCGACAATAACGATTACACTCAAAAGACTGAAGAAATCTTTACGAAGAATAATGCTGTAGAAGTTAAAAATACTTGGCAAAGATTCCAGAAAGAACTAAGCCAGAGACAGATAATAGCAATATTCTCTTTTCAGATAAGGACAAAAGCCAACTAAAGGTCGTGAATGCATTACAGCTGTCCTGAAAGCATTTAAAGTGCATAAAAAAGGCAATATGGCCAGTAGTTACTAATACAGATTATTCTAACTACAGAATTACTAGGGAGCTTAACAAAATATTGAAAGCAAATTTTATTCACGAAAAATGCTATAATATCAAAAAAACAGTGTGATCACCCAGGAAATAAAAGATATTGAGGTAGCAGATGGTGATACTTTTTCTTCAGTGGATGATGACGTTGCATTAGAATATATTAAAGCGACAGACCTGCTATGGGAATCTGCTAAGCGGGAAACATTACTGGTGTCTTTATTAACAAGCTCGAAAAGACTTTTTTCAAGGTGAGTCCAGACTTTTACCAACACAGTAAACTGCAGAAGGTATGCTGATGACTCAGTTATTCTTTACAAAGAGAATGAAACACAAATAGAGAACTTGGCCAAAAATTTGAGCAGTATGTGTACCAAGATAAAACTCATGATAGAATATGAAGTAGACGGAAAGGTAACTTTTTTACATGTTTTTAGAATTGACAATTTAAAACAAACAGAAGATTTGAATATGCAGGAAACCAACATTTACGAACGTGGTTATTAATACCCATTCCAATCACCCTCCACATCACACACACGCGTCTACTCTGAGATATATAAAATAACATTGTTCCCATTATGCCAAGCGGAAGTGACGAAAGAAACAGGCATATTAGGATAGATGGCCCTTTCAAATGAATATCAGCCACACATAGTTAAAACTACGTACAACAACATTCAAAAGAATGTAGAGAAGAGAAATATACTATGTGTACAGACGGCATCCAATAAAGTCATGTACGCTGCCATGAAAAACGTTGGTAAAATATCAGATAAAACTTAGCACATATTCTGGAGAAAGGTGTTTAGGACATAGGATAACGCAAAATATGAATGCGTCATAACTTACCACGTAAGTAAATAAGTACGAGAAATCTGAGGATCATAAAATATCATGCAGTGACGGCGATGAAAGCTATATCGAACAGACAGGCAGGTCTTGATTTCAGATTCAAAGAGCACAAATGTGTCAACAATAAAACAGCATTAGGCTTTCATATTCAAAAGGAGGGACATAATGCTGATAGCGCTGAAGGTCAACTACAAATTGTGCATGAAGTTGTAAAAAATACCCATGCGGTTAGTCATTTTAGAAGAATACGAGATTTGTATTAAGAAACGCTAGGAGCCGGATAAATTCCTCACTGGGCAGAATGAACTTGCAACAAATTTATATTTTAATACACTCCTGGAAATGGAAAAAAGAACACATTGACACCGGTGTGTCAGACCCACCATACTTGCTCCGGACACTGCGAGAGGGCTGTACAAGCAATGATCACACGCACGGCACAGCGGACACACCAGGAACCGCGGTGTTGGCCGTCGAATGGCGCTAGCTGCGCAGCATTTGTGCACCGCCGCCGTCAGTGTCAGCCAGTTTGCCGTGGCATACGGAGCTCCATCGCAGTCTTTAACACTGGTACCATGCCGCGACAGCGTGGACGTGAACCGTATGTGCAGTTGACGGACTTTGAGCGAGGCCGTATAGTGGGCATGCGGGAGGCCGGGTGGACGTACCGCCGAATTGCTCAACACGTGGGGCGTGAGGTCTCCACAGTACATCGATGTTGTCGCCAGTGGTCGGCGGAAGGTGCACGTGCCCGTCAACATGGGACCGGACCGCAGCGACGCACGGATGCACGCCAAGACCGTAGGATCCTACGCAGTGCCGTAGGGGACCGCACCGCCACTTCCCAGCAAATTAGGGACTCTGTTGCTCCTGGGGTATCGGCGAGGACCATTCGCAACCGTCTCCATGAAGCTGGGCTACGGTCCCGCACACCGTTAGACCGTCTTCCGCTCACGCCCCAACATCGTGCAGCCCGCCTCCAGTGGTGTCGCGACAGGCGTGAATGGAGGGACGAATGGAGACGTGTCGTCTTCAGCGATGAGAGTCGCTTCTGCCTTGGTGCTAATGATGGTCGTATGCGTGTTTGGCGCCGTGCAGGTGAGCGCCACAATCAGGACTGCATACGACCGAGGCACACAGGGCCAACACCCGGCATCATGGTGTGGGGAGCGATCTCCTACACTGGCCGTACACCACTGGTGATCGTCGAGGGGACACTGAATAGTGCACGGTACATCCAAACCGTCATCGAACCCATCGTTCTACCATTCCTATACCGGCAAGGGAACTTGCTGTTCCAACAGGACAATGCACGTCCGCATGTATCCCGTGCCACCCAACGTGCTCTAGAAGGTGTAAGTCAACTACCCTGGCCAGCAAGATCTCCGGATCCGTCCCCCATTGAGCATGTTTGGGACTGGATGAAGCGTCGTCTCACGCGGTCGGCGCGTCCAGCACGAACGCTGGTCCAACTGAGGTGCCAGGTGGAAATGGCATGGCAAGCCGTTCCACAGGACTACATCCAGCATCTCTACGATCGTCTCCATGGGAGAATAGCAGCCTGCATTGCTGCGAAAGGTGGATATACACTGTACTAGTGCCGACATTGTGCATGCTCTGTTGCCTGTGTCTATGTGCCTGTGGTTCTGTCAGTGTGATCATGTGATGTATCTGACCCCAGGAATGTGTCAATAAAGTTTCCCCTTCCTGGGACAATGAATTCACGGTGTTCTTATTTCAATTTCCAGGAGTGTATTTACTACGATCTATTTAGCTGAGGTTGTAGCTGCGTCATGAATACACGCTCCAGCTGATGATGGGGCCTCCCTGTAACAGAGTGGCACGCTGTGCCACAGGGGCTGCGTCCGCTCGTACTGAAATCTGCCCAGCTGATGTAAACCACTCTTTTGGAGGAAGAGTGCCATCGAGCTGAAGCAGGTAAATGCTCTGGTCGTCAACTGCGTTGAGTCTCTTCCAAGCCTACGGGCAGTGGCGTAAACATCTAGCAGCCTGAAACGCAGCACCATCAGCCATCTAAAACATGTACCAAAGAATTGCCACTCTGTTTCCTTTACCTTAAATACCTCACTCTGTTTACGCACATATTTCTGTTTTAAATACCAGTGTTTACTATCATATTCGATGAATAACTGACTGAGATGTTATTGCAACATTTATCATATTGTATGGTTTTCAGAAGGGAAGAATTTGTCATAGAGGGCGCGAGCATCTAACTCAGAAAGCAGGGAGGGAAACGTGCGCTTACAAAGAGAACACAGCAAGTGTCACAACTAAATTTCACAGAAACTTGTCTCAGTGGAAGAGGGGTCAAAATAAGCGTTTGTAGGGATCGGATTATCCGTAGATGACCGTTTGTGAGAGGTGCTTTATGTGACTTTTAGAGAGCCAATAGCTGGACCGAAGTGGTGGCACAGTAGCTAACGTGCCAGTTTCGCACTTTTTTGCCCCGTACTCCAAACTCGATTATTATTATATATTTTATGCAAACTGTGGTCTTACTGGAAATGGAATTCTTGATTATTACTATTATAATATTTGTTTTTCATTTATCTGCCCATGTCCACACGAGATTACTACAAGAATGTTTCCCAATACATAGGAACAATATTGTCCTTATTCGTTTATTAATTGTATGATCAATGAATTAAAAAGAAAGAAAGACATAAATGAATGGAAAAATTATTTGATATTGTTTTCGGTGAGATTCCCGTGGTGTATTGTGATTCACAATCAACTGCAAATGTCAGTTTTTGAAAAACTTATCCATTATGCGTGGTTTGACGTGAAATTATTGCCGACGCGTAAAATCTTGAGCAATGCTAACGACGTTTCTTTGTTTCTTATTCATACTAGGAAAGTCGGTGGGGAAAAACAGCTTTCGCGCGATGCTCCTATTATTCGTGATTTCTACGTTTCAAATGTTTCTACGTTTGCTATCATCCAAGGGAATGCAACATACCTTCTAGAAGGATAAACATAAGAATTAAATGTAAGAATTAAGAACTGATATAATAACCAAATATAAGAAAACGAGAAATTGAAAAGATTCTAACTCCTGACTGCATCATACCAAGTATATTATATAATAAATGAATGACACTTATTGTGAATCTCGGTTGTAATTTTACAGTTAATATAGCGCCCTTGAAGCTCATAACTTGATAAGAAACATTATTGCAGAAAACTTCTACGGACACCAGTAGAATAAATGAAAATAATAAAATAAAATAAATAAAAACAGTAATCGGGTTTCGAACTCTGTGCCACCAGACGGGCTGAGTTCATCGCGTGCTAGAAGACACCTACGTTACGTCGAAAACTTTGACGGCCGTTTTCTCAGAAGCGGTCGAGTATCTATGGATAAGCCGAGACACGTGTTCGCTCATTTGGCTCCTCTTTCACTGAGCAAAGATTCTGGGAAACCGGGTTATGGCACTTGCCGTGTTCACACCGTTAGTTGTAAGTATGTAATTTCCTGATATCTGATATTATGTTTAGCTGACAAAACACAAACATAAATCCATATATACGCTAATAGCCCTTTACTAAGCTTACAAGTAGACATAATGAAAATATTTGTGCTTGTTTCAGGTCTTAATATAAGCTTTTAATTTAGCTGTCGTAGTATTTAAAGACGTTCTTTGTAGGCAGAAAGGTGTTATGACAGTGTATTATAAAAGTGAGTGTGATAAAAATAAAAAAAAATACTTTACACTAAATGAACCACCGTCTTTTTTAAACTGAATGTCGTTTCTTCATAAATCGCTGGTGTTTATTGTTTGGACGAAATTAGTTTTGATACTCAAATCAAGTGATTTAATTAGAGAGGTTTTTAATTACACTGTTGATAGGTCATTTCTTGGTAAAACATTGTAATCGGATTTTCTGGATTAATTTTGCTTCGACCTCCCTCACTGTTTTCTGGTACGGGAAAAGGAGGAAGAACTGGTGGCTCCGCCAAGTGCTGTTACAGCCGCCCCTTCGATGTACCGACTCGAATAATAATCCTCCATTTTGGGAATCAGAACATTTAACAAATCAACATATAGTTATCTGTTTCTTTTCGTTCGTGAGTGTGCTGATTTTATACTTGCTAGCAAGTATAAAATCATCACACTCACGAACGAAAAGAAACAGAGACAAGGAGAATGAAATGGTCTTTATATAGTTAAGAGCTACGGTTACAAGGGACATGAGAAGACACCGCAGGTGACGTAGAACCTTTGAGTTATCTTTCTCCTCAGTGTAAACGCAGCACATCTTTGCACGCATTACATCTTTGTGTGAAGTGACAGTGTAAACATAAAGTACAGGGCAGGAAACTGGCAACAAGTAGCAGTATGCAGCGTCCTAGCGACTCTACTTCCCTCGAAGAACACTGTAATGTTTCAAATTTATGTTTTCTTAACTTTAACAGTGCATTATGTGAAAAATCAATTTTATCACAGACAAAAGATGAAACAGTACCTACTTTGCATTTCGTGTGCCGCTGTAACAAGCCGTCTGCCGTCTGTGCTAACATTTTGAATGTAACAATACGATTGAAAATGACGTTGTGAACCATTGAAATGAGTAGTGGGGCAATAAACGAGTGACTGACGCTGTAAACTATTTTATTTATATTTGTCGACATTCACAGCCCTCATGATACTCTCATTTATGGACGAAATTTTCGTAAATCGTTACCCTACCATTCAGTCTTATCTCATGATTACCTCCCACTTGGCAGTGCTCTCCCGAAAGTTCAAGTGGTTAGCTAATCCGGAATCTTTTGTCATTGGGAAGACCATCATGACGCTTTTCAAACTGCAAGTCACATGTTCTGTGGACACACATTATTTGTCTTTAATGCAGTGGTTTCCACTACCTTCGACATCTTCAAGCCCCTTTTCTCAAAGCTGAATGGGAAGCACTTTCCCAGTATCAGTCGATGTAATTTACCAACGGAGGAGACATCTAAAAAGCTTTCGTTGCAGCAATTTTTGAGACCTGTTCGTGAGACTGGGACCGATATCATGTACGATTATCAGAGACAACAGAGATCCAAGGAAGGGATGCGCGTTCCGTCATGGGTCCGTCCAGCAACCGCGAAAGTATTACGGAGATGGGCATCAAACTGCGCCGTCATACGTCACAAGTGACGCGTCATTGTATTAGAAGAAGTTTACTGTTTAAATTTCTAGATGTACGTTTCTGGAAGAATCAGGATGTATAGTACTCGTACTTCCCTTCAGTTACACGTCACGAAATAACTACAGTGAAGATCGAAGAAATTCTTTCTCATATGAAGACTTAGGTGCTATCTTCCCACGTACCATTCACGAATGAAATAACGAATGCAGGCAAATGATACTAGAACTCAAAGTACCCCCCGCGACACATCGTTAAGACCATCTATTTAGATGAAAACGAAATGAGAACTAAAGCCGTTACTTACGTCTACCGCCTATTTGAAATCAAAGCTAGTATATCCAAGAAAAATTTTTGCCGAGCAGTATTGCTGCTACTGTCGAGAGATGACACTTAACCTACCACCGTTATCTAAATGATCCAATAACTCACAGGATGGCCAGATTGAAAGTCATATCCCAAAAAGTCACAACTGCCTATTAACCACCGTGAGGCCCCTGTTCCATAAATGCCCATTCCCCATAATTGTTCCACGAGCATGTAACTGTTCGTATGTAGCCATGTCTATGTGCTAGTATCCTACCCAATCAACCCCACATTGTCCAAACTGATATGCCATTAGACCTTGGCTTTTATACAGCTTTCTACAACTGAAATGAAATACTGAGTGCGACACATTGACGAGCAAACTATAACCATCAGCCACACTCAGATCTTCTGGGGAGGAGACGGTTCATACCATATATTGACTCGACATGTTGCAGTATAAAAGAATCTTAGCATTCAAGTGTACATTTTTGGCTCAGCATGCAAAAACTCATCTTTTGACCTACTGCTGCCGTATATATAGACTTCACAGTATCCGTGATGAAACACGTGACCCACTTTGGATACAAGTAGACTTTGCAACAAAACTGTAAAAAACGCTATTTCCTGGCCTGTGCAACATCCATGTCCAGGTGGTAATACTACTAAACACCAAGACATTCAACGAACAGTTTGATTCAGATTTTTTATCATGATTCTGGAGACGTGCAGTGTGTGAATTCAGAAAATCTTAAACAAGTATTACTCCAGCATTTGGAGATCTTACGGTGTAGGCGTAACAGGAGACAGCGAAAGCTTCAAGAGACACAATTCAAGAGTCGTGACAGCTCGGTGTAGGCTATTCGTAGAAGTAACAGAGATGCCTAAGGTCCTTTAACAAACTTTTTGAATGAAAAGTGGCCGTGTTCCTACGAAATAACGATTCGTAAATTTAACACTGTTTTGCTCCCTCTGCCGCATATATCACTTACGGCCATTGAGAATAAGAGAGAGATTCATCTGCAAAGGAAGTTGCCTACAAGGCGCTTGTTCGATCGCTTCTTGAATAATGTTCATCAAACTGATATCCTTTCCAGGTACGACTGATAGGTAGGATTAAGAAGATCGAACGAAGAGCAGTTCGTTTCGTCTTGGGATCGGCTATTTGGTTCGAGAGCGTTACAAGAGGCAGACGTTGCAAGAGGCGGAGAGGTTTGCTGTTGAAATTTCGAGAGAGCACTTTACAGGAAGTATCGGACAATACGTCACTTCCGCCCACATACATCTGGTGCAATGACCACGACGAGAAAATTCGAGAAGTTGGAGCCAATACAGGGGCTTACCGATAATCATTCTTCCCAGGACCCCGTTCTCCAGTAAAACAGCGAAAGTGTGATCAGATAGTAGTACTAGAAGAACCCTTCGGCACACACCGTTAAATGGCTAGCAAAGTGTGTTATAGATGTACATATAGATACGGGGCATTTACACAATTACTTCCTCACATCATACAAGAATGAAAAAGGGAGAGTGACTAATAGTGACGGGAAGTACCCTCTCTTACACACTGCACAGTGGCTTACGGATAATACGAGGGTCACTACAGAAGAAATGCACACTATTTTTGTAAACATACAGTTTTCATTCTGCATGTGTGAAAGATTTACAGTGTTTAGATACATCCTTCCCGATTGTTTTCAAACTTAGTACAACCTGTTCCCGTGGGTGGCGCCGTCACAGCATGTCTTCAAGATGGCTGCCACACTTGACGTTCGTCAGAAGCAACGTGCTGTCATAAAATTCCTGTCCTATGAAAACGAGACAGTGGGAAACATCCACAAGGGGTTGAAAAAGGTGTATGGAGAGGTTGCTGTCGATAGCAGTACTGTTAGTCGGTGGGCAAGCAGGTTACGTGATGAAAGCGGGCACGGCAATATTGAGGATAGTCCTCGCAGCGGCAGGCCTCGTACTGCACACACTCCAGACAATGTGCAGAGTTAACGAATTGGTGACTGCTGGCAGACGCATCACAGTGAACGAATTTCACGCTACGTTGGGATAGGTGAAGGAAGTGGTTGCAGAATACTGAAAGTTTTGGCGTTAAGAAAGGTTTGTGCCAGGTGGGTTCCCAGAATGTTGACAGTGGTTCACAAAAGAAACAAGAAAAACGGTATGCAGCGAACTTTTGGAACAGTACGAGAATGGTGGAGATGAATTTCTCGGAAGAATTGTGACAGGTAATGAAACATGGCTCCATCATTTTTCACCAGAGACGAAGAGGCAATCAATGGAGTGGAATCATGCAAATTTACCCAAGAAAAAAAATTCGAAACCACACCTTCTGCTGGAAAAGTTATGGCTACGGTGTTTTTCGATTCCGAAGGACTTTTGCTTGTGGACATCATGCCAAGTGGAACCACCATAAATTCTGATGCACATGTGATGAGACTTAAGAAACATCAAGTTCGACTGTGTCGTGTTGGACCACATCGGCAAAAGCAGGAGGTTTTGCTGTTGCACGACAATGCACGGCCACATGTCAGCCTAAAAACCATGAAAGCCATCACAAAACTCGGATGGACAACACTGAAACACCCGCCTTACAGTCCTGACCTGGCTCCATGTGACTAACATCTCTTTGGGAAACTGAAAGACTCTTTTCGTGGAACAAGGTTTGAAGATGATGGCTCCCTTGTGCACGCTGCCAAATAGTGGCTCCAACAGGTTGGTCCAGAGTTTTACGGTGCGGGTATACAGACGCTGGTTCCAAGATGGCGTAAGGCAGTTTGTAGGGACGGAAATTATGTGGTCAAATGAAAATATTATTCCTAATTTATGTATCTACAGACTGTAAAACTTTCAAACATGTAGAATAAAAGATGGATTTTTAAAAAAAATAGTGTGCATTTCTTTCGGAGTGACCCTCGTATATGTAGATATGGATCTCTGACTGAGAAAAATAGTACATAAGAGTTAATAACGAAAAGAAAAAATGCACAAAATTCGCCGGCCGCGGTGGTCTAGCGGTTCTAGGCGCTCAGTCCGGAACCGCACAACTGCTACGGTCGCAGGTTGGAATCCTGCCTCTGGCATGGATGTGTGTGATGTCCTTAGGTTAGCTAGGTTTAAGTAGTTCTAAGTTCTAGGGGACTGATGACCACAGATGTTAAGTCCCATAGTGCTCAGAGCCATTTGAACCATTTTTTTGCACAAAATTCTACAGATAATTTTGATACTCTCTCGTCGTTACACAATACAAAGCGTTCCTTGAGATCTCCACATCATTTGATGCTGAATACCAGTATGGCGTTTCCCATTTTATACTAACTCTGAATGTATACCATACACTTCTAAAAATCGAATACATCTAATCATTTGGCAATTTCGCCGTTTTATTATGGTGAGAGATACTATAAATTTTTACAGCACTGATCTTATCACAAAAAAGTGAATTATAGCTTTCTCTTAAATGTACAAGTCGCCTTCTTCTAACAATAATTACTATTCGCATTCGACTCCTTCAGCGATGGTAGATACTAGCCTACTTCGTTAGTTACATGTTCCATGAATCATTTTGAACTATAAATCATGACGTGGAACGTGTCAGTTTAGATTCACCACACACATTAATAATTTGCAAATACAAACTCAGGCAGGCGAAATTCTGGCTACTCTTCATTTATGCCATTTCACGGAAATGTGTCTATCTCTTTGCCAGCAGGATGGGGTCTATATTGTCAAACTGCCTCCTGCAGACAGAGCAGAAGCAATACTTGACCGCACATTTCGCAGAACTTGTAACATATCCTCCTGTTTCCATCTATTGTACTATAAATTTTTTCCTTATTTTGTTACCTGAATATATGACATTTCTGTGCCTTTAAATATTGTAATTGTTTTACTATTTGTATGTATATATTTATGCATCTATGTCGATGTATAATTGGTTTGTTTTGTAAATATTATTTGTATTTTACGCTGAGTCTTGCCTAGGGAAAACAATGCTGTCGAACGAATACATCGATAGGTCGTGTGGAGAATCAAAGTGTTTAGGATCTTTGGTAGTGTTAACTCTGCCGCGTGGAGCGCGGGCAGAGCAGAGTCTGGCTGGAGTAGCGAGTGGAGCAGGTGTGTTGTGTGACGCTCCCGCGAGTTGCCGCGCTTTCGGGGTTTGGCAGCATATAATTGCGCTCAACTTGCTATGATAGTTTCTGACACGGTGTCGCGGACGGGAAGCATTAGCTGGCGCACATCAAGAGCCCGTTTCGTCTGGTGACCGCGTCGAGAAGAAGGCGCGCCAACATCCAGCTTCTGCAACAGCGACGGCCGACAATGAGTGACTGTCGCCACCTCCTCGATCGACGACTTCAAACCTTCAATCAACCAACAAGGAAGACTGGTAGCACGTAAAGTTTTAGAACTGTATGGCAGACCTCAGCTTTTCAAACTGTTAAATTTTTCTCACTAAATTACAGCAACGTAGCATGAACCTTTGTTGCTCATTGTCCCAATTGCATTACCAAGCAGGGTCCCTTCCTTTTCCGGAATGAACCCGAGTATCGTTGAAATTCAAACGCCAGCATTAAAGTAATATCATTCCATTTCACTGCTTTAATTTCAAAGTTCAGTTAAGGTATTCATAGCTGGCTACAATATTTAGATTACACAAGCGCAAATTAAGAGTGCGAGTTTTGTTACCGTATTATAGCTTACCTGTGACTGCAGCTCAGCTTGGTACGTACTAAATTTTACTATTGTTAATTGTTCAGAATCATTTAATTCAAGTTCAAAGTTAAATCTCTTATTTCTAAATTGTGTACATTCAAGTAGCTTTTGAAATGATTGTTGAGGTAGCCCAAGACTAACCGTATTTTACTGAATTTCGATGTGCTTCAGAAACAAAGCTCACTATTAATTTCATTCACTAAATTAATTTTCAATTTTCCCGTTTTATTAATTCTTTTGCTAAATTAAGTCAGAGCGTAGCGAAATTTATTACTTCTGACAAACTTTCAGTTTTCACACTACACGTGTCAACCTTCAGTTGCCACGCTTCTAGTGCTAATTATATGTGTAATAACCTTTCTTTTCCAGTTACTATAGTAATTGTCCATAGGACTGACGACCGTAATTTCCCCCAAATCTCAAATATCTAATTACCACTAGTTGATTGTTAACGTAGCGGCCGCACATTTACTTTCTTTATCAACTTTACCCCTTTTCAATATTAATTCCCACCACTTTCATTTGCATTTTTCCTTTCATTTAGATGTAACCCTTTCCTCCCTCTTTACCGATAGATTAACTTCGGTGACGATTCCTTTTCCCAAATTTCCATTAGGTACACGCGATTTAATTTTTCACTGTCATTAAGGTCGATAAGTGAGGGGGAGGTTACAAACTGACTGTTCTTTTCCACCAAATAAACTTTCATGCAATCTGCCTGTATTATACTTGCTAAAAACCACGAGTATCATCTGCGTCTTTTAATATACGAGGATATACATTTCATAAGGCTGACAGACTAACAAATACGGCACATCCATCAGCACGTATATACGATCTGACCTTAAACTGCCGGCCGGAGTGGCCGAGCGTTTCTAAGCGCTACAGTCTGGAACCGCGCGACTGCTACGGTCGCAGGTTCGAATCCTACCTCGGGCATGGATGTGTGTGATGTCCTTAGGTTAGTTAGGTTTAAGTAGTTCTAAGTTCTAGTGGACTGATGACCTCAGCTTCTAAGTCCCATAGCGCTCAGAGCCATTTTTTTTTTTTTTTTTGACCTCAAACCCAAAGACCTTTGCATGTGTGGTAGTTTCCTATGTGACAAAATAGCTGAGGTCATAGGTCCCTAGGCTTACACACTACTTAATCTAACTTAAACGAACTTACGCTATGGACAACAGACACAGCCGTGCCCGAGGGAGGACTCGAACCTCCGACGGGGGGACTCAGGCGAACCATGACAAGGCGCAAGTCTTTTGCAATTTGAACCCTAACTGAGAAAGATGGGCGGAATTCACATTCATTGAAATAAGTCAACAGAGCCGGAAGTGCGTAGCTGGTGTCGTCAATAAGCCTTCAACAATCAACTCAACGACTTTATTTCAGTTGGAATCACATTCACTTCAGTGTCAATATGAATACGTCACCGTTACCGAAGATGTGAACACGCACTTGTTGAAATACACTCTATCCACAATAACTATAAAAAGTTTGTTTAGTTGCTATAACATGAGCGTTCTCCCTTGACGGTTCACACACCAAACAGTGCAGACTTACACTCCTATAGAAGTAATCGCGCTAAAAGATTGACATATTAACAATCCTCTGTTCCAGATCTTTCACCACCTGATTTAATTGTCCTGATATACTCCTCATAGTCCCGAAATCTCAGACTGCTTCACATAATTTGTAGAAATATTACTATAATCGTTAGGCTCTAACAGGTGACTGCTCAGAAACTCCATCTATCAGGCAAACAGAGAGCCCACAATTGATGGCTAAATTCATGAACTTGGGATACGCTCACAATTATCTGTGAGGAACAATATCCTGTATGCACATTCGATGTAGGATAATATCCTGCAGTAGTACGGTTATGGGAATTCTGGCGCACCTAATCCAAAAGTTAGAATTTGTGTGCACTTGTGACGTCACATCAACAGCCTCAAATGAAATCATGCAAGCTCACTGAACTTGAATGTATGACTTTGACACATGCAAGTAAGACAGCACCAATGGCCTTAACTGTACAATGAAATAATACGGGAATTTTACAAATTAAGAATGGTGGATAGAGACAAATCTAAAACTTTAAGACGGTAGAGTGCGGGAAAGTAATTACAAAGTGTTCATGTAGGAACGAAACGAAGATTGCAATTCTTTCGGCTGCCTACATTCACCTAGTTTACAAGGTTAACCAAGTACTGACTTCTGGATACTTTACAAAATCACCATCCAAAAGACACAAGTAGATTATTATAAATAGGAGACATTTAAGATTTTTGACAGTGTATCTAGAAAGAAAACAAATATTCTTACACAAAACATTTATTAATTTTTGCATACACATTCCTGAATAGTTCATAATACTTCTTTCTGTATACCAGCTAGTCTTCCTGCTGAATTAGCAGATGTTGGTGAGAGGACTCCCCGGAATTTCATACTTCGTGTGAAACCTGTAACTTAACTTGCTGTTCGCTCTTGGTAGCAAAAATTCTGCCTCATCAACAAAAATTTCGCCTAATCAACAAAAATTCTGTAGATGTACGAAAGCCTTGAGAGCTGTATTAGATACCCTGCAAAAATCCTAAAGAAAAGTCTTCTATTTGCGATAATCTACATGAACCGTCTTCAGGATTGCTAATTATATGACCTTGAAGGGTAGCTGAACTAGGTAGTCGAAATCTTAGCAGCCCCAGTTACCCAGTAATAATGTAGCTTTAAATTCGTTTGATCAGTTATTTTCCTGTGTCTGCTGTTTACTTCATCATTTTATAAGGCTACGTTTTTTTAACTAACCACCTCTAGGAGACGTCATGGTAATTCGGCTTAAAACTTCCTCTGACCTAGAAAATGCCATCAGTTCGGCATGCAAGAGAGTCCACAACTTTCCGCGGGTGTGCCGCAAACAGGTGAAGCAACTCATGAGGAGAGGCATCAAACTGCGGAAATGTTGATTGCTACATTGCATAGCATAGCGGCACAAATAAGATCTACCTTGATACTAATGAATAACAAGGAGTTCGGCTGATAAGAAACTATCAAATAAGACACTGCGCGAGTGTAATGATTTTTTTCTTTTCCGTAAGCGAAAAAAAGCGGCACTTCGCTTTATCATTCACGTTTCAAACTCTCTTATAAATGGAAACAAAATACAGTTTTATTACAGTATCACTAATCCATTCACACTTCTTCTGCAAGATAGTTCACTACAGTAAATTTTTCCGTAAAGTTAACATCGAACGCAAAGTTTCCGCTTTTCATTTGGTACTTATTCATAAAATGGACGCTAAATGGCAGGTACTGTTACGTTTCATGGACGATAAACGCGTTTAACGGTCTATTGTGATCTTTGGTTTTTCCTTATTCTCCAGACTCCACAAATCATCGTCGTAGTTTTTGTGTAGTTTGCAGCTAACTTTCACCGGCATTTGTCTTCCGGCTGCAGAAAGCAATACAGTTGAACGAGTACTTAACGTTTTTATCTTGTGGCGACTTCGAGGTCACTGGAGATGAATCAAGAAGCTTAATGTACAACTTTCTTTACAATACGTCCTTTCACTCTTGGTTGAAATGACTGAGTACTATAAATCTGATTAGTTAAGGCAGTTGTTTTAATAACAGAATCCTCCTATAAACTACTGGCTCCAATAAATTCTAAAGTAACCAAACGTTCTTCTGTCTCTTCCTTCAAAAGTAGAGAATAATTATCTGTTCGAGCTACATCCGGCAAATTCCTTCAGTCTTTTCGGAAATGCATCGACATCTCTCCAACCTTCAGGCTTGCCTTAGTATAAAAAGTCTTCTCAGTCATCATTAGTCCTGGCCGCAGAGTAACTACGCTGGCCGATTACACTCAGTCGGTTGTGAGCTCTGCAACATCCATGTACTAATTTATATTTACGTGAAAAACCCTACTTTTAGGGCTATATTTTAATTTTGACAAATGGATCTATGCAGACATTTGTAAAAACGGCGATGATACATCAGTCCATACTAACGTAAAATTGTAAGTACCAGTCGTCGTTCTCATATTTTTGTAACGCAAGAGCTCTCTAATTTGTGTTAAAATCGATTCTTGACTTAAGTTCCATACCTTTCTAATGTAAGCTATGATGTTCATTGTCCTTAGGCCACCTTCTGAAGAAGACAAATTTAAATTTGTTGAAACCTAGGTAAAGAATTCTTTATCCATTGGAACTGGTCGGCTGTTTATAATTTTATTACGTGGAACCGTTGCTGTTGTGCAGCTATGTTTAAAATACTTATCATTAGTTCGTATTTTCATTTAATGTGTTCCAATTTAAGAACATTTTAGTCTGTCCTTATCTCAGCATTATGTGTCGTACCCAATACATAGCGTCCTTTGACCTTTCTCAGAAGTCTCACTTCCTCTCGTTGGATGTCCAAGAACCCCTGTAAGCAGATCCTCGTGTAAGTCCCATAGTCAGAAACTTTTCTCCTCGTAAATCTTCCCACCTAATCAGTGTTCTGCTGATGGTTTCACATACGCACTCGAATTGTTGCGTCTTCTACATGTACACAACTGTTCTCAGTACATCTACCTTGAAAAGCTATCGCAATGGGTTTTGGAAGAGTTCATCTTTACTTTTTTCTCTCTTTTTTGTGTACATTAGTAATAGTAAAGAGTCGAGGGACATCAAAGGGAAGCAGTGGTTGGGAAGGGAGTGAGATAGGGTTGTAGCCTCTCCCCGATGTTATTCAATCTCTATATTGAGCAAGCAATAAAGGAAACAAAAGAAAAATTCGGAGTAGGTATTAAAATCCATGGTGAAGAAATAAAAACTTTGAGATTCGTCGACGACATTGTAATTCTGTCAGAGACAGCAAAGGACTTGGAAGAGCAGTTGAACGGAATGGATAGTGTCTTGAAAGTAGGATATAAGATGAACATCAACAAAAGCAAAACGAGGCTAATGGAATGTAGTCGAATTAAGTCGAGTGATGCTGAGGGAATTAGAAAATGAGACACTTAAAGTAGTAAAGGAGTTTTGCTATTTGGGGAGCAAAATAACTGATGATGGTCGAAGTAGAGAGGATATAAAATGTAGACTGGCAATGGCAAGGAAAGCATTTCTGAAGAAGAGAAATTTGTTAACATCGAGTGTAGGTTTAAGTGTCAGGAAGTCGTTTCTGAAAGTATTTGTATGGAGTGTAGCCATGTATGGAAGTGAAACATGGACGATAAATAGTTTGGACAAGAAGAGAATAGAAGCTTTCGAAATATGGTGCTACAGAAGAATGCTGAAGATTAGATGGGTATATCACATAACTAATGAGGAGGTATTGAATAGAATTGGGGAGAAGAGGAGTTTGTGGCACAATTTGACCAGAAGAAGAGACCGGTTGGTAGGACATGTTCTAAGGCATCAAGGGATCACCCGTTTAGTACTGGAAGGCTGCGTGGAGGGTAAAAATCGTAGAGGGAGACCAATACATGAATACACTAAGCAGATTCAGAAGGATGTTGGTTACAGTAGGTATTGGGAGATGAAGAAGCTTGCACAGGATAGAGTAGCGTGGAGAGCTGCATCAAACCAGTCTCTGGACTGAAGACCACAACAACAACAACAGTTATATAGTCAGTGTATTGAATTAGCTGTGGTGTCCTCCTTCATTTTTTATGATGTAAATGCTAAATATTGAATATTAACAAGAGTACCTGATATACTGCAGACTTATTATATTTCAAGTGTCGTTCTTAAATAAATATCTCAACTACTTCCTGTGTTAAGATCGGTTCATGCAGTTCTGTACATCCTCTAGCAGTACGCCCCTGTTTCAATTACATGCAGATTATCTAAAGTACGCTTGAAGCCTATAAATGTGATGTGTTGTTAAAATGTATTATTGGCGTTTTATACGTTTTTCTAAGAATAAATGTGTTATCGATAACTCATCGCCTATATCTAGAGTCAGCTTGCTCTTTATCCAACACTACATTTTCTGTTGTCTTTAATCTAGTGTAAATTTTTCCTGTAGAAATTTTGTAGGCCATATTCCGTCAAGATTTCCATGAGGATCACATTTTCAACATGTAGACGTCTTAGCTTCAGAGAAGGACTCCGTATTTCAATTGCTCTGTTTCTGGACCATCTGGTTGTTTAGCTTCTCTGTTTTCAAACTGATTTAGAGCTTCTTTCACCTTTGATTGTGTTATTGGACCTATACAACTGTGAAGATCAGTTTAGTTTCCGCTGAAATGAAGGAACATTTGAGGCGTTACTGACCCTACAAGTTCTCTTAGTAGATAGGTCAAGGAGAGGCAAATCTACGTTCGTAGACTTAGAGAAAGTTTGACAGTGTGGATTGGAATACTCTGTTTGAAATTATGAAGCTAGCAGAGGTAAAAATACAGGGAGCGACAGGGTATTTACAGCATGTAAAGAAACCAGAAAGCAGTTATAAAACTCAAGGGGTATGAAAGAAAAGCAGTGGTTGAAAGGGAGTGAGACAGGGTTGCAACATAGCAACGATGTTATTGATTTGAACATAGAGCAAGCAGCAAAGGAAAACAAAGAAAACTTTGCAGTAGGAGTTAAAGATCAGGGAGAGAAAAATAAAAACAGAGCGAAATGCATTCGAATTAAATTCCAGTGCGCTAAGGGAATTAGATTAGAAAAGGAGACCCTAAAAGTAATAAATGAATTATGCTGTCTGGGCAGCAAAATAACTAATGATACCCGAAGAGGAGAGGATACTAAGTATAGACTGGCAACAGTAGGGAAAGCGTTTCTGAACAGGAGAAATTTATTAACACTGAATTTAGATTTACGTGTTAGGAAGTCTTTTCCATAAGTATTTTTCTGGAATGTAGCCATGTATAAAAGTGAAACAGGATGAACAGTTTAGACTAGAAGAGAATAGAAGCTTTTGAAATGTGGTGTTACAGAAGAATGCTGAAGGTTAGATGCGTAGATCACGTAACTAATGAGGAGATACTGAATAGAATTGGAGAGACAAGAAATTTCTGGCACAACCTGACTAGATAGGATCGATTGGTATGACACGTTCTGACCCATCAAGGGATCACCAATTTAGTACTGGATGGAAGCATGAAGGGTAAAAATCGTAGAGGGAGACCAAAATATGAATACATTAAGGAGGTTCAGAAGACTGTAGGTTGCAGTAGTTATCTGGAGACGAAGCGGCTTGCACAGGATACAGTGGCATGAAGAGCTGCATCAAACACGTGTTCAGACTGAAGACCGCAACAACAGCACAATATTGTGATGTTTTCATTTCTTCCTCTTCTTCGACTGTAGCCTTATTGCGCTATCCCCCTTTCTCGTTTTGTATGGTATTTAATTTCTTTGTATCCTCCTCTCGAACCAGTGAACAAAGCGTTGGAATCCAGTCAGGATATCCATGGTAGTGTAATCTTCTCGCATGGAGTACGTAACTGGCTTCGAACATGAGCAGTGTACCTAAGTATTATTGTCTTTGTCGAGGACGGAAATCCGGCCCCTATGGTCGAGAGGTTCTAGGCGCTTCAATCCGGAACCGCGCTGCTGCTGCGGTCGCAGGTTCGAATCCTGCCTAGGGCATGGATGTGTGTGATGTCCTTAGATCAGTTAGATTTAAGAAGTTCTAAGTCTATGGGACTGATGACCTCAGATGTTAAGTCCCATAGTGCTTAGAGCCATTTGAACCATTTGAGGATTGAAAGAATATTGCAGTATTTACCGTCTCGTCGACATCAGCACCATTAAAAACGTAGGACAAGCTCAGATAGAAACAGGATGGTGAAGAAAACTGGACGAGTCCTTTTCGAAACAGCCATTGCGACATTCACATTAATCGATCTAAGGAAACCACGGGGAACGTAAATGCTGGTAGTCGAACGTGTATTTTGACTGCACACGTGCCGACTGCGTGCCAACTGCACTAAGAATTGCACCACCTTGTTCCATTTCTGGCACTGTCGTTCTTATAGTTATCATTTGAAATTTGGTTATCTCGAATTAACAGTACTAGGAACTGAACACTTGCTTTTATGCTATGCTTTGTTTGATTTTGATGTTGTCGACTGTCGACTGTTATTGCCAAAGATCGAGTTTTATTCGTTTGGTTACAGCAATTACACAGTCCAAAAGCAAAAATTATCAAACGTATATCATCAAAAAGTATATATATATATATATATATATATATATATATATATATATATATATATATATATATAGAGTGGTCCATTGATAGTGACCGGGCCAAATATCTCACAAAATAACTACAGAGAACGAAACTCGTCGTCGTCCGGCGAACGGTCCATACACTTGGATTATGTCGTCAAGGATACCGATCAGCATACATAGCACACACCCGTTGGGCATTTTTATCACAATAGCCATACACCAACACACTATCGACCTTTTCCGCAAGTAGTAAATGGTCCATTTTAACGCTGGTACTGTATCACGAAGCAAATACCGTTCGCACTGGCGGCATGTTACGTGATACCACGTACTTATACGTTTGCGACTATTACAGCGCCATCTATCACAAAGCGAAAAAAGTGGTCCAACTAAAACATTTATATTCCTTTACGTACTACACGAATATGTAATAAACATGGGAATTCCTATTTTTAAAAAATCACAGTTGATATCCGTTTGACGTATGGCAGCGCCATCTAGCGGGCCAACCATAGCGCCATCTGGTTTACCCCTTCAAGCTAGACAAATTTCGTTCTTTGTAGTTTTTTCGTTTGACGCTTATTTCATGAGATATTTGGCCCGGTCGTCACTATCAATGGACCACCCTGTATACAGGGTGTGTCACCGAACATTACCGCTGGATATATTTCGTAAACCACATCAAATACTGACGAATCGATTCCACAGACCTAACGTGAGGAGAGGGGCTAGTGTAACTGGTTAATTGTTGTTGTTGTTGTGGTCTTCAGTCCTGAGACTGGTTTGATGCAGCTCTCCATGCTACTCTATCCTGTGCAAGCTTTTTCATCTCCCAGTACCTACTGCAACCTACATCCTTCTGAATCTGCTTAGTGTATTCATCTCTTGGTCTCCCTCTACGATTTTTACCCTCCACGCTGTCCTCCAATACTAAATTGGTGATCCCTTGATGCCTCAGAACATGTCCTACCAACCGATCCCTTCTTCTGGTCAAGTTGTGCCACAAACTTCTCTTCTCCCCAATCCTATTCAATACTTCCTCATTAGTTATGTGATCTACCCATCTAATCTTCAGCATTCTTCTGTAGCACCACATTTCGAAAGCTTCTATTCTCTTCTTGTCCAAACTGGTTAATATAAACCATAAAAAAATGCACGGAAGTATGTTTTTTAACACAAACCTACTTTTTTTAAAATGGAACCCCTTTAGTTTTGTTAGCACATCTGAACATATAAACAAATACGTAATCAGTGCCGTTTGTTGCATCGTAAAATGTTAATTACATCCGGAGATATTGTAACCTAAAGTTGACGCTTGAGTACCAATCCTCCGCTGTTCGATCGTGTGTATCGGAGAGCACCGACTTACGTAGGGATCCAAAGGGAACGGTGATGGACCTTAGGTACAGAAGAGACTGGAACAGCCCATTACGTCCACGTGCTAACACCTTTTCATTGGTCTTTTTCACTGACGCACATGTACATTACCATGAGGGGTGAGGTACACGTACACACGTGGTTTCTGTTTTCAATTACGGAGTGGAATAGAGTGTGTCCCGACATGTCAGGCCAATAGATGTTCAATGTGGTGGCCATCATTTGCTGCACACAATTGCAATCTCTGGCGTAATGAATGTCGTACAAGCCGTAGTACATCTGGTGTAACGTCGCCGCAGGCTGCCAAAATACGTTGTTTCGTATCCTCTTGGGTTGTAGGCACATCACGGTACACATTCTCCTTTAACGTACCCCACAGAAAGAAGTCCAGAGGTGTAAGATCAGGAGAACGGGCTGGCCAATTTATGCGTCCTCCACGTCCTATGAAACGCCCGTCGAACATCCTGTCAAGGGCCAGCCTAGTGTTAATTGCGGAATATGCAGGTGCACCATCATGCTGATACCATATACGTCGACGCGTTTCCAGTGGGACATTTTCGAGGAACGTTGGCAGATCATTCTGTAGAAACGCGATGTATGTTGCAGCTGTTTGGGCCCCTGCAATGAAGTGAGGACCAATGAGGTGGTCGCCAATGATTCCGCACCATACATTTACAGTCCACGGTCGCTGTCTCTCTACCTGTCTGAGCCAGCGAGGATTGTCCACGGACCAGTAATGCATGTTCCGTAGATTCACTGCCCCGTGGTTTGTGAAACCCGCTTCATCGGTAACCAGGTAGAACTGCAACGCATTCTTTGTTAATGCCCATTGACAGAATTGCACTCGATGATTAAAGTCATCACCATGTAATTGCTGATGTAGCGACACTTGAAACGGGAGAAAGCCGTGACGATGCAGTATGCGCATGACACTACTTTGACTCAGTCCACCGGCTCTCGCAATGTTCCGTGTACTCATGTGTGGGTTCATGGCAACAGCAGCTAACACACCAACTGCACCCTCTTCTCCTGTGACGGGCCTGTTGCGGATCCGTTTGCGTGCTACGACCATACCTGTTGCATACAGTTGGCGGTAGATGTTTTGCAATGTGCGGCACGTTGGTTGCTCTCTGTCCGGGTAGCGTTCCGCATACACCCTGCAGGCTTCAGCTGCATTTCGTCGACGCTCGCCGTAGATGAGTATCATCTCCGCCTTTTCAGAGTTCGAATACACCATGGTCACAGTTCCTACAACACTACACTATCACGGACGTCTGGTAACACGGTGTACTACAGTTGGTCTGCGTGCGGAGAGGAATGCAGAATAACGATAGCAGCAAGCGCTACATGCGGACACTGCGACAGCTAGACCAAACCACAACAGTGCACTACAGCCACACTCGCAAACACGGTCGTCATCGTAAACCTGTCCCTGCAGATGCTGTTCGCCGACCGTGGCCCGTGTTTGTTACAACACGCAACTGAACGTCGGAGGTTTCAAGCGTCAACTTTAGGTTGCAATATCTCCGGATTTAATTAACATTTTACAATGCGACAAGCGACACTTATTACGTATTTGTTTATACGTTCAGATGTGCTAACAAAACTAACGTGGTTCCATTTAAAAAAAACGTAGGTTTGTGTTAAAAAACATACTTCTGTGCATTTTTGTATGGTTTGTATTAAACAATTACACTAGCCCCTCTCCTCACGCTCGGTCTGTGGAATCGGTTCGTCAGTATTTGATGTGGTTTACGAAATATATCCAGCGGTAACGTTAGGTGACTCACCCTGTATATATATATAGTGTGTGTGTGATCAGAGATGGGGGTAGAAAGAGGGAAGAGAGAGAGAGAGAGAGAGAGAGAGAGAGAGAGAGAGAGAGAGAGGGAGGGATGGGGAGGAAGGGAGGATATGTATTTGATTTAATGTGACTGCAGGTCCAAGTGGAATGATTCTTATTTTATCATTTGTTTTAGTACATTTAGTAGAACGTCTGTATTGACGTGTGTTTGCTCATTTGTCACAAGTTTATTTTCAACAATGGACTTCTGGGTGTGAAGTTGTCTTGTATTTGTATAAAGTATATGTCAAGGTTGTTTATTCTGATTATTTTCATGTCTTTTTCTACGGTTTTAGGATGGTGGCTGCGGTCTTTAAAGTGCTCTGCAAATGTGTAATGGTTCTTTCATACTTCTAACACCTGATGTGTTCTTTGTACTTTATTTTGAACTTTTTGCATGTCATGTCTACGTATATTGCGTCACAGATTTGACATTCATGTTTGTATAGTCCTGATCGCTGGAATTCGTCTCTCTTGATTGTTGGTTGGCTTAAGTTTGATTGGAGGATTTGTACAGTTTTGTCTCATCGCCACAGGCTTCTGGGTGTGGGGATGATAACATGTGAAACATATTATTGTGTCTGTGGCTGTTGTTTTTTTTATAAAAGGTTAAATGTCTGCAACTTTCTTTCATTATTCTTATGTCATGAAAATTTATTTGACCTTCCTTTTCTTTTTCAAATGTGAAGCTCCAAAGGTTAATCACAAGAAGTTATAAAGTAAAAAATAATGGAACAATGATAAAAATATGAGGCCTCAAAAAGCACCCAGAACATACAGGAACCAAGCTAAGCATCGCTGATTTCATTCGACACAGAAAACATGTATACCTCCATCCCTATCACAGGAACAATAGAAATCATACTATAAAACTTAACATACCACAGAAACTTCGCTACAGAAGAAATAACAGAAATAACAGATATTCTCAAATTGATAGCCGAGCAAAATTATTTCCAGTTTGAAATCGAACGTTATCTGCAAAGTTATGGATCGACAATATTAGAAACATTTTTTCATCAGTCATTTAGAAAACCAGATATTTGAAAAGATAATCGTTGATGAAAGATTCAAAATCATACATTATTGCAGATGCATGAATGATATTATTTGTCTGGTAGATGAGCAAAATTAAAAAAAAAAAAAATAGATGATCTCTACTCTGAAATCAACAGAGCACACCAGAACATAAAATTCAAACACCTCAACCAACATCCCAACAAGATATGAAAGTAATTAGAATAAACAACCCTGACAGAAATCTTATACAGGTGCAAGAAAACGTCCACATCCAGGAAACTGTTGATCAAATCAGGCATGTGTAAATGAACAGACACACACCAATATAGACTTTCAGTTACACTTAATAAGAGAGATAATAATACAAAAATCATTCGACTTGGACATGCAGGCACATTAAAACAAACATAAGTCCTCTCTCTCTCTCTCTCTCTCTCTCTCATACACACGCATACACACACACACATATATATATATATATATATATATATATGAACGCACAAACAAAATTACAGTCAATAGTTGGGAATAACACTTAATCTTTGACGATAAGATTCGACAGTCGGCAACACCAACGAAAGCATAGCATCAAAACAAGTGTTTGATGCCTGGTGCGGTGAAGTCTGGAAAACAAAATTTCAGTCGTCAATTATAAGATGGAGAACAGAGCCAAAAATGGAACAAAAGCACAACATGTAGAACAACATCTCAGAACCTGTAAGTAGAATTTTAAATTATTACTACGGCGTAGAAAATCCTACAACCAGAACTCTTTATAACCCATATATGCATTGTCCTAATCTGTAAACTAAATAGTACAAACAAAAATACGTACATATTCCGGGATACTGAAGATGCCTTGGAAAGATGAAGGCTAACCACGTATGGCACGAAAATTTTCATTAAGATGTAATTAGACAGTCAAAAAGTAAAAATTATAAATATACTGTAATATATTACACAAGTATTTATTGAAGATGGCGGTCCAGTAAGAATGTAAAAATACTCGCGTATGTGAAGGAAACGATGCGTCGGTGAAGAACTTTCGGAAATTTAAGGTTTCGAACAAGCGAGCATTTACATTTTAACTCATATATATGTGTAGAAGATAAATTTTATAATTATCAATTAAATTCGCCGATAGCTGTGTAATTGAAATTTTATTTTATTTTGTTTTGACTACCAGTTTCGAGATTTCACTATGCCATCTTCAGGCCCCACGCGTGTCTCTCAGAAGTAAACGATATTGTCATATAAACGATATTGTCATATATTCCTGGATGTCGTGAATTCAGATCCGTATGTCAAGTGCTTCATTCGAAGACTTGATTGCAATCAGCTCTTCGAATGATGCTCTTGCAATCAGATATTCGAATGAAGCACTTGAATACGGATCTGGATTCACGACATCCAGGAATATAGGGCACTGTATGACAATATCGTTTATTTTTTTAGAGACACTTGTGGGGTCTGAAGGTAGCATAGTGAAAACTCGAAACTAATAGTCAAAATAAAATAAAATAACATCTTAATTACACAGCTGTCGGTGAAATTCAGAAAATGGTTCAAATGGCTCTGAGCACTATGCGACTTAACTTCTGAGGTCATCAGTCGCCTAGAACTTAGAACTAGTTAAACCTAACTAATCTAAGGACATCACACATGTCCATGCCCGACGTAGATTCGAACCCGCGACCGTAGCGGTCGCTCGGCTCCAGACTGTAGCGCGTAGAACCTCACGGCCACTCTGGCCGGCCGGTGAATTTCATTGATAATTACTTGACCAGTTGATGTCCTCTGTCCATGATGGATCAACAGAGACTGATAAATTTTGTTGTCCACGTAACAATATAATGAATATATAAATGATTTTCTCTGTAGTTCTTAGAGTAATATCACTAATTGTTTCTACAAATTTCGAGCGAATTCTGCTGTATACATCAGTAATACTGTGGGCAGGAAGAGACTACTATGAAGGCAGCCCGTTCAGGCTCGGATCTCCTGAAGCTCCTTCATAACGCAAGGCAAGGACTGGAGAAGTAGTGCCTAACTGTAGAAATTCATTGTCTGATACCGAACTGAGAACGAATTTAGTCCAATATTCAGATGTATATACGGTTCGATAAGCAGTTTCTGCATTAGGGTGATCCCCGCTATTGGGGATACGTTTTGCTATACTGTGCTTGCACGCTGACGCCAGTGCGACTGCGGTCCGGGCAGCGCTCAGCCCGTATACCGGCGCGGCGGACGCGGCTACGTCACAGAGAGGACGCGACACGCTGCTCTGCCTGATTCGTGGTTCATTAGCGGCCGCTGCGGTCGTTCTAATGAGCTGCGCAGCTCTCATTACTCCACAGCCGTCAGCGCCGGATCCGTCTCCTCCGACATCGACCCACGTTCAGGGGAACCTCGCCACCGGCAGTCTATACGTGGGCGTTCTCTGTGGACGAGGGCCGTAATCGCCATGGGGAACACACTTTTACTCGAAAATATCTGGACACCTCATCCAACACCGCCGCTATGTCATCTTGGGAAGTAACGTGTTTAATTCCACAGGGAACTGTACTAGATAGAGCCTTCATAAGTTTCTCGTCTAGTAAGAGGAGCTCATCTCGCCGCTTAAATAATAACATAGAGGATATTAGACAAATAATCGTCTGATTTCACAACACATGAATGAAGATAGAAATGTGGAATAATTTTAGCTAATGCATGGAAGGTAAAGTTTATCTTCGAGGCCATCTGTAAATTTCTAGTTCATCTAATTGGCGGTAGGGGCCTCTCTGATGCAGCTAGTTTAATTGATGTGGAGTGGCCAATCCACAGTTGGCCGACATGTTTTTTCCTCACTGCGCGGACGCTGTACAATTAGGAAACGTCACAACTTGAAGTCCATTCGCCTGTCCGCCGTAACAAGACATGGGTTTGACAGGTAACACCGAAGATGCACTTCTAGCTTATTATACGATACGTGGCTAGTGGTAAAAAAATTTCTAAATACTATACATTTGCGAAATATTGGTGTGAGCCCTAATATGGTGTGCATCAGTTGGGCCTGATGATCGGAAAATAGTGCTGCAGAACTCATATCCTTATAAATTTATACAACAGAGCCAATTCAAGTTTGTTGATATTGTCAATTAGCAGATACATGATCCGCTTAATTTTTTTTATTTATGTTAGGGAACGAAAAGCCATGAAGTCAAGATCACACTTTGAATCATCTTTAGTTGAATTGATTCCCAGTTTCAGATAACAATCTGGCTATCTTCAGATCATAAAATGTTCCTGATTAGTGTTGCTGTCATTAAAGCTTCACAAATTGTTAAAATCTTTCTTAAAATAACGGCATTCCTACAAGACATAATTAAAAACAATTTTTCATCATTCGTGGCCAGTGTAATTGAACAATGGTTATAGAACAAAGGCGTTATGCCGTTACAACTTAGCAACTGTTACGAAAAGATATAAACACTCATTGTGTCAGTTACTAACTCGTAACGGCATAATTTCTTTGGTTCAAATGGCTCTGAGCACTATGGGACTTACCTTCTACGGTCATCAGTCCCCTAGAACTTAGATCTACTTAAACCTAACTAACCTAAGGGCATCACACACATCCATGCCCGAGGCAAGATTAGAACCTGCGACCGTAGCGGTCGTGCGGTTCCAAACTGTAGCGCCTAGAACCCCTCGGTCACTCTGGCCGGCTAATTTCTTTGTTTTGTGACCATTGTTAATTACACTGGCCACGAACGATGAAAAGCTGCTTTTAATTATGTCATGTATGGATGTTATTTTAAGAAAGATTTTAACGATATATGAAGTTGTAATGGCACCAATACTAACGAGGAACGTTTTATGATCTGAAGGTGGCTAGACTGTTAGTCGAAAATGGAAATCAATCCAGATACAGAAGATTTCATGCGTAATCTTGAGTTCACCGGTTTTCAGTCCCTCACATAAATAAAAAATGATCTAATTCACGTAGTTAGTTAAAAGGGTGACATTAGCATTGAATTACAGGTATATTCTGCTGTTAATTAACTTCATGAAAGATATTTAGTAATTACAAAATCAAAAGGATAGCCCAGGTAAATCCCAATAATAGTTACAAAGTCTTAGTCTGCACTAAACTGATAAGGGCCATTACAAGATTGTTAATGGAGCACACAACAAATACATGAAAATGAGACATGAAACAAAGTAATAATGTGGCATGGTTCGGATAGCAAAGATAATATAACAAGGAAACGGGGTTCTTGTAAATCAACTTTCTGTTATATTTACACCGTACACCATAGCAGAAAAATGAAACCAGCGATTGCATGGTCGTGCTGGAAAGAGAAAATGAGATTACATTAAAGCAGAGTTACGCTCTGCCGCAACTACAGTTTGATACCAAAATGAGATTTTCACTCTGCAGCGGAGTGTGCGCTGATATGAAACTTTCTGGCAGATTAAAACGGTGTGCCGGACCGAGACTCGAATTCGGGACCTTTGCCTTTCGCGGGCAAGTGCTCCACCAACTGAGCTATCCAAACACGAATCACGCCCCGTCCTCACAGCTTTACTTCTGCCAGTATCTCGTCTCCTACCTTCCAAACTTTACAGAAGCTCTCCTGCGAACCTTGCAGAACTAGGACTCCCGAAAGAAAGGATACTGCGGAGACATGGCTTAGCCACAGCCTGGGGGAGGTTTCCAGAATGAGAGTTTCACTCTGCAGCGGAGTGTGCGCTGACATGAAACTTCCTGGCAGATTAAAACTGTGTGCCGGACCGAGACTCGAACTCGGGACCTTTGTCTTTCGCGGGCAAGTGCTCTACCAACTGAGCTCCCCTAGCACGACTCACGGCCCGTCCATGTCTCCGCAATATCGTTTCTTTCAGGAGTGCTAGTTCTGCAAGGTTCGCAGGAGAGCTTCTGTAAAGTTTGGAAGGTAAGAGACGAGGTACTGGCAGAAGTAAAGCTGTGAGGACGGGGCGTGAGTCGTGCTTGGGGAGCTCAGGTGGTCGCCGGCACGGTAGCTCAGCGTGTTCGGCCAGAGAGGCGGTTGGCCTCTGAAATAAAAAACTGAGTGAAAGGATCAACCACCGAACTTGAACAGGATGTCTTGCGACGTCCGCAACGACGACAGAACACAACGATGAACAAGAACAAAATGGAAAAAAAAAGTTGGTAGAGCACTTGCCCGCGAAAGGCAAAGGTCCCGAGTTCGAGTCTCGGTCCGGCACACAGTTTTAATCTGCCAGGAAGTTTCATACAGTTTGATAGCTTTGGTCAACTTCACAAATGACTTAGTAAATCGTTGGATTAGCGGTAGTATTGGTAGATTTGCTTGGAAAAGTAACCTAAATGAATGCGTAAGAGATAAAATGTGAGACGACGACGACTCTCCGTTTTTTGCTTGTTTGGGTGTTTGCTTTGTACACCATTATAATCCCACGCCATCTAATGTTGCTCCACTGTGTACTTTATATCCTTAATGAATATAGATTGCATTTTACAACTAATAAAAATTAAGAATTCTGCGCTTGTATGTAACCAAAGTAATTACTTTTGATACAACTACAGTTTATATGCATAAATATATACAAGGTGGTCCATTGATAGTGACTGGGCAAATATCTCACGAAATAAGCATCAAACGAAAGAACTACAAAGAACGAAACTCGTCTAGCTTGAAGGGGGAACCAGATGGCGCTATGGTTGGCCCGCTATATGGTGCTGCCATAGATCAAACGGATTATATATATATATATAATTGTTATTTTGCACTGAGTAGCTGAGTAGAACGTTTACCGTCACGATCAACAACAAGAATTTCCTGTCATATGACAGAAACATGTTTTACGAAAGTTCAACGAAGTATTGAAGCGTTATTTAAAATACTTTTGTTTTTTTTATTTTATCTTTTTGTTGAGGAAAATAAATTTTCTAATGCTTTATGGTCAACCTCAATTGTTTTCTCTATTTTTAGTACTACATCCTCAGTTTGCCGTCACAAATCAACAATTTTCGAATAAAGCTTGAACCAAATAATGACAATTTCATTTCTTCTATAAATAATGTTTATTCTTAAGTAATAGACAGGAGGATTGATATGAAGAATAAAAATATTCTATTGGTTACCTGTCCCTTTGTGTATCCTTACTCAACTTCTAGACCGTTTACCACTTCCGGTTTTGGGGACTCTAGTAAGACACTGATCGCATACACAAACAAAAGTGACCGTTATTACGGCACGACCGACAGGTATGCAACACACCCAACGTACATGCAATGTGGGTACGATCTTAACTGAGCAAAGCTACTAGGAAAACTACTGTGGTAGTGGTAGTGGTAGTGGTAGCCTATAGTTGTCTTGCAACTCTACTTACATGTGACGCTGTCCCCCTAGCCATGAAAAGTCAGCGTGAAATACTAACAAACATTTAGCTCCTTTCAACCCTAAGTATCTGATGCCGCTAGGTATCTTTACCATTGTCTAGGTGTGAACAATTATATTCAGTGTGGTGTCACCGCCAGACACCACACTTGCTAGGTGGTAGCCTTTAAATCGGCCGCGGTCCATTAGTATACGCCGGACCCGCGTGTCTCCACTGTCAGTGATAGCAGACCGAGCGCCACCACACGGCAGGTCTAGAGAGACGTCCTGGCACTCGCCCCAGTTGTACAGCCGACTTTGCAAGGAAAGGTTCACTGACAACTACGCTCTCATTTGCCGAGACGATAGTTAGCATAGCCTTCAGCTACGTCAATTGCTACGACCTAGCAAGGCGTCATAATCCTTTGCTATATATATTATGGTTATAACATGTACCGTCAAGAGAGATGTTCTACAATTGTGGATTAAAGTTAAGTATTACATCATCTACGTACTTTATTTGCAATTCTCAAGATATTGTCCTGTTCCAGACCTCACGCCAATCAGCGTGTAATTAAACGCGTGCATTTCGGCCTCCTCTAGAAACACAGTGTTGGCTCTTCTGCCAACACAACATTCAGTGTTGCAGACGAATGTCGCCGAGGCACGCCTGCTATATCAGCCTCCTCAACAGCACTGAGAACTCTGAATGTAACCCGCCACTCTCAGTCTAAGTCGTCCCCAGTCTGCTCTGCAAGTGGACCCCACCTGTCAGCTTTTAAGCACGTTATCCAACTGTCATCTGTCACCAGAAAGATGTCTGCCACTAGTGTGTCGTCTGCTACGAGAGTGAATGTAAGGGTAGATTACCGTCTGCTGTGCTTCCTCTGTTCAGAGTCTCCTTCAACAAACGACGCCCAACGAGCACTTGGTGCCAGCCAATAGTGTAATTTTTATATTTCCACAACGAAATTTTCACTCTGCAGTGGAGTGTACGCTGATATGAACCTTCCTGGCTGATTAAAACTGTATCGGACCGAGGATCGAACTCAGGACCTTTGCCGTTCGCGGGCAAGTGCTGCTCAAGCAAGACGGGGTTCTGGCAAGAGAAAAGCTGTGACGAGGGGTTGCGTGTCGTGCTTGGGTAGAACAGTCGGTAGAGCACTTGCCCGCGAAAGGCAAAGATCCCAAGTTCAAGTCTTGGTCCGACACACAGTTCTAATCTGCCAGGAAGTTTCAGTTTTTATGTTGTTACTTTGTTCCACTGGAGACAGCATGGGAATCACCCTCTATTGTCTGTCTTCCCGCTAGCACCGTTCGGAAAATTATAAGGAAGCAAGCCCACGTCAGAGGCTCGTTTCTTTAACTACCGATCCGCGGTATCCTCTGGAAAAGGATTTTGAAAGCAGTCAGTAAACTCAACTTCTTAGCAGTCTATTTCAGAACACCCAAGTCGTAGCTTTCATAACCGTGAGATAGAAAAGATTTCCCTCATCCCACCTGCCTTCCACGAACTTGCAAGCCAACGCACAGTGCCTTCTGCAGAAAGCGCATTGCCGGAAGATAGGCCTACATGTTTTAAAATGTCCATTATTGCGGGTGGCGACTCGCCACGGGCTAGTTTTCCAAATTTGTCGGATGAAGATTGTTGCCTCCTCCAAGGCGGTGCCAGAAGGACACTGCAATTGCAGAGTGCTTACCTTAGGTTGCCAAGAGCATCTCTGGCCTCAGTCGGCGTCGCGCTTTAAGTTGCCACTGGAAGCGGCACAGAAGGGTGTGCAAGTCATTGTCCCTCACTTTCTGTTAACGCTGGCTGCTCGCCACATCGGTTTGTAAGCGAAAATACTACGTCCATGCACCGATTTCCAATTTCCAGACAGAAAAGACGTTAATTAAATTGCTTAACCTATGGAGTCTGTCATAAGCTTTGTCATTTGAATCAAAAGCAATAAATAGATTAAATAGATTGGCCTACACCTGATGCAATTTGCGTATCAGAAAAATGAAAAGTGTCAGCAAGGGAATGACTTGACACCATCTAACGCTGGAAATGCATACCTCCGATTTCCATCTATTGTACTATAAATTTTTTCCTCATTTTGTTACTTGAAGATATGACATTTCGGTGTCTTTATAATTATTTTACAATTTGTATATATTCCCAGCTATCTTGTCCACCCAAAATATCTCTGGAACAATAACAGCTATTGGAAAACGACTTTCACCGGTATCAATGTAGGGCTGGGGCCCATGAATGTACATATTTGGAAACATTCTGAAACGAAAGCATATGTGTTTTTTAACACAAACTTATGTTTTTTTAAATGGACCTCCTATACTTTTTCTTCAGCAATCCATAGCATGACAAAGCACATACACAATGGCTTTGATTGCATCGCAATATTCCCATTACATCCAAAGATATTGAGACGCGAAGTTGACGCTTGAAACATCCGACATGCGCTGCTAGCGCACGTCCTGTGGCTCAGGCGTGAACCCCAAGCTGCCCGTAATCGCGATGTGATTGACATGTGTAATCACACCTCCATACTTATCAAGAGGTCCGAAACGAATAGTACGGTCTGCTGCGATTACGGGCAGCATGGGGTTCACGCCTGAGCCTCAGGACGTGCGCTAGCAGCACATGTCGGGTGTTTCAAGCGTCAACTTCGCGTCTTAATATCTCGGGATGTAATGGGAATATTGCAATGCAATCAACGCCATTGTGTATGTGCTTTGTCATGCTATGGATTGCTGAAGAAAAAATATAGGAGGTCCATTTAAAAAAACATAAGTTTGTGTTAAAAAACACATATTCTTTCGTTTTAGAATGTTTCCAAATATGTACATTCATGGGCCCCAGCCCTACATTGATACCGGTGAAAGTCGTTTTCCGATAGCTGTTATTGTTCCAGAGATATTTTGGGTGGACAAGATGGCTGGGACACACTGTATATGTATGCATTTATGTCGATGCATACTTGGTTTGTTTTGTAAATATTATTTGTATTTTTATGCTGGGTCTTGCCTAGGGAAAACTATGCTACCGAACGATTACATAGATAGGTCTTATGGAGAACCAAAGTGTTTAGGATCTTGGGTAGTGTTAACTCTGCCGCGTGGAGCACGGGCAGAGCAAAGTCTGGCTGGAGTAGGGCGATGGAGCAAGTGTGTGAGTAACGCTCCCTTGAGCTACCGCGCTTTCGGGGTTTGGCAGCATGTAATTGCGCTCGACTTGCTATGATAGTCTTGCACGGTGTCGTGGACGGGAAACATTAGCTGGCACACATCAAGAGGCCGTTTCGCGTGGTGACCGTGTCGAGAAGAAGGCGCGCCAACATCCAGCTTCTGCAACAACGACGGCCGGCAATCAGTGATTGTCGCCACCTCCTCGATCAACGACTTCAAACCTTCAGCCAACAAGGAAGACTTAAAGTACGTGAGGTTTTTGAACTGTATGGTAGACCTCAGCTTCTCAAACTGCTCCATTTGCATCACTAAAATACAGCAACTTAGCATGAACATTTGTTGCTTATTGTCCCAATTGCATTACTAAACAGCGTCCCTTCCTTTTCCGAATTGAACCCGAGTGTCGTTGAAATTCGAATGCCACCATTAAAGTAATATCATTCCATTTCACTGCTTTAATTTCAAAGTTCAGTTATAGCATTCAACATGTATTTAGCAATAAACAAACAGAACTATATTTAGATTACACAAGCACAAATTAAGAGTGCGAATTTTGTTACTATATTTTAGCTTACCTGTGACTGCAGCTCAGCTTGGTACGTACTAAATTTTACTATTGTTAAATGTTCAAAATCATATAATTCAAGTTCAAAGTTAAATCTGTTATTCCTAAATTGCGGAGATTCAAGTTGCTATTGAGGTGATTGTTGAGGTAGCCCAAGACTAACCTTATTTTATTTAATTTCGTAGTGCTTCAGAGACAAAGTTCACTACTAGTTTCAGTCGTAGTGCTTCAGAGACAAAGTTCACTACTAGTTTCAGTCACTAAAATAATTTTCAGTTTTCCGGTTTTATTAATTCTTTTGCTAAATTAAGTCAGAGTGTAGCGAAATTTATTACTTCCGACATACATTCAGTTTTCACACAACGCGTGTCAAACTTCAGTTGCCACGCTTTTAGTGCTAATTATATGTGCATTAACCTTTCTTTTTCAGTTATTATAGTAGTTGTTCATAGGACTGGCGACCGTAACTTCGCCCAAATCTCAAATATCTAATTAACACCAGTTAAGTGTTAACGTAACGACCGTACATTTACTTTTTTTATTAACTCTACCCTTTTTCAAAATTAATTTCCACCTATTTCATTTGCATTTTTCCTTTCATTTAGATGTAACCCTTCCTCCCTCTTTGCCGACAGATTAACTTCGGTGACGATTGCTTTTCCCAAATTTCCATTAGGTACACGCGGTTTATTTTTTCACTCTCATTAACGTCGATAAGTGAGGGGGAGGTTACAACCTCTCACATCTGATGTGGAGTAAACTGAACAGTATGGTGTGAAACAGTGACTACACGGTGACCCAGAAGTCCGTTAGAATTTGAAAATGCTCTAATTCACGCAATAATGAAGGTAGAGTGGAAGACCTTGACACATATGCCTGAAAACTCTTCACTTACATGTTGTAAGGTCCAAGCATAGATGTCTTTTCCCTTTAGAACAGTACAAGCTTTTAAAGAACTCAAAGCGTAAATGTCTCTTTTCTTCCAAACAATATAAAATTTAAAGAACACTTGGCATAAAAGTCGCTTTTCTTTAGAACCAACAAACTTTAGGGAATAAAATTTTACTAGAGCCTCACATCAATTTTTAATAATGTTTCAAGGTTTTCCTGTGACAAGAAGGAAGTGCATCAAACATGAAAAAATACAATTGGTCAGGCCGACGACGGCTCGTGATGCAAGCCCGCAGGCGTCTTAATAGACAGAGGTAGACTACGGATGCCAGTTCCCGCCTACAATGAGACAAGCAGATTAGTGATCTAACTACACTCAAGCGGCAAAGAAACTGGTATAGGCTTCCGCATTCAGATACAGAAATACGCCAACAGGCAGAATACGGCACTGTGGTCGGGAACGCCTGTGTAAGACGACAAGAGTCTGGTGCAGTTGTCAGATCGGTTACTGCTGCTACAATGGCAGGTTATCAAGGTTTAAGTGAGTTTCAACGCGGTGTAATAATCGGCGTACGAGCGATTGGACACAGCACCTACGAGATAGCGATGAAGTGGGGATTTTCCCGCACGACCGTTTCACGAGTGTGCCGTGAATATCAGGAATCCGGTAAAACATCAAATCCCCGACATCGCTGCGGCCGGAAAAAAATCCTATAAAACCGAGACCAACGATGGCTGAAGAGAATCGTTCAACGTGACGGAAGTGCAACCGTTCCATAAACTGCTGCAGATTTCAATGATGGGCCATCAACAAGTGTCAGCGTGCGAACCATTCACCGAAACATCATCGATATGGGCTTTCGGAGCCGAAGGTCCACTCGTGTACCCTTTATGACTACAGCGCAAAGAGCTTTACGCCTCGCCAGGGCCCGTCAATACCGACATTAGACTGTTGATGACTGGAAACATGTTGCCTGGTCGAAGGAGTCTCGTTTCAAATTGTATCGAGAGGATGGACGTATACAGATATGGAGACAATCTCTTGGAACCATGGAATGTCAGCAGGGGACTGTTCAAGCTGGTGGAGGCTCTGTAATGGTATAGAGCGTGTGCAGTTGGACTGATATGGGACCCCTGATCCGTCTACATACGAGTCGGACAGGCGACACGTACGTGAGCATCCTGTCAGAGCACCTGCATCCTTTCATGTCCATTCTGCATTCCGACGGACTTCGGCAATTCTAGCAGGACAATGCGACATCCCACATGTCCAGAATTGCTACAGAGTGGCTCCAGGAACACTCTTCTGAATTTAAACACTTCTGCTACCCACCAAAATACCCAGACATGAACATTATTGAGCATATCTGGGAAGCCTTGCAACGTGCTGTACAGAAGAGATCTCCACCCTCTCTTACTCTTACGGATTTATGGACAATCCTTCAGGACTCATAGTGTCAGTTCCTTCCAACACTACTTCAGACATTAGTCGAGTCCATGCAATGTTGTGTTGCGGCACTTCTGCGTGCTCTCGGGGGCCCTACACGATATTAGCCACGTGTTCCAGTTTCTTTGGCTCTTCAGCGTACAACAGAGATAGCGCAACTCTCTTAGCCTATGAAAAGACACAACAAAAACCGTTTGACCCGCTTCGCGGATACCACACTCAAGGCAAATACAAATTCGGGTGCAGCAAAATTTAAAAAAAATTATTAAAGTATTAAATATAGAAAGTATTAAAACCACCTAAACCAATGTAAGAGTAATCCTGAGAAAATAATGCCCACAAGCTGCAAGGACTCAATCTTAAACCTCTGGGCGGTCACAATGGTAGCACACTTAAGACAAATATAAATTCAGGCACAGCAAAATTTAAACATTAAGTAATGCATTGAACAGAAAATATTAAATCTGACATAACAGATGTAAAAGTAGACTTCAGAAAATAACCTCCACAAGTCACTAACCACATTAACCGTCGTTACATGAACGGTTCTAGGCTAACCAGATAGTCTAGACAAATTGTAGGTACTTCAGTTACCTTTACAAAATAGCTACTGCAACAATTCAGCCAGAAACGCAGCAGATCTTAAAATCTGTAGAATATTAAACAGAATCTGCTACTAGCCATTCTGCAAGTTGGCTGTGGCACCTTAAAAAACAGATTACGCTACTAAGTATAAATAGGGTGATTGCCACAAGGTAGAGCGGACCTGTCTTCTTAATCCAACACAGTTGTAAGATAAGATTCCACTTACAGTAGAACCCAGCCCGCTAGGCCTTAAAATCAAAAAACAAGTCACAGTCATTATATCTTAACTTGAAACAGTGTGCTCACAGTTTCCTTAAGAGAACAAACTCTTAAAGGCAAAGCAACGAAGAGAGCTGAGCAGATGTTGTCGGTTCTCTTATCAGAGAACCAATCGACTACCGCGTGACAGTATGACTACTAACATCAAACCACACTGGTAGGCAGACACCAAAGAGCTCCAACACAACAAGTAGCTGCCGACAGAGACGGATTCTTCAAGAATTCCCACAAAATATTCTCATCGTGGAGTAAGTGGCTGCAGTCTCTTGGCTCTGTTCCCCAGCACTGATCCCATGGAAGACGTATGCCTACTGCAGCCCGGGACAGCACCAATACTGGTAAGCATCCCGCGACAACAGCCTCACCGCTACGTCCCGCGAGGCCGGCTCCCAGCACTCCATTAGAAACATTACTTCACTGGAAATACAGGCCCATCCCCCGCAGAAACAAACACGTTGGCCGTTGCACGTCTCCTCACAAGGACCGCCCAGCTTCGACTTTCCACCCCCCAACCGACCCCCCCCCCCCCCCCACCCCACCCCCTTGGAACTTGTCTCTCCTGCCCAGCGTCCACTAACCAAAGATCCTCTTACGAGCAAAGATCGTGTCCAACTCAGGGCACGAGGTATCGAGCATGCCGCCGCACGGCTCAGTGATGTTTTACTGCAACCATAAACGAGTGCAAAATCCAAACCAACAAATGGTGCTGAACAAATACACGTGAATGACACCACGTAATCGCGCCATGTTGACTTCACCAGAAAAGGCACTGTTAGTGAAACTTTGCTATCAGAATGGAAAATGCTCTACTGCATCTCACGATGCTACCGCTATCCTATCACTATAAGAAGTGTATTCACTGTCAAGCAAAATGATCGCGAAGTTTAGAACCAAGGGCTGCTTAGACGATCGACGCCGTAGACTGCTATCACACTCACGTACTACTGCTAGTTCATCTGCGTTGGCCAAGTCAGCGCTCGTGAAGTCGCACGTTACACCGGCATTCAACACACTACTGTTTCGTCAGTATTAAGGCCTACCCTCCAGTCCGATCCGCATAAAACTGAGAGTCATCATGAACTGTCAGCCACCACTGTTGTGACGCGGAGACCACTTGTGGTGTAGGCAGATCAAAAAATGGGGAAGTTGACGAATGGTTTCCTGACGTGTTGTGGACCGACGAATCTCATGTCACACTCCTGTGGCCTGTCAACACCCATAACTGCAGAATTTGGGCTACCGAAACTCCTAGAACTGTTGTGGAAGCCCCGTTGCATGACGAGGAAATCACGATGGGGTGTGGACTACCGCATCAGTCGTGATCGGGTCCTTTTTCTTTGAGGAGATGCAGGGTGATTTTTTATCAATCTGTCAGCGTGATGGTGCAAGGTAAGTCGATATGTTACAGAATGGCACCATCCCCAGCCTGGCTGCAAAACATCTGTTGGAAAGTACGACTTTCATGCAGGATGGCGCTCCACACGTGTGAAAGATCTCTTGCGCACGTGGTTTGGTGAAGACCACGTGTTGAGCCGCCATTTCAGTAATGCTTGGCCTTCCAGGTCCCCAGACCTCAGTCCTTGCGATTATTGGTTGTGGGGTTACCTGAAGTTCCAAGTCTACTGCAATCGGCCGACCTCATTATGGACGCTAAAAGACAACATCCGATGGCAGTTTCGCACCACATATTTTTATGCTAATTACTCCGCTTTTATAATATGAAGCACCATCTGTTGGTCATTTGTGCAGGTATTTTTTAATTAAAACCATAGTCATTTTATGTGTACAAATTTTAACCTTTCTACCTACATCATTCCGTTGTTCCAGGAAGTCCTGAAATTTCATACGTTAACAGACTTCCGCATCACCCTGTAGATCGGACAAACTACGACAATAATGAGATATGTACCTTTTATTACGGTTTCCCCTTGTGTTTCTGGACACATAGACCAGATAAAGTTTATTGTATTATTTCATTTGTTATGAAGCCAATTCCGTTTTTACTGCTCCAGTATTAATCGTTGAACTTAGTAGCCCCTAAGCTTTGAATACGTGCCCTGTCTTTATAGAAGCTAAAACACAAAAATCTGAAAAGCAAATTCATGACATGAAACTTCCTGGCAGATTAAAACTGTATGCCCGACCGAGACTCGAACTCGGGACATTTGCCTATCGCGGGCAAGTGCTCTACCATCTGAGCTACCGAAGCACGACTCACGCCCGGTACTCACAGCTTTACTTCTGCCAGTACCTCGTCTCCTACCTTCCAAACTTTACAGAAGCTCTCCTGCGAGGTACTGGCAGAAGTAAAGCTGTGAGTACCGGGCGTGAGTCGTGCTTCGGTAGCTCAGATGGTAGAGCACTTGCCCGCGAAAGGCAAAGGTCCCGAGTTCGAGTCTCGGTCGGGCACACAGTTTTAATCTGCCAGGAAGTTTCATATCAGCGCACACTCCGCTGCAGAGTGAAAATCTCATTCTGGAAACATCCCCCAGGCTGTGGCTAAGCCATGTCTCCGCAATATCCTTTCTTTCAGGAGTGCTAGTTCTGCAAGGTTCGCAGGAGAGCTTCTGTAAAGTTTGGAAGGTAGGAGACGAGGTACTGGCAGAAGTAAAGCTGTGAGTACCGGGCGTGAGTCGTGCTTCGGTAGCTCAGGTGGTAGAGCACTTGCCCGCGAAAGGCAAAGGTCCCGAGTTCGAGTCTCGGTCGGGCACACAGTTTTAATCTGCCAGGAAGTTTCATATCAGCGCACACTCCGCTGCAGAGTGAAAATCTCATTCTGGAAATTCATGACAGCTAATTTTCGAAAATGAAACATCTACACCTTCAACTCTGACACAGTAGTGGTAATACGTATCAAGTAGCTGACTGTCAGTGTTATGCACACTAGCAAAATACCAATTGTCATATTTACATTTTTTATTCGTTTTCCACAACTAATAATTTGCCCTGTGAATAACAGTAAACAACAATTAAAAGATCTGTCTGTAAATTTAAAAAAAATCTTTGTTCTGTAAATTCATATATTACTACAGACATTTCTAACACCACTCAACTCAAAATTTTCGCACCCACATATAAACGAAGCGGTAGTTGGAAAAAAAAACCCACACCCAACGATTGCTGACTAATGATCACGTTCTGTACCACTTAGCTATCAAGACACATTGTAAAGCATGATAATAAATGGTTACGAGACATCGTGTGTTACACAATACGAATATTTTCGGCGCAGTTGTTATCATCATATGACATCAGTGTGGTAATAAAAAAGTGGATGTTTTATTGTGTACTACCAACGTGCAAATTGTACACTGCAGTACTGAATAGTCTACGAACAGTATTAGACACAACGAATTGTTGTTGGTTAGACATTAGTGATGGTGTACGACAGCACAGCACAAAACACATATCTCTGATACACACGAATAACTTGTCGGTTTACACAAACGGCCTTTAGGATTCCCGTATTCTGGGTTAACTCTAACTGCCTACTGTTTGCGTGTTTCTTCATTTATCGGAAATATTAGTTTTACAGTTAATTGCGGAAATCTCCAATTCTTCTTTATTGTCCTTAAATATGCCGTAAACAACATTATTTTCATCGATCAAACTTTAGTCTAAAAAAATTGGTGTGATAATTCAATACAACAACTATCGTCGCAGATTCGACTTACTACACAATTTGTAACGCCGGAAATGCATATCCTCGTATTTCCATCTATTGTACTATTATTTTTTTTCCTTGTTTTGTTACCTCAAGATATGACATTTCTGTCTCTTTATATATTGTAATTGTTTTGCTATTTGTATATATATATATATATATATATATATATATATATATATATATATATATATTTATGCACTTATGTCGATGTATAATTGGTTTGTTTCGTAAATATTATTTGTATTTTTACGCTGGGTCTTGCCTAGGGAAAACTGCTATCGAACGATTACATCCATAGGTTGTGTGAAGAATCAAAGTGTGTAGGATCTCTGGTAGTGTTAACTCTGCCGCGTGGAGCGCGGGCAGAGCATGAGAGAGCTGGCTGGAGTAGCGAGTGGAGCAGGTGTGTGGTGTGAAGCTCCCGCGAGTTGCCGCGCTTTCGGGGTTTGGCAGCATGTAATTGCGCTCGACTTGCGATGATAGTTTCGTACATGGTGTCGCGGACGGGAAGCATTAGCTGGCGCACATCAAGAGCCTGTTTCGTCTGGTGACCGTGTCGAGAAGAAGGCGCGCCAACATCAAGCTTCTGCAACAGCGACGGCCGACAATGAGCGACTGTCGCCACCTCCTCGATCGACGACTTCAAACCTTCAATCAACCAACAAGAAGACTGGTAGCACGTAAATTTTTAGAACTGTATGGCAGACCTCAGCTTTTCAACCGTATTTTACTGAATTTCGATGTGCTTCAGAAAGAAAGCTCACTATTAACTTCAGTCACTAAATTAACTTTTATTACTTCTGACAAACTTTCAGTTTTCACACTACACGTGTCAACCTCCAGTTGCCACGCTTCTAGTGCTAATTATATGTGTAATAACCTTTCTTTTTCAGTTACTATAGTAATTGTCCTTAGGACTGGCGACCGTAATTTCCCCCAAATCTCAAATATCTAGTTACCGCTAGTTAATTGTTAACGTAACGGCCGCACATTTACTTTCTTTATTAACTTTACCCCTTTTCAAAATTAATTTCCACCAATTTCATTTGCTTTTTTCCTTTCATTTAGATGTAACCCTTTCCTCCCTCTTTACCGACAGATTAACTTCGGTGACGATTGCTTTTCCCAAATTTCCATTAGGTACACGCGGTTTAATTTTTCACTGTCATTAAGGTCGATAAGTGAGGGGGAGGTTACAAATTCTTTTATCGATGTTAAACCACGTTAAATCTACCGACATGGAACATACAGAAGTGCACCAAGATGATTAATTGAGAGCATAGAAATAGATTTACAACAGGAAAGCACGTTGTAGTTCAGTAATCTCAAAAACAAGACAGCTGAAACACGGTGCCCTGACCGCTAAGCTGTTCACCCATTGTCTCTATCTTGATCGATCGCTCGTTCTGTAGTGTGCATCGAGCTGATACGGCTATAAGAGCGATAAAAGGCAGTCAGTATTCTCTATTTCAACAGGTGCACCTCAGTTACAATTGTGTGACGGAATTTTCGAAGAGTACTGCTCCACACCCCATCGCACCCCCCCTCCCCACCCCTTTCACCGGACCGCCCTCGTCTCCCAATTAAGGGTCGTTCAGGTCTCACATTGTACCGTTAGCTGCCAAGATCGCATAATCTCTCTGCATGTGATCTCTTTTTCGTACAATGTTAACACGGTTTGCATGATACTAGGGAAAGTATTGTTTTATCTGTCTGGTATGCGTATCCTGGTACGATATGCTCTGCGTTATGTAACATGCACATAATTTTTGAAACAGTTTGTTCGATGAATTGTAATTTTCACTTTCCGTCTCAAGGGATGGTTGGAAAATGGGTTCAGGTAACTCCAAAATAGTCGTCAGTTAAATAATAAAACTGATTTTTGCAATTTTGGCTTTTTCTATAACAAACTGCTTATCACGAGTTTGTATCCCGTCATTAACCCAGCATGCTGGAAATCCATGATTTCTTTTTTGTGGAGATTTATCAAAGACTTCATCTATATTCCTCCCCTCCCAATAGCGTTGTATTTGCTGTGCAAGATAACGAATGCTGAGGACGCGGAGAGGAGCGGTCGATTTTAAGCGCGCTCACTTGTTGGACGGAGTGATGAAAGTCCAGCCCAAGGAGGAGAGATTAAACACCGCTCCTTGCTACATCGTAAACAGCAAGGCGCGAGAGATACTGAACACACGGTGGATCTACTTGTCGTCATGGCATGTCAAACCAACACGTACGGAACGGCGAGAATACTCAATGATATAAATTATGTCCTCATAAATGTATTGGATGTTTAGTGTTACACTGTCCAATAATGGTACATCATATGAGCTGGTCGATGAGAGAAACGAAAAGGTCTGTGTAGAGGACAATGAAGTAAGCAAATAATCCTAATATCTATAGCTTCGGAAACGAATGGTTTCCCCAAGACAATGTATGTACGGGACCAGTCATGCCAATGTCTAAAGGCTGTTGATCTCTAAGGTTAGGTTTATTTCGAAACATCTGAAGTAAGGCACAAATTAAATAGTAATAAACTACCCTTGTTTCATTTTATCATCATTCCGCATACCTACGCAGCATTTCAATAACAATCCTATTGGTCATTACTCACCGATACTATGGCCTTCCTGGTCCTCCTACTGTAACTTGCTTTTTTGGCGTGGCAATATTTAAAAGCTTTAACTTTGATAGTGTCATTGGATTCTAGGGACGTACTGTGGATGGTTGTCAATTTGTCTGGAATATACGTGAGATATTTGAAAGTATACAGGCATAGCAATTTAGACATGGTGAAACCTGCCATGTGAAGCACTTGTTGCCTTTCTTCTCAAGTGCATGTCCGAAATGTCGATCCTAGCGTACTCCGCTCATATACTCAGTCATAATACGTCGTATCGGGAAACCACTACAACTCCGACAATGTTCCAGAACAACATTAGGGAGAAGGTGAGATATTCTTATTTGTGAGGTTGAGGAAATGGTAACATGTAAGCATAATTTTGTTGACTCTGTCCTTGTAGATCAATATGCAGAGGTACTCAGCTATTTTGATTAAAATTCAAATTTCCACTCAGTAATGTTATATGTAAGAGACTTATAATGAGTAGCTGGCATTGCCCGGTATGTATTTATTCCAGTATTTTGTTGGAATGTCTCCGTTTTCCCCCTTTCTCTTTCCATCTTCCTCCGCTCTTTCCTTCGACCACGACACCATTCTCAGCGTACTTCCTCCATCCCTCATACTCTTTGCGTCTCCTCCTGTCCTTCTGTCTGTCCATCTGCTTCTCGGCCCTCTGTCGATCTTCTTCTATCCCGTCTGTCCATCTATACCTCCTCCTCCGATCTGTCCATCTCCTCCTCCTCCTCATCTCTCTCCATCTCCTTCTCATTCATGTCTCTGCCCAGTTGCACCTTCCTCTTCTGTCCATCTTCCTCACCTCTTATTCTATTTCCTCCTCCCTTCTCTCAGTCCATTTTCTCTCCTCTCTCTCCTCCATGCCCCTTTCTCTGCCCAGCTCCTCCCCTATGAATGTTCTGCTCCTGCTTCCCACTCTGTCCATCTCCTCCTTCCCCCTTCTCTCTCCACGTTATCACTTGCACCTAAATAGAAGATTGCTGGTCCTTACCTACATAGTACTTCATTTCAGATATTAAGTAATACGTAAAGCTCGGTTAAAATTGATCCTGGGGTTAAGGAGGAGCTTTCCCATGTCACATATATTTAACATATTTTACACGTATGTGTACAGTTATTTCAGCTGTATATATACCAATTTCACACTACATCTTCGTTTGCAAGCAGCTAAATATTTATGACGTCATAGCTCCTAATATATGTGTGGTACAATGATACAATTCTGCAGGTACATCGTCTGGTATATGTGGACACTGCCTGGAAAAAGTATTGCGAATAGATTTAGTAATAAAGAAGTAACAAAGTAAAACAGCATGCATTACGCGACAGTTTCTCACACTTCTTATTGTGCACGTATAACATGTCTGCTGAACTACATGTCATACAACAACGTATTTTTTCAAGTACCTTCGCTGGCATATGCGAACACTATGTGCAGAATGTGTTGGAGAAAGAGTCAGTAGTGAAGAAGTAATAAACTAAAAGATTATGCCAGATGTGGCAGTTTTACCGGATGAACTGCGAAAATGCAGTAAGCGATAAACTTTACTTCCTGTCAGCATTTTGTCGGAGTGTCGGCCAGAAGACGTCCTGTAAATGTTTGAAATTGTTTCTAAAGCCGCCGTGTGGGGTTGCCGTGCGGTCTCAGGCGTCTTGTAGCGGTTCGCGCTGCTACAACCGTCGGAGGTTCGACTCCTCCCTCGAGCATGGGTGTGTGTGTTATCCTTAGCGTAAGTTAGTTTAAGCTGGGTTAAGTAGTGCGTAAGCCTAGAGACCGATGACCACAGCAGTTTGGTTCCATTGTCCTTACCACGAATTTCCAATTTTTTTCTAAATCTGGTCGCGAGTCACTAAGTGGGCCTATTCAGAAATAAAGGATGAATATGGTCTGGATATTTGCGCCTAATGAGAAAGATTCGTTTCATCCCCATCACTTTGATAGGTAGGTAATTCTTACTGCCACAGTGGTTCACTCCAGACGTTAAGTGATGTATGTACGAAGATGGGTGGAACATACACACACACATGTATACATCCACTTTTGTAATACGTATGCATTCCGGGACTCAACAGTTCCAATGTCATATTTCCGTATAGCTGTTATGTTCAACTGAAATCTGCAAACGTGATACGAATCAACATGGCATTAACTATTTTCTGTGGGTGTCATACACGACTACGATAAACAGTTTAGATAAGGAGAGAATAGAAGCTTTCGAAATGTGGTGAATGGTGAAGATTAGATGGGTAGATCACGTAACTAATGAGGAGGTACCGAATAGAATTGGAGAGAGCAGGAATTTGTGGCACAACTTGACGGGAAGAAGGTATCGTTGGTAGGACATTTTCTGAGGCATCAAGGGATCACCAATTTAGTATTGGAGGACAGCGTGGAGGATAAAAATCGTAGAGGGGGACCAAAAGATGAATACACTAAGCAGATTCAGAAGGATTTGGATTGCAGTAGTTACTTGGAGATGAAGAAGCTTTTACAGGATAGAGTAGCATGGGGAGCTGCACCAAACCAGTCTCTGGACTGAAGACCACAACAACATACACGACTCTAATACGAGGCGTGTTTTTTAAGTAAGCACCGTTTTGCCACACCGTGGCCACAGCGCTGCGGTCGGCGCTCTGTCCATGCGCGCTGGGTACCTACTTCTGTTGTCTACGCACTGACGCCATTACAGTCTGATTCTTCCTTGTTTACGTTGTGTACTGAGTGTTTAAGACGCCTCCGAGGATCGTGAGTCCCACCGACTGTGAAATACGGGCTGTTATAAGATTTCTTAATGCTAAAGGCATAAAAGCGATCGATATTCATCGTGAGATCTGTGCAGTTTACGGAGAAAACATTATGAGTGATGGAATGGTAAGAAAATGGGTGAGAGCATTTAAAGATGGCCGCATAAATGTGCATGATGAACAACGGAGTGGGCGTCCTTCGGTCGTTAATGAAAGTTTGGTTTAGGAAGTGAACAATAAGGTAAGAGAAAACAGACGCTTTATGATTTCCTCCTTGCCGGATGACTTTCCTAATGTTTCCCGTAGTGTTTTGTATGGCATTGTGACCGAGCACTTGAATTACTAAAAGTGTGATCGATGTACACAAAACTAAACGTTTAGACAGTGCATAGACTTCCCTTGAGCGGTACCATAACGACAGTGATGATTTCTTAAGCCAAATTGTTACGGGCGACGAAACATCGATGGCCTACGTCACACCAGAATGAAAGCAACATTCAGATTCACTCAGAAAAGTGAAGTTTAAGCAAACAATTTCTGCCCGGAAAAATCATGTGCACAGTTTTTTTGGGACAGAAAACGAGTATTACTTGTGGAATTTCTGCCTGGTAATGAGACAATCAATGAAGCAGCTTACTGTAATACGTTGCAAGATCTGCGCCGTTCAATTCAGAACAAAACACGTGGAAAGTTGAGCAAGGGCATCGTTTTGCTGCAAGACAGTGCCCGCCCGCATGTGGCGAATCAGACCAAAGATCTCATCACGTCTTTTCGATGGGAAACTCCAGATCTTCCTCCGTACAGCCACGATCTTGCGCCCAGTGAGTACCTTCTGTTCCCGCACTTGAAGAAACACTTGAGCGGTCAGCGTCTTCAAGACGATGACGAACTCAAAACAATGGTGATGCAGTTGTTAACAAGTTAGGCGGCAGACTTCTAAGGGAGGGTATTCAAAAACTGGTACAACGTTATGACAAGTGCCTCAATACTGACGGAAATTATGTCGAAAAATGGATTAAGGTACAGGCTTTCATTTAAAAATAAAATTATTGAGATATCTCAGAACGTCTTTTTTTTTATTCCAAAACGGTACTTACTTGAAAAACACGCCTCGTACACGTCGACTATCGAGTATTCTGTGTTGGTCTGTGTCAGACCGTTGACTGCCTGTTCGAAACAAGGACTAATGGGGTCCAACGTAACGGCATAAATGTGTGTTACCTGCCTTGGCTTCGGAGATGATAAGTCTCCCGGAGACCCCTATCATGTCTGAATACGGAAGGTGGCTCTGGTAATGAATGACGTTCAGTCGCGAGGCCGCGCAGGTCTCGGGGATGACGGGCCGCTGAGACCGGACAGGTTACGCGTTGCGTGCCGGCGGTCTTCCGCGCTTTACGTAACGGGGGAAAAGCAGCGGCCAGCGGGAGCACGACGCGACCCCGCGGCTGACCCGCGGAGTTTCGCCGTCCGCCACTTTGAGGTCCGCCTCCCCTCTGCGGGGAACCGCAGTCGGGCCTGCCGCTCTCGCGCCGCCACTCTGCCGGCCAATCCCAGCGTCACCACGACCGTTTGTTCCCGATTTCGTACACTTATGTTACTTGCGCCGAGTCCGTGCCGCCGTAAGTGGGGCGGAGCGCTAACGCTTAGTTGACTGCGTGCGTCATGTTTCACACTACCTACTAAACACAATCGTCTTTCTGCTTCTTCTTCTTAGCTTCAATGGTCAGGCAATAGCAATACCTCCCATCGCCTTACCATCCCAACCTCCGATTCTTTACAGCAGGGTTTCCCAAACTTTATTCCACAGAATTCTAGTCGTCTGCGAAACGTGAATAAGTGCTCCTCGATAAACTGTGAGTAACAACGATTTTTTGACATTTGTACGATACTAATCATTTTTTTAAATTCTGTCATGACGTCTGTATTATTAGTTATGATTTAAAATTGAGTTAACCACTAACTAAAACAAGATTTTTTCAGTTTTGTTTAAATCTCATTGACCTTCAAAGTAAACAATGTGCTCCATCGAAGTACCAGAAGTCTAGGAGTTCGATCATAGGAAAAGTTTGGGAACCCCTGTTTTAGAGAATTGAACTTTCATGCGTAAAACGCCATACCTCCCTGGTATTAGTCTTAAAATGATATTATCTTGCAGGTCCATAACTGATGTACACTACTGGCCATTAAAATTACTACTCCAAGAAGAAATGCAGATGATAAACGGGTATTCATTGCACAAATATATTATACTGGAACTGATTTGTGATTACATTTTCACGCAATTTGGGTACATAGATCCTGAGAAATCAGCACCCAGAACAACCACCTCTGGCTGTACTAACGGCCTTGATACGCCTGGGCATTGAGTCAAACAAAGCTTGGATGCCGTGTACAGGTACAGCTGCCCATGCAGCTTCAACACGATATCACAGTTCATCGAGAGTAGTGACTGGCGTATTGTGACGAGCCAGTTGATCGGCCACCATTGACCAGACGTTTTCAATTGGTGAGAGATCTGGAGAATGTGCTACCCAGGGCAGCAGTCGAACATTTTCTGCATCCAGAAAGGCCCGTACAGGACCTGCAACATGCAGTCGTGCATTATTCTGCTGAAATGTAGGGTTTCACAGAGATCCAATGAAGGGTACAGCGACGGGTCGTAACACATCTGAAATGTAGCGTCCACTGTTCAAGGTACCGTCAATGCGAACAAGAGGTTACCGACACGTGTAACCAGTGGCACCCCAAACCATCATGCCGGGTGATACGTCAGTATGGCGATGACGAATACACGTTTCCAATGTGCGTTCACCGTGATGTCGCCAAACGCGGATGCGACCATCATGATGCTGTAAACGGAACCTGGATTCCTCCGAAAAAATGACGTTTTTCCATTCGTGCACCCAGGTTCGTCGTCTAGTACACCACCGCAGGCGCTCCTGTCTTTGATGCAGCGTCAAGGGTAAGCGCAGCCATGGTCTCCGAGCTGATAGTCAATGCTGCTGCAAACGTCGTCGAACTGTTCGTGCAGATGGTTGTTGTCTTGCAAACGTCCCCATCTGTTGACTCAGGGATCGAGACGTGGCTGTACAGCCGGCCGAAGTGGCCGTGCGGTTAAAGGCGCTGCAATCTGGAACCGCAAGACCGCTACGGTCGCAGGTTCGAATCCTGCCTCGGGCATGGATGTTTGTGATGTCCTTAGGTTAGTTAGGTTTAACTAGTTCTAAGTTCTAGGGGACTAATGACCTCAGCAGTTGAGTCCCATAGTGCTCAGAGCCATTTGAACCATTTGAACGTGGCTGTACCTTCCGTTACAGCCATGCGGATAAGATGCCTGTCATCTCGACTGCTAGTGATACGAGGCCGTTGGGATCCAGCACGGCGTTCCGTAATACCGTCCTGAACCCACCGATTCCATACCCTGCTAACAGTCATTGGATCTCGCCTATGCGAGCAGCAATGTCGCGATACGATAAACCGCATTCGCGATAGCCTACAATCTGACCTTTATAAAAGTTGGAAACGCGATGGTACGCATTTCTCCTCCTTACACGTGGCATCACAATCAACGTTTCACCACGCAACGCCGGTCAACTGCTGTTTGTGTATGAGAAATCGTTTGGAAACTTTCCTCAATTCAGCACGTTGTAGGTGTCTACACCGGCGTCAACCCTGTGTGAATGCTCTGAAAAGCTAATCATTTGCAAATCACAGCATCTTCTTCCTGTCGGTTAAATTTCGCGTCCATAGCACGTCATCCTCGTGGTGTAGCAATTTAATGGACAGCAGTGTATGTGCATTCCGTCTGCAAAATGTAGTGCGAATGTAGATAGTGTAAGGAGCATTCAAATTAAAATGAAGCAGTTGGAAAACAATTAAGTTGAGTTCACTATTTCTTAGCAATAACTTAATAATTTGACCCACTGTGATACTAGATAGTCAGTGTTTTCACGGAAAAATGTTTCCAGTTACCTACGGAACCTTCAGCTATCCAGACACGCTGTTCTTTATCCGAAACATATTGACGGCCACGAATGTCTTTCTTCAGGGCTCTAAAAATGGGGGAATCCCACGGGGAGAGATTAGGACTGTAAGGGGGATGTTTAGGGGCTTCTCAGCGAAACTTCAGCAGTGTAGAAGCAACAACTTGGCCCACCTTCATGTTGTCAAGGTTTTTTCGACCACACTAATGACGTTTCTTTGGGAAGTACTCACACATCCTCCACATAGTCCCCATTTCTCCTCATGCCTTTTCCACATGTCTGGAGCTCTAAATAAAGACATATGTGACCGTCGATTTGCTTAGAATCAAAAGGTGCACGCCTGAGTGAAATTATGGTTCTATTGCCAACCGCAAACTTTTTTCCATTATGGTATTGATCATCTTGTGACATAGTGGTACAAATGTATCAGCAGTTTTGTCGATTACTTTTCAAAATCTGAACAGCTTACTTCCATCTGCCTCGTTTACATTTGGCTGCCTTTATACAGAAACTTCATAAAATAACGCCAGGACGTCCGCCCCTCGTAGCTGAGTGGAGCCGGCACGGTAGCTCAGCGTGTTCGGTCGTAGGCTTAGACGCCCTTTGTAACAAAAAAATGAGTAAATAGATCGACGACGAATTTGAAAGGGTGTCATGGAACGTCCGTCCCGAACAAATGGGACGAACAATAAAGAGCAAAATGAGATTTTTTTTAAAAAAAAAGAAAAAAAGAAAAGAAAGAATTGGTCAGCGCGACAGAATGTCAATCCTATGAACCCGGGTTCGACTCCCAGCTGCGTCTGAGATCTTCTCTGCTCAGGGACTGAGTGCTGTGTTATCTTAATCATCATCATTTCATCCCCATCGACGCGCAAGTCGCCGAAGTGGCGTCAAATCGAAAGACTTGGACCCGACGAACGGTCTACCCGACGGGAGGCCCAAGTCACACGACATTTACATTTTTATATCGCCAGAACTATGAGTCGAATAAAGACAAATTTTCAAGTGTATACTGCCTGCAAAATTCGTTGCAGACAGAATTACATACAAATCTTGACGCTGAAGTTTTACTGCATAGACAGAAAAAAGGTAGTAAGCGATAAACGTTTTTCTTTCATAAATTTGGGGGTGGGGGGAGTGGAAGGAGGCGATCTGTCAGCAATAAAAAGTTACATTACGGCTTGAAATAAATTGAAAAGTTTGTTGGAAGTCACTAACTGCTCTCATTCTTACATAATGCATGAATATAATCTGGATAATTGGCATGTCTTAGGTTACGTGACCTGACGACGTGCATACAGTTTCTAACTGTAGTACTTCTCTTAGTCTTTCAGACGTTTCACATGAGATCACACCCCTTAACGAGTAGATTATAACAGCATTTCATTTTTTTCAGTTAGGTCAATAACTGTATGAAATACCGAAAATCAAATCCTTTGTTGTCCATGCCGTTCTGTAACAAAGATACCTGTTATGACTTTACATTTTTAAGAACGTATTTTTCTCTGTCTTGCAACGTCCCTTTTTTCCTGAAAGCTTTTATTTGTTTGAAATTACTATAATTCTGTCTTCATTAATACGTTTAACATGTTGCCTCCATTAATCCCCGTATTCCTCGACTTTGCATTCTCCATGTATATTCACATTTATTACAAGTTCCCTCCATTCGTAACATTCGATACATCTCGGAAATCTCATTTAAGACTTCTTACGCTGCTTTTGTTTTCGTTTCCTTAAGTCCAAAATTAATTGCCTGGGGTAAGACAGGCACAGCCTCTGTTTTGTAAAAGGTTAATTTTGAGCATTCCTCATATAGTTCGTCACGGTTTTATTTATATTGACCAAATTTATTAATTTTACTTTGTATCGCACTCTAAATACCCAAAACTGAAGATTTGTCCCAGCGCCTTGTCTTCAATAACAATTTTTGATCAGACTGGGTGCTTTCCATAAGTGCCATAGCTTACGTTTTAGTGGTGGATGTTTTCAAATTGTAGAGTTGTCTTTCTGGTTAATATATTCTGCACCGAATGTTTTAAGTTTGCTTCGTTACTCAGTGTTAAGACAGCTTCAGTTCTATAGCTTCATGTACTTCATCAGTTACTTGTCAGATCTTCAATATAAATCGACCGAAGAAAGTCGCAACATCAAAAAGGAGTTGTGCGAGATGAACGAAAGTTGGTAGGCGTGTTTCTCAGAGATGATGTCTGTTCAGATTTTGGACCAGTCGCGTGACTGTGGTACTAACAGTGCTATTATGAGGATGCAAATCAGGTTTGCTTTAAACGTTGGTGAACGATAGTTACCTGTAAGATTGGATGTCATGAGTTGATGTCAGTCAAGAAAGTCTTTAAGGGACAAAGACACAAGTATCAATAGCTCGCTTACTTTGAATAAGGTCGTGTAATGGGGCTACGAGAAGCTGAATGTTCCTTCTGCTGTATTGGTTCAAATGGCTCTGAGCACTATGGGACTTAACATCTGAAGTCATCAGTCCCCTAGAACTTAGAACTACCTAAACCTAACTAACCTAAGGACATCACACACATCCATGCCCGCGCCAGGATTCGAACCTGCGACTGTAGCAGTCACGCGGTTCCAGACTGAAGCGCCTAGAACCGCACGGCCACACCGACCGGCTTCTGCTATATTACAGAAAGACTTTCCCTGAATGTAGCAACTGTATATGATCCCTGGCAACGGTTGTCACGGCAATGTACGGTCGCAAGAATTCCGGGCTCCGGACTGTCATGTGGCGTTACCGGCGGAGTAGCAATCTGAGCGGCAGCTCTCACCACACTGACACGACGAACTGCTACAAATCAGTTACTTTAACGATAGCTTCGAGAGAGACGTCCTTCAGTGTGCAGTCCACTGGCTCCAAACCGCCGCCATTTGCGACTTCAGTGGAGTCCAGAGACAGCTCATTAGAGGGCAGGGTGGAGGTCTGTTACGTTTTCTGATGAAAACTGGCTGTACCTCGGTGCCAGCTATGACAGTGTATTGATTAGAAATGGGCCAGCTGAGGGCCTGCAGCCAACCTGTCTGCCTGCTAGTAACAATGGTCCTACACCGGCAATTATGGCCTGAGATGCGACTTCGTATGACAGAAAAAGTACTGTCGTGGTTATCCTATGCACACTGACTGCAAATTTGTAGATGAATATGGTGATTCGACCAGTTGTACTGCCATTCACGAGCAGCATTCCAATTGGTGTTTTCCAACAGGATAACGCTCGCCCATATACCGCTGTTGTAATCCTACATGCTCTGCAGAGTGTCGTCATGTTGCATTGGCCTGCTCGATCACCAGATATGTCTCCAATCGAGCACAAATGGGGCATCATCGGAAGACGACTCCAGCGCATCGGCAAACAGCACTGACCGTGCCGCAACTGGCCGACCAAGTGAAACAGGCACTGAATCCCATCCCAAAAACTGACATCCGGCACCAGTACAACACAATGCATGCAAGGCACGTTTGAATGCTTGCATTCACCGTTTTAGCGGTTACACCGGTCATAATGTACCGGCATTTCACATTTGCAATATCTTATCTCTTGCTTTCATTAACTTGTGATTCTGTAATGTTAATCACTTAAATATGTTACCTAGACAAATCTATTCCTGAATTTCATTACTGTAATTATTTTTTGGTGTTGCGATTTTTTTCCTCCACTGGAGACGTTGAAGAGTGTCGCTGACTAGCTACATCCCTCGTTGACTCCCTTATTAATTATTATATCTTCTGTTCCTCAGCTGCCTGTTTTTTACATTGTCTGTATAAAATGCACGGATTTTCTTCATTCTTCAATTACTGTCTATAGTTTTTTTTCTAATGTCCAAGTCTAAAATTTTCTTGACGTCAGTAAAAGCAACAAGTGTTTCTAAATTGGCTTTGCATCGTTCTTCTAAAATTCTTTTAACGTTGAACCGTTCGGGCAGCGTCCGTTACTAAATCCGCTTTTTCTTTCTCCCAGGAATACATCTGCTATCGCTCTCAAGCGATTATTTATTAATTTTGAGTAACTTTTGTAAACTGAATTTAAAAGGCTTGTCCTCTCTGATAGTCACATGCATGTCTATCTTTTAAAACCAGAGATTGCCTCTGTGGTCTTCCAATATCAGGGATCTTATAGCTTTGCCAGCATTCATTGAATAAATGTAAAAATCTTAACTCACACAACGTAACTCCTTACCTAATCACTTCGATCTTTAGCCAATATATACCACACAAATTGGGATTTTAGGTTTCTTAAAATCTATCCGAGTTTCTCTAACATTAGTGACTCAATTTATTTATTTGCTCGAGTTAGAATCATACACATAGGATACTATAAATTAAAATTCAAGTAAGAAAATATTGGAGTTCATACATGTCCAAACATACAAAATTGATATCAAACAGTCATTGCTCAAAACGGGCGAGTACTACAGCATTTTATTGAGTCTTTAACAGCGCCACCTCTTTGCAAGAATCAGGGGAACGTAGACTTTGAAAGAAACGTTTCATTTGTACTGCTCCACATTCACAAAGTGTTGACCCTTGTAAGTATTCCCTTTTCATTAGGTTGACCTTTCATTTGCCAACGTCCGTTCATAACCCGTTCAGTGATCTGCACGAGGTCCAGCCCAAGTTGTGTCCAGCAAGTAAGCATTTTGCTGGCCTTATCTCTGTTTGGCTGCCCTCAGGTTTTCCCTGGACTGTTTGGCTCAGGTAAGTATTACAGATGTTCACTACAAAACACTTTTCCTATGCTTCAATCTATCTTAGTGGACTATGACCATGCAGTGGATTTAGCTCATTTGCTTCAACTTTCTCCTTTTCAGTGTATGCATCTACTTCCCGGTGTATGCCAGGAAGAGCCACCTAGTACTGTTTATCCATGGGAGTTGGTTTGAGACATGTGGTAATTATCCTTGCACTTTAATTAAGGGCTACGCCTGTTACTTTCTTATGGGCGGCGTGTACACCGACCGAGAGCAGAAGGTAGTAGAAGTACTTACTATCTGCTTTGGTCACTCGATTTACTGCCAAAAACTTTCCGCATGATGTTGCTTCGGGTTGACATCTAATGTTTGATTTTAAGGCAGTGTCGTCGATAAGTGAGTGATCTGCCTCAGGCAACTGAAAAGTATTTCACTTCAATGCTGCACCTCGATGCCTTTCCAAATCTCTTTCAGTTTCCTTTCTGTTCCATAAATGGAAAGCGCAGACCCGAGTTTCGTGGCTTAAGGTGGTCATTGTTGTAATAAGCAGGAAACGTTGTCGTCATTGGGGTGTCAAGTGTTCCCTATTCTGTCTGCAGCGGTTTCCGTATACCACAGTTTCTTATACCATTTGGTCCATTATCCTTTATTGATTGCATTAACTGTAGCGTTGTCTCTTTCCGACTAAGCATTTCAACATTGTACTGGCAAAACTTTCCGTATATGTTATTTTCATTGGTTGTAATCATTTTATCACACGAATCTTGGCATGTATTTCTTATAACCTGTATTTCATGGCTCACTCTATCTATGAAATCCGTACCTTCAAATCTCTTTTCCTCTTATTTTTTCTACTTCGGGCTCCTTCTAGCGCTGATTTTTGAACTCAGTCTTTAATATTATTTCCCTTAGTCTCTATATCATGAGCTGCTACACTGAAGCGCCAGAGATACTGGTATAGTCATGCATATTCAAATACAGAGATGTATAAATAGGCAGATTACAGCGCTGCGGTCGGCAATGCCTGTATATGACAACTAGTATCTGGCGCTGTGGTTAGTTCGGTTACTGCTGCTACAATGGCAGGTTCTCAGGATTTAACTGACTATGAACGTGGTGTCATAGTCGGCGTACGAGTAATGGGACACAGCATCTCCGAGGTAGCGACGAAGTGGGATTTCCCAGTACGACCATTTCACGTGTGAGCCCTGAATATCAGGAATCCGGTAAAACATCAAATCTCCGACATAGCTGCGACCGGAAAAAGATCCTGCAAGAACGGGACCAACGACGACTGAAGGGAATCGTTCAACGGGTGACAGAAGTGTAACCCCTCCGCAAATTGCTGCAGATTTCAATGCTGGGCCGTCAACAGATGTCAGCGTGCGAAAAATCATCGATATGGGATTTCGAAGCTGAAGGCCGACTCGTGTACCCTTGATGACTCCACAACACAAAGCTTTCCGCCCCGTCTGACCCGTCAGCTCCGACATTGGACTGTTGATGACTGGAAACATGTTGCCTGGTCGGACGAGTCTCGTTTCAGATTTGTTTCTAGTGGATGGACGTGTACAGGTATGGAGACAACCTCGAATTCATAGACCCTGCATGTCAGCAGGGGACTGTTCAAGCTGGTGAAGGCTCTGTAATGATGTGGGGCATTTCCAGCTGGAGGAACACTCTTCTGAATTTGAACACTTCCGGTGGCCATCAAAACTTTCCAGACATGACCATTACTGAGCATATCTGGGATGCCTTGCAACGTGCTGCTCAGAAGGGTCTTGTACTTCCAGCACTACTTCAGACATTAGTCGAGTCCATGCCTCGTCATGTTGTGGCACTGTGGCACTTCTGCATGCCTGCGGAGGCCTTACTCGGCATTAAGTAGGCGCTTCAATTTCTTTGGCTCTCCAGTGTAGATTAGCACAGTCCTTATTAAGCACTCCATGTTGGTAAAGTTCTTTAATACTTTCCTCCTGAAACAAATGTGTTTTAATATTTTCTCTGAAGAACGTAAATAAACTTACATTGCATATTAGGCGCCACAAGCAAGTAAAATATTGGTTAAAATTACAACATACGAAGGTCACTCCAAAAGAAATGCACACTATTTTTTTTAATCTACCTTTTATTCTACATGTTTGAAAGTTTTACAGTGTGTAGATACATCCTTTAGGAACATTATTTTCATTTCTCCACATAATTTCCATCCCTCTCAACTGCCTTACGCCATCTTGGAACCAGCGCCTGTACACCCGCACGGTAAAATTCTGCACCAACCTGTTGGAGTCACTGTTTGGCAGCGTGCACGAGGAAGTCATCATCTTCAAACCTTGTTCCACGAAGAAAGTCTTTCAGTTTCCCAAAGACATGATAGTCACATGGAGCCAGGTCACGACTGTAAGGCAATGTTTCAGTGTTGTCCATCCGAGTTTTGTGATCGCTTTCATGGTTTTTTGACTGACATGTGGCCGTGCATTGTCGTGCACCAGCAAAACATCCTGCTTTTTCCGATGTGGTCGAACAGGACTCAGTCGAGCTTGAAGTTTCTTCAGTGTCGTCACATATGCATCAGAATTTATGGTGGTTCCACTTGGCATGATGTCCACAAGCGAGAGTCCTTCGGAATCGAAAAACACTGTAGCCATAACTTTTCCAGCAGAAGGTGAGGTTTAGAATTTTTCTTTTTTTGTGAATTTGCATGATGCCACTCCATTGATTGCCTCTTCGTCTCTGGTGAAAAATGATGGAGCCATGTTTCATCACCTGTCACAGTTCTTCCAAGAAATTAATCTCTGCTATTCTCGTACTGTTCCATAAGTTCGCTGCATACCGTTTTTCTTCTTTCTTTGTGAGCCACTGTCAACATCCTGGGAACCCACATGCACAAACCTTTTCTAACACCAACACTTTCAGTATTCTGCAAACACTTCCTTCCCCTATCCCAACGTAGCGTGACAATTCGTTCACTGTGATGTGTCTGTCATCAGCCACCAATTCGTTAACTCTCTGCACATTGTCTGGAGTGTGTGCAGTACGAGGCCTGCCACTGCGAGAACAATCATCAATATTGCCGTGCCCACTTTCATCACGTAACCTGCTTACCCACCGACTAACGGTACTGCGATCGACAGCAGCATCTCCATACACCTTTTTCAACCTCTTGTGGATGTTTCCCACTGTTTCGTTTTCACAGCACAGGAATTCTATCACAGCGCGTTGCTTCTGACGAACGTCAAGTGTAGAGCCATCTTGAAGACATGCTGTGATGGCGCCACTCACGGGAACAGGTTGAACTAAGTTTGAAAACAAGCGGGAAGGATGTATTTGCACACTGTAAAACTTTCACACATGCAGAATGAAAGATGTATTTTTTAAAAAAATAGTGTGCATTTCTTTTGGAGTGACCCTCGTATAAACTTGAGGGTGGTTTTAAAGAAATTAGTTCTTGCGTGCAGCATTAACACTATGTAACAAAACTGATGTGTAGAATACCAAATTTATTAGTGTTTTTCCAAAACAATAGTTTGTTTAATACTTTGGAGATACTTGTTTTTAAAACACCCTGAATAAAAAGTGTTTATTCACCTACTTCGATAAATAATCACCAGATAGTACTCGGTTTTGTATTAGTTATATTTCCATTTTCTTTGGTATTACGGCAGATAATGAATAGTTAACACTCAAGTGCAAAAGTATGCCATTGTTTCCTAGATTATTCAAAACTGTTTGTAAGTGTTTAGTTGTGTTTCCTCTACAATGATTTAGCAGAATGGCAACCAGATGGAGGTGTTGAATTACCAGCTGACAGTTTCCGTTATATCCAGGCACAAAATTTGTGATGCATTTAAAGCTTACTATGGAATCTCGGTCGGAGATTTGAATGTTTCTTGCGCTTCTTATGTATTATGTGGAAGCTGCAGATCTGCTGGCTTCGTGGGATAAGAAAGAGTGTGCCTTTTGCAGTCCCTCGTATTTGGAGGGGGGGGGGGGGGGTCACAAACCATCCTTGTTCGTGCTATTTGTGTAATGTGGACACACTCCACGTGCGTATTAAATTGGGACTAATTAAACAGTTCAGTAAAGTTTTGGCTAGTGACTCGACTGCCCTTCATTCAAATATCTGATGCAAAAGTGAAAGATGGAATATTTATACAGCCAAAAGTTGGGCATGTTACAATCAATAAAAGGATCTGGAAGATGCTGTGACTCCAGCAGGGAGAAGGCGAGGGTGTATGAGAGTAATTGAGACTGCTGTATACTGAATCTTTAATTAAGTGATATGTAATTCTTTTTAATATGCTATTGTATGTGCGGTCACATTTTTTTCTGTTTTAGAGCTCTAAAAAGTAACTTCTTATTCTACCTGTGTAAAATTAGTGGGACGACCGGTTGCGACTGGTGTAATAGCCACAAAAACTACCAAGAGATGGCACACAAAACAAGCCAGAATACAACTAAAAAAGCATGCGAAATTTAAAAGAACGCCAGATTGGCGATATTATACTGCAGCTCGAAACTTAGTGCGCACTTCAGTACGAGAAGCTTTTAATAATTTCCACAGCCAAACCTGTCACCAAATCTGGTAGGTAATCCAAAGGGATTCTGGTCGTATGCAAATAACACTAGTGGCAAGACAAATCAGTACCTTCAATGCGCGATAGCAATGGTGATGTCAATAATGACAGTGCCACTAAAGTAAATTCTTTTACCAAAGGTGATGAAGTAAATATTTCAGAATTCAAGTCGAGAACAAATGCGAACATGAGTTACTTATACTTCCTTAAATCACTTAATAAGGCAAGTCCTCTGTTCCAGACTGTGTACCAGCTAGGCCCATTCAGAGTACACTTATACAATAACGCCATACTTAACAATTATGTACCATTGCCATCGAAATATCTGTGCTTAAGGACTAGAGAACTGCACAGCACACCAACTCCTCTGCCAGGTTACTTAATCATGAACTGTGGATTTGGATGAAAATGAGGCCTTTTGATGTTAAACTAGCTCATTATTGGCGCTTTTTAAAATAAATATTTTTGTTACATTCCTGTTTTGATCTCTGATGCTTTTAAAGGTTTTAAGGCCAAAGTATTCTTTTATTGGTGTCTGATAAATACTTTGTTAATAGCGCCTTCTGATCCAATTATTGGCACCCCTCCCCCCACCCCCACCAAAAAAAAAGAAAAAATAATTTTGACATTGAATTATATGCTGGTCCATGGATTTTCAGGCAAAGAAAGAACTACCTAAAACTAGTTGCCATGGATTTCCAGGCAAAGAAAGAAGTGAGAACTACCTAAAACTAGTTGCTTTAATACAAAGCTGCAAGGTCCTTTGAATGCTGCATATCAATGAAAGGGCGATACTTGCATTCACATATTGACTTCTTTAGATAGAATTTGGAAGAAGTGGTTGAAGAACGCGATGATCGTTTTCTCCAAAACGTTCAGTCTGTGGAAAAAAGATATCAAGGACAGTGGAATACAACTATCTCAAGGGACTATATCTGTAGCTTGCACTGGGGATAATCAGATATATTAATAACGGATTTTGATGAGTCTCAAGCATGTTGTAGAGGGACCTGCCTTTGTACCCAGCCAGCGACTTATGTACCAGACCCCATTTTCTGACAAAATCGATGTTGATGTTTTATGCGTGCCTCCTACAACTGTAGCTTCAGTTATGTTTCAACCTAGCTGTAGTGTCTGGCATGAAAATAGCGCTTCAAGGTCATATCGCCGTCTTACAGTGTTCTTTTATACTGATAATTTCAAATGTTTGTTAAAAATAAAAAAATATTGGGCAACTCTATTTTTAGTTTAGAATATGATGGAATACTTTCCAAAAGACAATTCTCACTAGCTCCTAGGAAAAAACTGAAAACTGACGTTACAAGAAATTGTGGGGGAAAATAATTTTTTACTTCAACCTGTGGTAGCAACGGAATCACTAATGTAATTGGACTGAAAAAAAAATGAGCATCCTCAAAGTATACATATGGATATGCTGCGACTTTTATTTCGGAAACACCAAAGTATTCTGAAATAAAAAATAAAATATTATAAAGAGGTGGGAAACTGTGGCGACTGCGAAGCGAAAAATGTAGTCGCTGATGAATTTTTGTGCTCTAAGACTACGAAGATACTTCCCGCGGGAAAGTTGTTAAGAAAAATACAAAATTATTTCTGGTAACATTTCAGACGTCAGGGGCAAATTACGAGTACTTCCGCGATATTCCGTGCACAGCCGCGCGCTAGCCGTTGTGGGCCGTCGGACGGCTCGCTTTAATATGACCGAGAATATTCCCTACTTCCAGAAAAAGTTTTACTGGCTGCTAATACATATCCTTCGTCATTGCATCTATCACTCAGAACGCCAATATACGCTATGCAAAAGTAATTGCAGTTATTTTGAAGCCAATATTTTCACTGAATCCGAACAAAATCTTTGTTCGAAGGCTTTTGTGAAACCCAAGTTTTATCTAAATTTGCTGTCAGCCTATTATTCTCAGCATGCTTGGTACACAAAAACCTCGTTCTTGCTACTGCAATGTCCCTATTTTGTGTTACAGATTTCGTCCATCATTACAGTTTCTGAATTAAAAACCAAGTGGGCGGGGAAGACAGTACATTGAAGTGACTGGCCAGAATAATCAATTTTATCATGGACATTAACCTGTATTTCTCTAGCCATCGGATACTATCCTCTGCCATACTAAAGTAATACAATTCTACATTCTAGCTGTTTGTAAAAGTCGTCAAATATCATAGATTTCTATGCTCATCTCGGAGACTCTGAATAGGTGCTGAGACTGTTCTGATGTTACTACACTGTATATATATATATATATATATATATATATATATATATATATATATATATATATATATATTTATATATTTATATATTTATATAAATGCTCACCAGATATGGTGGGTACCGGGGAAATAAAATACCCGGTGTGGACCAAAACTAGCAAACTAGGGCACGACGGTTCCACATGCCAGTGTCGGTTTCCCGACAGCGTCTGTTCCACATGTTAGTGGCGGCTGATTTGTGTTTCAAGGCTCCACAACCTTGATCCTACCAACTGGCACATGTCAGACCAAAATACAATTACAAGTAAAATCATGATTCGTGTATGTAATAACAAAAGTACCCCAGGTGGTGAAATCCACCCACCTAGCAGAAAGGTGGCAACCGGTCTATCGGATTCTGGGGAGACCGGACCTACACGACTTGTGAGTGGATCGGAGCACTCTGGAAAACTTCCCAAAAATGAAGATTACATTGGAACAGTAAACATACGGACACTAATACAAACCGGAAAATTATACACATTAACAGAAGAACTAAAGAAGCTGAAAATCCAAATCCTAGCAGTACAAGAGACCAGATTTCCTGATAATCAAATCACTGACTACAATGGCTTCAGAATTTTCAAAAGTGGAACGGACAGAAAAATTGGTAAAGGGGCAAACATGCTTGGTATGGCCTTTACGGTCGAAAAATCCTCAGTTAAATTTGTAAAATCTGTAAAAACTATTAGCAATAGACTAATGTTTCTTAGGTTGAAACACAAGAATAAATATTACACCCTAATTAATGTTCACGCACCCTGCAACGTTGACAATAGAAAGGACCTAGACAATGTGGATAAATTTTGGGAACGATTAGAACTTGAAATGTCAAAGATACCGAGGAATGATGTCAAAATACTTCGTGGAGATTTCAATGCACAGATTGGCAGAGAAGAGAAATACAGGAAGACGGGTGGGCTATACCCAGCACACAAATTGACCAACAAAAATGGCATGCGACTAATCCAACTTTGTCAACAATTCAACATGAAAATCAGCTCAACGTCGTTCAATAAGAAACCAAGAAAACAGAAGACCTGGAGATCCCCTATAAGCCAATTGGGAGAATTTCAAATTGACCATGTGGCCATCTCATATAACTTCCAAAAAGAGATCAGAGATATCCAGGTTAGGAGAGGTGCAAATATTGACTCAGATCATTATCTCACAAGAGTTCGGGTCCAATTCACCCCAAGAAGGAAAACACCAAGAATTCCACCAGCAATCCCAAAATTTGACCTACAAAAACTAACAGAATCAGAAACAATTAAAAAATGGGAAAATTCTCCCGCAAACAACTGGGAAACATTCAAGGAAAAAATCACAAAAATAACGAAGGAGCAAATACCACTGAAGAAGAAGCACAAACATCCATGGTGGAATATGGAATGCGAAAAGGCAATTCAAGTTCGTACAGAAGCCTTTGCGAAGTACAGTTCAAATAAAAATGAGAAAACTCTTCAAAACTTTTTAGAAACACGGAAACTTTCAAATAAACTTATTAGACAAGAGAAGAGAAAGTATGTAACTCAGCAACTGGAATCAATAGAAGCAGATTTTAAAAATTATAATACGCATGGATTCTACAAAACTTTTGCAAACCAAATTAAAGGGTATATCCCTCAAAATGTCTGTTTTCGGAAATCAGATGGGAATCTGGCACTAAGCGACGAAGAAAACTGTGAAGAATTAGCCAAATATTTTGAAACGCTACTAAACTGTCCAGAACCAACAGAAGCCCTTCCAATATCCAGCACTAAAGCCCCGCAACAGCAAGACTCTGTACCGCCAACTGAAGAAGAAATTATCAAACACATAAGCAAACTCAAAAATAACAAAGCATCAGGAGAAGATGGAATTGTAGCCGAATTTCTCAAAAGTCTAGGGTCTAACTCAAGAAATGAGCTAGTTAAAATTATTCAAAACATATGGGTTACTGAAGAAATACCAGAAGATTGGAAATGTGCCCTAATACATCCGTTACATAAAAAAGGGGATAAATCGGATGTGAACAACTATAGATGAATCTCCTTACTTGCCGTCACATACAAGATATTATCAGCTTGTCTTCTTGAAAGAACACAAAAACTGCTAGAACCCAAAATCTCAGATTTCCAAGCTGGTTTCAGACCAAACAGATCATGTCCAGAACAAATTTTAAACTTGAAATTGATTACAAGGATGAGACAAATGCGAAGGAAGCCTACAGTATATGTCTTTGTCGACTTTAAAAAGGCATATGATTCAATTCACAGACCCACACTATTTAAAATTCTTGAAGAACAAGGACTGGATAAGAAGACACGGAACATCATAGAGCAGACATTAACAAATACAAAATGCAAAGTGAAATTCATGGGAAAACTTTCAAAATCATTTGAGATAAAAACTGGGGTTAGACAAGGTGATGGATTATCACCTCTGTTATTTAACTTAGTTCTGGATAGAGTCATGGCAGAATGGGAAAAAGAACTCAAAAAAGAAAAGTACTGGAAACCAATATCACTGGGAACCAAAAAAGATGACTTACAAATCCCCTACTTAGCCTACGCAGACGATCTTGCAATAATGGCAGATTCTAGTGAAATGGCAGTCAAACAGATAGAAACCTTAAAAGAGTGTGCAGGAAAAGTTGGCCTACAAATATCTTTTGAGAAAACGGTGTTTACAACAACAAATCTAGAAATTTCTAAGTTACAAACCAAATATGGAAAAATTAAGAGGGTACCATATTTTAAATATTTAGGAGAGATAATTTCTGAAAAATACTCACAACAAGAAAGAATATTAAAAGCTCGTAGGGGTCTAGGGCTGGTCCAAAACATTTACAATAAAAAATGTCTATCTATAAATACAAAAATTAAACATTATAAGTCGGTAATTAAACCAATAATGCTATATGCCAGCGAAACCTTGACACTTAAAAGGAAAACAGATATGGAAAACCTGAAGAAAGAGGAAAGGAAAATCATTAGGAAAATTCTGGGACCAAGATGGACCAAAGAGGGGTATAGATTACAGAAAAATTCTAAAACTGAAGAATATTCTAACATAGAGATAGACATGAGGAAGAGGCGTCTAAAATTCTATGGCCACATAATGAGACTTCCCGATCACAGACTTACAAAAAAAATAGTAAGATACGTAGCATCCCTTGTTAATGGAGGAGAATGGATCAAAAATGTAAAGAAAGATCTGGAATTAGCCAACATTACTACTGAAGACATGAACAAAAGAAACAATTTCAAACTTAAAGTTGACAAATGGGAGGTCAAACCAGAGACAAAAGCGCCGAGAACTGGAACAAAATGGAGCGAAAAAAGAAAAGCTGAATTCTCGCAAAGAATGAACCTGGTGGGCAAACAAGAAGAATAAGAAGCCCCAGAAGTGAACCATCTTTACTTAGCGTCTTCCATGTTGGGAGCTTTACGACTAATAATATATATATATATATATATATATATATATATATATATATATATATATATATATATATATAGTCGATACAGAAGCACCACAACGTTTTGTCATTTTATGAACTGCATTATCCTTACTACGAAACAGCCAGTAAATCCTTCTATGAAAAAAAGAAGTTAAATTTCGAATGTACAAGTAAATCGAATACAGTAATATTATACCCGAAAGACATTCGATAAAAGTTTTTAGGAAAAACTGCTATTAATTAATGCAGAGTTGACAAACTTATTTTAATTGACCGTTACTGCCGAGTAAACTAATCGCCACCACTTGTGATAAATTTATCAGATATCTACTATAAGGGAAAAAGATTCGCCGTATGTCCTTTATGTTGTTGTGGTCTTCAGTCCTGAGACTGGTTTGATGCAGCTCTCCATGCTACTCTATCCTGTGCAAGCTTTTTCATCTCCCAGTACCTACTGCAACCTACATCCTTCTGAATCTGCTTAGTGTATTCATCTCTTGGTCTGCCTCTACGATTTTTACCCTCCACGCTGCCCTCCAATACTAAATTGGTGATCCCTTGATGCCTCAGAACATGTCCTACCAACCGATCCCTTCTTCTGGTCAAGTTGTGCCACAAACTTCTCTTCTCCCCAATCCTATTCAATACTTCCTCATTAGTTATGTGATCTACCCATCTAATCTTCAGCATTCTTCTGTAGCACCACATTTCGAAAGCTTCTATTCTCTTCTTGTCCAAACTATTTATCGTCCATGTTTCACTTCCATACATGGCTACACTCCATACGAATACTTTCAGAAATGACTTCCTGACACTTAAATCAATACTGGATGTTAACAAATTTTTCTTCTTCAGAAACGCTTTCCTTGCCATTGCCAGCCTACATTTTATGTCCTCTCTACTTCGACCATCATCAGTTATTTTGCTCCCCAAATAGCAAAACTCCTTTACTACTTTAAGTGCCTCATTTCCTAATCTAATTCCCTCAGCATCACCCGACTTAATTAGACTACATTCCATTATCCTTGTTTTGCTTTTGTTGATGTTCATCTTATATCCTCCTTTCAAGACACTGTCCATTCCATTCAACTGCTCTTCCAAGTCCTTTGCTGTCTCTGACAGAATTACAATGTCATCGGCGAACCTCAAAGTTTTTATTTCTTCTCCATGAATTTTAATACGTACTCCGAATTTTTCTTTTGTTTCCTTTACTGCTTGCTCAATATACAGATTGAACAACATCGGGGAGAGGCTACAACCCTGTCTTACTCCCTTCCCAACCACTGCTTCCCTTTCATGTCCCTCGACTCTTATAACTGCCATCTGGTTTCTGTACAAATTGTAAATAGCCTTTCGCTCCCTGTATTTTACCCCTGCCACCTTTAGAATTTGAAAGAGAGTATTCCAGTCAACATTGTCAAAAGCTTTCTCTAAGTCTACAAATGCTAGAAACGTAGGTTTGCCTTTCCTTAATCTTTCTTCTAAGATAAGTCGTAAGGTCAGTATTGCCTCACGTGTTCCAGTGTTTCTACGGAATTCAAACTGATCTTCCCCGAGGTTGGCTTCTACTAGTTTTTCCATTCGTCTGTAAAGAATTCGTGTTAGTATTTTGCAGCTGTGACTTATTAAGCTGATAGTTCGGTAATTTTCACATCTGTCAACACCTGCTTTCTTTGGGATTGGAATTATTATATTCTTCTTGAAGTCTGAGGGTATTTCGCCTGTTTCATACATCTTGCTCACCAGATGGTAGAGTTTTGTCAGGACTGGCTCTCCCAAGGCCGTCAGTAGTTCCAATGGAATCTTGTCTACTCCAGGGGCCTTGTTTCGACTCAGGTCTTTCAGTGCTCTGTCAAACTCTTCACGCAGTATCATATCTCCCATTTCATCTTCATCTACATCCTCTTCCATTTCCATAATATTGTCCTCAAGTACATCGCCCTTGTATAGACCCTCTATATACTCCTTCCACCTTTCTGCTTTCCCTTCTTTGCTTAGAACTGGGTTTACATCTGAGCTCTTGATATTCATACAAGTGGTTCTCTTATCTCCAAAGATCTCTTTAATTTTCCTATAGGCGGTATCTATCTTACCCCCAGTGAGATAGGCCTCTACGTCCTTACATTTGTCCTCTAGCCATCCCTGCTTAGCCATTTTGCACTTCCTGTCGATCTCATTTTTGAGACGTTTGTATTCCTTTTTGCCTGTTTCACTTACTGCATTTTTATATTTTCTCCTTTCATCAATTAAATTCAATATTTCTTCTGTTACCCAAGGATTTCTACTAGCCCTCGTCTTTTTACCTACATGATCCTCTGCTGCCTTCACTACTTCATCCCTCAAAGCTACCCATTCTTCTTCTACTGTATTTATTTCCCCCATTCCTGTCAATTGCTCCCTTATGCTCTCCCTGAATCTCTGTACAATCTCTGGTTCTTTTAGTTTATCCAGGTCCCATCTCCTTAAATTCCCACCTTTTTGCAGTTTCTTCAGTTTTAATCTACAGGTCATAACCAATAGATTGTGGTCAGAGTCCACATCTGCCCCTGGAAATGTCTTACAATTTAAAACCTGGTTCCTAAATCTCTGTCTTACCATTATATAATCTATCTGATACCTTTTAGTATCTCCAGGGTTCTTCCATGTATACAACCTTCTTTCATGATTCTTAAACCAAGTGTTAGCTATGATTATGTTGTGCTCTGTGCAAAATTCTACCAGGCGGCTTCCTCTTTCATTTCTGTCCCCCAATCCATATTCACCTACTATGTTTCCTTCTCTCCCTTTTCCTACACTCGAATTCCAGTCACCCATGACTATTAAATTTTCGTCTCCCTTCACAATCTGAATAATTTCTTTTATTTCATCATACATTTCTTCAATTTCTTCGTCATCTGCAGAGCTAGTTGGCATATAAACTTGTACTACTGTAGTAGGTGTGGGCTTCGTATCTATCTTGGCCACAATAATGCGTGCACTATGCTGTTTGTAATAGCTTACCCGCATTCCTATTTTCCTATTCATTATTAAACCTACTCCTGCATTACCCCTATTTGATTTTGTGTTTATAACCCTGTAGTCACCTGACCAGAAGTCTTGTTCCTCCTGCCACCGAACTTCACTAATTCCCACTATATCTAACTTCAACCTATCCATTTCCCTTTTTAAATTTTCTAACCTACCTGCCCGATTAAGGGATCTGACATTCCACGCTCCGATCCGTAGAACGCCAGTTTTCTTTCTCCTGATAACGACGTCCTCTTGAGTAGTCTCCGCCCGGAGATCCGAATGGGGGACTATTTTACCTCCGGAATATTTTACCCAAGAGGACGCCATCATCATGTAATCATACAGTAAAGCTGTCCTTTATAACTGAAATGAATAGACATTTAAATCAAGTCAGTTTTTTACATAGACGGCACTTACCTCAACTAAAGGATCATCTGGCTCCATGTCTTCAGATTCACTGTCGCTTGTTTCTGCCAGGTGTATCATCACAGTTTCCACTATTGTGTCTCTTAAACACTCGTTCAAGAAATCAGTTTCTTGCAATGCTTCTACGTGTTTTACGCACCTCTCCCAGTCCTGCTGAGCAACATTGTCAAGAGCTCAAGAGCTTCGCGTGTTAGCTTCTCGACATCAGTAAGTTTGAGAATAATATTTCTTTTCGCTACTTCTCGCTTTACTTCGGCCCATATCAATTCAATGGGATTATACTGGCAGTGATACGGTGGTAGACGTACCACTTGGTGTTGATCAAACTCGTAAGTCTTTTTGGCACCTACGATTTCTTCCTTAGACAGGAGCTCAACCTTCGTTTCATCGACTGAAAACGAAACATTCTTTCTCTTCAACCACTCCATAATATTTGCTTTGCGCCAATTTGAACGTGGCAGCTTTTCTGTCTGAATGGAGTGGTAGCTGGCGTTATCCATCACGATAATTGACCCTTCTTCCAGCGCAGACGACAGTCGAATTAACCAATTCTTAAAAACTTCTCCATTCATTTCAGAATGGTGATCTGATTGGCAAGAAATTTTCCACCACAAAAAACAAGTTTGGCCTCTGGTATGAAGCCAGTGGTTAATGAACCAGCGTGGGCGATGATTAATCGGCCACCTCTACCAACAGGCACTTTCAAACTGCAGTTTCCTTTGGAGTCGTGCCATATATACTTATTGGTGTGGTTCTGTGAAACCCAAGTTTCATCCAAGTACACTGCAGCCCTCGCGTCTTCAGCACGTAAGAAGTGCGTTGTATGCAAAAGCTTCGCTCTTGCTGCTGCAATGTCTCTGCGTTCCATTAAGGATTTCTGTCCGTCATTACACTTCTTGTATCGGAAACCAACGGAGCGGAGAAGACGAAGAACGGAGGTCTCTGACCCCAAGCAATTAATTTTTCACGGAAGTCAGCCTGTATTTTTTTAGCCGTTGGATAGGCCTACTCCCCTCTTTCGTAATATCCAAGTACTGTTCTACGCACAAGCTCTTCGTTAAAATCGTCAAAGTCGGTTGATTTCCTTTCACGTTAGTAGCCCTTTCTTGGGGAATTGACACACTCATTCATGTTTCGAGATTCGGCAAATGACACAGATTTGCTAATACGCCCTACAGTTGACTTGGAAACCCCACACGCTTTAGCAGTAAGTTTATGAATTTGCACAAAATGTAAGTTATTCCTCGTTTCTTCATTGTCGGCCAGATTAGTAAGAACTTGAGTACATTCGATATGATAATTTTCGAGTGTTTGCGAATGCCTTCCGTCCTTTACGCACATCGAGCGGAGGAGTACTACAAATAGGCTGTTGTTCCTGCATTGTTGTTCACCACCGAACACATGTCAAAGCACCTTTCTAAGGACAGTGGGATCAAACGTGAACATTCTACCACATATAGCATGGCTACACTGTGCTTTCAGCTGCCCTGACCTACATCAGCGCTAACGGTACCTACATGGCAACACAAAGCCAAGAAGCGGGCGAATCACAGCCCGCAGTCCCTGCTGACGGCAGGCAGTGGCCGTGACCTTGAGGACTCAACTTTCGTGCCGGCCACTATGGTGTAGCGCAGGGTCTAAGGTGCACGATTACCACACTGGCAGTATGGGCTCAAACCCTGCCCGTCCACCTCTTTTCCTATTAAATTTTTCCATTAAATTGTATGTCATGCAAATTTATTGATAAATATTAATTTCTACCATAGTTACTTAATTATTAAATCAACTTCTAAAGCACACTTTCTTCAAATGTGTATTCCGTTTGTGGTTTCTAATTAAAATTCCAAATATTTGCTCAGCTCCAAAGAGTTCTCAAAATTGGACGCCATATTAGCAAACGTGGAAGGAATCCAAACACATATGAAAATTTGACGTCGATTATGTAACACCAATCTAATCGGCTGCCAGTAACATTTGATGTACAATATACTCCTTGTGGAACAAGAAGGGAACAAGACTAGTCATTGCTTCCCTGCACAGTACCCTGTAACTGTGTCAGGAAAGATTTTTCCTTATGTATTCTTATGTATGCAATAACAATCTGGGAACTGTATCGGATTATTGACTCATAATTTTAAAAAATGTAATTTTCTTTACAAAACCAGGGTAGTTCACAAATGTGTTACAGGAAAGGGTTTTAAAATATTTCGTTTTTCCATAATTGGGACATCAATTTCTTTACATTGTTGATTCGTGAGGAAGGAAGACTGACGAAACCCTTTACGATCAAATCTCTGTCGATGAACGACAAGCATGCACTTGCACCGTAAAATTATACCACTCAAATATACTCCATTTTGTCAGTCTTGTGATGCTCAAGTTTACAGGCCGACTACAGTTTCACAAAAAAAAAAAAAAAAAAAAACTCAAAATGGACCCGACTTGTCAAAAATAAATTGTTATTGAACGATTCTTAACCATCATTGGCAAGCGTTTTACAATTCTAAATGACAATCCGATCGGGTCTTGCTTCGTGGCGATGCGGCGAGATCCATTATACCACGACAATGTACAGCCACTGGCTCTTCACCACAATGAACTGTGAGGCCCCAGCGCTCTTCTTAAACACTGGTTAACCTTGATGCCTTCCACTGTGTCCAGTTACTGCTCCACATTATGCCTGGGAATACCTCAAGTGGGATCTTGCAGTGAAACGAAATGTCGTGTGGATAGGGCCTCCCATTGCGTAGACATGTCGCCCGGTGCAAGTCTTTTGAGCTGACGCCACTTCGGCGACTTGCGCGCCGATGGGGATGATATGATGATGATGAAGACAACACAACACCAAGCCGCTGAGAGGAGAAAATCTCCAACCGGGAATCGATCCCGGGCCCCTTTGCGTGGCATTCCAGCGCGCTGACCACTCAGCGATCGAGGCGAACGGATTTTGCAGTGAAACAAGTGTTGTGTCCTCTCGCAGCAGAATTCCTCCTTTGCGTCCCACCCGCTCACACGCTACTAACCGATTCTCGTTCCACCTAACAAACACCGCCCGACTGCCCCGAACACCTGCGTCCGGAGACAGTACGGCAACAACGATATTCCCTCACTAGGCCAGTTCGTCTTCTACAATTCTTTATATTCTCTTCCATTGGTTATTTTGCAGACAGAAATCATTAAAGCATACATAGTCGCAATAATATACACAAGATATTTATACACGTCCTTTAAATGTACATAATTAATAAAGCAAGAAAAACTTTGTGTATGTTCACTGTGTTGTTACGTTACACATGTCCCACGGTTTATTGATCTATATTGGCAAATACAGCCTCAATGAAACGTTCGGAACGTAACAACCAGTTCCTAAACCAACCAACTTTTAGTACCACGGAACTAAAATTTAATTAATTGTTTGCCACTGTCTGAAACATGCTATTCATTACTCATTTGAAACCTGTTTGCTAATACTATACAGCTCATCAGAAAAAAAATTCCCAAAACCAGTTATCTACACAAAAACACTCAATCATATAGGAAATTTTTTAGTCCAACAACTTGCTGTAGAGCACACAAATAAAAACGAAAACATTTCTTGACTAACCTATTAACAATTGACATCAATTAAACATGAGCATTCACTAATTAAAAATTATTAAAAAGTTTTCTCACAGCATTTATAAGAGCTGTCCACATAAAATTTGTAACTCCTGTAAACTAAACATCATGCGTATTCATTAGTCAAAAGTGATCCAAAAACTATTTTTCACACATCACTTACATTGCCTGTGTCCACATAAGAAACATTTGAATTACTATTTATATTTTTCCCCCACACTACTCGCATATGCACTCTCTACTCATAAGCACTTCTTGTATAAACCTCCTTTTCCTGGAAAGCAGAAACAGATTACTGGTGCTCTGCCTCGTGCACGTCCTCATCAGCTTTCATTTACGTGTGGGTGCCTGCATGTATTCCACGTCCATAGGCACCTCTTACACAATATTTTTACTTTTGTCTGGTAATATTTTAGTTTCCTGCGCGTTAATTAGCAAGTATTTTACAACATTTGTACCTGCAACTTAAATGACAAGTCTGAGTTCAGCTGAAGTCACCAGTTACATACGCTATACATCTCCTAAAACTAATTACAATACAATGAATATTCTGATGAAAAGTTACATAGCAAATTAAACACTCATTTAACTAAACGAAAACATTATCTTCTTTATTTCAACATGACATCCACATTGCGTGATCATTAATAAAAAAGTGGTTTTTTATTTCTCAATTGATAACAATCATTTACAGGCAGAATAACATTATTTGTCTTCCTCTGATGGTGCTTTAAGTCTACTACATTCCGTACACTCAATATTTTACTTGATTGAGGGTATATCAGACAGTAAGCATTAGTGTGAGGAACGCTTTCCATTGTGAATGGTCCATTACCAATAAATCTGAACTTGGAAATTTCATTATCTATGTCACTGGATTTCTCGTGCGTTTTGACAAGGACACTGTTCCCTACCACGAATTTTACTGGTTTCGGATTGGTCTTTTAATTCATGTTTCAGCGAGTTTTCTCATTTTTCCCTCAACATCTATCCCTAAATCTTGTCGCGGTGGGAATTCGATTATCTCCTCCGTAATACTTTTCGACTTAATACTCAACATGATTTCCTCCGGTGTGAGCCTGTACTCTCGTGAGACAACGACTTCATGATCTTTTCAATATGAGCTACATACTTGCCCCACCCCATATGGTTGTTACTGCAACAAAATCTGAAAATATCTACCCAATTCACGCATGTATCGTTCCGAAAGGTTGCTCGATGGATTGTAAGCCGAGATATGAATGACCTCTACCCCTCTTTCTTTCATGCCTTCGTTACATTACATTGGATATAAATTGCGGCCGATTGTCGGATGGTACTGCCTTCGGTTTTCCTACTTTCACGAAATAATAGTCCGCAAATTTGCTTAAACACCCTTACGCAAAGTATACAGCTTTATAAATTTTTAAAACGTATCCAATACGACCAGAATGTGTGTAACATTAACAGTTGTTTTAGGTAACGGACCGTAAAGATTCGTCTCCAGAATTTCTAAACTATCCTTGGGTACTCTGCATGGGACCATGACCAGTCATGTTTGTCACCTTAACTTTTTGACACCTATTACATGTTCGAATTCTTTTAGCTATCTTCCTATTCATATTGTCAAAACTCACAGATTTAGCTATCTTATCCACACATTTTTGCACTTCACATTAACCAAAACTAGATGAAATAATCGATAAACTCTGTACATATTTTCTTGGGCACTTCACACGCCACTCTTATTTATCTGTATTCTTTCATGAGTATGGGATACAACCATAAATTTTATAATACTTCCGCAATTTCTCATCCCTCTCATTCTTTGCTTCAAACTCAATTCTAACCAGCCTAAAGCGTACGTCTCGTTCTGGTAAAGATGCATGTTTCTGCACATGTTTTCTGTTTTTCTTTTTTCGTCAACATCTTTGAAGTACATTATTTTAAACATACCCTCTGCACCCTCCTCGTTAATTACTCCATCAGGATCATAAGGCAGTCATGACAACGCGTCGGCTGTACAGTTGTCTACACCCTTCACATGACACATCCCAGAATTAAATCGTTCTATATCAATGCCCATATTTTCAACCTATCGTGCAATAACCGACAATTCTTCAAAAACGTCAAGTCCTCGTGGTCGGTATGCACTATGACTTTGTGCCCCATTAAGAAACCTTTAAATTTTTTAAATCCCCACACTATAGCTATAGCTTATTTTTCCGAGACTGTATTTTGTGAGAGTTGTACTACCAACAGCAATGGACTTTGTTTTCCTGTTGTTCTATTTCTTGAAATATGTGCACCACAATACGATAATAGCACGAGACGGTTATCATGTGAAATGGTATGTCAAATCTGGATGATATAATACTGCGTCTTTTATAAGTTCATCCTTTAATTTATCGAACGCTATTTGACATTTCTCTGTTCAAATAAACGCACTGTTTTTTTTTTGTTTTTTTTTTGACAAACCACACTAATCTGGGTCATTCAAAACTTGCCCTTTTGCATATTTAGGATAAAAGTTATAAAAACCAAGGAAAGACTACAATTGTTTTTTGATTCTTGGCGGCAGACAGTTTCTTAATGCCTTGACCTTCCATGGGTCTTTGTTACTCCTGAAGTTGTTATAATATGACCTAGAAATGCTACTTCCTGCCGGCTGCTGTGACCGAGCGCTTCTAGGCGCTTCAGTCCGGAACTGCTCTGCTGCTACGCTCGCAGGTTCAAATCCTGCCTCGGGCATGGATGTGTGTGATGTCCTTAGGTTAGTTAGGTTTAAGTAGTTCTAAGTTGTAGGGGACTGATGACCTCAAATGGTAAGTCACATAGTGCTTAGAGCCACTCTACTTCCTTTTTTCATAAATTATCATTTCTTTAACTTCAGTGTCATTCCCCCACGTCTCAGTGCTTTTAAAACTTCTGTTAATAGTTCACAATGCTCTTCTCATGATGGCATTACTATTAAAAAATCGTCAACACAGATCGTAATTCTAGTACCAAGTTCATTCCCCAATACACTATCTAGCGCTCAGACGATAACTTTATACTGATAGCATTTCCCAGCGAACAGGAATGCTGTCAGTTTTCGCGATTCTTCTTCAAGAGCTGTCTGCCAATAGTCAGCGGTCATATCAAGGATTGTCATATACCGCACGTTGTGAAACTTCTGCAAAACATCTTCTAAACAATCACGACGATCCATCTCACGCTTCACAACCTTGTTAAGACTGCGCGCATTTATCACGATTTTAAGACTTACCTTTTTTAATCACCAAAACAAGCGGGTTTTTATGTTGGCTTTTAGAACGCTCAATGACGCCCCTCTCCTCCATGCGGTTGATTTCTGTTTGTATGACTTTGCTCCTAGCTATTATTACCTGATAAACTGGTCCCAAAAATGGTTCACGGGATCGTGTCAATTTCATACTCAAAATCACGTTCATGAATGTGAAAATACCTCCTTGTCATTAACCAAAAAATCATACAGCTCTTCCGTTTGATCGGAAGCTATGCCCGACATTTTCTCCGCTATAGTTGCAAAGAAATGGAAGAGGATGTAGATGAAGATGAAATGAGAGTTACGATACTGCGTGAAGAGTTTGACAGAGCACTAAAAGACCGGAGTCGAATCAAGGCCCTGGGAGTAGACAACATTCTATTGGACCTACTGACGGCCTTGGGAGAGCCAGTCCTGACAAAACTCTACCATCTGGTGAGCAAAATGTATGAGACATGCGAAATACCCTCCGACGTCAAGAAGAATATAAAAATTCCAATCCCAAAGAAAGCAGGAACTAACAGTTTAGTAAGTCACAGCTGCCAAATACTAACGCGAATTCTTTACAGACGAATGGAAAAACTGGTAGAAGCCGACCTCGGGGAAGATCAGTTTGGATTCCGTAGAAATGTTGGCACACGTGAGGCAACACTGACTCTTATCTTAGAAAATAGATTAAGGAAAGGCAAACCTACGTTTCTAGCATTTGTAGACTTAGAGAAAGCTTTTGACAATGATTGACTGGAATACTCTCTTTCAAATTCTAAAGGTGACAGGGGTGAAATACAGGCAGTGAAAGGCTATTTACTATTTGTACAGAAACCAGATGGCAGTTATAAGAGTCGAGGGGCATGAAAGCGAAGCAGCGGTTGGGAAGGGAGTGAGACAAGGTTGTAGCTTATCCCCGATGTTATTCAATCTGTATATTGAGCAAGCAGTAAAGTAAACAAAAGAAAAATTCGGTGTAGGTATTAAAATCCATGGAGAAGAAATAAAAACTTTCGTGTTCGCCGATGACATTGAAATTCTGTCAGAGACAGCAAAGGACTTGGAAGAGCAGTTGAACGGAATGGACAGTGTCTTGAAAGGAGGATATAAGATGAACATCAACAAAAGCAAAACGAGGGTAATGGAATGTAGTCGAATGAAGTGGGGTGATGCTGAGGGAATTAGATTAGGAAATAAGACACTTAAAGTAGTAGATGTGTTTTGCTATTTGGAGAGCATAATAACTGATGATGGTCGAAGTAGAGAGGATATAAAATGTAGACTGGCAATGGCGTTTGTGAAGAAGAGAAATTTGTTAACATCGAGTATAGATTTAAATGTCAGGAAGTCGTTTCTGAAAGTATTTGTATGGAGTGTAGCCATGCATGGAAGTGAAACATGGACGATAAATAGATTGGACAAGAAGAGAATAGAAGCTTTCGAAATGTGTTGCTACTGAAGAATGCTGAAGATTAGATGGATAGATCACATAACTAATGAGGAGGTATTGAATAGGATTGGGGAGAAGAGAAGTTTGTGGCACAGCTTGACAAGAAGAAGGGACCGGTTGGTAGGACATGTTCTGAGGCATCAAGGGATCACCAATTTAGCATTGGAAGGCAGCGTGGAGGGTAAAAATCGTATAGGGGGGGGGGGGGGGGGGGACCAAGGGGTGAATACATTAAGCAGAGTCAGAAGGATGTAGGTTGCAGTAAGTACTGGGAGATGAAGAAGCTTGCACAGGATAGAGTAGCATGGAGAGATGCATCAAACCAGTCTCAGGACAGAAGACCACAACAAAAACAACAACAGATGCAAACTCATCATCTGAAGGTGATATATTTACGTTCCTAACGTGGTAACACTCAAATCCTTCACTCAACCCTTTGTTCATAGATTACGTAATTATATTCAGTCTGTGTCGTGTTCACTTACTCCCCGATCGATACCGTCAAAGCCCGCATCTCGTGGTCGTGCGGTAGCGTTCTCGCTTCCCACGCCCGGGTTCCCGGATTCGATTCCCGGCGGGGTCAGGGATTTTCTCTGCCTCGTGATGGCTGGGTGTTGTGTGATGTCCTTAGGTTAGTTAGGTTTAAGTAGTTCTAAGTTCTAGGGGACTGATGACCATAGTCCCATAGTGCTCAGAGCCATTTGAACCATTTGATACCGTCAAAACCTACCTATAATTCGTTTCCTCCTACAGCATGTACCATCATTCTTCTGTCAAAATGCCGTGCGAGGTAGTCTCGTAGTCTCAGGCATCTTGTCACGGTTCGCGCGGCTCCCCCCGTCGGGGTTCGAGTCCTCCCTCGGGCATGGTTGTATTTTTTGTGCTTAGCGTAAGTTAGTTTAAGTTAGGTTAAGTCACGTGTAAGACTAGTGACCGATGACCTCAGCAGTTTGGTCCCATAGTACCTAACCACAAATTTCCAAAAAATTGTGTCACAATCAGTGATTACTTTATTCCTTACCATGCAATCTATGCCCATAATTATTTCAGTCCTCAACTGAGACACCACTATAAAATCATGTTCAAACACAACATGCCTAACATAAAATTGCATCAAAATTTGAGTCTTAGCCGGTTTAGTACAGGCACCAGTAGCACCTACTATTTTCACTCCCGTAACAGGCATTTCGATTATATCCATTATGGTTTTAATTTGCTCGTAAAATGACTGCGACACAACTCTAAACTTGCTTCCACTATCAATTAACACCTGAGTGTCCATTCCATGTACACTAATAGGTATCATACTTTGAGCACATCGCTTCGATTCATTAGATCTCCCTTCCCATAAAAGGACTTGTTCCATTTCCAAATCATTCCACAAGGCGTCATTTCTCGACATAACTCAGCCGCGGGTTCCTTCCGTCCCCCCTGTTCCACAACACATACCTTAATTCACCCTAACTCAACCGATCGGCTGTTTCGCTTCCATCGTTATCGTCGCCTTCGCGAATCACATCTGCTTTGACTTCGTATACATCATAACCATATGTTTCGCTCATTAATTTTATCCGGCTGTCGTAAGCTACATAATCAGGCTGCACACCACAGTCTCCGGTTGCTCGATCAAATACGCCGAATTCGGCTGAATCGGGCGTGGCATCTACCAGACATCTCCTCATCTGCACCTTACGTGCCTCTCATCTCCACTATATTCATTAAACTCATCAACATTACTCATTATATTCTTATTAACTTCATTTGCCTCGCACAGCGTCTCCCTCAGATCACTCGCCCCCATCACCACACACGCTTCACAGTTATGATCATTCTCCACACTCTGACTCCTTTTTCCATAAAACTTACTTTCCTATTTCTTTTCCACTCCTCTATGCCATCATACATTTCGCCTAATTGACTCCGCCATTCCCAGTCGCCGCATATTGTTCCGACTATATTAACTACAGTAACACGCGTCTCCACGGCCGAACTTTATCGGGGCCGCTGTAAGACTTGTACGCACCCAAGGGCGGATCCAAAGGGGGGGGGGGAATGGGGGCAATTGCCCCCCCCCCCCCCCCCCGTGCGTGACTGATCTTTTTTTTTCTGACTGCTTTAGGGGCTGATTACGTCGGCCTATCTAGTATGTTTTACTTGAAGTCGAAGATGTAAACAATGGCACGCAGTTTGATGTAACAATTCAAAAAGAGACCTTGAAGGCTCTTCCATTTAGCGAATAAACTACAGAAGAAACAACTGTACTTACGAATAAAATGATAATATTCGCTGAGGCATGAGCGATCTGTGTCCTTTTTTTAGCACTTTCCCTGCAGTGCGTATGTAAGATTTTGTTTCTAGGGGCAATTTGCAAAGAGATGGTGTTGATAATTAAGCGATGAACACCGAAGAAATACTTGAAAATATTCTCATTAGTTGCAAATAGTGAGAACCTTACGACAGTCCCTTTTATTCTGCAATCGCACGTTTTCGATCTGGATGAACGCTTCGGTCGACGCCAAGTTTATCGTGACAACCCTCAAACAAATTCACCAGAAGAATATTACAGAGTAACAGTCTATGCTCCCCTACTGGAGTTCATTATAACTGATTTACGAGAAAGATTCTCTGCTGAAGCTTTGGATGTGTCCAACCTTTCTGTTTTCAGTCCAGAAAGTATTGTGAAGATCTCTGCAGGGGAAAGTGAAAAAATTGCAGAGTCCCTCACCAACTGCTTCGGTTCGTAGCTTGACGTGGACAAAGGCATTGCTTCTCTTATGTTACGGGATGAAATGTTGTTGTGGCGAGAGAAATGGAATCAAGAAAAGGAATGACAAAAAGACCTTCCAACCATCGCCCTTGACATGTTGGCTAGATGTGATAAGGATGCATATCCTATAATACATAAGCTTTTATTGGTCCTTGCAACACTTCCAGTGACAACTGCATCTGCTGAAAGGTCGTTTTCGTCGTTGCGGCGCCTGCAAACTTATTTAAGAACATCGATGAATGAAAACCGCCTCCATGGTCTTGCACTTATGCATATTCGTTACCAGATTCCTATAGACGTAGAAAAAGTAATTACAAGATTTTCAAAAAGTGGGCGTAGAAAGAGATTTGAATTTAATATTTACAAGCAGTATTGTGAATATACATATTTAATATTAAATTTCATTTTATTTATACTTTTGCATTTTTATTTTATTTCTTATTCTTTTTACAAGAAGAGAAAAGGGAATTACTTCTTGTTTGTATTTACATTCATGAGGAAAAACAGCTTATTATGAGCATAAAACGACGTAATTAGGATGATTTCCTGAACACAGTCAAATAAACTAATATAACTTTTCGTAGTCGTATCGTCATTGCTGCGTATAAACACATGCGCGAATTCGATGGCAACATTCTGTGAAATGCAAGCAATTGGTGAAATAATTTCGAAGATTTAAGAATGGAAACAAATGAACATTAGCATTTTTATAGATTATTTTACATTTGCAGACATTTTTAAGTGCACGTGATTTCATCTTCATCTACATCCTCTTTCCATAATATTGTCCTCAAGTACCTCGCCCTTGTATAGAGCCTCTATATACTCTTTCCACCTTTCTGCTTTCCCTTCCTTGCTTAGAAATGGGTTTCCATCTGAGCTCTTGATTTTCATACAAGTGGTTCTAGTTTCTCCAAAGGTCTCTTTAATTTTCCTGTAGGCAGTATCTATCTTTCCCCCCAGTGAGATCAGCCTCTACATCCTTACATTTGTCCTCTAGCCATGCCTGCTTAGCCATTTTGCACTTCCTGTCGATCTCATTTTTGAGACGTTTGTATTTCTTTTTGCCTGCTTCACTAACTGAATTTTTATATTTTCTCCTTTCATCAATTAAATTCAATATTTCTTCTGTTACCCAATGATTTCTGCTAGCCCTCGTCTTTTTACCTATTTGATGCTCTGCTTCCTTCACTATTTCATCCCTCAAAGCTACCCATTCTTCTTCGACTGTATTTCTTTCTCCCATTCCTTTCAATTGTTTCATTACGCTCTCCCTGAAGCTCTGTACAAACTCTGGTTTAGTCAGCTTATCCAGGTCCCATCTCCTTAAATTCCCACCTTTTTGCAGTTTCTTCAGTTTTATTCTACAGGTCATAACCAATAGAATGTGGTCAGAGTCCATATCTGCCCCTGGAAACGTCTTACAATTTAAAACCTGGTTTCTAAATCTCTGTCTTAACATTACATAATCTATCTGAAACCTGTCACTATATCCAGGCTTCTTCCATGTATACAACCTTCTTTAATGATTCTTGAACCAAGTGTTAGCTATGATTAAGTTGTGCTCTGTGCAAAATTCTACCAGGCGGCTTCCTCTTTCATTTCTTACCCCCAATCCATAGTCACCTACTACGTTTCCTTCTCTCCCTTTTCCTACTACCGAATTCCAGTCACCCATGACTGTTAAATTTTCGTCTCCCTTCACTATCTGAATAATTTCTTTTATTTCATCATACATTTCTTCAATTTCTTCGTCATCGGCAGAGCTAGTTGGCATATAAACTTGTACTACTGTAGTAGGCGTGGGCTTCGTGTCTATCTTGGCCACAGTAATGCGTTCACTATGCTGTTTGTAGTAGCTTACCCGCACTCCTATTTTCCTACTCATTATTAAACCGACTCCTGCATTACCCCTATTTGATTTTGTATAATCCTGTATTCAACTGACCAAAAGTCTTGTTCCTCCCGCCACCGAACTTCACTAATTCCCACTATATCTAACTTTAACCTATCCATTTCCCTTTTTAAATTTTCTAACCTACATGTCCGATTAAGGGATCTGACATTCCACGCTCCGATCCGTAGAACGCCAGTTTTTTTTTTTTTTTTTTTTCTCCTGATAACGACGTCCTCTTTAGTAGTCCCCGCCCGGAGATCCGAATGGGGGACTATTTTACCTCCGGAATATTTTACCCAAGAGGACGCCATCATCATTTAACCATACAGTAAAGCAGCATGCCCTCAGGAAAAATTACGGTTGTAGTTTCCCCTTGCTTTCAACCGTTCGCAGTACCAGCACAGCAAGGCCGTATTGGTTAGTGTTACAAGGCCAGATCAGTCAATCATCCAGACTGTTGCCCCTCCAACTACTGAAAAGGCTGCTGCCCCTCTTCAGGAACCACATGTTTGTCTGGCCTCTCAACAGATACCCCTCCGTTGTGATTGCACCTACGGTACGGCTATCTGTATCGCTGAGGCACACAAGACTCCCCACCAACGGCAAGGTCCATGGTTCATGGGGTGATATATATACTATCGGCCATTAAAATTGCTACACCACGAAGATGAAGTGCTACAGACGCGAAATTTAATTGACAGGAAGAAGATGCTGTGACATGCAAATGATTAGCTATTCAGAGCATTCACACAAGGTTGGCGCCTACAACGAGCGGACATGAGGAAAGTTTCCATCCGATTTCTCATACACAAACAGCCTACAACGTGCAGACATGAGGAAAGTTTCTAACCGATTTCTCATACACAAACAGCAGTTGACCGCATTCGCCTGGTGATAAGTTGTGATGCCTCGTGTAAGGAGGAGAAATGCGTACTATCACGTTCCCGACTTTCATAAAGGTCGGATTGGAGCCTATCGCTATACCGGTTTATCGTATCGCTACATTGCTGCTCGCGCTGGTCGAGATCCAGTGACTGTTAGCTGAATTTGGAATCGGTGGGTTCAGGAGGGTAATACGGAACGCCGTGCTGGAGCCCAACGGCCTCGTATCACTAGCAGTCGAGATGCCATGCATCTTATCCGCATGGCTGTAACGGATCGTGCAGCCACGTCACGATTCCTGGGTCAACAGATGGGGACGTTTGCAAGACAACAACCATCTGCACGAACAGTTTGACGGCGTTTGCAGCAGAGACCATGGCTGCGGTTACCCTTGACGCTGCATCACAGACAGGAGCGCCTGCGATGGTGTATCTCAACGACGAACCTGAGTGCACGAATGTCAAAACGTCATTTTTTCGGATGAATCCAGGTTCTGTTTACAGCATTATGATGGCTGCATCCGTGTTTGACGACATCGCGGTGAACGCACATTGGAAGGGTGTATTCGTCATCGCCATACTGGCGTATGACCTGGCGTGATGGTATGGGGTGCCATTGGTTACACGTCTCGGTCACTTCTTGTTCGCATTGACGGCACTTTGAACAGTGGACGTTACATGTCAGATGTGTTACGACTCGTGGCTCTACCCTTCATTCGATCCCTGCGAAACCCTACATTTCAGCAGGATAATGCACGACCGCATGTTGCAGGTCCTGTACGGGCCTATCTGGGTACAGATAATGTTCGACTGCTGCCCTGGACAGCACATTCTCCAGATCTCTCACCCACTGAAATCGTCTGGTCAATGGTGGCCGAGCAACTGGCTGGTCACAATACGCCAGCCACTACTCTTGGTGAAGTGTGGTACCGTGTTGAAGCTGCATGGGCAGCCGTACCTGTGTACGCCATCCAAGCTCTGTTTGACTCAATACCCAGGCGTATCAAGGCCGTTATTACGTCCAGAGGTGGTTGTTCTGAGTACTGATTTCTCAGGATCTATGCACCCAAATTGCGTGAAAATATAATCACATGTCAGTTCCAGTACAGTATATTTATCCAATGAATACCCGCATTTTAATGGCCAGTAGTGCACAATGTGTGTGTGTGCGCGTGTGTGTGTGTGTGTGTGTGTGTGTGCGTATAGAGATCCTGGATCCGCCCCTGTACGCACCACACCCCCTGTCGCTTCGATATCGCAAACAACTTCACTTGCTATCTCTTCTGATTTGTCCTGTACACGAAGGTCATTGCTCTTGCATTCTTTCCTATGTACTTGCTTCTTATGTGAGCCTAGCCGTGTTCACGTGTTTTGTTGCCGCCACACCATTTTGCCTCTTTACTGTTTCGTGCTGGCTTTTTCTGAGCATAATTTCTGCAAACTCGGCCGTTAAGACTACTTTTTCCGTGACTGCCACCTCTTCCTCCTCTCCTACCTTAATCTACATGAGGTTTGTTATTTAAATTGTTTCTGTTCTGGTTATTATTGTCTCCGCCGTGGTACAGTAGGTCACTGTTGCGGTACCACTCGTCAATGTCACGTACTTTCTTCAGAAAAGATGCTTTTGTTATTGTCGACCATAAGATAGCCTCGGACACGCCACGATCATTTTTCGCGAAGTACCGTTAATATGCTCTTTTCTGTCTCTGACCCTTCACATATTCCAATTTTGTTATCAGCCCCTCGCAGTGCAATTTCAGATTTATCTCCTTACTCGGTCGGTATGGAGAAGGTTGCAAAAATTCTTGCAAAACCTCGTTCTGCTTCTCAACAGAGCAGTACTTTTCTTCAAATTTGCTACCCAGCTACTTGCGTCCCCTACTAACTTCGTCCTCACTATTCTGATTCGATTCTCTTCAGGCCATGCTGAAGGTATTATCTTTCTGCATCGTCCATGAAAATAACTCTTTTGATCCCTCCCTCTGGATTGAACTTTTCAGTTTCGAAGCTAGCATGACTAGGATATGGCCCTCCTAATGTGAATGTAGTAGCCAAATTCTTTACACTTTCTTGATTTTTTACCTGCTATTTGATTTTATTAGTTTCGGATCTCCAGCTCTCTACTTCCTTTTTTATGAAGTTTGTGATTTTCGTCAGATTCTAACGAATGACCTTTGACCTGAACGCCAGTAGTAATCGCCTCTACTGTTCTTTTAGTTTCTTTTCTGTTTCGCTTTGAACCTTCCCGATCTTTCATCAAAGTATTTACAAATCGTCCCAGTTCATTTTTGTCTGCTCGTCACCCACTGTTTTAATATCGTGGTTTAATTTAGTCTCTCAATCCCTATGAATCAAATCAACATCTTCCATTAATTTTCTACTCAATGCCTTGTGCAAATACTCTTTTTGCTTTTTTATTTCACTGCATACAGATTTCTTTAAAGCTTTCATTTTATCATCAACCTTGTCACCTAACTCATGTATTTTCTGTTATTTTAATGTCCCAAACTTTGTGTATTGCAAGAAATATTTCCTCTTTTAACAAACCTGTAACATCCCGAGCTCGAGTCTCGATCCGGCACATAGTTTTAATGTCCTATGAAGTTTCATATCAGCGACACTCCGCTGCAGAGTGAAAATTCATACTGGAAACCCATATCAGCTCTTAATCCACTCTCCATCGGACTCATCCTATCGTTCATTGACCGTATATCAGTTTTTATCCAAACCACCATTTGAAATAACTGAATCCAACTATCCGAATTTAGACCGCATGCCTGATTTAGTACCGGTTCCACTTTTGTTTCTGTCGCCGTCTCCTGTACATAATTTTCTCCCTCTGTGAACATTTCTCCCGAATTCTCTCTTTCTTTACAGCCACACTGTTTACGTCTTCCATATTTATTGAGATACCCTATCCATTGTTGTTATTGAGCTCACCGTTCAACAATTCCGAGCTCGGCCCACGCCTTTACGGCTGCCGCCTCGCCTGGGTTGTCGAGTTCAACTTTCTTGATTTTTCTGTTGTTTGACCAAAATATTCCACCAACCATTGTTAATTCCAATACCAAATTTGCAAGATCCGGGCCATTGGACAATCACAAGATTTAAATTGTCCACTCACGCCGCGCCAACATCCCCCTTCCGTTTCTGGGTGGTTAACTGATTAAAGAATTAGCGTATTGCTAACGATTTGATATTAATTTGCGGTAAGGCATCGATCCGAAGTGAAAGTATTACCCCGAAGAAGTCAGGCGCTGCGACAACTTGATCGTTACTGTGTGATTTACTTCGCGCAGTAACGATCAGCAGAAATCAAAAATGTACAAAATAATACAGAAACTAGCTAGTGAAATTTTTGTTCCGAAATGCTGAATTAATTTTGACTCTGCTTGGAAAGTACTGTAAATAACCGGTCGGCAGCTCACATAGTGTGAACGAAAACAATTAAAACTCCTGACTTCTAAATTAAATCAAGTTACTATTGTAGTATGTAGGCAGGCGTGGGCAGTCGCAAAGACATTGACTTGTGCTCATTATCAACACACAATGATCACCTCGAAAAATTTCAGTCATCGACAAAAGCAAACTTGCAACTACTTCATGGTATCAATTACTAGTTCTTTACAATACCAGTTACGCAAGAACTGAACTGCGTTTCTCTCTGTAATGCTAACTGCTATTAAACAGTTTTGCCGAAAGTAAACTTTTCAGAAAGAATAATTTCAGTTTTTAAATTGACTGTTCTACAATAATAACTGGTTTTTAGAATGATTACGAAGTTCGTTATTTTTACTTTTTGTCGTGTAGGTTACTTCTCATACAAAATTGTCTGATCGTTGAGTATTGTTAAATATATTGCTTTGTCAAATTACTTGTCAGTAATCTTTTAATCATTAAGTCCAAAAAACTCATTACTCACTTTTATTTAAAGTATTAATTAATTCGTTAAATTTCACTCTTCTTATCATTTACTTTCAGTTCATTACTGACAAACTCAGTTAATTATGGATACAGAGAGAATCCTGTGAGTCAGTTGTTACTGAGGATTACGCAAATTAACATACATAAGTTGCTAAAGTATTTATTATTGAACGATTTTAACAACCAATGTCAAGCCTCTACAATTATAAACGATAAACTGGTCTTACTTCATAGCGGTGCGGTGAGTGCGTCGAGATCCATTATACGACGACAATGTACAACCACTGGCTCTTGACCACAATGAACTTTGGGTCTGCAGTGCACTTCTTAAACTCTGGCTAACCTTGATACTTTGAGCTGTGTCCAGTTATTTTTCCACATTATGCCTGACCATACCTTACGTAGTATCTTGTAGTGAAACAAGTCTTGGGTCCTCTTCGCAGAAGAATTCTTTTTTGCGACCAGCTCAAACGCGACTAATCAATTCTCGTTACCACGTGACAGACACCGCTCGACTGCGCTGCGCTCCTGCACCCAGCGACAGTACGACAATAACAGTAACCTCTTTGGTTTACGTAACGGTATTCCCTGACTTGTCCAGTGCGTCTACTAAAATTCCTTACATTCTCTGTCACTGGTTATTTTGCACACAGGAAGTTATTAAAACGTACATACATCACAATAATATACACAATATATCACACACTTCATTTAAATTTACGTAATTAATAAAGCAGAAAAAATTTATATGTGGGCACTGTGTTGTAGCGTTGCAATACCTGCTTCCCATTAATCTTCAAATATCAGATGGACTGAATATCTGACACAAGAGAAAGGTCGTAGATTTCCCGCTACACGGCATTCTACAGGACGAGTTGCTGCTGGGTATGTATACACAGGGTGAGTCACTAACTATTGCCACCAAGGATAACTCCGAAAGTACGATAGAAGTTGAAAAGTTTGTGGGACAAGAGTTGCATGGTTCAACGGGGGCCATAATATGACGTTGTTTTTTTGTTGCTAGGTGGGTTCGCTTCAGAGATATGAAGGTCAACTTTGTTTTTTTGAATGGGATGCAACAGTTTCTTACTTATTTTTTTTATAGCGGCTATCGAGACGAATCCAATATTGTTTAACAGTAAGGTCTTTGAAGGTCAGTGAAGGTCACAAAGGTGGCATGAACGTCCATTTACAGAAGGTGTTCGAAGTGATGACCATTGGTATCAATGCAGTGCTGCAATCTTCTTATCATGGATTGAGCGGTATTCCTCATCACATCGGTGCTTATCGAAGTACATGCTCTAACAATTATCTCTCGCATATCTTCAGGTGTGGTTGGAATGTCTTTATAAACAATGTTTTTTACGAATCCCCACAAGGAAAAATCCAGAGGCGTCAAGTCTGACGAACGAGCCGGCCACGACACATCTCCTCCCCGTCCAATCCAGCGATTTGGGAATTGTCTCTACAACCCACTTCTAACCATCAGCGGAAAATGTGTTGATATCACATTCTGTTCCTTGTTCCCAAAGGTATTTCTTCCAATAACTGACCTATTGTTTCTTGCAGGAATGTGGTTTACTTCCTACCATTAAGATTTCCTTCGATGAAATAGGGGCCTATAATTCTGTCCTCCAGTACCCACAACATACATTCACCGACCACGGTTTTTGGTGTGCAACTTGCCGCAGCCTACATGGATTTTCAGTTGCCCAGTAATGGATGTCATGCAAATTAACATTTCCATGGTTCATGAGTGTAGCCTCGTCAGTAAATCAAATTAATAAATGTGTCACCCGTCTGAATCTGAAGTTGAACCCATCGGCAGAATTCAATGCGACGCATACAATCCGTACAAGTTAATTCTTGGTGGAGACTGATATGGTAAGGATGACATTTATGGCGATGCAGAAAACGAACAACAGTGTCCCGGCTCGCGCAGGATTCCCTTGCGATTTGACGCGAACTAACACAAAGATCTCGAACCACAGGGGCAAGAGTGCCAATTTACGTTTCTTCGTTAGTAACTTTCCTTTGTTGTATATTCTTCCGATGTCTTAAAGATCCAGTTGTTCTCAATTTACACATGTAGGACGTGTAGTGTGAATACGTTGAGGATATCTTTCAGCGTATAAGTCTCTAGCTATCACTGAATTTCGTTGGCATTATCTGTAAATGAGAAGCATATCGACTTGTTCCAAGAAATACATCATTCGCATTCACTTGATTCGACGACACTAGTCTTACCGTTCCTATTAGTGTTGTTAGTGTTGTATTGCTAAACTGTCGGAAAGTGTTTGCATGTCAATGACAAGTTAGATGGATACGCCGTATTCGGCGAATATTTACTATTTGCACGATATACGAGAGAGAATTGTCAGAGCATGTGCTTCGACAAGTGCCGAAGTGATAAAGAATACTACGCAGTCCATGATAAGAAGATTGCATCACTGCGTTGACACCAGTAGTTATCACTTCGAACACCTTTTGTAAATGGACGTTCATGCCACCTTTGTGACCGTCGTTGACCTTCAAAGACCTTACTGTTAGACATCGTTGGAATCGTCTCGATAGCCGCTATTAGAAAATAAGCACCAAACTACAGCATCCCACTTAAAAAACAAAGTTGACCTTCATATCTCTGAAGCGAACCCACCTAGCAACAAAAAAAACCAACGTCATATTATGGCCCCCGTTGTCCCAAGCAACAGTTGTCCCACAAACTTTTCAGGCAGTATCGCCCTTTCGGAGTTAATCTAGGTGGTAATAATTAGTGACTCACCCCACCAACTGCGACATTTCTGACATTAAATCACAAATCCATTAGCTCAACTGAGACGAACTCCTTTGGTACGCAATTTGATTAGAAGCCGCACCTAGCGTCAAAAGGCATTTGGAAAGCAACAAATACGGAATCGATCTAACATCCTTTCCCGATGGCACTCAATAAAGCGCTAGTTGTGTTTCACAAGAACGATATTTTCCGCATCCGTGTTTGCTACTTGTCAATAACCGTTTTCTTCGAGATAATTCACAATACACTAACAAGGAATATGTCCCGAAATTGCGCTACAAATCGACGTTAGTGATGCAGGTGTGTAATTCAGCGAGCGACTGTATGTCACTGCTAAGTATGGAGCTACTGTAACATTATACTCCGAAAGGAACATAACTGATATACAACCTGGGCTGGAGGGCGCGTCTTTATTAAGTATTTAAGCTGCTTCCTTACACCGAGGACATCTACGTCTAAATAACTCATTTCGGCAGTTGTTCGCGATCTCAATTCTGGAATATTTACTTCTTCATCTTTGGTGAAGCACTTTCGGAAAATCTTTTTAATAATTCTGCCTTAGTGTCACTGTCGTCCGTAACATCACCATTGCTATCACACAGTGAAGGTTTTCACTGTGTCTTTGTCACTGGTGTGGTGTACTTTACATACGACCGGAATCTCTTCTGATCGAAGATTTCGAGACAGAGTTTCGTCGTGGAAACTATTAAAAGCACCACTCACTGGAGTCCGAATTAAGTTTCGAGCTGCAGTAAAACATCGCCAGTCTTCCAGTATCTTTTTGTTTTTTAGCATGCTTTCTTTCATTGCTTCTGCAATAGTGTTCTGACCCTTTTTGTCTACCGTAGGGATCAGTAACACACCTTACTAATTTATTTCGTACAAGGTCAAGTCAACCGATGTATTATCAAAATCTTTTTTACAGGTGCCAGTAATTACACAAACACTGAACCGTTCCACAGATTTAAACTTAATAGAAACGGACTTCCAATGATTTAGGCTAAATTACAACCCAGATTTTATACCAACGAATAACACCAATGCATAGCTAAGAAGTTTTGCCCATGAGTTGTCCGTTACATTCGACAACCAAAGGAAATCGATTGTTCCACAAGTATTAGATAGCTAGAATTAAAAAAAGCTAGGTTTTAGAGCCCTAAATCAGTAAAAATGCATTACGACAAGTACAGTAGCATCTTAAAGCAATCACATATCATTTAAATTAAAGAATCAGTCTCACATCTTTAACATCCCTGAACTTACCATATAAACTCTGCCATGAACAATCAGTTACTTTAGAGCCCACTTACCTCAAATCTGCACAGTTAAGCAAGCGCCAAAAGCCGTTTATTGCAAAATACCGCCCAGGCCGCACAGTAGTAACGGCCCAAAACACACACAGGTTGCGGCTGGCACTCCTCTAGAAGTTTCAGTAAGAAAAACGCGTAAATGACGAAGCGGCAGAACTCGCACGAGAGCGAACGAGTTCATTCCACTTCCACACAACTCAATTATTATACAATTCAGCAGACAGGAGTTTACCATCAACTTCAGTTAAATTACGTTGGTAACTGCTACACAGCCTCGCAGTAGGTAAACATAGGGGAAGTACTTTCGTGGTGGAATAAAATCTGGACCCACCAAATTAAATGTTCCATGATGGTAATGGAGAATAGGTCAGAAGAAGTGACAAATGTGGCTACCCACAATGTAACCACCTCGAAACAGGAAAACTTGTCGCCTTCCATCATCAACATCTCCACTGTCCTAGGGCGCCTCCTCTTATTCCTGGCTGCTAGCAGGCTGGTCACCTTCTTACTTCTTTGACGCTTATCATTTTTTTCACCGATCGTCAGCAGCAGCGGGCTCTCGCGCTTGCCAAAGAGTTTCAATCAAAGCAGCGCCTTCAGCTTACCCAACATAGTACCTCGAAACAAACGTATCAGAAGTTCATCTACATCTGCATCTACATCCATACTCCGCAAGGCACCTGACGGTGTGTGGCGGAAGGTACTTTGACTACCTCTATCGGTTCTCACTTCTATTCTAGTTTCGTACTGTTCGTGGAAAGAAAGGTTGTCGGTATGCCTCTGTGTGGGCTCTAATCTGCGTTGGATCTTCTATATCTCTTTTGTCAAACCTATCTGCTACGGATCCCATACTGGTGAGCAGTATTCAAACAGTGGGCGAACAAGTGTACTGTAACTTACTTCCTTAGTTTTCGGATTGCGTTTCCTTAGGATTCTTCCAATGTATTTCAGTCTGGCATCTGTTGCAGAAAATATGAGTCCAGTAGGTAAATGTATTACTGTGCTTTCTTTCTGAGTATGAACTGTTATTTCCTGTGGAAAGTGTAGCGCAGTGAAACACGATAGAAGACAAGTATCTCCGAAAACACGACACTCAGATCACTCAGACAAGTGTGATATTTTTCCATTTAAAAAAAGTTGTAAATACAATGATAACGAAGCTGTAAAAGCTGCTCTATTTCGTTAGCTTAAGACGGTGAGAATCAATCATTCTGTTTTTAGCTGTATTACGCTGTACTAGAATTTCAAACTGTTGCGTAAATTATACTCGTAGGTTTAAATGTTAACGTATTTTCTTTTCATGAAGTGAAAGGCTGATTGGACTGTCATATTTATGGTCGTGAGTTCAGTTTCTTCAATTCGCTTTTATTAAGTCGCTTTCTTGTCTGTTTTTCGGCAAAAATTCTGCAATTGATTTTAAAGTAACCTCCCTATGAGCTCGAGACTTGAAACTTTCACCATAGCTCAGAAGTCGATGACAATGCAAAATTAGGGGAGGAACATGATAAAATACACGGATAAATATAAGTTAATGATACTTTTACTGTTTGAGAGATAAAGGAACTAAATTTTGCGCATGTTGGCAATATGTTACTGGCTATAACCCGGGCATTTTTTTAAATTTTTTGTCGTATAATGCAACCTGCATCAAATCCTAGTTTCATAAGTGTCCAATGGTACCATCACCGAACACCAGACAAGTATCATATGAGTAAATTTTAACAACAGCAATTGAGCTAACTGTTGTTATTAAAGCTTTAGTTCGGGCTTTGTGTTCTACCTTGTGTGCATTCCATTAATAAACCGTAATTAAGCGCATCGTAAATGAGCTCACAACCTTCTATACTCCACAGATATCTTCTATGATCGGAGTAAATAATCCAATATCGAAAATAAGCACAAAGCCGTGTTGAGAAAGGGGCGTGGCATTGCTCATTGGTTGAAACAAGATGGTTTTTACGTAATTTGCAGTACTAATTAAATCCTGCTAATTGGAGATAATATTTTTAACTTACAACAGAACTGTCTGGTGGCAAAAATAATTTCAATATTTTTGATCAATTTTTAATACATCCCCCGTTAACCCACTTTGTATCTGCGCTGTGGTCGAGGATACTCTGTGTACAAGAACGGTTGTTTGTAAGTGCGATGTGAGCTCGATGATCTCTAGTTCTCAAATTCGAGTTTTTTTTCGTGAGATAATCGTAGAAGGAAGCATTCGTTGACTCACATGAGGAGAAACTAAAATAATCCAGAAATTTACTACATGTTTCTGTTGTAGCCTCGTCAAAATGTTTGAAATCGACTGAAAAATTTCACACCCACAAGACTCACAAGGAAAAAATAATTATTTAAATAAATAACTGTTTAATATAATACGTTTTTAAAATATAATTTCTCACACCCCACACAGATCCGTAACTCGATATAGACAGTCCTGAAAATCTTTGGTGGTGAATTTATATTAGTTATGAGATACTTGTAGAATTTAAAACGAAAAACATATGGTGTCTGCAATACATACATGATACACGAACTGTTCAGCTCATTATTGTTATTTGCAGCATGCGCACCATAGTTTTCGACTTAAATTCTATTAGTATTTTCATAGCTCTCATAAATTCACTAGTGCAAATTTTCAGGACTGTGTGAAGGGGACCTGTATGAAGCCAGGAGAAATTATTTCACACTTCTTAGTTCGTTTTAAAAACGTATTATATTAAAAAACTTTCTATTTAAATAGTTATTTTTTTATTTCCTGACGTAAACTACAATGACATGCAATTTCGTGTAAAAAATAAACGTATACAATATCTCAGGTATATCATTCAACACTTCCACCATTAAATTTAAGTATTCTACTTTGTGGCTGAAAATTCAGACTGCCTTATTTACTGTGAGCATTATGCAGTGTGATAGACGAGGGATGCCGCAGCCATCGGACTTCAACCGTTGACCAAACCAATCAAATATACCACCAGTTTTAACGTTCATATCAGTTACATTTTAGAGTACGCTTGTAATCCTAATTCGTCAGTCAATCTCTGCAGCGTCGCTAGTAACGCTATTGAAGTATTTGTATTGCGAGAGAAAAGAGTAAATCAGTTGATCATAGTTCGAAGCCAAACATTGTACTGCGGCTTTTGATGTACATCCGCAACTCACATCCTACGCCAAATATGTTTAATACTACAATAGATGGTATGACATAATTGTAGAGACAACGATTAATGCCAAAGATTTCTGCAACAAAAACCCCAAAAAGTGCCAGTAGATGAATATGCAAAGTAATTTTCCCTTTGCTCAATAATGGAATAGAACAGGACAGAGAAGCATTAATATTTGTGCGAGGCACGCTTCTAAACTATAGGAATAAAACGGCTAATATACTACACACAGGGTATCTCCCTAAGAGTCGTCAACTGCGCTTTCTTTCATGTTTCGGCAGATATTTGCAATTTAGTTTTAGTAATGTGTCGCTCGAGTGAGCTTCGCGTCTTTCACACACACCCAGCGTCGACGGAAGCTGTCGGTTTGCTTCCTGTCCCAAACAGAATTATTTTGTGAGCGGAATTTTACGTACTCATTCGATAGAGCGGTCCCAGATTAGCTGAATGAGGTATTCGTTTTTGTCGATATGTTTTAACAGCAACATTAAAATACTATGAATAACCGGTTGGACAAACTAGGGTAAAACCCGAAATGCGGGTCAAATCGTGTAGCTACAGATTCCGTACCAGTGTTCCCATCGGTTCTGATAACACTCAGAACTACTAGCAGTTATTCTGGGGTCGTAAATAACCGTCATTAGTGGCCTCCCGTTACTTCTCCTGCTAGATATTTTAAAAGTTTTTGCTGATATTTTCTTCAAGGAAAACATTAACTGATAAAAACAGCTTAGTAAATATTCCAATTAAGCACGTTTTTAAGTGTATTTCAATGTTTGTATGATACACTTAACGTGAATGTTAACTATCCAACGCCATCTGTTGTTCAGTCTTGCACTGCGGAGAAAAATCAGGTGTAATGGGTGGGGCAAAAAATCTTCTAATGCCTACTCCAAAGGTTGACTTGAGAAGTGCCGAGGAATCGAGGAAGGGTTCAGCAGTCACACTGAGTATTCTCCACACAAAAGTGATTGCAAAACAAATCGACTTCATCAGGCGAAGTACACGGAGACGAAGCAAGCATATTCTGTGATGGCCTACGTTCAGAGACGCTATCAGGGGAGCGATATCTATGTCATGAAGAATGTCGAGTGCAGAGGAAGAAGACACCTCCTTTGCTTGTGATTTCTGTTCTTATAAAGTCTCTTTCGTGTTTTTTATTGCGACTAATTATTGAAAACTTTGCCTATATTAATACAATAGTTTGAATTGTTGAAGGCTTTTGTTCAAAGCGAGTTTTGGTACTCAAAAAAGATTTATCGTTTTCCTCAGTAGTATGTTTAAGGATTTCTACACACATAAAAAAAAGTTTTGCTTCACTCCGGTTCCCACAACTCCTGAAGATAGACATTGACTGTGGATTTTGTATCAGAGACACAGTCCCTTTGACTTACGAGATGTCACTATACCCGCCAAAAGATGTAAACAACCATGCATGAGCAGCGCCTATTTGACGGAGGGGTCCGATAGCCAATCAATTCCAGTCAATCCACCCGGAAAGAGGTACAAGGCTCGTGCCGTCTGTAGTTCAACCATGCGTGGATGGTCAATACTGCGGTTCGATCGCGTCCGCATTGTTACTTTGTGCCAGGAAGGGCTTTCAATAAGGCAAGTGTCCAGGCGCCTCCGAATGAACCAAAGTGAGGTAGTTCGGACGTGGAGAAGATACAGAGAGACAGGAACTGACGATGAGGAACTGTCGATGACATTCCTCGCTCATGCCTTCCAAGGGCTACTACTGCAGTGAATGACCGCTGCCTATGGACTATGGCTCAGAGGAACCCTGGCAGCAACGTCACCGTGTTGAATAATGCTTTTCGTGCAGTCAGAGGACGTCGTGTAATGACTCAAATTGCGCGCTGTAGGCTGCATGATGCGCAACTTCACTCCCGACGTCAACGGCGACGTCCATCTTTGCAACCACGACACCATGCAGCGCAGCACAGATGGGCCCAACAACATGCCGAATGGACGGCTCAGGATTGGCATCACGTTCTCTTCACCGATGAGTATCGCATATGCCTTCAACCAGACAATCGTCGGAGACGTGATTGGAGGCAACCCTGTCAGGCTGAACGCCTTAGACACACTGTCCAGCGAGTGCTGCAGGGAGGAAGTTCCCTGCTGTTTTGGGGTCGCATTATAAAAACGCATTTGTTTTAGTGACTGCATCTCCATTTCACGTATCATGACCTATCTCGCTATAGTACAAAACGAGCCACCCTTTTTTGAACTTTTTCGATGTCATCCGTCAGTCTCATCTGATGCGGATCCCATATTGTACAGCAATACTCGAGAATTAGGCGGACAGTAGGCCGGAGTTGCCGAGCGGCTCTAGGCGCTACAGTCTGGAAACGCGCGACCGCTACGGTCGCAGGTTCGAATCCTGCCTCGGGCATGGACGTGTCTGATGTCCTTAGGTTAGTTAGGTTTATGTAGTTCTAAGCTCAGAGCCATTTGAAGCCAATAAGGCGCACAAGCGTGGTGTAAGCAATTTCTTTAATAGACCTATTGCACCTTCTAAGTGTTCTACCAATGAATGGCTGTCTTTGGTTTGCTCTACCCACAACACTATCTATGTGATCGTTCCAATTTATGTTATTTGTAATTGTAATCCCTAAGTATTTAGTTAAATTTACAGCCTTCAGATGTGTGTGACTTACCGCGTAATCGAAATTTAACGGATTTCTTTTAGTACTCATGTGAATAACTTCACACTTTTCTTTATTCAGGGTCAATTGCCCCTTTTCGCATCACACAGATATCTTATCTAAATCATTTTGCACTTCGTTTTGCATCTGATGACTTTACAAGACGATAAATGACTGCATCATCTACAAACAATCCAAGTCGGCTACTACACTTCCTTGGGGAACGCCAGATATTACTTCTGTTTTATTCGATGGCTTTCTGTCTGTTATTACGAACTGTGACCTTTCTGACAGGAAATCACGAATCCAGTTGCACAGTTTGTTTAGAAGACGCTTGTGAGGAACGGTGTCGATAGCCTTCTGGAAAGCCAAAAATATGGAATCGATTTGACATCCCCTGTAGATAGCACTCATTACTTCATGACTATAAAGAGCTAGTGTGTTTCACAAGAACGATATTTTCTGAATCCGTGCTGACTATGTGTCAATAAATCGTTTTCTTCGAGGTACTTCATAATGTTCGAACACAGTACATGTTCCAAAACCCTAATGCAAATCGACGTTAGTGATATTGGCCTGTAATTCAGCGGATTAATCCTACTTTCCTTTTTGGGTAGTGGTGTGACTTGAGCAATTATCCAGTCTTTAGGTACCGACCTTTCTGTGAGCGAGCGGTTGTATATAATTGCTAAGTATGGAGCTGTTATATCAGCAGACTCTGAAAGTAACATGACTGGTATACAATCTCGACCGAAGCTCTTGCCTTCATTGAGTGATTGAAACTGCTTTGCTTCATGGTGCATGGTGGGTCAGTAGCATGGCCACCACGATTACCCAATCTGTCACCAATCGATTTTTTCCTGTGGGAGCATCTGAATGACCTTTTGTATGAAACACAAGTTACATCGCCGGAGGACCTAGTGAGCACGATTGTTGCGGCAGCAAGATGTCTTCTAGATACTCCAGGTATCTCTGAGAAGGTGCCCCGTTCAATGCAGCGTCGATGTCAGGCGTGTCTCGATGCATCTGGACAAAGCTTTGAGCATATGCTCATGTGGGCGGCCGTTTGTAGCATGAGACTAAGTAATTGCAACGCCATTTAGTAGCCGCGGATGTCCTTTACTACACCATTACCATGTCAGTGTGTAAACGTTTTTTTGAATTTCATGAGAAGATTCCGTCGCAACGAAAAACGCCTTTCTTTTAATATGTCCATCGCTAATCCTGTATCATTTCTGTGACACTCTCTCCCATACTTCGCGATAATACAAAACGTGCTGCCTTTCTTTGAACTTTTTCAATGTACTCCGTCAGTCCTATCTGATAAGGATCCCATACCGCGCAGCAGTATTCTAAAAGAGGACGGACAAGCGTAGTGTAGGCAGTAGGTCTGTTACATTTTCTGTGTCCTGTCAATAAAACGCAATGTTTGGTTAGCCTTCCCCACAATATTTTCTGTGTGTTCCTTCCAATTTAAATTGCTCGTAATTCTAATACCTAGGAATTTAGTTGAATTTACGGCTTTTAGATTGACTGATTCATCGTGTAACCGAAGTTTAATGCGTTCCTTTTAGCACTCATGTGGATGACCTCACCCTTTTCGTTATTTAAGGTCAACTGCCACTTTTTGTACTATTCCGATACTTCTTCTAAATTGTTTTGCAGTTTGTTTGATCATCTGATGACTTTATTAGTCGATAAACGACAGCGTCATCTGCAACCAACCGAAGACGTCTGCTCAGATTGTCTCCCAAATCGTTTATATAGATAAGGAACAGCAAAGGGCCTATAACACTACCTTGGGGAACGCCAGAAATCACTTCTGCTTTACTCGATGACTTACCGTCAATTACTACGAACTGTGACCTCTCTGACAGGAAATCACAGATCCAGTCACATAACTGAGACGATATTCCGTAACCACGCAATTTCACTACGAGCCGCTTGTGTGGTACAGTGTCAAAAGCCTTCCGTAAATCCAGAAATACGGAATCGATCTGAAATCCTTTGTCAATAGCACTCAGCACTTCATGTGAAGAAACAGCTAGTTGTGTTTCGCAAGAACGATGTTTTCTAAACCCATGTTGACTGTGTGTCAATAGACCGTTTTCTTCGAGGTAATTCATTATGTTCGAACACAATACATGTTGTAAAATCCTGCTGCATATCGACGTTAACGATATGGGCCTGTAGTTTAGTGGATTACTCCTACTACCTTTCTTGTGCCAAAGCACAACTGTAAACATCTCGGGTTTCAAAAATGGCTCTGAGCACTGTGGGACTTAACTTTTGAGGTCATCAGTCCCCTAGAACTTAGAACTACTTAAACATAACTAACCTAATGACATCACACACATCCATGTCCGAGACAGGATTCGAACCTGCGACCGTAGCGGTCGCGCGGTTCCAGACTGTAGTGCCTGGAGCCGCTCGGCCACCCAGGCCGGCCATCTCGGGTTTGATTCCGCGTCAATGCTATGATTTTCATCTGTCACTTATCACTTCAGTCACCTCTGGACATGTTTGTAGATGCACAAAATGTGGAGCTACACCGTGTTTCGGAATCCACGTTAAGCTGTATGGCTCCCCTTAACGGGCTGGGTAAGTAACTTCAAAGTTCGTCGGAAGGCAACGGCGTACCACCTCCATCGGGACTATGGCTAGTAAAACATTATGGTGTTAGATATAATCTGAGTTTATCGGGTTTGTTTGCGTCGCCATCCTCCGCAGCAAGCACAGAAATATTTGTTTTGTATCTAAAAACTAGAATGGTGCACTTTTGTTCTGATCTTTGTTATTTGTAGATTATAAAACAGTTCACCTCTGGTTTTGTATGTAAATAAGTGATTACCTACAGTCCTTCGCGTTTTTTGTTGGCATCTGCGTTTCTCTCATCTGGTCACATGCTGAAGGTCGCACTAGAGCTCTATTTACGGAACAGAAAAACAGGCTTATGTTCCGTAAATAGAGCTGTAATGCGACCTCCAGCGTGTGACCAGATGAGAGGAATCTCAGATGCTAACCAAAACGCGAATAGCTGTAAGTAATCTCTTATTTACATTAAAAAAACAAAGATGTGGACTGTTTTAAAATCTCAAAGCAAAACTGTGTCGTTCTGGATCCCGCTGATGATGCCTTAAAGTAAAAAAGGCGAAACGCATGTAGGAGAAATGAAATACAGTGCAGCAAGGAAAGGCGGTTTTTATTTGCAAAACATATATAGTCTTAGACTGAGGACAGTTTTACCTTAAAACAAATATCGCAATAGACTAATTTGGGATCGCACTGCCGAATGGGCACGTAATATTTTGTTTAATTTTGTTTATAACGGAAAACAATTCGACGTTTGGCGTCGCTTGAAAAACGCGAAGAGCAGTATTTGTATGGGGTGAGTCCACCTACACTTTGAAAAAATGAAACTGCAAATATCTATCGCAACACCAGACAAATTGCTCATGACGATACCTAGGAGGGATATCTGTTATACAAGAACCAAGACGGAACAAAGTAAGTAGGAGTAAGAGGTAAGAGGCTTGATTAAAACGGATGTACTGCAGAAATGCAGCCATTCTCTCCTACTGATATATCTGTACATCTAAGAAGTAATGGTGGGAATTAAAGATAGGTGAGAGAATATCTGTAAGATTTGCTGATGGTTTCGCTATCTTCAGTGAAAACGACGAAGTATTAAAGAACCATTCCATTGCACTATAACACTATAACCGTGTTCTCGGGCAATGAACATTATGAGCAGTACCTGCCATATTCGCACAAATCCCCACCATGGCAGAGCAGGATAGCAGTACCATTACTAAAACAAGTAAACAATGGCGACACATCGCCTTTAATGAGCACCGTTTCCAGAACACCTTGGCCTGCGTCGAGAAAATTCGTAGGATCTCTGCAACCCAAATTCAAGTTATCAATATGTGCTTTTGTATGATAATTGATAAGATGTAGGGTAGCAGTGGTCATTTAACATATAATGAATGTTTCTGATAAGGTAAGGGTATATCAGGTTACGCATCTGGTGTCAGCTTACCCACGTGGCCAACTTTTAATCAAGGCCACTGGTCAAGGTCATACCCCATACGCTTTAGGCAATTGTGCGAGCTATATTCAAGGTCATGAAGTAAATCGTTACTGATCGTTCGATATAAATTGGAGGGAAACCCATCTACATCTATATCTATATCTACATCTACATACATACTCCGCAATCCACCATACGGTGCGTGGCGGAGCGTACCTAGTACCACAACTAGCATCTTCTCTCCCTGTTCCACTCCCAAACAGAACGAGAGAAAAAATGACTGTCTATATGCCTCTGTACGAGCCCTAATCTCTCTTATCTTTGTGGTCTTTCCGCGAAATATAAGTTGGCGGCAGTAAAATTGTACTGCAGTCAGCCTCAAATGCTGTTTCTCTAAATTTCCTCAGTAGCGATTCACGAATAGAACGCCTCCGTTCCTCTAGAGACTCCCACCCGAGTTCCTGAAGCAAACCTACCAGTAACAAATCTAGCAGCCCGCCTCTGAATTGCTTCTATGTCCTCCCTCAATCCGACCTGATAGGGGTCCCAAACGCTCGAGCAGTACACAAGAATAGGTCGTATAAGTGTTTTGTAAGCGTTCTCCTTTACAGATGAACCACATCTTCCCAAAATTCTGCCAATGAACCGAAGACGACTATCTACCTTCCCCACAACTGCCATTACATGCTTGTCCCAATTCATATCGCTCTGAAATGTTACCCCCAAATGTTTAATCGACGTGACTGTCAAGCGCTACACTACTAATGGAGTATTCAAACATTACGGGATTCTTCTTCCTATTCATCTGCATTAATTTACATTTATCTATATTTAGAGTTAGCTGCCATTCTTTACACCAATTACAAATCCTATCCAAGTCATCTCTGAGACAATGGGAGCACAATGAAATGGCGGGAAACACAATGGACCAATAGAATTCGAACTCGCCTGCTTCACCCCTTATCATTCTTTATAACTAGCACAAAAGTGTGTAGGCATCTTCATTTGAGGTCTCAGCAAAGTGGAGGAGAGATTCAGGTTAGTTATAAAGAAATTATTAAGAACAATAATTCTATTGTCAGGGATTGAAAGTAATAACAATGATATAACACATTAACTTACGGTTTATTATTAAGAGATTCTTTTTAACACAAGTTTTGCAATCTTATTTTATTTTATTTTATTGTTTTATTTTATTTTGTTTTATTATTATTATTATTATTATGTTATTTTGTTGTTTTATTGTTTTATTTTATTTTATTGTTAATTTACAATGCTACTTGTTTCTAATGACATATGTCACACAGGTGTTTTAAAAAGCTCTTTTTTCTTATATGCAGTAATTTGCATATCCCATTTGTACAGTATTTTTGTTGAGGTATCTGCACAGCCATTTTTTCTTTCGTGTAGATACATTGGTTTTATTTGTAAAGTAATTTTTTATAACCTACAACTATCAGGTACAGTAATTTAAACTAAAGCTAGTATAGAGAAGAGGAACTTAAATACTACATTTCCAATTTTGTTTCTATTTTCAGTATCTACATTTTCTTTCTTATCATTGTATTTGTAGTATTTACATTTAAATCATTTAATCATTTATTTTTATTTACATTTCTGTATTACATAAAATATATACATAGGTAATTGGAACTAGCGGTACCACACACACACGCACACGCACACACACACACACACACACACACACACACACACACACACACACACACACACAAACCTATGTCAGGCTGTTCATCCAACCATTCTGTACTCACTCGCATACATACCTCAACTCTTCACAAATAAATACACAGTCACACACTCAATCACTGTGTGAGGACTGTAGGTTGTCAGTCCCATCCCCAAAGATGAACCATTCGTCGTCATGACGCGACAGCCCTACTTTCAGCTGCGGTGCGTTATTTACATTATCGCCTCTCCATCTAGTGATTACCTGGCACCTCATATGTAGACCTGCACCAGCGACTTGGGGGAGGCACCTGCTGTAATCTTCAACAGTGAGAGCTTTTGCAGTTACACGATGCACAACCTCAGACCACCTCCGGATGGCAATTGCAACTGTACAGTGTGTGTACACCTTAGATCTGAGCCTTTCAAACTCTACAATATGACACCCGTTCACATCATCTTTCATCATGCCGATAACCTTTTTATCTTTTTGGTGTTATTCCGAAAGGATTATCAGCCACATATCGAGACATGTCGAAAGCCTTGGGATTGTGCCTAACTGTCTCACATGGATCGCAGCATTTCACCCGGTATTTGGAACTGTCTGTACCCATGTAAAGTAACTTAGGGTCGGTGAAGTTTGGCTTCCCAAAGTCATACTGAATGAGATATGTGTGGAGTTTAGAAAGAACACACATACCGATAGACAGACTCCATGGCTCTTCCGAAAATTGAAATGTTCATTAACTTGTGAAGATGTTTTTCTAAATCACATGTCATGGGAGACCTGTATTCAGTGTTGCCGTCACTGTATAACTTCTAGCAGCATGTCATACTAACAAACTCCATCACCATGCTCCAGAGTGGTGGAGGATATAACATTACTTGTTCCTCAGCATTGTCAACAACTTCGGGACCAGGCTCTCCGAACATAGCAGCATGTCGACGCGTCATGGAAATGAGTGCTACATTCCAGTTCTACATCAGGACGTATACCTCACCAACATCCTCAGCCACATCTTTGATCTTTTCCTTCCGGCTGACTATTTCCCCCTCAGGCAGCCTTTGGGACCCTCCAAATGGTAGAATTTGTTTCACGGCGTACCTGTAGAGATTGTTCGCATCCCAGTCAAGGATGTGAGTTAAATTTTCAGGTGGCCTGAGCTCCTTCTCACTCTTTCACGCTTTAGCGCCTGAGCGTATCTGTGCACGCACTGGTGAAGTCCGCCACGAATCCCGCGTTCAAAGAAGTACAGCATATCAGTATGAGTCAACAGTTTGATAATGACGCATCTTCCTAAACATTGCGTCCCACAACACCATGGCGTGGTGAAATAAAGGGGAAGATCCAGATAGTATGTGCCCAGACATACACTCCTCGAAGATGTCTGCGTGCAAGCCGGCCGGGATGGCCGAGCGGTTCTAGGCGATACAGTCTGGAACCGCGCGACCGCTACGGTCGCAGGTTCGAATCCTGCTTCAGGCATGGATCTGTGTGATGTCCTTAGGTTAGTTAGGTTTAAGTAGTTCTACGTTCTCGGGGACTGATGACCTCAGAAGTTAAGTCCCATAGTGCTCAGAGCCATTTGAACCATTTTTTATGTCTGCGTGCAGATGTACATCTGTGTTGATATGTAACTCAGGGTTGCTGAACACCTGTCAAACATTTACTATGTGCTAATGCTCTCCATCCATCGTAGCAATGCCTTTTATTTTGCTGGAAAATGCGGTTTATGTGGGCAATGTGATCTCATGGAGTCTCTCCATCAAATCCAGGTATTCATGTGGAAGGATCGTTTGTTCGTCACAAGCTGAAACTTTGCATCATTGGTGTATGCAGCTCTAATGATATCCATGTACTCATACTCATCAACTCAGCAAGATTCTGAAGAGACACGTGCACCAAATGTAGTGAATCCAGGAAACACAGCGTTATTCCTGGAGGATTCTCTTGGAAAACGAAATGTACTTCTCAATAGCGTCAGGGATGACACTGACCTTATCGGCTTTCAATCGGAAATCACATCCAAGTGCTGAAAGGGAAAGTGGGAACAACACATACTCATATTGTGGAGAAAGACAAGTATCTGCTGTTGCAACTGGTATTTCAAGCTATGTGCATCGTGAGCTGTGCTACAAAAGGTCCCCCTACGTGTAGAGTTTGTTCTTCTTAATACCACGGCAACCCATAGATATGAGACTCAATTGCCTGCTCGCAGAAGACATTATTCAACTCCCGAGCGCTCATGGGGGCGTTATCACTATAAATGTGATCAACTCGCCACACAAGTTTCTCGAACTCAATGATTAATCAACAACGACAAGGGATTTCAGATCGATTCCGTACTTCTGGATTTCCGGAAGGCTTTCGACGCTGTACCACACAAGCGGCTCGTAGTGAAATTGCGTGCTTACGGAATATCGTCTCAGTTATGTGACTGGATCTGTGATTTCCTGTCAGAGAGGTCACAGTTCGTTGCAATTGACGGAATGTCATCGATTAAAACAGGAGTGATTTCTGGCGTTCCCCAAGGTAGTGTTATAAGCCCTTTGCTGTTCCTTATCTATATAAAAGATTTGGGAGACAATCTGAGCAGCCGACGTCGGTTGTTTGCAGATGACGCTGTCGTTTATCGACTAATAAAGTCATCAGAAGGTCAAAGCAGACAGCAAAACGATTTAGAAGAAATATCGGAATGGTGCGACAAGTGGCAGTTGACCTTAAGTAACGAAATTTGTGAGGTCATCCACATGAGTGCTAAAAAGAACTCGTTAAACTTCGGTTACACAATAAATCAGTCTAATCTAAAAGCCTTAAATTTAACTAAATACCTAGGAATTAGAATTACGAGCAATTTAAATTGGAAGGAACACATAGAAAATGTTGTGGGGAAGGCTAACCAAAGACTGCGTTTTATTGGCAGGACAATTAGAAAATGTAACAGATCTACTAAGGAGACTGTCTACACTACGCTTGTCCGTCCTCTTTTAGAATACTGCTGAGCGGTATGGGATCCTTACCAGATAGGACTGACGGAGTACATCGAAAAAGTTCAAAGAAAGGCAGCACGTTTTGTATTAACGCGAAGTATGGGAGAGAGTGTCACAGAAATATACAGGATTTGGGATGGACATCATTAAAACAAAGGCGTTTTTCGTTGCGTTGTAATCTTCTCACGAAATTCCGATCACAAACTTTCTCTTCCGAATGCGAAAATATTTTGTTGACACCGACTCACATAGGGAGGAACGATGACAAGGATAAAATATGGAAAATCAGAGCTCGTACCGAAAGATATAGGTGTTCATTATTCCCGCGTGCTATACGAGTTTGGAATAATAGAGAATTTGTGAAGGTGGTTCGATGAACCCTCTACCAGGCACTTAAATGTGATTTCCAGAGTATCCATGTAGATGTAGATGTAGCATTTTCCCCGACGGGTGATTCGAGGAGGAGGAGGAGGAGATTAGAGTTGTACTGCCCGTCGACAATGAGGTCATTATAGACGGAGCACAAGCTCTGATTAGGGAAGGGTTAAGAAGGAAGTATCTTCACCCTTTCGAAGTAACGGTTCCAGCCATTGCCTTAAGCGATTTCAGGAAATCCCCGAAACCTAAATCAGCATGGCCGGACGCAGGTTTGAACCGTCGTGTGAGTCAAATTTGTTGCGAATGGAATCACACGAGCTTGCAAGTTGATACACTGCCACATTCGATACGTGGCTTTAATACGATGGTAGTGGGCTCAAAACGCTACTGAGGTCGTTATAAATGCGACAGTTGTGCATGTTACATTTCGTCGAAAGCAGCATCAGCACTCCCGCATCTCCAAGGTCATTCCAGGATCACGACAACCAGCCACATGCCAAGTTTAAGGAAGGGAGGGCTGGGGAGGGGAGTGGAGAGGGAGTGAAGGGGAGAGGAGGGGAGAACATCCTGGGTCCTGCACACCAGCAAATTTTGCAAGACATACTCCCCACTCCAACCACTCTGCTCTGCAGCCTGCTGCATGTAAGTATAATTTGCATGCTGTGCAACCCCATGCCCGCACCTCTGCCCCCACCCATATACGATGAAGTATCTAAATTGCCGAAACTTCTGTCAGCTATGTTTATATTACTGACTCTCAAAATTTCTTTTAAGGCCTGACTCACCAGCCTCATTGGTAAATTTCATTTCAAGCTATACTCATTCGTCATGGAAAATGTAATAAGTAGAAAGCATACTTCCCTCCAAATAATTAAAAACCAACATTTGATTACAAAATATAAACAACGAATTACAAATTCGTATTTGTTGAAAATGAGTTTTGCTTGAATACTATCCCACAACCACTTGAAACGCGAAATAAAGCAAGTCCTCTTTCGCATCCTGCATGCTCCTGTCGCAAGTGAACGCTTAGCGCCCCCGGTGTACGGCTGCACTGTAATACTGAGGTAACTTTGATCTTTATACCACGATTTTTTAGTAGTGCCACAAATAGATTGTTGCATAGTTAAAAGACGCTACTGAGTCATAGATTATATATTTTATACATCTAGGTGAGGTTAATACATGAAAACATGCTGTTCGACCCCAATCAATTATTGAGGTCTCACAATATTGCAAAAATAAATCTGAACTGCAGAAAAATCACGAGCTAATTTCTAAGTATACACATGTTCATCAAATTAGTGGTCAAAATTCCCAAATATGTACCCCCGGGGCTAGATATCAATGCCTAAAAAGAACTGGAATTTCGTATCGTAAAATTAACCTGACCAGGATTACAATTGCACAAAAAAAGTGTTAGATAATAAATACTGCCCTCAATAGGCAAATAGATAGACACAATGTAACTAATTTGGCCTGCTCACAACACATCCTCAAATTAAATATTTCCACATATAAGGTGTGCTTAAGCACTATTTGAGGAGGGACAATGATAATGCATTATGTCATTCACTATTAACAATATAAGCGATGCTAATTACTGCCAGTTGTTGCTGTTATTACGATCGACTCATGCCTACTGAAGCCTATGTACGGTAACAGCAGTTTGCAGTCATACCTACGGTGGTAAACACAACAGTCATAAATCAATTATTTTCCACCTCTAAGATGTTGACAAATTGTAAAATGGTTTCAAAACAAGTAGGCAGTTCAAAACGTACGATGTACACATTGCTAGTTGAAGATAAGACATGAAAAACCTCTGAAAAACTCAAATCAATTAATGTAATGTCACCTGCATCTGTAATGGAAAAGAGAGTGTGAGTTACTTTCCGTACATACACTCCTGGAAATGGAAAAAAGAACACATTGACACCGGTGTGTCAGACCCACCATACTTGCTACGGACACTGCGAGAGGGCTGTACAAGCAATGATCACACGCACGGCACAGCGGACACACCAGGAAACGCGGTGTTGGCCGTCGAATGGCGCTAGCTGCGCAGCATTTGTGCACCGCCGCCGTCAGTGTCAGCCAGTTTGCCGTGGCATACGGAGCTCCATCGCAGTCTTTAACACTGGTAGCATGCCGCGACAGCGTGGACGTGAACCGTATGTGCAGTTGACGGACTTTGAGCGAGGGCGTATAGTGGGCATGCGGGAGGCCGGGTGGACGTACCGCCGAATTGCTCAACACGTGGGGCGTGAGGTCTCCACAGTACATCGATGTTGTCGCCAGTGGTCGGCGGAAGTTGCACGTGCCCGTCGACCTGGGACCGGACCGCAGCGACGCACGGATGCACGCCAAGACCGTAGGATCCTACGCAGTGCCGTAGGGGACCGCACCGCCACTTCCCAGCAAATTAGGGACACTGTTGCTCCTGGGGTATCGGCGAGGACCATTCGCAACCGTCTCCATGAAGCTGGGCTATGGTCCCGCACACCGTTAGGCCGTCTTCCGCTCACGCCCCAACATCGTGCAGCCCGCCTCCAGTGGTGTCGCGACAGGCGTGAATGGAGGGACGAATGGAGACGTGTCGTCTTCAGCGATGAGAGTCGCTTCTGCCTTGGTGCCAATGATGGTCGTATGCGTGTTTGGCGCCGTGCAGGTGAGCGCCACAATCAGGACTGCATACGACCGAGGCACACAGGGCCAACACCCGGCATCACGGTGTGGGGAGCGATCTCCTACACTGGCCGTACACCACTGGTGATCGTCGAGGGGACACTGAATAGTGCACGGTACATCCAAACCGTCATCGAACCCATCGTTCTACCATTCCTAGACCGGCAAGGGAACTTGCTGTTCCAACAGAACAATGCACGTCCGCATGTATCCCGTGCCACCCAACGTGCTCTGGAAGGTGTAAGTCAACTACCCTGGCCAGCAAGATCTCCGGATCTGTCCCCCATTGAGCATGTTTGGGACTGGATGAAGCGTCGTCTTACGCGGTCTACACGTCCAGCACGAACGCTGGTCCAACTGAGGCGCCAGGTGGAAATGGCATGGCAAGCCGTTCCACAGGACTACATCCAGCATCTCTACGATCGTCTCCATGGGAGAATAGCAGCCTGCATTGCTGCGAAAGGTGGATATACACTGTACTAGTGCCGATATTGTGCATGCTCTGTTGCCTGTGTCTATGTGCCTGTGGTTCTGTAAGTGTGATCATGTGATGTATCTGACCCCAGGAATGTGTCAATAAAGTTTCCCCTTCCTGGGACAATGAATTCACGGTGTTCTTATTTCAATTTCCAGGAGTGTAGATATATTCAGCAACTTAGCGCTCAAAATTTTATAGCACATATCCCAGTACCCGATTTCCAAGTTTAATGACAGCTGATATTTTAGAATTTAGGCCTAGTAATTTTATGTCATAAAATTAATCCGACCAGGCTTTCACCTGTAGAAAAATTGTCTTCTGCGCTTGTATGCTGTGACTCTGTCAGTTCTGTTAGCATTGTATCGGAAGCTCTATGGGACGTGAGGGTTCAGTCAATACTATGTTGCAGCGTGATATGTGCTGAGTGCTGAACAGGAGTACCTCTGCTCTGTACTAGTTGCTTCCGTGTGGCATCAGTTAACGAATATCTTGCAGAACAATTGCTGTATAGTGTTTGCCTATTGGTAGACCATTAACTACACTACTGGCCACTAAAACTGCTACACCACGAAGATGACGTGCTACAGACGCGAAATTAAACCGACAGGAAGAAGATGCTGTGATATGCAAATGATTTGCTTTTCAGAGTATTCACACAAGGTTGGCGCCGGTGGCAACACCTACAAAGTGCTGACATGAGGAAAGTTTCCAACCGATTTCTTATACACAAACAGTGTAAGTAGGCTGTTTAGGTTTTTTTATTGGTAACGCCACCTCTGTATGAAAATCACTGGCTGTGCTGTGTGCAGTCTGTGGCTGCTTTGCATTGTTGTAATACTCGCCATTGTAGTGTTAGGCAGCTGGCTGTGAACAGCGCGTAGCGTTGCACAGTTGGAGGTGAGCCGCCAGCAGTGGTGGATGTGGGGAGAGAGATGGCGGAGTTTTGAAATTTGTCATGAACTGCTATATTTATATATGATGATATCAATGTAAATACATTGTTTGTTCTCTATTAATATCTTTCATTTGCTAACTATCCCTATCAGTAGTTAGTGCCTTCCATAGTTTGAATCTTTTATTTAGCTGGCAGTAGTGGCGCTCGCTGTATTGCAGTAGCTTGAGCAGCGAAGATTTTTGTGAGGTAAGTGATTTGTGAAAGGTATAGTTTAATGTTAGTCAGGGCCATTCTTTTGTAGGGAATTTTGAAAGTCAGATTGCGTTGCGCTAACAAAATATTGTGTGTCAGTTTAAGCACAGTCATGTATAATTATTAAAAAGGGGTCGTTTCATATGTCGACCCTTAGCCGAGGATATCTCACTGGAATCTTCTGATTTTTTCTTGTAGTTTGTGTAATTAGTGTAGCTATTGTTTATTGCTAGCGCGTAATTGTAGAGAAAATCTCCTTTGTAGTTGCAGTCTTTCATTGTTGTACAGTAAAACAGTTGTGGCATGCATGTAGATTTGCACCAAGTATTTCGCAGCTGCAATTAACTAGATATTATTTTCAGTGCTATGTTAATGTGTTCTTTTATTTTTGCTCTTCAAATTGTGTTTTTCTGTGTTGTCGTGTGAAATACTGTGACAATAATGGCGTGTGAAAAACGTAATACTAGGCTCCAAAGTAAACTGAGAAATGACAGTGAAAATGAAAGCAGTATGTTAGCGCCACCGAGTAATGAATTAACTGATGTTCAAAGTAGTAATTTGGTAATTGTGCATAGGGAAATGGAGCGGGCGGCAAACAATGGCGTGGACAGTGAAACAATTAGTGAAGAGGGACGCATTATCGATCGATCGGTCGGCAACAGCTTGCCTCAGGAATCGGGAATGACAGGACACAATTTTGCAAATACTGTAGACTCAGGTTTTGGGTTCTCACCGTTTTCTCAAATGAGTCAAGACACATTTTCTGCTTGTCAAAATGTGAATGTTGCCGGTGCAACTTCACTGCCGAAAAGCACTGAGGAACATGTTTCAGACACCAGTGCATTGTTATTACAATTAATGCAACAAATGGGACAAAAGCTTGAAAAGTTAGACACAATGGAACAACACCAGAGACAAACACAGCAACAGTTAGACACAGTGGAACAAAATCTCAAAAAGTTAGACACAGTGGAACAAAATCTCAAAAAGTTAGACACTACACTTGAACAAACACGTGAAGATTTAACCACTGAGTTACAAAACATCGAATCGAAATGTCAAAAGGTCTGTTATGAAGTAAAAACACAAATTTGTGAGCATTTCCAACCTATTTTTTCGCGTCATGAAAATGTATTACACAATCACAAAGCAGCCATAAAAGAACTGCAAACTATTGTTCATGAAAATCATGAGACCTTGCAAGCTAAAATTGACTCAGTTGCATCTACCGATTCGGTTACGCAACTTGCAAGAACTCAGGAAAACTTAAAGGACACAGTAGATACCCTGAAAAATGGTTCAGAAAGACACATGGAGGAAATAAGTACACTATCGGAGAAAGTAGCCGAACTTTCGCATCAGGTCACTAACTTATCTACAAAGGTAGATGATGATCTGAATGTCACAAGACCTGTAGCCTTCACTGACACAGAAGAGTATGAACAAATAAGAAAATTCAAACAAAATCAAAATCAAATCAATACACAGTACAAAAGAGAAATCCGGGAAGTACAAGCTCAGTTGACGCAGGTAATACAAGAATTACGTATTTCAGAGGACACTCGCGCTCCAATACGGGAAGAGGGACATAGAAATACGGAACAAACACAAAATAATAACACAGGACACTTCGGAAATTATGAAAGAAATTGGCAAGACGCATTGGATTTTGAGATGGAACCGCCGAAACGAAGTAACAATGACCGACATGCGACTCGCCGACATGACGATTTTGACTATAAGCTGTTCATTACTACACGTAAATTCAAAACATTTAAGAATTCTGGCAACGACATTCATCCACAAGCATGGCTCCATCAATTCTATCATTGTTTTCCTCCCAACTGGTCGTTAGAACACAGATTAGAATTTATGTGTGGCTACTTATAGAATGAACCAGCTGTAAGAATGCGATCGGTCATTCACGATTGCCACAGTGAAGGAGAATTTTACCATGCCTTCCTCTCAGCATATTGGTCTCAAGCCACACAAGACCGAGTAAAACATGGCATCATAATGATGAAAAATTTCGAACAATCTGAATTTTCCAGTCTTGTGAAATATTTTGAAGACATGTTGCATAAGAATCAGTATCTTTCAAACCCATACAGTCCCTCAGAACTCATCCGCATTTACTTACTCAAATTGCCTGAACATTTACGACATATTATTTTAGCAGGACGTTGCAAAGACGACATTGAAGCTTTTCAGGGACTGTTACAAGAACTAGAAATTGACACTGATAATCGCGGAACGCGAAAACAAGGACACAACAATTACAGGTCACATCCGTCACAATTCCGTGACGACAGAAACAATAACTGGACACGACAGGTCTATTCTTACAACGCAAATCGTGACCAAAATAGACACCACCCGTACGACAACCATTGGCAGAGTAGTAATAATTACAGGGAAAGATCACCTCTCCGCGGTAGTGACTATCACAGAGACAATCAGAGAAACAGACAATATGGGAACCAAAATAATTATTATTACGGGAGACAGAATAACTTTAGACGCAACGGTCCAGCGCGCAGTTACGATTCAGGGAGAAATTCTCCACCACTTAACCGACAAGAAAGAAACTACAGGAACTACCGAGATGACGACAGACGATGTGATCGTAACGACAGACTTGAATTTCATCAAAACTGGCGGGATTCAAACAGGGCTGGGCCCTCGCGGCAAAGTGAATTTGTAGAAGATAGGTCTCCTAATCCCAATAACGACGCGCGCCAACAAAGGAACAGACAATGACTCGCACTGCAGGCAGCCGCGTGCGTCGGCTGGCTCAGAAAAAAATAACATAGACGCTAACCTTGAGAAAAATTTTAGCATTCCTTACCGACGTATACAACATGATAATTACTTTGACGTTGAAACTCTGCGCACTAGAAAGGGTAAAGGACTGCACCACATTTCACATGTAAAACCGTTTATTGAGAGATAATCTGTCTTTTTTTTTCAACTTTGTCTTTGCCATAAAACTTTTCATTTCACATTACTAGTATGCTTTGTGACACTTAGAAACTGTTAACATGCAACAATGTTTTAAAGTTAACTATCCAGTCAAGAACCTGGGCAACGTATTTAAACAGAAATTACCACTGCAATGTGATAGTGAACATAGGACACAGTGTTATTGTGTGTGTACATTCTTGTTTGTTAGTGGCAGGATTGCGTAACGACCATAAGGCTCACATACTTAAAACATATACTGGTACTGCTAATGAGATTTTAATGCAACATTTTGGTTTACTTGAAAATATATCCTGGATTTAAAGTACTTTCTGTGAGATACCAGATGACACAGTGGTTAGTTTATGTGACAGCTACACGATTTTATCACGACGCTACTAATGAGTGACAATATACAATGTTGCTTTTGCGGTGTTTCTGTTTTATATCTGCACAGTTTTTCTGTTTTATTCTGGAAAGTAAAACATGTTTTAGTAGTAACTTTTGTAGTATAGCTACAATGAGACAGGGTTTTCCGTAGCACAACAATACGTTACAGCACAGTACGTTCTTCACCACAACAATAAGCGTAATAACTAAGATATCTATACGCAAAGCATTTCACTTTCGTTTATCATGAGGTAAGTACATTGTCTTCTGCAGAACTTAGCTTTCGGAGGACGATAACTACGACACTTCCACAGAGATTATCTTACAGCAAGACGCATATTTAGCGCTACAGGACACGTATTTGAGTGATTAATTTTGTACTTAAAACATTTATTTTTAAAGATTTTTGAATTATGAAGAAAGTTTTCCGTGATACATTTCATTCCATTGCTGTAATCTGTAACACCTGAGGGTATAATTACAATAATCCTCAGGGGGGTACACGCTTACTTTGTGTACCATGTGTTTGGCAAGCACAAAGAGCCCTAGCTAATATGGTATTTGCTTATACAACTTTACACTTCGGTACCATATTTCTCTAACACACAAATTACACAGCTATCTGATTATTTGACAGAGAAACAAACATTCTTTTTACTACGTCAGTGACAGATGTTTACGCAATTACAGAGTTGGATTACTTCACACTTATGAAATTGTATTTTGTCTGTACTTTGTGAAATGCTCATATTTTTTCGGAACCATTGTGATACTATGAGAGCTTTGAATGATGTATTTGGTATGGGATCATGATTTTTAAAGTACGTTTGAGGCAGATGACACTTTTGAAATGAGCAGAGAATTTTTTTAGGTTTTGAAATTATTGCAGAAAGCTACGACGTTTTTGAGATTTGACTGAGGTGTTATGATGTTATTATTACGACGACGATGTGTGCTATGCTGTTGAGATATGTTTATGATCAATAAGATGAGGCTACCGTATATGAGGAATAAGAAGTATGTTCGAAACCAAGAAACGTACTTTAAGAGTTATGAAATGTGTGTGTAAATGCGTGAATGTATCACAATGCCGGCGAAAATTTTTTGGACAACGTTATATTCATAGGATTTTCTTTCTACAGATTTGCAACGCTAATTCTTGACCTATGAAATATTTTTATGTGAGACTGTCACTGTAGCGGAAACTGGTGTCGTAAATATTTCCGTAAGAAAGTTAAGTGTCCACCTGCACGTAATGCGTCGTGGGCACGCAGCTGTGTCAAACACCTGGAGAACAAGCCATTAGGGTGTGCCTTTCCGGAAGCACAGGTAGAAAAAAAAAGAAAAAAGGCAGGCCTTTATCCCCGCCATTGACATTCCTTTAGGGAAAATATTGCAAATGCGACACCATCATTACTTCCATTAACCTTGCTATTGACATTCCTTTGTAGAAAGCATCGCAAATATTACACGCTCATTACCTGAAAACATATGATTACTCGTACTTTGTGCTAATTACTGCAATGCTTATGAATTGATGGGAAATATTCGTACATCTGCACACCTGATTATGACAAGTGTCTTTCTATGAGAGTTGAGAGAATTTCTACTAACTTATGAAATGTCACATGACTATTGAATGATATTTTTATGCTTTGGTTTGCGTAATTGCTTATTTCATTTGATACCTGTTTTCCAGCTGTGTTACAGCATTAGTTTTATAAAATAAACTTAGATGCATTTGCTAATGTGAACACTTTCTGTCAACAGATCTATTAAATGATAATTTTGTAATCCACATTCTTTAAAAAAAGGAGCACTTGGAAAGGAAAGAACAATAAGAAGGGACTAGTAACAGTAACTGGACACATAATTTTCTTTTCAAGCACATGATAATATTTTTTTTACAATAAGTTGTTGTGGTGCACCACTTTAATTTACATAGACATTAAGATGTGAGTATACACTTCCCTTATCTGCATTGTTGTTTTTACTGTAATATCTTTTCTGCTTGAGCTTTGTCATGTATAGATATAAGTTTTATATTTTTTATATTTTTTATATTTGCTGCTGCTGTTTGCCAGGCATAGTGCTACTGAATTTTAAATTGAGTTACTCTGTTAAGCTAGTTTTACTACTGACTTATTTTTCTTGCTACTGTACATTGGCTCATATTAGTTGTAATGTTGTATTGCATGGTAATTTATATTTACTGTAGCTTGCTTTGCAATTTTCCATTCATTGCTGTTTGTGTTAATTTGTTATGTGCTGCTGCATTGCCTCGTCCCTTAGTTTAGTATCTGAGCTCAGTAGATTTAAGTTAGCTTAAGAGGAGACTATATAAGAAACTAACTATTATAAATTTATAAGAAATGCATTGAGAAGCTATCAGAAAATGGTCTGGCAAAATAAAAAGGATACTGTACAGTGGAGAAAAACTATTATTGACAGAGGATGTGAACAGAATACAGAAAGCAGAGAGAAAAACTATTTTTGACAGAGGATGTGAACAAAATACAGAAGGCAGGCTTAGATAGGACTTTTGGGAATAATGATGAATGAAGGGAGATCTCCAAGAAGCAAAGAAAGTTTTGTTTGCAAAATACTGCAATGAAACAAACCCTGTCCTTTCCTTTTGTGTTATCCCACTATGTGTTTGGGTACCCTTGTGTATATATGTTCTTCCTGTCTTTATATGTTTACCTCATCAGACTTTTGTTGTAGAATTTTTCTCATACTCAGCTACATGAACTATGATGAGGAATACTGTTATCCTCAAATATAATTTGCATTAATAATATGTTATTTACTTTGTAAAGATGTTAGATATTATTAATTCTGTTCTGTTTAATGCTCATGTGTAAAGTTGATGTTTCAAAAGTTATTCTGATCTTTCATGTATGTACTTATGTCATAATCCCTGTAACACTGATTTACATGTTTATTTCTATTCTTTTACAAAGCCTGTTTTACTACAAATGTTATCTGTATTGTTATGTTCTTTAATGATGTATTTTGTACCTTTGTAATTGTATTCTTATGTTATAAAATTGTAATTGTCACCAGTTCATCATATTATTAACTTGTAAGTTACATTTCACTGCACACGTTTCTGTTGGTCATAGTATATGGACAATATGTGAGAAGTAGGGACTGTTAGTGTTTGCACGTGTGTTAATAATTCAGCAAGGGAGTGGATAACAGCATTGCTGGTTCTAAGGACAATTCCAAAAACTTTGTGAGTGCACAAGTGGTGGTTTATGGACTTGCTATATTCTCCGCAAGACTCTTCGATGGTGAATGTGCACCTGCACAATCGCAACAGATGGCTGCTGGCCATCTCTACAAGAACTACAGTGGGTCTGCACCTCTGGTGGCCCACCAATACCATTATCTCTACAAGGACTACAGGGGGTCTACATCTTTGCTGATCCATCAATACCATTATTTCTACAAGGACTGCAGTGAGTCTGCACCTCTGGTGGCCCACCAATACCGTAATCTCTACCAGGACTACAGTGGGTCTGCTCTGTGATGACCTACCCACCAATATTCTTCAAAACTTCGACTGACTCTGCTGTGGGTTTGCTCTGTTGTGGCCCATTATCTGTCAGCATGTCAAGAGTCAACACTGTCTTTCCGTTGGAAGGACAACGCTACTTTTTCAAGACTGCATGGAAATCCACTACTTCCGTGTGCATTTTCTTCTACTGCTCAGACTTTGAGAAAAACACTACTATTTTACCGTGATGAACGATCAGGACTGTCTTTCTGGACTGTGAGAAAATTTGGACTTTTGACCAACATTTTATCAATAAGTGTGTGCATTTGATTTCTTTGTTATTGTAATTATGAAAAAATTTTTCAATTCTGTATTGGCCACTGCCCAAGCCAATTTGTAAAATTTTTTTGTGGGGAGCATGGGGGCTATGTAAGTAGGCTGTTTAGGTTTTTTTATTGGTAACGCCACCTCTGTATGAAAATCACTGGCTGTGCTGTGTGCAGTCTGTGGCTGCTTTGCATTGTTGTAATACTCGCCATTGTAGTGTTAGGCAGCTGGCTGTGAACAGCGCGTAGCGTTGCACAGTTGGAGGTGAGACGCCAGCAGTGGTGGATGTGGGGAGAGAGATGGCGGAGTTTTGAAATTTGTCATGAACTGCTATATTTATATATGATGATATCAAGGTATATACATTGTTTGTTCTCTATTAATATCTTTCATTTGCTAACTATCCCTATCAGTAGTTAGTGCCTTCCATAGTTTGAATCTTGTATTTAGCTGGCAGTAGTGGCGCTCGCTATATTGCAGTAGCTTGAGCAGCGAAGATTTTTGTGAGGTAAGTGATTTGTGAAAGGTATAGTTTAATGTTAGTCAGGGCCATTCTTTTGTAGGGAATTTTGAAAGTCAGATTGCGTTGCGCTAACAAAATATTGTGTGTCAGTTTAAGCACAGTCATGTAGAATTGTTAAAAAGGGGACGTTTCAACAGCAGTACTCGTGTAAGGAGGAGAAATGCGTACCATCACGTTTCCGACGTTGATAAAGGTCGGATTGTAGCCTATCGCGATTTCAGTTTATCGTATGGCGACATTGCTGCTCGTGTTGGTCGAGATCCAATGACTGTTAGCAGAATAAGGTATCGGTGGTTTCAGGAGGGTAATACGGAACGCCGTGCTGGATCCCAACGGCCTCGTATCACTAGCAGTCGAGATGACAGTCAGCTTATCCGCATGGCTGTAATGGATTGCGCAGCCACGTCTCGATCCCTGAGTCAACAGATGGGGACGTTTGCAAGACAACAACCATCAGCACGAAAAGTTCGATGACGTTTGCAGCAGCACGGACTATCAGAGACCATATCTGCGGTTACACTTGACGCTACATCATTGACAGGAGCGCCTGCGATGGTGTACTCAACGACGAACCTGGGTGCACGAATGGCAAAACGTCATTTTTTCGGATGAATCCAGGTGCTGTTTGCAGCATCATTATGGTCGCATCCGTGCTTGGCGACATCGCAGTGAACGCACATTGGAAGCATGTATTCGTCATCGACATACTGGCGTATCACCCGGCGTGATGGTATGGGGTGCCATTGGTTACACGTCTCGGTCACCTCTTGTTCGCACTGACAGCACTTTGAACAGTGGACGTTACATTTCAGATGTGGTAAGACCCGTGGCTCTACCCTTCATTCGATCCCTGCGAAACTCTACCTTTCAGCAGGATAACGCACGACCGTATGTTGCAAGTCCTGTAGGGGCCTTTCTGGATACAGAAAATGTTCGACTGCTGCCCTGGCCAGCACATTCTCCAGATCTCTCACCAATTAAAAACGTCTGGTCAATGGTGGCCAAGCAACTGGCTCGTCACAATACGCCAGTCACTACTCTTGATCGTCTTGAAGCTGCATGAGCAGCTGTACCTGCACACGCCATCCAAGCTCTGTCTGACTCAGTACCCAGGCTTATCAAGGCCGTTATTACGGACAGAGGAGGTTGTTCTGGGTACTGATTTCTCAGGATCTATGCGCCCAAATTGCGTGAAAATGTGATCACATGTCAGTTCTAGTATAATATACACTCCTGGAAATTGAAATAAGAACACCGTGAATTCATTGTCCCAGGAAGGGGAAACCTTATTGACACATTCCTGGGGTCAGATACATCACATGATCACACTGACAGAACCACAGGCACATAGACACAGGCAACAGAGCATGCACAATGTCGGCACTAGTACAGTGTATATCCACCTTTCACAGCAATGCAGGCTGCTATTCTCCCATGGAGACGATCGTAGAGATGCTGGATATAGTCCTGTGGAACGACTTGCCATGCCATTTCCACCTGGCGCCTCAGTTGGACCAGCGTTCGTGCTGGACGTGCAGGCCGCGTGAGACGACGCTTCATCCAGTCCCAAACATGCTCAATGGGGGACAGATCCGGAGATCTTGCTGGCCAGGGTAGTTGACTTACACCTTCTAGAGCACGTTGGGTGGCACGGGATACATGCGGACGTGCATTTTCCTGTTGGAACAGCAAGTTCCCTTGCCGGTCTAGGAATGGTAGAACGATGGGTTCGATGACGGTTTGGTGGACCGTGCACTATTCAGTGTCCCCACGACGATCACCAGTGGTGAACGGCCAGTGTAGGAGATCGCTCCCCACACCATGATCCCTGGTGTTGGCCCTGTGTGCCTCGGTCGTATGCAGTCCTGATTGTGGCGCTCACCTGCACGGCGCCAAACACGCATACGACCATCATTGGCACCAAGGCAGAAGCGACTCTCATCGCTGAAGACGACACGTCTCCATTCGTCCCTCCATTCACGCCTGTCGCGACACCACTGGAGGCGGGCTGCACGATGTTGGGGCGTGAGCGGAAGACGGCCTAACGGTGTGCGGGACCATAGCCCAGCTTCATGGAGACGGTTGCGAATGGTCCTCGCCGATACCCCAGGAGCAACAGTGTCCCTAATTTGCTGGGAAGTGGCGGTGCGGTCCCCTACGGCACTGCGTAGGATCCTACGGTCTTGGCGTGCATCCGTGCGTCGCTGCGGTCCGGTCCCAGGTCGACGGGCACGTGCACCTTCCGCCGACCACTGGCGACAACATCGATGTACTGTGGAGACCTCACGCCCCACGTGTTGAGCAATTCGGCTGTACGTCCACCCGGCCTCCCGCATGCCCACTATACGCCCTCGCTCAAAGTCCGTCAACTGCACATACGGTTCACGTCCACGCTGTCGCGTCATGCTACCAGTGTTAAAGACTGCGATGGAGCTCCATCTGCCACGGCAAACTGGCTGACACAGACGGCGGCGGTGTACAAATGCTGCGCAGCTAGCGCCATTCGACGGCCAACACCGCGTTTCCTGGTGTGTCCGCTGTGCCGTGCGTGTGATCATTGCTTGTACAGCCCTCTCGCAGTGTCCGGAGCAAGTATGGTGGGTCTGACACACCGGTGTCAATGTGTTCTTTTTTCCATTTCCAGGAGTGTATTTGTCCAATGAATACCCGTTTATCATCTGCATTTCTTCTTGGTGTAGCAATTTTAATCATGATACTCGCAAACTCACTCATCAAGCCCTATGGAGTGGTTCAGGTTGTTCAGTAGTCACGAAATTTTGCTAGAAGGAAGATTTCACAATACAAGTAAAGGGAAAAAGTCAGAAAATTTTTAATCAGTAATTACATCATGCGAAAGAAATATTTATTTTATCACTTGTTATCTGACCTCAGGTTTGAAATTACGGCATTCTCGAAAGTTTTGGAATCCTTGAGACCGATATCTTGCCAGTATCACCGTCACTAACAGGAAAATATCGTCGTGGTTCCACAATTCCTGGAATGTATGAACTGGCAATACACATAATTAGGTTTGTACCTCACTGCACGAGTCCTCCTTACACTTGCCCTTTTTTTTTCATTTCTGACGCCACGTCCCACCATCCCTCTCTCTGTATAAATAAGAAACTACATTTTTCTTTGAAGGGATCTGTGAGGTCTCTCAACCTTTGGCGCAGATTTCTCTGTCATTTTATGTGAGCAAATTTAGCTGTTGTTCTAATAGTTCTCTCTTCCTTGGTAATAACTTGTATCCGAGATATCTCCAGGGACTTTGATCTAGCGCTTGTGGCCTAAAATATACCGGGTGCATACTAAGTATAAATACAGACTTTTTGCATGAGCATGTCGCAACCTAGTTTTAGCTTATTTTTTACATTTTTAGCACATTTTTTTCATATTTTCCGTTTTTTTCACTTATTTTACATATACAGTACTAAAATTTACAATTGTGTATATGCTCTTATTGCTTTCATTACCAACCAACTGTGATACGGAGTCCGATACTAGCCGTGATATCTATTAACTATACTTCTTCCAGATGTTAATACACGTAACACTGCCAAAGCCAATGCTCAAAACACACACACGTGTATGGATTTATTGTGGAGGTTGAGTGTTGACATTATACAACTGCTAACACACACATTTCAATGCGTCATTGTGTACTATGTGTGCATGTACTGTACATACTCGTATATTGGGTACCATGCACATGGCTGCACGCCATGTGAAAGAGTGTGTATATATACTTGCAAATTATACTGTATTGAGAAAGAAACAGCAGTGTAAAAACAAACGGTGTAAGGTATATCATCAGTAATAAATAGCGCTGAAAATAAACATCAAAAAATTATTGTAAAAAATTATATTGCAAGAAAAGGATTGGTTAACACTAAACCATATGTCAGTTTCTTATATCGTAGTTATTATTTACAAGTACAGCAACTGAAGATCTATTTTCAATGATATTTTTATAAGAAAAACGCAGCTGAGTTTTTTATTTATTTATTTACTTTTTTATTTTTTAATTTTTTACTGTTTTTATTTTTTATTTTTCCTGAGTCAGCAGTCTTCTGACTGGTTTGATGTGTCGCGCCACGAATTCCTCTCCTTTTCATCTCAGAGTACCGCTTGCAGCCTAAGTCCTCAATGTTGGATGTATTCCAGTCTCTGTCTTCCTCTACAGCTTTTGCTCTCTACAGCTCCCTCTAGTACCACGGAAGTCGTTCCCTGCTGCCTCACAGATGTTCTATCATCCCGTCCCTTCTCCTTGTTAGTGTTTTCCACATATTTCTTTCCGCTTCTGCGTAGAACCTCCTCATTCCTTACCTTATCAGCCCACTTTAGTTTCAACAATCGCCTGCAACACCAGATCCCAATTCCTTTGATTCTCTTCTGTTCCGGCTGTTCCACAGTCCATGATTCACAACGATACAATGCTATGCTCCAAACGTACATTCTCAGAAAATTCTCCGTCAAATTAAAGCCTATTTTTGATACTAGCAGACTTCTCTTGGCCAGAAATGCCCTTTTTGCCTGTTCTAGTCAGCTTCTTGCCCCGTGCGTCAGTGGTTATTTTACTGCCTAGGTAGTAGAATTCCTGAAACTTCGTCTACTTCGTGACCATCAATCCCGACGTTAAGTTTCTCGCTGTTCTCTTGTTCTGTTGCTTCTCATTACTTTCGTCTTTCTTCGATTTACTCTCAATCCATATTCTGTACTCATTAGGCTGTTTATTCCATGCAGCAAATCACGTAATTCTTCTTCACTTTCGCTCAGAATGTCAATGTAATCAGTGAGTCGTATCATTAATAACCTTTCATATTGAATTTAATTCCACTCCTGAAACTATCCATTGTTGCTTCTTCGATGTACTGAAGAGCATGGGCGGAATACTATATATTACAAAATTAGAAACCCGCCACGATTGTGAAAAAAGCACCTAGTGTTAACCTAGGTTTCGGCGTAGATAACTACACCTTCTTCAGAAGAATAAAACCCACAAGTGCCTAAGAAGACCTTTGTCAATGATTAAAAGAACACCATAGATATACATTTATAAACGAAAAGAAAGGAAAACACAAACTGCACATATGTAAAAAGTCTAAACCGTTACTTAACTTAATGGTGTAACCTCCACCTCACACTAGGTGTTTTTTTCGCAATCGAGGCGGGTTTCTAGTTTTTTTAATATATTAACCAACGATTGCTGACGCGGAGCAATGTTGAAGGTTCTGTAATACTGTATCCCTGTCTTAACCCCCTTTTCAATCCGAACACTTGGTTCTTGGTCGGCCACTCTTATTATTCACTCTTGGCTCATTTACAGGTCGTATATTATTCGTCTCTCCCTAAAGCTTACCCCTACTTTTTCAGAATTTCGAACACCTTGTACCATTTTACATTGCCGAACGCTTTTTCCAGCTCGACAAATTGTATGAAAGTGTCTTGACATTTCTTTAGCCTTACTTCCATTATCAACCGCAACGTCAGAACTGCCTCCCAGTGCCTTTACCTTCCCTTACGCAAACTAACAAACTTCTGACACATCCTCAATTTTCTTTTCCATTCTACTGTATTTTATTCTTGGCAGCAACTTGGAAGCATGAGCTATTAAGCTGATTGTGCGATAATTCTCGCACTTGTCAGCTCTTGCAGTCTTATTGTGTCGATGATATTTTTTGCGAAATGCAGATGGTATATCCCCAGACTCATACATTCTACACACCAACGCGGAAAGTCGTTTTGTTGCCACTTATTCGAATGAGTTTAACAATTCTGATGGAATGTTACATATTTCTTTATCCTTATTTGATGTCAAATCCTGCAAAGCTCTCGTTAATTCTAATACTGGATCCCACACCTGTTCCGTACTGACTCCTGTTTCTTCTTCTACCAGACAAATATCCTCCTCATAGAGGCCCTCAGTACAGTCTTTCCACCTATCCGCTCTCTTCTCTGCATTTAACAGAGGAATTCCAATTGCACTATTAATGTTACCATCCTCGCTTTCAGTTTCACTGAAGGTTGTTTTGACTTACCTATATGCAGGGTCAGTTCTTCCAACAAACAGTACAGTAACTCATTAATTATGTACACGGGTTACTACTGTAAAATACACAGAACGGAACATTACCCCACAAGTTAATGAAATAGAAAACTTTTACACCATATTGATGTAAACGCTCGAGAGAGCGAAACGATTACAAACAGAAGTGGGCTTGCTTTATCAGCCGATCACACCACACGAAACAACAAAGTATCACGCTTACGCCTGAAAAAGAAAAAGAAAAAATCGGAAATGTCGTAGCCAATTATCGGAAACTGATATCAAGTCGCGAAAGCACGAATGTCAACTCAAATGGAGATGCGACCACGTTTTAGACAATACAACTTTATGACCATGAGCAAGGGGTGTTCTCTTGAAAGAAAGAAGAGGTTGATTGCCTTCCACTGGCCGACTCAATCTTTCAATAACTACTACGACTGCACACAGCCCTTGCACTTTGTAGATACGGTGCCCAACAGCTTCGCCTCCAAACAGCCGCCTCCTCGCCTCTGCATTCGACTTCTCAATGCAGCCAGGCACCAGGCTCCACCCACTCGCACTAACGGAGTAACCACCTCTCTTGGGCAAGCTGTTGGCACCCGTATATCGTCGTTGTTCACAGTTTAGCCTGCCCTCTGGTGTCATCTTGCCTCTGCCAGAGATGTAACCAGAGCGAAACTGGAATCGACAGTGTGGGCGCGCGAGAAGTACTGGCACGCATGGCACAGAAACAATCAATCAATGCTGACTAAATGGAACCTGAATCTCTGGCCGTGCAAATAGCGCATTTTAAAGTGATGTATAACAACTACTTTTGTCTTATTTCATGGTTCCACACTTGCTGATAGAAGTAAACGAAGCTGTTTGCAAAGCTTAAGTGCCGTATTTATACTTGCCTGCTTCGAAAATATGCAGTTTAATTGACGCACTGCATTAAATACCTGTCCAAAACGATTCATTGTGCAAAGGCATTGAGAAATTGCTACTGGAACAAATTTCTTCGGAAGTAAAGTATTTTTGTCATCCGTTCGTTATGTGGCAAGTAGACCGTCATTTTAAGTCCAGACCACAGGCGAATGGAGCGAGTTCAAAGAATATATTAAATAACTTTTCCTACCAATATTAGTAACTTGCTACCCTCAGATTTACATTTTTACACAGGTACGTGGAAAGTGTCAAATTTCGCGACATTTCGTAAAAACTACCGTCTTCGCATTATGTCGTCACCGATAAATTAAAAATTTCTTCACACCTAGGCATTTATTTTGTAAACAACTCACCGAAGTCCTTCAAGACTGATGTAATGCTCGTTTACTGCTGTTATCAATCTGTATTTGGTTAGCATTCACAAAAACTAAAAGTATCGCAAATATATATGACCTATCAGAAAGAGAAACTTGGCATCTACTTAACAGCTTAAGACATGTGGTGTCACAAAAGTAGTATAAAAATGTATTTAATAATAAAATTAAAGAGCTCTATTAAAGCTCTATTTCGTTTTTATTAGTATTAACTTAAAAGAGCATTATGTAGGATATTAAATTTGTATGAATGTGTATTAATATGGTAGTTAGCATAATTGAGTCGATTATTGTATCCTCGAACCTGTCTACCGTCTTACAAAATCTGTATCGAAGGGAAATCTGTGAATACACTGTCTCATATTAAAGAAATTTGTTTTATGACTCAAAAAATAATCTTAGATTTAGGGAGTCTGTAATGTTTCAGAACATATGGGGAATTTAATACTCTGATTTACATTTTCTTACAACGTGTACAACTTTCCTTCCGCCTTTTTTCCCAACATTTGAGTCCGCAGCTCGTGGTCGTGCGGTAGCGTTCTCGCTTCCCGCGCCCGGGTTCCCGGGTTCGATTCCCGGCGGGGTCAGGGATTTTCTCTGCCTCGTGATGACTGGGTGTTGTGTGATATCCTTAGGTTAGTTAGGTTTAAGTAGTTCTAAGTTCTAGGGGACTGATGACCATAGCTGTTAAGTCCCATAGTGCTCAGAGCCATTTGAACACAACATTTGAGGCTTTAATGAAACAAAGTGGTGACACATGTATCATTCAAAGTATTTTCCATCGCTGGCCACTACTTTCTCCCATCTTTCGGGCAGTGTACGAAAAAATTGTTCATCTTTTGAAGCCATCCACGAATCAATCCACTTTGCGACTTCTTCATGAGATCGCAAGTGTTGGTCAGCCAGACCACGCGCCATTGATCTAAACAGGTGATAGTCAGAGGGAGCAATGTCTGAAGAGTACGTCGGGTGGGTAGGACTTCCCATTTTAACGTTTCCAAGTACGTTTTGCAACGTGGGGTCGAGCGTTGTCGTGCTGCAAAATCACTTTATCGTGCCTCACGCTGTGTTGAGGCCATTTGTCTTTTAATTCTCTGCGCAAACGCATTAACTGCCTTAGATAACAAACACCTGTGATTGTTTCACTTGGTTTTAACACCTCATAGTACACGACGCCGAGCTGTTCCAACCAGATGCAGAGCATGATCTTGGAGCCGTGAATATTCGGTTTGGCCGTCGACGTGGAAGCATGGCCGGGATATCCCCATGATTTTTTGCGTTTAGTGTTATCGTAATGAAACCATTTTTCTTCCCCGATCACAATGCGATGCAGAAATCCCTTCGTTTTTGCCTCTGAAGCAATTGTTCACAAGCACACAAACGCCGTTCAACGTCTCTCGGTTTCAGCTCACACGGGACCCAAGTTCCTTCTTTCTGAACCATGCCCATAGCCTCGAGTCGTTCTGAAATGACTTGCTGTGTCACTCCCACCAATCGTGCTAATTCTTCTTGAGTTTGACGCGATTCTTCACTCAGCACTGTCTCCTATTCTGCATCTTAGAAAGCATTCTGTCTTCCACCACTGTGCCGGTCTACGACGTTAAAATCACCGTTCTTGAAGTGTTGAAATCACTCATGATACGTTCTTTCACTAATAGCGTCCTTACCATAAGTGCTTGAGAGCATTCGATGAGACTCATCCGCTATTTTCTTCATATTGAAACAAAACAGTAACACCTCCCGCAAACGATGAGAATTAGGCTCTTAAACTGACATTTTCAATCGAGAACAACTTTATGATCCAGACACAAATCGACTAATGTTTGAATGAAGTTATGTTGTTTCTTTCGACCGCTACTTGCCGTTGTCGCCACCTATCGGCAAACTGCGGAAGCAGAGTTGTACACCTTGTATATTAACTCACCTGATTCATTCGGATTACAGTTTTGTGTGTAGATCCTCATCAATTGTACTTCAACATATGCTCAATATTACTGGTCAAAATAGTCTTTTCGCCGAATTTGAATATTACAGAAAAGTTGTTTAGTTCATAAGCTGCACAATTTTCGAATTAGTGGAATGAGTTGGTCTCATGTGAACTTACTACCTTCCTATGGACTTAAGCTGCTATCGATCATCATAGTAGCAAAATACAGGGTGATGAACTGAATTCATTTCAATACTCTAAAGATGGATTTTTTTTAGAGAAATCCTACAGTAAAATTTCGCAATGGTTGTGTGATATCAGTGCAATGAATAAGCAATCACAAATGATGGTCGGTTCTCATAAATGTTCTTACGTGTAAGGAAAAATGCAATTCATTTGTTGGAAACTTTGGTTACGTTCAAAAGCTTTTTAATACTAGACATGAAAAACGGAAGTATGCCAATGAAACTTCCTGTCAGATTAAAACTGTGTGCCGGACCGAGACTCGAACTCTGGACCTTAGCCTTTCGCGGGCAAGTGCTCTACCAACTGAGCTACCCAAGCACGACTCACGCCCCGTTCTCACAGCGTCCTCATATCAGCGCACACTTCGCTGCAGAGTGAAAATCTCATTCTGGAAGTATGCCAATGTTTACATGTTTTGGTATAATGTCCGAGATAGCTCAAAATTACAGTGTTCACATTACAGATTGTGTATCTGACTGCTGTCTTCAAGAGAGTTCAAATGGTTCTAAGCACTGTGGGACTTGACATCTGAGGTCATCAGCCCTCTAGACTTAAAACTACTTAAACCTAACTAACCTAAGAACATCACACACATCCATGCCCGAGGCAGGATTCGAACCTGCGACCGTAGTAGCCGTTTGGTTCCGGACTGAATCGCCTAGAACCGCTCGGCCACCGCGGTCGGCCTTCAAGAGAGATTAAGTAATATTCTTTTAATGTGTGGACGATATGATGTTTAATTCTTTGACACATTTTATAAGAATTAATTATGTTCGCAATGCTCTATTAGAATTGTTATATATATCGACGAAGCTGTTTACCGTGATTAATCATACCTGAAGGTGGTAATCAAGTGCGTAATGAATTATTATATAGGTTTAAAGAGTTTGTTGTGAGATGCCGCGATCTACTTTGCTTCGATAACCGATTATATCACACGCTTGCATGAACGCTTCATGTGTCTGTTAATAGGTGGTTCGTTAAGCGGCACCTGGACGCCGGCAGAGGTCATTAACGCTCTGGGCACGGCACGGCGTAAGATTGTGCGGAGCCAAGCGGGACGACGCGCCGGCTGCAGGAAGCGCGCGGGAGTGACCTTTGCTTGCGTCACACACACAGCACAAGGCGGCGCGGATAGCGGCGTGGGGTGCCGCGGCCCTTGACCGGCGCGGCGCTTTCCTCTGTTTTGCATGCCGCACGGCCAGAGACGGCCCGGCACCTCCAGGGGTTTCCTAAGCGCTGACGCAAGCGGTTCCGGCGTCTGCCTGTTTATCGCCTCTCCTACATCACCGCCAGGCGGGCGGCGGCCCATACGTCTTCACAACTTTCCAGCTTCATTCGAGTTGACAAAACACGTTCTCCGCTCATTACTATGGAGGCAGCTTTGGGGAGCGCCAGAACTAGTCATCCATCCAAATCACTGGAAATGGTACTTAACGTAAAATACCTAGGTTCCCCATCCTTGTCGGCCTAAGAAAGTAATGTGTTAAAAAAAAAGTACAATGGCTATTCGGAAAGTAAGGCCCGATCGATAGCGAAGTGGAAACGACAGTGAAAATTGATGAAACTTTGCACAGGTGTGTTGGGCAGCGTCTCTAGTATGCCCGTCGATCGCGTCACATCGATATTTTCAGTTTCGACTACACGGTGAGCGCGTAAAGATGCCTCGAAAAATATGTCTTCTGCCAAGTGTCAGGGTCTGGTGAGACATTTCGCCTGAAGCTATTCAGCCCACATAACATGACTGTCATGCGTTTCCTTCTTCATGACAATTCCCGCCTGCACTCACAAGGGAACCTCCCCATCCCACCCCCCTCAGATTTAGTTATAAGTTGACATCATGGATAGGTCTTGAAAAACTGAACACAGATCAATCGAGAAAACAGGAAGAAGTTGTGTGGAACTACGAAAAAAATAAAGAAAACACACAAACTGAGTAGTCCATTGGCAAGACAGGCAACATCAAGGGTAATGCAAGCTCAGGAGCGCTGTGGTCCCGGGGTTTGTGTGAGCAGTTGCGAAACGAGAGGTCCTTGGTCCAAGTCTTCCCTCAAGTGAAAACTTTACTTTCTTTATTTTCGCAAAGTTATGATATGTCCGTTCGTTCATTGACGTCTCTGTTCACTGTAATAAGTTTAGTGTCTGTGTTTTGCGACCGCACCGCAAACCGTGCTATTAGTAGACGAAAGGACGTGCCTCTCCAACGGGAACCGAAAACATTTGATCGCAAGGTCATAGATCAACCGGTTTCTCCACAGGAAAACACGTCTGATATATTCTGTACGTCACTGGTGACGGCATGTGCGTCACATGACAGGAATATGTTGTCGACCCACCTAACTTCTACACTTGGCGAATGGATAAAAACATTCTTCTACATTGCTCGATTTAGATTTTCTTGTGGATGTGATAATCACTCACAAAAAAGTGATGAAAACATAAGAGTTTGTCACATAAACTGAAAATAAAAAATTAAACTTTTCACTTGAGGGAAGACTTGAAGCAAGAACCTCTCGTTCCGCAGCTGCTCACGCTAACCACGGGACCACTGCGCTCCTGAGCTCACATTACCCTTGATGTCGTCTATCTTGCCCATGGACTACTCAGTTTGTATATTTTGCTTATTTTTTTCATAGTTCCACACAACTTCTTCCTGTTTTCTCGATTGATCTGTGTTCAGTTTTCCAATACCTATCCACTGTGCCAACTTATAACTAAATCTGAGGGGGGTGCGATGGGGAGGTTCCCTTGTCAGCAGGGGCAATGAAGATGCTCGTGCGACTCTTTCAATGGGAAGTGTTTGATTACCACCAATACAGAATGAGATTTCCACTCTGCAGTGGAGTGTGCGCTGATATGAAACTTCCTGGCAGATTAAAAATATGTGCGGGACCGAGACTCAAACTCGGGACCTTTGCCTTTCGAGAACAGGTGCTCTACCACTTGCCTGCGACAGGCAAAGGTCCTGAGTTCGAGTCTCGGTCCGGCACACAGTTATAATCTGCCAGGAAGTTTCATATCAGCGCACACTCCGCTGCAGAGTGAAAATCTCATTCTGGAAACATCCCCCAGGCTGTGGCTAAGCCATGTCACCGCAATATCCTTTCCTCCAGGAGTGCTAGTTCTGCAAGGTTCGCAGGAGAGTTTCTGTAGAGTTTGGAAGGGAGGTACTGGCGGAATTAAAGCTGTGAGGACGGGGCATGAGTCGTGCTAGGGAAGCTCAGTTGGTAGAGCTCTTGCCCACGAAAGACAAAGGTCCCGAGTTCAAGTCTCGGTCCGGCACAGAGTTTTAATCTGCCAGGACGTTTCATATCTGCAATAGAGCCCATAATTGACTCCCACGGAGTTTAGTTTCTGCTCACATGAACCGCTGGCAATGAAGACAAGTTTTTGGCACAGACAACTATCTGTAGACCAGTGTAAAGATTTGGTACAAAGCACAGGCAGCTGCCTTCTATGACGTTGCCATTGGAAAGTTGATACAACGCTACGACAAATGTCTAAGTCTGAGTGGCGACCATGCACAGAAGGATGTTTCAAATGAAACATTTTTGAACTTAACGATTGTTTCAATTTCGTAACCTATTGGACCTTACTTTCCCATTAGCCATCGTGTATTTTATATACACACATCAAAAAAAGTTCTGCGTCACCTCGGTTCCGAGAGTTCCAAAACCTGCACAGAAAGATGGAATAGAGATCAACATAAACATCATTTCCGCCCATTTTATTGCTCATGATAACCACACATTGCATGTTGTACCACTATACAGCGAGACTTTCAGAGATGGTGGTCGAGACTGCTGTACACACCGGTACCTCTAATATCCAGCAGCACGTCCTCTTGCATTGATGCATGCCTGTAGTCGTCATGGCATACTATCCACAAGTTCACCAAGGCACTGTTGGTCCAGATTGTCCCACTCCTCAACGGCGGTTCGGCGTAGATCCCTCACAGTGCTTGGTGAGTCACGTCGTGCTTAAACGGGCCTTTTCAGTCTATCCCAGGCATGTTCTATAGGGTTCATGTCTGGAGAACATGATGGCCACTCTAGTCGAGCGATCCTGTTCTCCAGAAAGAAGTCATTCACAAGATGTGCACCATGGGGGAGCGAATTGTTCTCCATCAAGACGATTGTCTCGCCGATATGGTTTCCCTATGGTCGGAGGATGGCATTCACGTATCGTACAGCCTTCACAGCACCTTCCATGACCACCAGCGGCATACGTCGGTTCCACATAATGCCACCCCAAAACAGCAGGGAACGTCCTCCTTGCAGCACTCGCTGGATGGTGTGTCTAAGGCGTTCAACCTGACCAGGAGTTCAACCTGACCGGGTTGCCTCCAAACACGTTTTCGACGATTGTCTTGTTGAAGACATATGCGACACTCATCGGTGAAGAGAACGTGATGCCAATCCTGAGCGGTCCCTTCGGCATGTTTTTGGGCCCATCTGTACCGCGCTGCATGGTATCGTGGCCGCAAAGATGGACCTCGCCATGGACGTCGGCAGTGAAGTTGTGCATCATGCCGCCTATTGCATACAGTTTGAGTCGTAACACGACATCCTGTGGCTGCACGAAAAGCAGTATTTAACATGGAGGCGTTGCTGTCAGGGTTCCTCCGAGCCATAATCCGTAGGTAGCGGTCATCCACTGCAGTAGTAACCCTTGGGCAGCCTGAGAAAGGCATGTCATCGACAGTTCCGGTCTCTCTGTATCTCCTACATATCCGAACAACATCGCTTTGGTCCACTCCGAGACGCCTGGACACTTCCCTTGTAGAGAGGCCTACATGGCACAAAGTGACAATGCGGATGCGATCGAGCCGCGGTATTGACCGTGAACTACATGGTTGAACTACAGACAACACGAGACGTGTACCTACTACCTGGTGGAAAGACTGGAACTGATCAGCTGTCAGACCCTCTCCGTCTAATAGGCGCTGCTCATGCATAGTTGGTTTCATCTTTGGGCGGGTTTAGTGACATCTCTAAAGTCAAATAGACTGGATCTGTGATGCAGTAGGCAGAGTCAACGTCTATCTTCAGGAGTTCTGGGAACTGGGGCGATGCAAATCTTTTTTTGATGTGTGTAGTTACGTTAGCGGCGACACAGAAAACTAATCAATGGAAAGATGCTCCTGTTCGAGCTCAAAAAAGACGAATATGCTCTTGTTTAAAAAGCTCTGACTGAATGAAGCTACTTCATTTTACCTTCCTCAGCATCTTTAAAAATTTTCTCTGAACTTTTGGCGTTCGAATATATTCGCGCTCTTTTTGTCATGCAACTCACCTCTCAGTGCTACAAGCTTCCCTAACTGTAACTGGCTCACACACACCAGTCCATCGCTGCAAGTCGCTCATACTCATCCACTCCCACTAGCCGATTCTCACTCACTCACTCAGCTCATCACATTGTCATTATGTCTTTGTGGCCTTTGTCACTGCCTCCTGTCCCACAGCTAGTCTCCTTCGTTCTCCCTCCCATTGTTACTGTCTCCCTCTTGCTGTTTCTTAGTGCTACCATCTCATTCATTCCTCCCTACTGCTGCTATCTCTTCTCAGTGTCACTATCTCTCTCTTGCTCTCTTGCTCATTTTCACTGGGTCTCCCCCCTTTCACTTTCTCCTTCTCTTTATTCCTCTCCTTCACTCCTTTACTCCCACCGTTCTGTCACTGTCAACTATGTTCCACTGCCACTGTGTCCCTCTCTTTCTCTCACATTACCATTGTCTCCTTCGCTCTTTCCATATCACAACCACTATCCACTATCTGTGATTATTTATTATTTTTTCGTGTCTATCCCATTTCCAATGTCTCCTACTCTCTCAGCACAAAAAGCAGAGAATATGTTCGCACGTCAGAATTTTTGTGGAAAATTTATAAAGCCGCTGAATAAAGTAGACTGATGCAGTTGGTACTCCACTTTCCAGACAGAGTCTCTGAAACAGGAGCCTATTCGACATTTTTTGCCCCGATAGGAGCAATTTTTCGGTGGTTCCCTCCTTTTCCCTGCCACAGCTGGGCATGCCACTCAAATGCAAAAAAATTATGGATTAGTAATATTTTGATAGTTTACTTTTGTGAAACGAAGAAAAATTTTGCACCTCAGACCGGATTTTACTTTCACAAAAATTTTACGTGTGCCTCAGTAATATTAGCGAGAATCCTTCTGATACTAACAGAGACACTTTACAACATATTTCTCCGTATTACGTCAGTCTATAAATTACGTTTTCGCCTCACACCGTATTTCACGTGCGCATTTTACGTGTACAAGTATAGTAACTTTGAATCTGTGTTTGATAAAGATATCAGGAATACTTTCAAGGTTTTTCCAGAACCTAGCAATTTATTGTAAAAATTTCATCTATTTGCTGTGCATAGCCGTCTTGGAATCCACGGCTCGGTTTTGGTACCCAAAAATTATGTTTTTGGGGTAGTTCTCGATAACGGATAAAGACTTTTCCAAACAGCACTTCTAGATAAATGCTTAGGGAATATGTAGTTAAAATACGAGCAATTTTCTGCCGTTAGTTATTCAAATATTAGCTGCTGATGGAGAAAGAAGGTGAAAAACGCCTTTTTCAAGTTTCCTCTGGAGCTGACCATGAACTGAATGGTGCCTCCACAAGCTACTTACGGCGCACCGACACATTTAATGCAAAAGGAACCAACAGATTTGCCCCATTTGTCTAAGCTTGAGGAAATGCGTAATATTCAAACTTTAACTCTGCACAATAGGATAATTAGAGGAACACGATCTTTCGGTATAGAAACGGTCCCTAGCACAAGGGCTGTCCAAAACGCTTGACCTTACCCTACATTAGTACCACAAGGTATGAGCCTCAGAAAAATCGTGTTTTTGTGCTCAGCGTTTTGGCACATGTTGTTAGCCCAGGCAGTCGCGTGCGTACCGATATAATGAGTGAGAACGAAACTCCAGTGTTTATACATGTGTTAGCCATCAGTTTCGTGATACAAAGCAAAGCAGTTCTTCACGTTATTCTCATTGGTGGAGACCACATATCGTTGATAATAGCCTTGGAGGGAATAGTATACAAAAATTATTCTGCTGGTATTTCTTGGTCCTCTGCAGTATTCAGGGCTGTATATCACAAAACCCTTTTGAAAGTTTTAAATTGGAAACTACTCCTATAAATTCCGTTTACAGCTGTTGTCTCCAGCACATTTTTCTCTTCAGACCGTATAATTGCATCACTGAAGGTAAATTTGTCTAGAAACTCAGAACTTTGTGTTTCGCCATCGAAATTCTCACTTACACTATTTGATATACAAGAGTCAGTACCATTTGGTACCGCAGAAACTAGTTCCATTAGCATTTTGATATTTAGTTCATTTTCTTTGAACTTGCTTCTGGAAGCCATTATCAAACACTCTAAACCTAAAACAAATGGCAACTTTCACTAACTAAAGTGTCACAGTGTCACTGACCAGCGGAGGGTCTCACTTATGGGTCCCCGATTTTTATCATGATTTGCAAGGACGTTCTCTAATTAATATAAGGAGATATGTATTTCGGCCTTTTCCTTGACTTACCCTAGTTCTTGAAAAAATCGAGGTCAAAATTAATGACGGAAAATCGTACTTCCAGTGCTATACCTCGAAAGTTTGGACAAGACGAGAATAGAAGCTTTCGAAATATGGTGCTACAGAAGAATGCTGAAGATTAGATGGGTAGATCACATAACTCAATAGAATTGGGGAGAAGAGGAGTTTGTGGCACAACTTGACTAAAAGAAGGGATGGGTTGGTAGGACATGTTCTGAGGCATCAAGGGATCACCAGTTAGTATATGAGGGCAGCGTGGAGGGTAAAAATCGTAGAGGGAGACCAAGAGATGAATACACTAAGCAGATTCAGAAAGATGTAGGTTTCAGTAGGTTTCAGTAGGTACTGGGAGATGAAGAAGCTTGCACAGGGTAGAGTAGCATGGAGAGCTGCATTAAACCAGTCTCAGGACTGAAGACCACAACAACAACAACCTCGAAAGAGTGTCTGCAAACAAACATTTTTATTAACATAATATGGGGTCCAATGTTTATAGTGTTCGAGTTACTAAAGTTTTTGTTTTTTCACACTGTAGTTTGGGTACCCGTCATTCCACGTGCCTAGCACAGTTAGGTCCCCTATAGAGCAAGTCCTGCACGGTAGCTTAGAGTGTTTGGTCAGAGGGCTGACTGCCGTCTATAATTAAGAGAAAAACTAAGTGAAGTATTCAACGATCAACTTGAGGAGGCATCATGTGACATCTGCCCGAACCAAATGATTAGAACAATGACGAAGAAGATGAAGAGAAGAAAAGCATTTAAGCCATTAGACTACCAAACTGCTGGTCGGTGTCCGATACTTGGTCGGCGCTTTCTTTTCCATTCGATATTTTTTTCGATATCTCGAATAATATTCAGATAATGGGAATACCTTTCCTTCTCTCATGTCAGACCCTCCCCTTCTGAGCCGCTCTTGAGACTTCAAATTAAAGGTAGTTTCTATGCCTTGCGCAAAAAAAAGCTAAAACGGAATCACCATATCAAACAAACAGTAGGAAAAGCAAATGACACTCTGCATACATTGTAGAAGAACCAACGAAATGTGACTCATCCACGAAAGAGGTGGTTACCAAAATATTTTTCGACAGATTCTATAGTAGCTACTGTTCCCTGGTCTGGTACATTTACCTAAGTTATATTAATAGAAGAGATAGAGAAGATACAACGAAAAGTGGCGTGCTTCAACAGCGGACATTTCAAGGCGCGAGAGCGCTACGGGGATGCTCAAAAAACTCCGGTGGCAGTCGCTAATAGAGAGGCGTTGTGCGTCAGTTAGGGTCTTAACTGTCAAAACTTCAAGAGCGTGCGTTCCAAAATGAGTTAGCCAAAATTTCACTTCCTCCCAAATACGTCTGGCGAAATGGCTGCTGGCGAGGAAATCAGTGAAGTATAGCTCAAATTGACATTTACATACAGTCGATTTTTCCACATAGTATTGTTGTTGTTGTTGTTGTGGTCTTCAGTCCTGAGACTGGTTTGATGCAGCTCTCCATGCTACTCTATCCTGTGCAAGCTTCTTCATCTCCCAGTACCTACTGCAGCCTACATCCTTCTGAATCTGCTTAGTGTATTCATCTCTGGGTCTCCCTCTACGATTTTTACCCTCCACGCTGCCCTCCAATACTAAATTGGTGATCGCTCAATATCTCAGAACATGTCCTACCAACCGATCCCTTCTTCTAATCAAGTTGTGCCACAAGCTCCTCTTCTCCCCAATTCTATTCAATACCTACTCGTTAGTTATGTGATCTACCCATCTAATCTTCAGCATTCACTTTTCAAAAGCTTCTATTCTCTTCTTGTCTAAACTATTTATCGTCCACGTTTCACTTCCATTCATGGATACACTCCACACAAATACTTTCAGAAACGACTTCCCGACATTTAAATCTATACTCGATGTTAACAAATTTTTCTTCATCGGAAACGCTTTCCTTGCCATTGCCAGTCTACATTTTATATCCTCTCTGCTTCGACCGTCATCAGTTATTTTGCTCCCCAAATAGCAAAACTCCTTTACTACTTTAAGTGTCTCATTTCCATCTAATTCCCTCAGCATCACCCGTTTTTATTCGACTACATTCCATTATCCTTGTTTTCCTTTTGTTGATGTTCACCTTATATCCTCCTTTCAAGACACTGTCCATTCCGTTCAGCTGCTCTTCCAAGTCATTTGCTGTCTCTGACAGAATTACAATGTCATCTGCGAACCCTAAAGTTTTTATTTCTTCCCCATGGATTTTAATTCCTACTCCGAACTTTTCTTTTGTTTCCTTTATTGCTTGCTCAATATACAGATTGAATGACATCGGGGATATGCTACAGCCCTGTCTCACTCCCTTCCTAACCACTGCTTCCCTTTCATACCCCACGTCTCTTATAACTGCCATCTGCTTTCTGTACAAATTGTAAATAGCCTTTGGCTCCCTGTATTTTACCCCTGCCACCTTCAGGATTTGGAAGAGAGTATTCCAATCAACACTGTCAAAAGTTTTCTCTAAGTCTACAAATGCTAGAAACGTAGGTCTGCCTTTCCTTAATCTTTCTTCTAAGATAAGTCGTAGGGTCAATATTGCCTCACGTGTTCCAACATTTCTACGGAACCCAAACTGATCTTCCCCGAGGTCGGCTTCCATCAGTTTTTCCATTCGCCTGTAAAGAATTCGCGTTAGTATTTTGCAGTTGTGACTTATTGAACTGATAGTTCGGTAATTTTCACATCTGTCAACACCTTCTTTCTTTAGGATTGGAATTATTATATTCTTTTTGAAGTCTGAGGGTATTTCGCCTGTCTCATACATCTTGCTCACCAGATGGTAGAGTTTTGTCAGGACTGGCTATCAGTAGTTCTAATGGAATGTTGTCTACTCCGGGGGCCTTGTGTCGACTCATGTCTTTCAGTGCTCTGTCCAACTCTTCACGCAGTATCATATCTCCCATTTCATCTTCATCTACATCCTCTTCCATTTCCATAATATATTCCTCAAGAACATCGCCCTTGTATAGACCCTCTATATACTCCTTCCACCTTTCTGCTTTCCCTTCTTTGCTTAGAACTGGGTTTCCATCTGAGCTCTTGATATTCATACAAGTGGCTCTCTTTTCTCCAAAGGTCTCTTTAATTTTCCTGTAGGCAGTATCTATCTTAACCCTAGTGAGATAAGCCTCTACATCCTTACATTTGTCCTCTAGCCATGCCTGCTTAGCCATTTTGCACTTCCTGTCGATCTCATTTTTGAGACGTGTGTATTCCTTTTTGCCTGCTTCATTTACTGCATTTTTATATTTTCTCCTTTCATCAATTAAATTTAATATTTCTTCTGTTACCCAAGAATTTCTACTAGCCCTCGTCTTTCTACCTGCTTGATCCTCTACTGCCATCACTACTTCATCCCTCAGAGCTACCCATTCTTCTTCTATTGTATTTCTTTCCCCCATTACTGTCAATTGTTCCCTTATGATCTCCCTGAAACTCTGTACAACCTCTGGTTTTGTCAGTTTATCCAGGTCCTATCTCCTTAAATTCCCACCTTCTTACAATTTCTTCAGTTTTAATCTACAGTTGATAACCAATATTTTGTGGTCAGAGTCCACATCTGCCCCTGGAAATGTCTTACAATTTAAAACCTGGTTCCTAAATCTCTGACTTACCATTGTATAATCTATCTGAAACCTGTCAGTATCTCCTGGTTTCTTCCATGTATACAACTTTCTTTCATGATTCTTGAACCAAGTGTTAGCTATGATAAAGTTGTGCTCTGCGCAAAATTCTACCAGGCGGCTTCCTCTTTCATTTCTTAGCCCCAATCTATATTCACCTACTACGTTTCCTTCTCTCCCTTTCCCTACTCTCGAATTACAGTCACCCATGACTATTAAATTTTCGTTTCCCTTCACTACCTGAGTAATTTCTTTTATCTCATCATACATTTCATCAATTTCTTCGTCATCTGCAAAGCTAGTTGGCATATAAACTTGTACTACTGTAGTAGTCGTGGGCTTCGTGTCTATCTTGGCCACAATAATGCGTTCACTAGGCTGTTGGTAGTAGCTTACCCGTACACCTATTTTTTTTATTCATTATTAAACCTACTCCTGCATTACCCCTATTTGATTTTGTATTTATAACCCTGTATTCACCTGACCAAAAGTCTTGTTCCTCCTGCCACCGAACTTCACTAATTCCCACTATATCTAACTTTAACCAATCCATTTCCCTTTTTAAAGTTTCTAACCTACCTGCCAGATTAAGTGATCTGACATTCCACACTCCGATCCGTAGAACGCCAGCACTCTTTCTCCTGATAACGAAGTCCTCTTGAGTAGGCCCCGCCCGGAGATCAGAATGGGGGACTATTTTACCTCCGGAATATTTTACCCAAGAGGACGCCATCGTCATTTAATCATACAGTAAAGCTGCATGCCCTCGGGAAAAATTACTGCTGTAGTTTTCCCTTGCTTTCAGCCGTACATACTATTAGTAAATAAAATATGGAGAAAGAAAGTACGAGAAGTACTCCCGCTACTTACCGTAATGTGATTTGCCGTTATAGGTTTAGATGTAGAATTATTGCCAGTATATGACGTGACGAATGGAGTAGTCAGATCGGGATTGAAACTTTGATTACCGTTTGTTGAGAACGTTTAGCTAGACCATCTCGCAATCTGAGGACGCCTCCATGTCCAGCCAAATGTGAGTGGTCATTTACGTTTCCCTGTTACTTCCGAAAACTACAGTGGAGGTCCGCATTTGGCAGTTCGCTAGCCTGACTGCAGCTGGTCTCCGATCAGTGGTGCGCGAAGTCATAGAATGCTGTGCGTTCCTCGTTCTCTGATGGCTGGCGCAGGTGTCAGAGGTGGTCAGACCTGGTCGACCTGAAACTTGAGGAGTACGCCTGCCTTCACGTTTCCATGCGGTCTAACATCAGACCACTGTCACTTCCGAATGCCACACGACTCTGGATACTGAACTATTCGATCACCCGGCCAAATCAAGCGCCTTTCAGGTGCTGACGATGCTGTCCTTCTTAGTGATCACCCAACATCTGACTCTGTTCACACCCCTCATATAGCCTACCATGCCTGCTAACAACACCACATACGAACAACAGCTACGAGCTCTTGTGGCCGTTATGTTTGAAACTTTCTCTGTGTTTTTCCGTTTCTCTCTCTTTCTCTCTCTCTCTCTCTCTCTCCCCCTCTCTCTGTTCATTTACAGTTCGACTCCCATGTCCCCATGAACTTAAGCGTCCAAATTTCTTCTGTCCCGCACTACCTCCCGAAAACTCTCCAGTTTGGAATCCATTAATTCTGTGATGCCATCCTTCCATCTCATCATTTGCCATCCCTTTCTTCTTGTGCCTTAGATTTTTCCCAGCATTAAAGTATTCTGCAGCGACCGTGCCTCTTCGTGATATTCCAAAAGTAGCTATGTTCTTGATTCAGTATCAGGCCTTCCAAAGAACAAACTGGTTTTATTTGCTGTAGTCCGACCTATTCTTTGAAATTGCAGTCAATGGACCTCTGAGTTTTTTCGAACACCACAATTTAAAGAAGTCTATTGTATGACTTTCAGCCTTTCTTATAGTCCAGAATTGCGACTTTAAAGATTTATATACCCACCGATTGTGTGTACGTTCACGAAGTTACATTGACATCCGATTGCTTCTTTTGGATGTTTGACACTTTTGTCAAGACGGTATGTTACCGAAACGCTAAATTTAAGGATTGTTTTTCTATGGGTAAATGAAGTGCATTTGTCATGAAAGCGTCGGAAATTTGGCTCACCTTGCAGAGTTATGTTCATTAATGTCTTATGGAATAATATAATCGAGTAATTCCACATGTAGACCCAAAGGATTCACTGCACATAAAGATCCTATCAGGATAACACCTGGTGTACGCCCTCTAATCACCTGAAGGTAACTAATTAGGAAACTCTAGACATTTCAGTATCTTAGAATATCGTTAGTGTTAATCTAAATATTCGCCGAAGGGAGAGTATTTGCAGCTGTCGAAGACTAAATAAATACAGGCTAATTAATGGAAATTAAATTACAATAATCTTTCCTGTGAAAACAGATTAACCACTGTCATAAATGGTGCAATATAAATATTCTCTCCTGTGGATTACAGATCTGCAACTTTCGCAAGTATTAAATATATGACTGCTAGTTACTAACGGCGAGCTACAGTCGTTGTATTCATGTTGACAAAGCTACATAAAGTCAACATTATTCTCTTCGGTTTCAAACGCCGTTGCTCATTGTGCAAATGGTGTTTCACCTCTCGTACTGAAATTCATGATCTTTCCCTGTTAACGACCACTCACGTCGTGTAACAGTACTGGTCCAAAGTTCTGAATCATCCAGATAGTAACAGTGTGTTCTGTGGCAGCAACGAGGAGAAAAAAGTCCGTGAGAGTCGTGCTTTCCAGATTAAGTACGTAGCACCACACCTCGGAGTACTACTTGTACAGTGCCCAACGCAGACGGCGGCTACACCTGGAGTTTTTAATCTCTGTAATTAGTTAAAAAGAAACTCTGTAGTATTGGTAAGGGACCGAGAGAAATCCGTTGTCACGTTTCGTAAGGCACTTTCTAAGCCTGTTTTGAAAGTAATTTATGAGACCTGCGGAGACCATAAAGTAAAGCTTCAGCGACCTCAAAGTGTGATCCTTCAATGCTGTAATCTTCCTCCTTAACATCCCAAACAAATTTAATGAAATTAAAAATTCAAAGTCAAGCGTGTGGGGTCATGTCCCCTAGAGATACGATGACGATATAGACAGCTCACCGATTATATAAAATTCACCGAGTGGCGTGGTGCAGCGGTTAGCACACTGGGCTCGTATTCAGGAGGACGGCGGTTCAAATCCGCGTTCTATTACGAATTTAAATATGGGGCTAAGGTGATGTTAAGTCTCTTTGCGGGTTCATTTTTTTACACACTGGGGAAAGATGTAACAGTAATGCAGTGGAGGGCGGTGAAAGAGGAAATACTCTTCAAGACCCGGTTTCCGTAAAATCTCTCTCTCTATGCCAAAATCGTTCTCTTGCAACTGGTCCAGAGACTTACATCACTTCAAAATCTTACACCAAAACTTCGCTGTTGTCGGGGTAGCCATCGGTCACGTACTCTATTTCCTCCCATTAGCTTTACAGTTTAAGCAGCAGGAAGATAAGTCCTTACTAATTTCCTGTCTCCCTTCACAGCAAAAAAAATCTGCAGTAGTTCCTTGACTCACCGGAAATGATTTATATTTTCGTTAGAAGGCAGAGGCTGGAACTTGCAGAACTATTTACTGCAGTACAGACACCTCCCTAAACAATTTCTGAACAATATCAAAGGTTCCCTACGTAGCAAAACCTTCGTCTCATTTCTTTAAACATCCAAGACATGAAAATTAACACCTTAAACAACTTCGGAGTGTACTCTACGATCAAAACAGCCAACTCCAACACCATCTAGATGGAAAACCCGAACCAACTGCGAGAACTCGAAGTTGTGACGACAGGAAGAAGTGGCGGAAGTCAACAGCTGTCTTGTGTTGTATCACCAACGGGTTGGAAATTAAAAAAGAAAAAAAAAACTCGTTGATCTGTGTAATCGTTACGAGATTGTTATTTAATTACACAGAAATTACATTTTTTCTTAATAAGTCGTATATGTCTGAGTTGAAAGCAACATAACATACGTTTATGGAGTTTTTTTCATAATGGTTATGAAGTCGTGAGTACCGAAAGGTGATGGGAATTACACAGCGGGAAACAAGGTTCATGTGTTCAAGTTTTCTAAAGTCGACGTAAAGAGCCAGAAATGGCTCCATTCACTTCCAAAGCAGGATGTCGCAGTTACTAATTAGTCAGCGGTAAGTTTTGTTCTGGACGCAATTTACTAATGCATGTTTTAGACTACGGTACAAAATTATTGGTCCTATCACTAGGCTTAACATATTATGATCAAAGTATTTCCCTGCTCATTTTTCAGTTGTATCACAGGCAGTTCAAAGATAGTGACATTATCTAGGAAGGAGCTGCCACAGACCGAAAAACCATTACTCCATTTTCAAAACTACGACTTGATTCAAATACGTTGCTAGGCACTTTTCCGATCTGTCCGGCGTATCTATCTGCAGCTGCAGGACCATCCAGAGAGGGACCAGAAGATAAAAAGGTGCGTGTTGGAGATAGCAGCGTTGTAGGAAAGCATCAAGATTTCTGTACACAGCCGTAACGAGTATTTAAAAATAATTTCATATAACAGCCTACAGGAACTGAAAGACAAAGTTAATATATTATCCTTACAAAATACTGGGGTGAAAACGATGAAAGGAGAGTGTATTCTTTTTATCTTTGGAAATTGTTCGGTTGCTGATGATCACGATGTTGAGCGCCCCACAAACCAAACATCAACATCATCATCATCTTTCTCGCTCTATTTTTGCAGTCCCATTACATAGTGTAGGCCTATATTATGACTGATAACCATTTGAAAGTGGTGATATATTCAAAAGAAGTTTCCTTAAACAAAATTCTGGCCACTTAATTTGTTCTTGAACTTGCACTGGTAACAGAAAATTGTGTGAGTACGACCGACTGTGATGTTCATACCTCAGCATTTTTGTTTAAGAATGTTACCTAAAAATATGTGGAAATTTTACCAAACAACTACAGCCGGCCGCCGTGACCGAGCTGTTCTAGGCGCTTCAGTCCGGAACCACGCTGCTGCTATAGTCGCAGGTTCGAATCGTGCCTCGGGCATGGATGTCTGTGATGTCCTTAGGTTAGTTAGGTTTAAGTAGTTCTAAGTCTAGGGGACTGATGACCTCAGATGTTAAGCCCCATAGTGCTTACAACCATTTTTGAAAAATGCCCAACGTGTTCCTAATAGTTCATACGAGTGCAAAAATAATGCAGCTTTGTTTACAAATGTGGTAGTGGTGTTGTACATGCTATGGGCGAAATTAATGGCAATCATGCTTTCTTCATTGTCTTGCCTCATTTCCACATAAGCAACTACAATATACGCTGATCAGCCAGAACATTATGATCGCCGTCCAATTGTCGATATTAACCCATCCAGGTGATATGAGCGTCACCTTACGAGAAACGACCGTTGATCAGAAACACATACCGTACTATCAATCAAAGTGCTGTCCGTGCGTAGAATGAGGAAGGCGCGTGATCTATCTGAGTTTGACCGAGGGAACATTGCGGTGGCCATTTCGGAAACTGCACGAGTTGTCGGGTGTTCGAGGGGTGCTAAGTGTCTTCAAAACGTAGCGAAACCAAGGTGAAACCATGTCCAGAGTCGTGGAATTTAGCTACCATCCCTCATTACACATGTCGCTCGTCGTAGGCTGGACAGACTGACAAAATAGGACAGGCGACGAGCTGTGGCGCAACTAACATCAGATTTTAGTATTAGTCTACCTGAACACAAAATGCACCGAACACTCCAAAAAGTTGTCCTCCGCACCCTGTAACCTCCCCCTCACTTATCGACCTTAATGACAGTGAAAAATTAAACCGCGTGTACCTAATGGAAATTTGGGAAAAGCCATCATCAGTAAAGTTAATCTGTTGGTAAAGAGGGAGGAAGGCTTACATCTAAATGAGAGGAAAAATGCAAATGAAATTTGGTTGAAATTAATTTGGAAAGGGTAAAGTTAATAAAGAACGTAAATGCGCGGTAGTTACGTTAACAATTAACTGGAGTTAATTAGATATTTGAGATTTGGGGAAAATTACGGTCGCCAGTCCTACGGACAACTACTATAATAAAAGTAAGGTTAATGCACATATAACTAGCACTAAAAGCGTGGCAACTGAAGGTTGACACGTGTTGTGTGAAAACTGAAAGTTTGTCAGAAGTAATATATTTCGCTACACTCTGACTTAATTTAGCAAAAGAATTAATAAAACCGGAAAACTGAAAGTTACTTTAGTGGCTGAAATTAATAGTTAACTTTCTTTCTGCAGCACTAAGAAATTAAATAAAATAAGGTTAGTCTTGGGCTACCTCAACAATCATCTCAAAAGCAACTTGAATCTACGCAATTTAGAAATAAGAGATTTAACTTTGAACTTGAATTAAATGCTTTTGAACAATTAACAATAGTAAAATTTAGTACGTACCAAGCTGAGGTGCAGTCACAAGTAAGCTAAAATATGGTAAAAAAACTGCGCTTGTGTAATCTAAATATAGTTCTCTTCGGTTATTGAAGCCAGCTATAAATACTTTAACTGAACTTTGAAATTAAAGCAGTGAAAGACAATGATATTACTTTAATGTTGGCGTTTGAATTTCAACGACACTCGGTTTCATTTCGGAAAAGGAAGGGACCATGCTTGGTAATGCAATAGGGACAATGAGCAACAAAGCTTCATGCTAAGTTGCTGTATTTTAGTGATGCAAATGGAACAGTTTGAAAAGCTGAGGTCTGCCATACAGTTATAAAACTCTACGTGCTTTCATTCTTCCTTGTTGGTTGATTGAAAGTTTGAAGTCGTCGATCGAGGAGGTGGCGACAGTCACTTATTGTTGGCCGTCGCTGTTGCAGAAGCTGGATGTTGGCGAGCCTTCTTCTCGACACGGTCACCAAGCGAAACGGGCTCTTTATGTGTGCCAGCTAATGTTTCCCGTCCGCGACACCGTGCCAGAAACTATCATAGCAAGTCTAGCGCAATCACATGCTGCCAAACCCCGAAAGCGCGGCAACTCGCGGGAGCGTCACTCAACACACCCGCTCCATCGCCCTACTGCAGCAGACTCTGCTCTGCCTGCGCTCCACGCGGCAGAGTTAAGACTACTCAAGATCCTAAACACTTTGGTTCTCCACACGGCCTGTCGATGTAATCGTTCGATGGCATAGTTCTCCCTAGGCAAGACCCAGCGTAAAAATACAAATAATATTTACAAAACAAACCAATTATACATCGACATAAATGCATATATATATATATATATATATATATATATATATATATATATATATAAATTGTATAAAAATTACAATATATAAAGACACAGAAATATCGTATCTTCAGGTAGCAAAATAAGGAAAAAATTTATAGTACAATAGATGGAAATAGGAGGATGTTCATTTCCGGCGTTACGAGCCGACGACCCATCCATGTGCCAATGTTAAGACCACGACATCGGCAACTACAATTGAAATGGGCACGTGACCATCGACACTGGATGATGACGGAGTGGCAGAGCGTTGCATGGTCTGATGAATCGCGATACTTTCTTCATCATGTAGATGGAAGGGCGTGAATCCGTAGTCTTCCAGGGGAGCAGCTCCGTGACACTCGTACCGTAGGTCGGAGACAAGCTGGCGGTGGCTCCATTATGCTCTGGTGGACATTCACGTGGGGATCCATGGGTCCAGTGGGGCTCGCGTAAGGCGCCATGACGGCCAAGCAATATCGTATGCTGGTTGCAGACCACGTACAGCCCTTCACGACAATCGCATTTCCTGACGGCAGTGGCATTTTTCAACAAGATAATGCGCCATGTCAGAAGGCCAGGAGTGTGATGGGGTGGCTCCAGGAACACAGTGGTGAGTTCCAATTGATGTGCTGTCCCCCCCCCCCCCAACTCGCCAGCCGTGAACCCTATCGATTACATCTGGGACGTGATTGAACGTAGCGTCAGGGCTTCTCTCCTCCCCCCCCCCCCCCCCGGGAATTTTCGGGAATTAGATGACGTGTGCGTGCACATGTGGTGCCAAGGCTGCACTACATTACGTTCGCCACTTGGCTATGATGTCACGCTATTGTTGTTTGGCCTTGTCTCTAGGTGGTGTTTGAGCGTCCCGGAGCAGCTACAACCATCGAGACTCGTCTCCAGCAGCGTGCTGATACCCGCGGCGCTCTTCGCTCCGGCGATGCTCCACGTCGTCCCCAGCACACTCGTGGCATCTAACACGAATTTTTTTTTTAAAAAAAAAAAAGAAATGAACAGTCACACACTCCACACCGAAGTCGGCACTTATCCTCGTTTCTCCTTCGCACGGTTCACACGACACATTAACTCAGGGTAGAATAACAGAGTTCCACAACCTTACTTGGATCACCATACCGTCTAGCCTTTCCGATTTATGTTTTCAGTACTTTCCATATATTGCTCCAGCCACATTCTGGAGTGGTTTCTTTGAAAGGAGGACAGCTGATTTCCCTGTCCATTGCTTTGTAATCCAAGCATGCGCCCATCCCTAAAGCCACCTGACACGCGACGAGGCAGCCAACGTTGACGTGAACGCTGAGGGTTCATGCGACCTCACGAAAGACAGCAACGTCGACACACGGGACGAGCTGGTTAACATCATTCGCTCTTTCAGCGCTCTCCAGTGGCCGTTGTCGGCTTTATTTGGCTCGAAAACCACACAGTTCCTTCATGAAAATGGGCGCGCGTAAAATAGCTGCGTTGACTGTGTTACCGACTGTCGAAGAAGAGCGGAGAAAATCCCAAAGAATATTCTGGACTCGTCGATGGCCTCAGCAGCAAATTGTTGGATGGTGAACACTACGTAAGACTGTACGGTGAGCGAAGATACACACTAGCAAAAGTCATTCGGAAATTCCATTGATCTGTCATCCCATTTTCGGTTTCAAACTGAATACAGTTAAGGTATAGTGTCTACTGTCATTTTGCACGTACATAATGTCAATGTTCTCGACTTGCATTGACTGCCAACATTGAAATAACGTATTACTTACACAGATTTCAAGATCGAAATTCATTTCGTAATTTCGATCGAATGGAAGAGAAGCTTTTTTCGAAGCTGCTCACCATCACTGAAATAGGTACTTACCGGAAAGATACAAACGTCAGTTAGTTCGTCCACAAACCTGGAGATGGGTATGTATATTTTACAAGAAGTTTCATAAAAACTTTCCAGTCGTTGGCCTTTGCAACAGTAATTCTGGCATGCACATTACTTATTATAAGTAACATCGACTTTTTAGATAATGCTTGTATTAAATCTACATCTACATCTACATCCATACTCCGCAAGCCACCTGACGGTGTGTGGCGGAGGGTACCCTGAGTACCTTGAAAGGTGGTTACACTGAGCCACAGCGCCAGAGATTGCGCCAAAGAGTTTTATTCCGCCGCCTCCACTGGCTGCGCTTGTCGAGATGTGGCAGTAGTCAGTGCTTGTTGAGAAGTAGTAGTAGTCAAGTCGTTGTTGAGATGTCGTCGTAGTGAGTGCTTGTGCAGATCTTGCTGAGAGAGTATTGATAGCTGTGCTATTTGTGGCCATGTTGTGTGCAGTTGTTTGATGGGCTAGACAGCAGATGTTGTTCGAATGGAGATATTGTAATGATCAGAGTGCTTTTCGTCAATATATATGAAGGTAAAAAAAATTCCTTTTTTTTATTATGTCTTAAACAATGCCTCGTCACAGGTTCAGTCAACAAAGCATCTGGCTCGTGTTCTTGTATTAGAGTGTAATTCTGGTTTTCTTGCGCAATTATGGTATTTCTATTTTTTTTAATTACTTCAGTATAAATGGTATTTAAAATTTCTTGTCTTATTGAAGAAGAACCGTGCCAGATGTGTACGTTGAATCACACTTCCACACACAGAACAGTTATACTTGTACTTTGGTTTCGTACATTTTATAGTTGCTGGGGATTTAATTAATTAATTGTGTTAACGGAAATTTTCTTTCATTCTTTGTTGTTATTCTATGCAGTCAGATTCCGTACTAAAACTAGTCAGGGCCAACCGTTTACGAGACTTCGTAGCCGGACATACAGCGACTAAAATTAAAAATATTTGCATTCTAAATAATTAAGCCCCCACGCAACCTCTATCGGTTCTCCCTTCTATCGCAGTCTCGTATTGTTCGTGGAAAGAAGGATTGTCGGTATGCTTCTGTGTGGGCTCTAATCTCTCTGATTTTATCCTCATGGTCTCTTCGCGAGATATACGTAGGAGGGAGCAATATACTGCTTGACTCTTCGGTGAAGGTATGTTCTCGAAACTTTAACAAAAGCCCGTACCGAGCTACTGAGCGTCTCTCCTGCAGAGTCTTCCACTGGAGTTTATCTATCATCTCCGTAACGCTTTCGCGATTACTAAATGATTCTGTAACGAAGCGCGCTGCTCTCCGCTGGATCTTCTCTATCTCTTCTATCAACCCTATCTGGTACGGATCCCACACTGCAGAGCAGTATTCAAGCAGTAGGCGAACAAGCGTACTGTAACCTACTTCCTTTGTTTTCGGATTGCATTTCCTTAGGATTCTTCCAACGAATCTCAGTCTGGCATCTGCTTTACCGACGATCAACTTTATATGATCATTCCATTTTAAATCACTCCTAATGCGTACTCCCAGATAATTTATGGAATTAACTGCTTCCAGTTGCTGACCTGTTATTTTGTAGCTAAATGATACGGGATCTATCTTTCTATGTGTTCGCAGCACATTACACTTGTCTATTTGAGATTCAATTGCCATTCCCTGCACCATGCGTCAATTCGCTACAGATCCTCCTGCATGTCAGTACAATTTTCCATTGTTGCAAACTCTCGATACACCACAGCATCATCTGCAAAAAGCCTCAGTGAACTTCCGATGTCATCCACAAGGTCATTTATGTATATTGTGAATAGCAACGGTCCTATGACACTCCCTCGCGGCACACCTGAAATCACTCTTACTTCGGAAGACTTCTCTCCATTGAGAATGATATGCTGCGTTCTGTTATCTAGGAACTCCTCAATCCAATCACACAATTGGTCTGATAGTCCATATGCTCTTACTTTGTTGATTAAACGACTGTGGGGAACTGTATCGAACGCCTTGCGGAAGTCAAGAAACACGGCATCTACCTGTGAACCCGTGTCAATGGCTCTCTGAGTCTCGTGGACGAATAGCGCGAGCTGGGTTTCACACGACTGTCTTTTTCGAAACCCAGGCTGATTCCTACAGAGTAGATTTCTAGTCTCCAGAAAAGTCATTATACTCGAACATAATACGTGTTCCAAAATTCCACAATTGATCGACGTTAGAGATATAGGTCTATAGTTCTGCACATCTGTTCGACGTCCCTTCTTGAAAGCGGAGATGACCTGTGCCCTTTTCCAATCCTTTGGAACGCTACGCTCTTCTAGAGACCTACGGTAACAGCTGCAAGAAGGGGGGCAAGTTCCTTCGCGTACTCTGTGTAAAATTGAACTGGTATCCCATCTGGTCCAGCGGCCTTTCCTCTTTTGAGCGATTTTAATTGTTTCTCTATCCCTCTGTCGTCTATTTCGATATCTACCATTTTGTCATCTGTGCGACAATCTATAGAGGGAATTACAGTGCAGTCTTCCTCTGTGAAACAGCTTTGGAAAAAGACACATAGTATTTCGGCCTTTAGTCTCTCATCCTCTGTTTCAGTACCATTTTGGTCACAGAGTGTCTGGACATTTTGTTTTGATCCACCTACCGCTTTGACGTAAGACCAAAATTTCTTAGGATTTTCTGCCAAGTCAGTACATAGAACTTTACTTTCGAATTCCTTGAACGCCTCGCGCATAGCCCTCCTCACACTACATTTGTAATTTTTGTTTGTCTGCAAGGCTTTGGCTATGTTTATGTTTGCTGTGAAGTTCCCTTTGCTTCTGCAGCAAACTCGATTGTTGTACCACGGTGGCTCTTTTCCATCTCTTACGATCTTGCTTGGCACATACTCATCAAACGCATATTGTACGATGGTTTTGAACTTTGACCACTGATCCTCAACACTATCTGTACTTGAGACAAAACTTTTGTGTTGAGCCGTCAGGTACTCTGTAATCTGCTTTTTGTCACTTTTGCTAAACAGAAAAATCTTCCTACCTTTTTTAATATTTCTATTTACGGCTGAACTCATCGATGCCATAACCGCTTTATGATCGCTGATTCCTTGTTCTGCGTTAACTGTTTCAAATAGTTCGGGTCTGTTTGTCACCAGAAGGTCTAATATGTTATCGCCACGAGTCGGTTCTCTGTTTAACTGCTCAAGGTAGTTTTCAGATAAGGCACTTAAAAAAATTTCACTGGATTCTTTGTCCCTGTCACCCGTTATGAACGTTTGAGTCTCCCAGTCTATATCCGGAAAATTAAAATCTCCACCCAGAACCATAACATGGTGGGGAAATCTACTCGAAATATTTTCGAAATTTTCCTTCAGGTGCTCTGCCACAACAGCTGCTGAGCCAGGGGGCCTATAGAGACATCCAATTACCATGTCTGAGCCTGCTTCAACCGTGACCTTCACCCAAATCATTTCACATTTCGGATCTCCGTCAATTTCCTTCGATACTATTGCACTTCTTATCGCTATAAGTTAGAAAGACCCAGAATCTTTCAGAAAACGGGAAGTGAAAAAAAATATTTCGGAGGACGCAAACTCACCACTTTTCACTTCGCAGACCGGAACACACAACACTACCAATTACGCTACAGCTTTGAAATAACAGCTGTGTCCCCTTATGTGGTACAGACTGTCTGAAGATTCGATCAACATACGTCATCATTTGAAATTTAATACGCAAACTTTACCAAAAAGGCACACTTTCGACAGATCATTATTGTGACTGTATATTTTCATAACACACAAGTTATTACGCTAGAAACATCAACTACATGAAGCCTTTACCTCGCGATATGTAGCTACCCGCCATTTTACTGTAGCAAATCCCAGTTTAAGCGACGTATTTTCGAGTGATCAGCTTTATGATACTTTGGAACAGCTTACATTCATACACGTGCTCTATGAGAAACAATCCACCAAATACGATGTTTAACGGCATATAATATACTGGCCCCTATATTCCGCTTCACACGCAACACGATGTCGCATGTTCCGCTCCGAGAGGTAAAAATCTGACATGCCATTTTCTTTACTTCACTGTCCGCAGTGTGGTATGACGTTATATTCCACGCTGTGACGTCACCCACGCCTCGTCTAGGTGCGTTTTCACGTCCCGTGAGAGGACGACTTAAGGACATGGCGGTCGACGGGACGTTAAACTGCAATTCCTTACTATTTTTCAATAAAATTCGACAAGTGTTACTTCTTACTACCACAGTTACTACTTCAACGTTAGAGCCACCATAATGCAATCCGTGACGTAGGTTATCTTAGAATGCCGTTGAAGCAAACACTACCACTTTCAATGGTAATGGATACTTACTCTTCTGGGGTGCGGCATCTGGTCTCTTTACTTTGTCGTGTGAGCGAGAGAACTCATTTGATGCACCTTGGATCGATTGATAATACTAGGAAAGGTGGTTTTTCAGATTAAACCTGCCAGTGAATGTTAAAGTTAATACAGCGGCAAATATAAACTTAGCATCCAAATCAGCACGTTACCTTGCTCTTGACGTCTGAAAGTTATGTGGTTCCGCAAAACTAACATTATTACAGATGCAACAGACAAAGGTAAGACGACGGTTCAATCCCGCGTCCGGCCATCCTGATTTAGGTTTCCCGTGATTTCCCTAAATCGCTCCAGGCAAGTGCCGGCCGACTGCCTTCCCCATCCTTCCCTAATCCGATGAGACCGATGACCTCGCTGTCTGGTCTCCTTCCCCAATCAACCCCCAACCCCAACAAAGGTAAGAAACCACACCTCTGCAGCCAAATAATAACGCTTGCTTGGTTTATAAGAGATAGGAAAAACACTGATCAGATAGTGCCCCTCACTTTATCATAAGTTATTTAGGAATTAAGACAAACATATGTAAACGTTACAGTAAATATCAATACTGGACAGTGGTTAAGTATGGTACTATGACTAGTTGCCTAAACTGAGCAACTGAATGAAGTGTTGGAAAATGCATAGACAGACGACAAGTGTAAGCGAATTTTGTTTGCCTAGAGCTTGCGCTGATAGAGGGAAAGTGAAATAGTAAACAGCAATAACATTACTTGCTGGAAATTCGGATTTGGTGGCCAAAGCTTGGAGTGCCCTTTCTGGAGTAGCAACCAGCGACGCACGAAAATGGTTAATCGGAAACCATTGCATCTACACATATCATATTTGCGCTAGCACAAAATCATGTGTGTAGAATGTACGTGGTGCAAATCTCAGCTAAAATAGTCTAAATGAACTAAAAGAATCAGCGAAAGAGGAAGGCAATGAATTCCGACTCGTTGTTTTCTTACCTCGATTCTACAGGACCGACTTAATCAGCCCACTCCTCAACTACCGAGAAAGCATCGCTGTTTCTTTCTATAGACGCACCGTTGTTTTCTAAAGTTGGTAGACACCAAAATTAAGCCGAGCTACTTAGGAGGGGTATTCGTAAAGGGGCGTGACATCACTTCTCTTTGACGGGAATCTGCTATGAGATCTCTCCTCTCAACGGTCCTTTCAGTATATTCTGTCGCGATGAGCAAAGACAGTGTTTTAAAATAAACCGTGCTCCACCTTGGTTAATATCTTCAATATTGCCAAGGCGTGTTGCTACATGCTGCATTTTGGAAGGCCCAAGAAAGAAAAGTCATTTAAAATGAATTTCCCTTCGTCTTAGTAAATCTCTTAAATACTTTAAAGATGTACTGCAACCTGCAATATAGTTTTCCAGCCCCTCAGCAGCTAACTGATACCTTACTAGAGTTTTAATCATTTCAATTGCTGAGAAATTAAAATATCAGTTTATATTAATTGCTAACGAATCCGGAAACGTTTCCCAATAGTGAAATATGTATGAAAACTGGAAATAAGTCAGAATATCCTTTTCCTCCCCCTCTCCGTCCCTATCTTCCTCACCTCTCTCTGTTCATCTGCTCCTTCTCCTTCTTTATGTCCATTTCCTCCTCACCCCTACTCCGTCCATCTATCCCTCCCTCTTTCTCTCTCTGATCTTGAGCCTTGTTTATTGTTGATTCAAATTCAGATTTCGCAGTAGTATTCTAATCGGCAGCTGATAACCCATAAATACAGCTTTTCTCTTTTGTACTAAAAAGGACTGCGAGGGAGAAAACAAAACATCAAATTGTTGTGTATGTAAATTATATATGTATAATGAGGAATAATTTGTATGGGACGAACAGTTTGTTTAAATGCCCTACTATCGCACTTAAAACTGATTGCGAGAAAGAAAACAAAATAGAACATATTCACTGCAGAACAAAGCGATTTGTTTGATGGTTTGTAGTTATGTTTGGAAGCCTGGTTTGGGTAGTGGAAAAGATGCATTACTTAAAGGAAAGCTGCATGTTCGTGGCTGTGTGGATGCTGGGAGTTTGCAGGGATTATTGTATCAGTAGCTATGTTATTTTTGAAAATTGGAAGTACTCGTTTTCCTGTACTCTTATTGATGTCACGGTTCAAGAAATTTTTGGAAGAGACTCCAGGCTCCATTGTAAAGAGAATTATCTTATGTTGTGAATTTACTTACTTCAGTAGCATACCTAACTGACAAGAGGTACCGGTCCACAAACAAAGCGCATCATCGACAGCCAACAACAATTGTTCAGTAGTTTCAAAGCCTGGTGCAAGGTTCACATTCACTGGCAACATTTCAGATAGTCTTACAAAAAATGTTAAACTCTCGCAACTACACACCTGCATTTTATAATACCAATAACATATTAAAATTTTTATTCAAAAGTAAAGACAAAATGTAATCCTTGGTACAGAGTGGCGTATATAAAACCATTTCCAACCAGTGTGGAAATGTGTAAATTGGTCACTGAGGCAGAGCTATTGCAAATAGGCTACATGAACATGAGAGGAGCTGGCGATTAAGGAAGAAAGATTCAACCTTTTCCGACCACTTTTAAAAGAAAACCAGCCATATGATGTAGGACGTGAAGTTTTACATTCTGTAAAAAAAGTAGAAAGATGAACCTCCTGGAAATAACGGAAATCGACAAACACATGACACAGAATATCAGCTTAATACTAAATGAATTCCATTTTACCCCTTGTAAAATTAAGTGTTCGATACAAATACTAGATTCAGACCATAAATTCATTTTATTTCTCGTTATTTGTTATCTGTATCTCCACATAAAAACTTTGATTGCCTCTTTTTTTAATTAATATAGTGATTGTAATAGTTTTCCACGTATACACTTTATCATTTTTTATCTTCTGTACAAATTATTTCTGTGTAATTCGCACATCATGTCTATTTGTGTTTGTCACAGTCAGTTGTCACTCGAAGATGGTCTCAGAACCCGAAAGTCGGTTTATGGTCAAATACCTATAACTCTGTAGAATATAAGGAAGTGCTTTCCTGTTTGCTATTATTATCATGTACTGCCAAGCACCGACGGAAAATTCAATTAACATTAATCAAATACACTATCAAAATTTTGAAAGAAACGTTCAGCATTCCATCATCTGGACCGGAAGCCTTGCTTTTATTAAGTGATTTAAGCCGCTTCGTTACTCCGAGGATATCTACTTCTATGTCTCTCATCTTGGCACTTGTTCTCGATTGGAATTCAGGAATACTTACTTCGTCTTCTTTGGTGAAAGAGTTCGCATGCTTTTCTTGCTGCTTCTGCAACAGTGATCTGCCCCTTTTTGTGTACCATGGGGGATAAGTAGCATCACTTATTAATTTATGTGGTATATATCTCTCAATTGCTGACGATACTATCTCTTTGAAACCATTCCACAACTTTTCTACGCTTGCATGATCAGATCCGAAGGAGTGCAGACTGTCTCTTAAAATGGTGTTAAGAGAATTTTTATCAGCTATTTTAAAGAGATATACTTTGCGTTTCTTTTTGATGGTTATCGGTGTTACGCTATTCAGCCTAGCAGCTACTGCCTTGTGGTCGCTAATCCCTGTATTCGTCACGATACTCACTATTTGTCCAGGATTATTTGTTGCTAAGAGGCCAAGTATGCTTTCGCAACCATTTACACTTCGAGTGGGCTCATGAAATAACTGTCCAAAATAATTTTCTGAGAAAGCATTCAGTAGAATTTCGGATGACGTTTTATGCCTGCCGTCGGGTTTAAACGCATATTTTTTCCAGCGTATCGAGGGTAGATTAAAGTCACCACCGACTATAATTGTATACGTGGGGTACCTATTTGAAATGAGACTCAAATTGTCTTTGAACTGTTCAGCAACTATATCTTCTGAGTCGGGGGGGGGGGGGGGGGGGGGTTGGTAGAACGATCCAATTAATAGTTTAGTCCGATTGTCAAGTATGACCACACCATTTCGCAGGAACTTTCTGCTTCAATTTCAATACAAGGTAAACTACTACTGACAACAATAAATACTCCACCACCAATTGTATTTAATCTATCCTTTCTGAACACTGTTAGATCGTTTGAAAAAAAAATTCTGCTGAACTTATTTCCGGCTTTAGCCAGCTCTCTGTACATATAAGTATTTGAGCTTCAGTGTTTTCTATTAGGTCTTGGAACTCTGGTTCTTTCCCAACACAGATACGACTATTTACAACTACAATATCGATCGTTTCTACAACTAAACTTACTTTGTTTTACCTGCCCCCTTTTAGACGGACGCCGTTTTTGTGGTTCCCTGAGATCCTCTAACCTATAAAACCGCCCAGTCCCTTCCACATAGCCCCCGCTACCCGTGTAGCTGCTTCCTGTGTGTAGTGGACTCGTGACCTATTAAGCGGAACCCGGAAACCCACCAACCGATGGTGCAAGTCAAGGAATCTGCAGCCTATACGGTCACAGAACCGCCTGAGCCTCTGATTCAGATCCTCCACTCGGCTCTGCACCAAAGGTCCACAGTCGGTTCTATCGACGATGCTGCAGATGGTGAGCTCCACCTTAATCTCGAAAGCAAGACTAGCAGTCTTTACCATTTCCGCAAGCCGCCCGAAACCAGAGAGAATCTCCTCCGATCCAAAGCGACGTACGTCATTCGTACCGCGATGAGCCACCACCTGTAGCTGGCTGCACATGAAGTTATCAGCATGAGCAGATACAGATGGGAACATGTACATTGTATTTTGTAGAACTGACAACAAGCAAACAGTTTAATCATTTAACAATACATCTTGAAATGGATGTCTGAGGCTTGGAAGCCATGTGCAGCTATTAGGGAAAGGAGCACCTCGAAGCACTTACTGGGTACAGAATGCTGAACCCAAGAATTTTTCGCACCGATGTGCAGACAATGCGTTTGGCCAAAGATGCGGAAAAACTGTCTACCTGGACCTACCTGTTAGTCGCTTCTAGCCACAGCAATGGTAGGGGCGCGAGGGAAATCTATGTCGCCCAGCCAACAGTTTGGACAGTGTCGTAAATGCTCTCTGTGAGCAGGGATGGCGAAAATAAAAATTATTGATTGTTAGTCTGCCCCATGTAAGACGTGTCATATTTGCATGGAGACATAGATCTTAATATTACAAAGAATTCTTTTCTTCTTATTTGAAGGGAGCGAAATATACTGGATGCCATATTTCCGTAGGGGTCTGCTGATCTTCCCAGGTAGTAGGCCAGTGCAAGGTAGATAAGCAAGTATTGACTTCTCTTACTGGGTCTCAAACGATTCCTCAGTATTCTTGATTTGGATTGTATCGTCAATCTGATGATATGAGTGCCCATTCCTTCGGAACCCTGTTTGTAGGCACTGAAATTTTTCGACGAGGCTATCCTTGTCTGAAAGTGTTCGATCAGAGTCTTTAATGCCGAATTTCTTCGTGACGCGTAGTGATGGCTTGAAGCGTGATGATAGAGGTCAGTGTGCATAGATTTTCTACACACACCGTCCTTTCTTCTGTTAACTAACACTTACAGCAAAGTTTCATTGTGAATTTTCTGTTATAATGATAGAGGTTAAATGTTCCAGGAACTCTTGAAGTTCCTCCGCTCCAGGTGGCTACACCACAAACGTCCCGTTCACGTACCGACAGAAACACGTGGTTTCAATGTGGGGTATTCTAGTGCCTTTGCTTCAAATAGTTCTTTGTACAGGTACGCCTCGATAGGCAATGACGGACTACCCATCACCACGCCGTCGTTTTGTTCACAATATTTCACGTCGAACAGGAAATAAAATCATGTCACATCGTACCTAAAAAGTTCTGTGAAACAATAATCAAACTTTTCCGCTACTAGTCACAAGGAACCAGAAAGTGGAACCCAGGAAAGAGGGAGACTACATCTAAACTGACCATATTATCCCTACCCTGAAGCTGCAATTGACTGCGGCGATGGTTCAGATGGTTCAAATGGCTCTGAGCACTATGGGACTTTACATCTGAGGTCATCAGTCCCCTTGAACTTAGAACTACTTAAACCTAACTGACCTAAGGACATCACGCACATCCATGCCCGAGACAGGATTCGAACCTGTGACCGTACCAGTCACGCGGTTCTGGACTGAAGCGTCTAGAACCGCTCGGTCACAGCAGGCCGGCCACTGAGGCGATGTTCAGAATCTGTACACCATTACTGCTCACAACTTTTAATTTTCATTCTTATTTCGTTCTCAACAGTTTTCAGTCAAATGTGATTTCATAGCTTCTGTCAGACGCTCGCAATTAGACGTTCGCAATGTTGCCAGGAATATGTGCAGCATGAATAAATATGCCGCGGAATGTATGATCCAGTGAATTTTGCAGATATATTAAAACCATGACCTGGCCCAGATATCAAAACCTTGTCTTTTGCTTCCCAAAGTAAAATTCCACCTACTTAACGATCCAGAGCATTTTCAGTTGTATGTCTGTTCCTTTCTCAGCATGTACGTTCATCGAACTGTAACAGTAATGAAATACTGGTGGACAAGACTCTCACTGAAACGAATGAATGATAAGAGGGCAAAGGAAGTTCTTTGCTGGATTCCTATGGATGAGAAAAGATCAGAACGACGATCACAAGTATGTGAATGACTTTAGAGAACATGGCAGAAAAACCAGGATCCATGTACATAGCTAAATGCCACAATACATAGGAAAGTCCCTAGTAATATGTTCAACTTTCAGGGATTCGTTTACTTATTCACTGGCGTCTTTATGGACTTCCATTGAAACCTGATGCCCGATTAGTTATTTACAAATTTTTCTCACTATACTTTGATCCTCGTTTCGTGATCTTAGAATCCGGTTTCCATGAATCCACAACATGCATTGTATTTGCAGGTGTCATGCCGACCAGAGATACGAAAGAAAAGATCACCGGCTTATCTGTCTTGGTATCGCTTCATTTACTAGCGTAGCCGCTGAAATCAGAGACTGACATTTTCGCTCCTTATTCTGGCACAGGTCCTTCAGTCCGCTCACCTCCTGACACAGATAAAGCGTCTTCGCGGAGAAACACGATCATTACGTCTTCTGGGCGTTGACCTTCGCTTTTCACCGGCAGCCATATGCCAATCGAAATTACATGCAACTGGCTTTTGGCCCACGGCTTTCATCGCTTCTGCCGTTACGCAAGTTTACGGACACGCGATGCTAGTGCACGTGCCTTGCGAAATGGTTAATGAAATGATTCCTGACACCTATCTACGGAGGTAAGTCAATAAGTATATGCGATCAATTTTTATAATTTATTACTACAAAAGTTGTCGCCATAATATGGCTGACACTGTTGCACAGAACTGCGTCTTGAACAGTCAATATATTCCTGTGACCTGCATTCATCTCTCATGTTTATCAACTGGTACAGTTACATACTTTCGATATGTAATCATATCGTGTAGCACAACTGATCTAGAAGTCCAGAAACATGCTTTCTCGACGATGACATGTCGCAGACAGGCCAGATTTTAACACTTCATCGAGGACTTGGGAATTGCTGTAAAGCCGAAATCATGATTGTGTAAAATAAATGAACAATTTACAGCCAATGGCGGAAATTTCTTTCAGAAACGTTCTACATGACTGCGGTTTCCACGAAGGAATATCATTCTTGCTGTTTTGTGGGTTTCGGATAGAAGTCGACTGTATGTCTCCAATCCCAATAACTTTGTGTGAATTGTGACGCTGCGTAAAAAAATCAGTAAATATGACAGCCTTAGACGGACTCGCAAAAGTAAGGGACGTTTGCGTATCGTATGATTGTTTTTCATGCGCCTAGTGGAGGTCACATAAATTATTTGTTGTTGTTGTTGTTGTTGTTGTGGTCTTCAGTCCTGAGACTGGTTTGATGCAGCTCTCCAAGCTACTCTATCCTGTGCAAGCTTCTTCATCTCCCAGTACCTACTGCAGCCTACATCCTTCTGAATCTGCTAAGTGTATTCATGTATTGGTCCCCCTTTACGATTTTTACCTTCCACGCTGCCCTCCAGTACTAAATTGGTGATCTCTTGATGCCTTAGAACATGTCCTACCAACCGATCGCTTCTTCTACTCAAGTTGTGCCACAAACTCCTCCTCTTCCCAATTCTATTCAGTACCACCTCATTAGTTATGTGATCTACCCATCTAAGAAACGCTTTCCTTGCCATTGCCAGTCTACATTTTATATCCTCTCTACTTCGATGGTAAAAATCGTAGAGAGAGACCAAGAGATGAATACACTAAGCAGATTCATAAGGATGTAGGTTGCAGTAAGTACTGGGAGATGAAAAAGCTTGCACAGGATAGAGTTGCATGGAGAGCTGTATCAAACCAGTCTCAGGACTGAAGACCACAACAACAACAACTACTTCGACAATCATCAGTTATTTTGCTCCCCAAGTTACAAAACTCCTTTACTACTTTAAGTGTGTCATTTCCTAATCTAATTCCCTCAGCATCGCCCGACTTAATTCGACTACATTCAATTATCCTCGTTTTGCTTTTGTTGATGTTCATCTTATACCCTCCTTTCAAGACACTGTCCATTCCGTTCAACTGCTCTTCCAAGTCCTTTGCTGTCTCTGACAGAATTACAATGTCATCAGCGAACCTCAAAGTTTTTATTTCTTCTCCATGGATTTTAATGCCTACTCCGAGCTTTTCTTTTGTTTCCTTTACTGCTTGCTCAATATACATATTGAATAGCATCGGGGAGAGGCTACAACACTGTCTCACTCCGTTCCCAACCACTGCTTCCCTTTCATGTCCCTCAACTCTTATAACTGCCATCTGGTTTCTGTACAAATTGTAAACAGCCTTTCGCTCCCTGTATTTTACCCCTGCCACCTTCAGAATTTGAAAGAGAGTATCCCAGTCGACATTGTCAAAAGGTTTCTCTAAGTCTACAAATGCTAGAAACGTAGGTTTGCCTTTATGAAAGGTAAATAAAACTTTGGTATTGAACGCAACTGAAAAACGTAGCCCAAGGTTATACGTGCATGCCTTCTAAAGATATACCCTTGCAAAATCAGATGGTTCTTACGAAAAATATAAACTTCCTCGTGCGGTATGTAAATTAATTCCAAGAATCTAATTTCACCACAATCCTTCCCAACGCCCGCATGGGCGTGTCACACGATCCTCGCACCCCCATCCCCCTACTCACATTTCACCCCTTCTTTGTCACGACGCCCACCACTGAAATCACATCATTGTGTTATTGGTGGTCGAAAAAATCGTTTCAGATACACCTCCGCTCAGAGCTGACAGGAAAAGGCCTTACAGGATGACATAAAGGGCATCAATAAAACCACCGCTTTCCCTGGGGCGTTTATTCTCATACATTTCGATACTGAAAACCACAGTTCGCAGCCTGACGGGTAACAGGATTCTTAACAACCTTTTCACCGGTGACAACTCTCCCCTCCCTCCTGCCCTTCCCTGGATGATTGAAGCCTTCTCTAAGGACGTCCACAGCCAGCAACCCCACTGAACACGATCGCACCTCTTTGCAGTCCAGAATGTTAGCAACTTGCACTCTGTTGTACAGGTAGAAACCATTAAGGTCCGTTCAAATATATTCGACGAAATTTCAACACGATCCGAAGCAGCGAATGGTGCTCATGTTTCTTTTGACCACCTGTTTTGCGCCCTCTTGTGAGGTGATCAAGGGACGGTGTGACGTTGCCATATGTGTGAATAAAACGGCAAAGGGTCGCCTAAGACCACTGTAAGGTACTCACCTTATGAACCTTACACCAACCAGTTCACCAACATCGCCCGCCTTCTTGAGCACTTTGCAGATGTATCTGTAATTTAGGCTGCTATGTTTGGTGAGTAAAATGACATAGTCGACAGTGTCGGAGGATTGGTAGAATCTAAGAAGCTCATGTTAGTTCCCTTTGGTGTATCCATGGCAAGCTTCTGGTCATTTTTTGTTACCTTTATTAAGGCATATGTTGCTCTACGGTTTTTAGGTTGTAGATGAGTAGCTGTTATTTGGTCATGGATTATACATTCTAAGGCCTTGGATAGTGCAGGAAGAATTAAAATAGGTCGGTAATCAGAGGATACTGTGGTATCATCGTTTTTCCGTTGTGGCTTAACTAGTCCTTCTTTCCAGGCTTCAGGGAAAATACACGACTGGCCATTAAAATTGCTACACCAAGAAGAAATGCAGATGATAAACGGGTATTTATTGGACAAATATATTACACCAGAACTGACATGTGATTACATTTTCACGCAATTTGGGTGCATAGATCCTGAGAAATCAGTACCCAGAACAACCACCTCTGGCCGTAATAACGGCCTTGATACGCCTGGGCATTGGGTCATCAGAGTTTTAATGGCGTGTACAGGTACAGCTGCCCATGCAGCTTCAACACGATACCACAGTTCATCAAGAGTAGTGACTGGCGTATTGTGACGAGCCAGTTGCTCGCCCACCATTGACCAGACGTTTCCAATTGGTGAGAGATCTGGTGAATGTGCTGGCCAGGGCAGCAGTCGAACATTTTCTGTATCCAGAAAGGCCCGTACTGGGCCTGCAACATGCGGTCGTGCATTATCCTGCTGAAATGTAGGGTTTCGCAGGGATCGAATGAAGGGTAGAGCGAGGGGTCGTAACACATCTGAAATTTAAGCTCCAATGTTCAAAGTGCCGTCAATGCGAACAAGAGGTGACCGAGACGTGTAACCGATGGCACCCCATACCATCACGCCGGGTGATACGCCAGTATGGCGATGACGAATTCACGCCTCCAATATGCGTTCACCGCGATGTCACCAAACACGGGTGCGACCACCATGATGCTGTAAACAGAACCTGTATTCATCCGAAAAAATGACGTTTTCCAATTCGTGCACCCAGGTTCACCGTTGAGTACACCATTGCAGGCGCTCCTGTCTGTGATGCAGCGTCAAGGGTAACCACAGCCATAGTTTCCGAGCCGATAGTCCATGCTGCTGCAAACTTCGTCGTACCGTTCGTGCAGATCGTTGTTGTCTTGCAAACGTCCCCATCTGTTGAATCAGGGATCGAGACGTGGCTGCACGATCCGTTACAGCCATGCGGATAAGACGCGTGTCATCTCGACTGCTAGTGATACGAGGCCGTTGGGATCCAGCACGCCGTTCCGTACTACCCTCCTGAACCAACCCACCGATTCCATATTCTGCTAACAGTCATTGGATCTCGACCAACGCGAGCAGCAGTGTAGCGATGCGATGAACCGCAATCGCGATAGGCTACAATCCGACCTTTATCAACGTTGTAAACGTGATGGTACGCATTTCTCCTCCTTACACGAGGCATCACAACAACGTTTCACTAGGCAACGCCGATCAATTGCTGTTTGCGTATGAGAAAGCGGTTGGAAACTTTCCTCATGTCAGCACGTTGTAGGTGTTGCCACCGGCGCCAACCTTGTGTTAATGCCCTGAAAAGCTCATCATTTGCATATAACTGCATCTTATTCCTATCGGTTTAAATTTCGCGTCGGTAGCACGTCATCTTCGTGGTGTAGCATTTTTAATGTTTGGTGGTGTACGTAACATGCTTTTGTCGGATAACCAAAGAGTGACGTAGAAGACAGTAATATCCGAATGGCGTGTTAGTGTAATATACATCTACACACATTGCAAAACCACTGTGAAGTGTCCTAAGCATTGTACTACATGTTACGGTATCTTCCTGGTCCAGTATATAAAATACACGGATGAGCGCCTTACTTGGTCTAATCTGCTCTTCGCAGGAGCGGTACATAGGGACGCCAAGTACATCAGTAGATTTTCCACTTAAAAATTCTTCTTGAAACTTTGTAAGTAGGATTGGCGGATAACTAACGTTTACACATTCAGTGATATGAGCCTATCCGTGACACTGCCTAACGCATCAAACAAAACTGTGATCACGCAGGCTTTCCCGGCGTATTAACTGATAATATTCTTCTCGGATCATGAAGTCATCCAATATTTCCGTCGTCCATCTTACCACCATCTTCAAGTGAATATGCTGTTGCACGAACTCGGTGGAATTGAATTCAGTCTACAAGCGGCGGCTCCTTTATACGCTGCGGAAACCCAACAGCGTGTCTACAAGAAATCATCCTAACTGCCTTCTAGCACAGATGAATATATAGTGCCCCAGTGGTGGAAGCACGCGAGATCGATATATTGCTATTAGGGTCTTAAGTCTGAATCAAAGACGACTGCTTTTTAACATTTGATAGAACAGGGTTCCTAATACTACTTCATGGATAACCATTTTCTCTATTTCTATGATTGTCTCATAGTCGAATTTCAATGGGTTCTTCTAAAACATACTCCCAAACGCGAGACGTAGGGGGCAGCCATTTATTTCTCTTCATACAACATTTTATGTCCCTCGGTTAGACCGTGCTCTGCCACCGTGTTACGCTGGAGCTCAACACCTCGGTCCTTAATGGTACGACCCCTATAAGCTTTCCACAAAGGCAGGGGATCTTGTACACTTCCTCATTCCCAAGTCATCCTTTACTGTGCCGATTAGTGCTCCAATCTTGGCCGGCGGAAAAAAAAACCGCTTTTGATCTCATATCTTTTTAATGTCCTTCCCATTTTCGATGGCGCTTCCAATTTACATGCATCTTCTAATGGTTCTCACTAAAGTCGAAACTGGGAAGCACGACGGATCTGTTTGTCTTTATAGCCATTCTGCTTGAACACAACTTGCAGACGACACAGCTCTTGTATCAAGCTCTCTGTGTCTGAAATGGCACAAGCTCTTTTTGCCACAGTTCGTAGGACCCCCGTCCATTGGAAAGATGGATGACAGCTCGATGCCTGTTGGTGTGGGCAGTGTGCGTGGGCTTTCGACAAACACTGTATCCAAATGTCCCATCATCCGTTCTGTTAGCCAAGACACCTAGAAACGGAAGCTTTCCATCCCTTTCAATATCCATCGTGGATTGATGCGGGGATGAAGGCAATTAAAATAATCTAGGAAAAGGTTGAGAGAGTCTCTCTCAAGTTGCGGTACCATGAATGTATCGTCGACGTACCTCCGAAAACAAGTAGGTTTTAAAAATGCTGAACTCAGTGCTGTGTCTTCAAAATCATAAATAAAATGGCTACTATTGGGGACAATGTGCTCCCCATAGCCACTCCGCACTCCACCAGTGTGTTCAAAAAATTTGACACTCAACTGATCTGTGCCGGTGAGCAAGCAGTGTCCAGCTTTAGTGAGAACCCAACTGAAGAAATTAGGCAAGAGGTCTCGCATGCATTGCATTGGGCGCCATCCCGACGGTTTAACATCTCCTCTCTAGAAAGAGCAGCAGTTCCGTCCATTAGAGAAGACCAGCTTTTAATAATTTTGTTAGCGGACAAAGGCAACGCCATAGTCCTTCTTTCAAGGGATGGTAAACTGGGAAAATGGATCGTTTACTTGGGGATTCAGCATACCGAAGGTGCAGAGCGACCTAACTGAACAAAAAAAAAAAAATCAGAAAATGCTTTCGCTTCTGAAGAAGAGTTCATTACCTGAAGATTTGTTGAAAAAATTTCGTCCCGTTCTGTCGTTCCGCTGAGATTATACAGTCCACCCAAGGTAGACAGGCAAGGGGTACAGCCTCGGCCGATTGTTTTTTGGGTACTCCCACTTACAAATTGGCCGAGTATTTAGCGTCTGTTCTTCGCACGCATGTCGGAAAATGCCAACAATACTACGGTTTGTATACAGCGATTGAAGTCCTCGTGTCTTGGTCCCTCGGATTTGCTTGTCAGCTTTGAGATAATGACGCTCTTCACCCGGATTTCTCTTAAAGAATCTTTGTAGTTAACTAGTGTAAGACTGGATGAGGAATCGACTAAGCTTTGACGTCATTTGCTGCAGTCGACGTACTTCTTATCCAATGACAAATTTTTTGAACCAGCTGACGGAGTGATTATGGAAAGTTCATTTTCCCCAATAGTTGCCAACTTATTTCTGGAAGATTTTGAACACACGGCACTGAGGCAGCGTTCTTAAAACCTACTTGTTTTCGGAGGTACGTCGAAGATACGTTCATAGTATGGCCACATGGGAGAGACCGTCTTAACTGTTTGCTAGATCATTGTAATTGTCTTCGTTTTCCGGCATAAAGTTCATGATGGGCGTCGAAAGAGATGGAAAGCTTCTGTTTCTAAACATCTTGGTTTACAGAAATGACGATGAGACATGGGGACACAGTGTTTATCGAATGTCCACGCACACGGACCGTTATCTGCATGCATCTTTTTGTCATCTATCATTACAATGCACGGAGATCCTGAGGAGTTTGTCAAGAAGGGCATATGCCATTTCAGTCGCAAAAAGCTTTACACAAGAGCCCGGGACGTCTTAAAGTTGTAAATGTCTATACATACAAACAGATTCATTGTGCTTTCGAACAATCAGAAAATACTTTCTTACCTTTTGCTGGAAGCACATCAGCGAAAATGGGAAGGATATTAAACAAATACGAGATCAAAAGTGTTTTGCGCGCCTGCCCAGATTAGAGCACTCCATGGCTCAGTAAAGGAGACTTGGGATTGAGGACGCCCGGTGTATACAAAATCCCCATTTAGGAAAGGTGATACTGGTCAGACAATTCGTATCACTTAGGGTCGAAGTGTTTAGCATCAGCACCACACACGGTTGTTTCAGTCCGATAAATCTGCATTGACAGAGCTCTGTCTAGGCGAAGGACATAAAATGTTGAATGATGAGGACTATGTCTTAAAATAATCAGCTGAAATTCGAATATCTGACAATCTTATAAAAATGTTCAAATGTGTGTGAAATCTTATGGGACTTAACTGCTAAGGTCATCAGTCCCTAAGTTTACACACTACTTAACTTAATTTATCCTAAGGACAAACACACACACCCGTGCCCGAGGGAGGACTCGAACCTCCGCCGGGACTAGCCGCACAGTCCGTGACTGCAGCGCCTCAGACGACAATCTTATAAACAGAGACAAGGGTTCTCCTTCCAGTAACATTTGTAACCCTGTTTTATCTGACATTAAAAAGCAATGGTCTTTGATTATGCCACCAGAATAGTTGTTGATGGCGATTGATCGATTTCGCCAGCTTAAAGCACAGGGGGGGGGGGGGGGGGGGGGGGGCTCATTTTAACATTGTCCTGGCAATAAACGGAAGTCTGCCACCCGCATTACCTAGGAAAAGAGTCTATGTGGACTCCCAAAGCGGTTTTGCTGCGAGTATATTATGGGATTTTCCCCATACTTAACTTGCATTTATCGCGAATCTCTCGTCAAAGCCCCAAACAACTGGAAAAGTCAGCAGGTGACTCCTTTATATACGATGCGAAAAAGTACGGACCCGCAAAATTGCAGACGAATGTCCTCCACACCGGTTTGCTGCAGAACTCTCGAACATATCCTCAGTTCGAATATTATAAAGCATCACTCGTACGGAACTCAGCTTGTCCTTTTCTCTCATTATATCTGCGAACTATGGATGAAAGGCAACAGGCAGATTCCATGTTCTTAGATTTCCGCAAAGCGTTTGACACGACGTCCCACTGCAGAATGTTAACGTAGGTACGAGCATACGGAATAGGTTCCCAGATGTGTGTGACTCGCAGACTTCTGAAGCAATGAACCTAGACATTGTCCTCGGCAGCTAGTGTTCATATGGTATGATCAGGAGGGTCTAGCAAAGTGTCATAGGACCGCTTTGTTTTCCCCATGCTGATGGACTGGATGAGCAACGACCTACGGTTATTTGGTGATGGTGCTGTAGAGCATGGGAACGTGTCGCCACTGGATGACTGTAGGAAGGAGCAACAGGACTTACACAAAATTCCTAACTGTTGTAGCAGCTTGCCCTAAATGCAGAAAAATTAAGATAATGTAGATTGGTAGGAGAAACTATCCCCTAACGTTCGAATATAGCACTAGTTGTCTGCTGCTTGACAGAGTCATGTCCATTAAATATCTAAGGCTAATGTTATATAGCAATATGAAATGGAACGAGTACATAAAGTCGGTAGTAGTGAAAAAGAATTGTAGGTTTCGGTTTGAAGGGACAATTGTAGGGAAATGTAGCGCATCTATAAAATACGCCGCTAATAGTACTCTAGTGAGACCCATTCATGAGTACTGCTTGAGTGTTTGGGATCCCCACCAAGCCGTATTAAAGGAAGGCATCAAAGCAATTCCTAAGCGTGCAGCTAGATTTATTATCCGTAGATTAGAACATCACGAAATGTTACAGAGGTGCTTCGTGAACTCAATTGCGAATCCCTGGAAGGAAGACGTTCTTTTCGCGGAACTCTGTTGGTATAATTTAAAGAACCGGCATTTGAAGCTGACTGCAGAAATATTTTACTGCCGCCAACCTACATTTCGTGTAAGGACCATGAGGATAACATAATGGAATGAAATGTCGTGTGGCTAAGGCCCCCCGTCGGGTAGACCGTTCGCCTGGTGCAGGTCTTTCGATTTGACGCCACTTCGGCGACCTGCGCGTCGATGGGGATGAAATGATGATGATTAGGACAACACAACACCCAGTCCCTGAGCGGAGAAAATCTCCGACCCAACCGGGAATCGAACCCGGGACCTTAGGATTGACATTCCGTCACGCTGACCACTTTTTTTAATATATTTTTTTAATTTTTTTTACTGTTCGTGACCGCGTTAAACCGATTTTAAACAAAATAATAATTGTTGTAGTGACACTTTAGATAATGCTAAACGCGTTTAGTCCAAAGGAGACGTCATATAGTCGCAACAGACGGCGTAACTGCTGTGTTACTGATACTGAAGAAGACAGGCCTAAAATTACAAAATGTGTACTCAGATAATTACTATGAAATGCATGAGAGAGAACAAAATTTTCGCAGTCGGTAGGACTCGAACCTACGCTCCCAGAGGGAATCTGATTTCTAGTCACACGCCTTAACCACTTTTTTATTTATTTATTATTTTTTTTTTTTTGTATTTTTAAGATTAACATAAGAGAAACTACGACTCATGGGGACACATATACTCAATGATTTTTCCCGTGCTCTATTTTCCAGTGGGACAGGACAGGAAATGACTGGTATTAGTATAAGGAACCCTCCGCCCGCACCACACGGTGATTTTCGGAGCATGTCTGTAGACGTCGGTTCAATTCCATATCCCGATAAATAGTTAGAACAAGATGTTCGTAAGATTTGACTGATTCCGTTCGTGACTTATTGATGTTGTAGTCATGAGATACTACTGTTCCTTGTGAACAATTTCACGGAGTGAACAGTCTTACATTTCTATACACTTCAGGAGACCAATCTTTACACCACTTTGGAATCCTATCAAGATCTAAGTGTATACTTGTACATCTTTTTCCAAATAGTACTTATTTATAGCTAACTGCATCATCTTCAAAACCTCTAAGGCTACTATTAGCGTTCTTCAATATTCAACATGAACAGCATGGGTTTCAATTCACTTTCCTGCGGCAGGCCTGAAACTACTTCTGTTGGTGACTATCCACCAAGTATGACACACGATGTCTTCCTTACCAGGAACCCTCAGTCTAGTAACTGGTTTTGTTTGATACCCCATAAAATCATACTTTCGTTTGCACACGTTGGTTTCGTACCGAGTCAAACGCTTTTCGGAACTCAATAATTTATCTACCTTATAGTTTTTATCCACTGCATTTAGGATGTCCTGGGACAAAACGCGAATCAGATTTCACTCAAGCAGTGTTTTCGGAATACACACTGGTTGGCGTGGAGAAGGCCGTTTTGTTCCAGACACCTCGTTATGTTGGCTTGGAATAAGTTTTACGATTCTGTAATTGATGGATGACAATGAGACTGGACGATAGATTTGTGTATCACATCTGCTATCCGACTTCTAACCGGTTGCGACTTGTGCTTTCTTCCAGTCAATCCAATGTCCTATGGTTGAAGTAGGACCGAAAGCAGCTGATCATTCTGCATAGAATCTGAGACAGATATCACAGGCCTGCCTAATGTTTTATCATTATTTATATCAATGTTATTAATCTATGGATGTAATTTTAAAAATAATGATCTTCAAAGGAATGGAAATGTACAAGCTTTATTTGCAATTCTGGTTCATGCATAGTGAATGCAGGTTTGTAATCAAGTAAAATTTAAAGGGAAGTCACCCCGTAACGAAACTGGCTTGACAGGAATAGAAGAGATGTATTTGGAGACCGAAGTCTAAGCTTCCTTCGTGGCAAGAGTCAGTCGATGACTAGCAGGCAAAGTGTTCGGATCTTGTGAACTGAATGAGGCAAGAAGAACAGCAAGAAAAGCAGTTCAAATGGTAGAAAACTTTTTCCTTTTTTTGTGATTGTTCCTGACAAATCTACTTTTGGACGCCCAGTTTTGTAATAACTCACTCACATGTGTAATGAAATAATAGCAGTACTGATGAAGTTTTATGTTTATGGCAGTTGAAGACAACGACTCATCAAGGATAAAAAAAATAAACGACAGAGTATAAAAAGCCAGGGGTGATTCTGGTAAAGTAAATCAAACTTCCAATATGTCCGAAAAGGGAAGTTTACTGCCTGCTGGTGGGCTCAGGGAGCTAATGTAGAGCTGCAGATTGGGAATTGCGATGAAACACAGTAAAACGAACAAATGGATGACGAATTAGATTGGATGAAATACATAGTTTTTAATAACAAGGTTATGAGGCTGGAGTGAACCTGTTTGCATGCGACTGGATGCGGACAGATAGTGATGTTATTTGCGGATCTTTGCGGATTACAAGACGTATGGAAGAGGGTAGCTGACACTAGAATACATACAGCAGCGCTGTGAATGCCTGGAATTTTAAAGTGGCCCACTCTATTTGCAACATTCCATATTTAATTATTCAATGTATTATTTGCCGAAGGTTTTCTGCAAATATAAGTTTTTATACCTAGTTAGCCTACTAGTATAGTTTGTCTTTGCCACGGTCAGGAAGAAGTCTTTGAGTTACAAATTAGTGGGCCAATGAAGTCACAGACTGCTATGCGGCGGACTCTTGACAGCGCGTTTGAGGAGAAGCAATAAAGACTGGCTTAAGGAATTCTTTTGCATGTCTGATGGTGAGAATAGCAGGACGTTGTGGTAAGATGCATTCTGGCAGAGTGGATGGTAACCATATTTGCGATACGAGTTTTTAATCATTCAGAGGGGTTGTGCAGTTCAACTGTAATTATTTTCTTGGTTCGTGTCTTGAAGTTTAAGGAAAGAAACTTCACAAAAGTTTCATAACTTTGAAGCATTTCTCTCATGTGAAGATATGACCTTCTCGCCTTTGTGAGGTGACAAGGTTTTTGATACAAAGTACAGAATTGTTTGCTTTCATCCCAAACGAAAGACAGAACATCTAAATTCGTCCTATCACCTGGTAATGAGCTTTGTTCAGTGTTTTGTGTTAAATGTAGATTTTGCTTTGTTTCATTTTCTGACGTTTTGAAAACTTTGCGCATCGCATGTTGTTTTCTCACATTAATGTTGCTATTGCTATCGTGGTTTAAATAATTTTCAAGACAATTATATGGTTTTATAATCAAACATTCTTTTAAATCAACTTTCTTTCTCACCACTTTCCTATTTAGACGAGTTTACACCGAATTCCGCTCGGCGGTTAGCATTCGATTATACAGAGTATGTAACTTACCTTGAGCAATGGTAGGAACTTTCTGGATTTCTTAAACGATCACTATAAACATTATACTTTGCTTTTCTATGAATGTCTTTTCATCACAAAAGATAGGTGTCGGAGACTGACACAACTGGCTTAGTCGCAGTTTCTTAATTCGGTATAATGTTTAATGTGTTAATATCTTGTATTTATGTGCTATAAAAACAATGTGGTTCCACATGCGCATCGCATGGCACCCGAGTACAAGCGCCGCTCTTTTACTTGTTCCAATCTACAGTGAAACGTTTGTTGCGAATAATTAGGTTCATGTAAACTCAATATGCACATTATAAATCGTGGTGCAAAGTAAGGCTTCCCTGTTTAGGCTATACTCTATACTTTTGCAGTCAGATTACATTAAGAGTTTAACACATTGGTCGAAACAACGTTCATGAGAGGGCATTTTCAATTCAGGGCAACTTTCGGACTTATTTTTACAAGTAATCTGTTTTTCTATAACCTATCAGGAAGCTTGTAAGCGGAAGACTGTAATACACGAAGTCTAGGAAGGATATTACACAGCAGTGAATGTTGAATGTATGACAGTGATGGCGAGAACAGTGACAGGCTCACGGCCAGACTGTGTTGGTTACTGGTTTCCAGCCGTCAAGCGGCCACTAGGAGTGTTTGCAAGTCCAGTCACATCCCCGAGGCGTGCTGTCGGCAAATATTGCTGCTGGCTGGGACAGCCGCTCCTGTGTCGTGTATCATGCGAGCCGTGTAACAGTGCCGTCACGACCTAGTATCGCGTCCCCGGCACTGAATTCTGATGACAATCGCCGCCGGCGGCACGCCCGGCGTTTGACACGAGTCTTTACAACCGACTCTGGTCACGTTCACGCAGAGTCTTTCGACATCCACACGCCTGTCAGCATATTTGATGCATCGTCACAGTCGGTAAAGTCGATGGGAACAGCTCAGATTTGCTGATCGTAGAGTCTTCAAACTGTTGCTTTGCCGAAGTTCTTTCACGAACTCCAAATGACATAGCTCGTGTGGTAAAGCAAGCACTCTTCTAGTACAACTGCACTCGACTGACAGAACATACTGACCAGACCATTTTCCTCCCAGGTCTTGCTCTCATTGCCAACCTCTTGTAGCACTTGCAACCTATGTCCTTAGTTATTTGCTGAATGTATCCAAATCTCTGTCTTCCTCTACACTTTTTACTCTCTACAGTTCCCTCTAATAACATGAAAGTTATTCCGCGATGTCTTAACAGACTTCCTATCATTCTGTCACTTCTTCTTGTCAGTATTTTCCATTTTTTCCTCCCCTTGACGATTCTCTAGAGAACTACCTCATTCTTACCTTACCAGTCTAATCAATTACAACATTATTCTGCAGCACCACGTATCAAAGGCTTCGATTATCTTCTTTCATGATTTTCCCACAGTCAATATTTCTCTATCATACAATACTATGTTTCAATCGTACATTATCAGGAATTTCTTCCTCGAATTAAGTAAGGCCTTTGTTTGATGCCTGTAGATTTCTCTTGGCCAGGAATGCCCTTGTTGCCACTGCTAGTCTGCTTTCTATATTCTCCTTGCTCCGTCCATCACGAGTTATTTTGCTACCTAGGTAGCAGAATTACTTAATCTACTTCGTGATCACCAACCCTGATGTTATGTTTCTCGCTGTTCTCATTTCTGCTGCTTCTCATTACTTTCGCCTTTCTTCGATTTACTCTTAGGTCATATTCTGCACTCATTACACTGTTAATTCCATTCAGAAGGTACTGTGATTCTTCTTCGCTTTCACTAAGGATAGCAATGCCATCAGCGAGACTTATCATTGATATCCTTTTACCTCGTATTTTAACCCAGATATTCAGCCTTTCTTTTATTTCTCTCGTTACTTCTTCGACGCACAGATCGAACAGTAGAGGCGAAAGACTACACACCAGTTCCTCACCTTTTCTAATGCGAGCACTTCTTTCTTGATCTTCCACTCTTACTTTTCCCTTTTGGCTCTTGTACATGTTTTATACCACCCGTATTTCCCTGTACCTTACCCCTCTTTCTCTCAGAATTTCTACCATCTTGCACCATTTGATATTGCCTAACACTTTTTGAAGGTCGACATATGTGTGAATGTCTCTTGATTTTTCTTTATTCTTGCTTCCATTGTCAACCATAAAATCAGAACTGCTTCCCTGGTGCCTTTACCTTAAATAATGCCAAAGTAATCTCATCTAATACATCCTCAATCTTCTTTCCTATTCTTCTGTGTATTATTCTTGGGAGCAACTTTGATGCATGAGCTGTCAAGCTGATTGTGCGGCAATTCGCGCTCTTGTCGGCTCTTACAACCTTCGGAATTGTGTGGATGATGTTTTCTTTCCTAAAGTCAGATGATATACCGCCAGATTCCTACACCAGCGTGAATGGTCGTTTTGTTGCCACTTCCTCTGATGATTTTTATAAATTGTGATGGAATGTTTTCTATCCCTTCTGTCTTTTTCTAAGTCTTTCAAAGCTTAAATATTGCATTAATCATGTTTTTATCGAAAACACAGAATCGTATCGTAGTGACATGGATAAGTCATCAGAAGATGGGATGAGGTATTCGTAGGCAGACGTGTAACATTTTATTTGATTTTTCGGAGCATAAAACTCCTCTCAATCTGCGACACTATCATGGTATTCTTGGAGGCACTCCTACATAACGGAGACTTGTACGTGACGTACAGAGAACAAAACAGTGGATCTACATTTCGCATAAATAGCCTATTCTACAAAACTTCGTGTAGGAATTTTGCACGTTATAGTGATCGTTAGATGTGCTCGTGTCAGTTTGAAATACTATAACAGGTGACTTGCACTGGGTTTTAGACATTGAATGGTTATTTCGTTTAGCTACAATCAGACATTAACAGTAAATATCCGGTACTGTGTGAGAACTACTCGTGGAAGGTTCGGAGACGAGAGCTCTTACTCGGCGAGCTGCTTCTGTACCAGTTCTGTATTCGATGAGCTGTGATGGAAGTGCGTCAAAGTGCAGCCGCTGTTCTGGTCGTTTTGATTGTCGTTGTGGAAGATCAACAATAGCATCGAAATTTGACAACAATGAGAGGTATAAAGACGAAGGAAATACTGTTTACTCACTGACGGCAGTAAAAAGTACGCGGTAACAAAGATAACAGAGGCCCTGTGTTATAATGGACGTGATATGGCTCTGAGCACTATGGGACTTAACATCTGTGGTCATAAGTCCCCTAGAACTTAGAACTACTTAAACCTAACCAACCTAAGAACATCACACACATCCATGCCCGCGGCAGTATTCGAACCTGCGACCGTAGCTGTCGCGCAGTTCCGGACTGAAGCGCCTAGAACCGCTTAATGGACGTGATATTTGAAGTTATCTGAATGTTGTTATTTCTTAATGATATGGCGGCGTTCGAGCATGGTCACGTGATGTCACCTGATATCGCGCTATAGTGATGAGTGCTGCGTTTTCAGTAGGCAGTTTGAAGCTTGTTCTGAATACACAGTTCTGCAAAATGCCTTTTTCAGTCGAACGAAGAGTTTTTACTGTTGAAACTTTTTTTGGATGCAAATCGTTTAAAACGTTGAATGAAAGCTTCACGATAAAATATTCACAGACAGCTGATCCCGCAGAAGTGTTGTGCAGAAATTGATCACTAAATTTAGAGCAACAGGTTCAGTCGCTAACGTCGAACACAACTATTGAAAGAAAGTTTTTTCGCTGGAAAATACTGAACGTGTCATGAGATTTTGCTCAGATGTCCACAGATATCAATTAGACATCTGTCCTCCAAATTAAATATTAAACGAAAGTCATGCCAAGACATATTACATATGCGAACATGTAAAGTAATAGTATGGATGTAAGGTAATAGTATGGATTACGCACAACGACATTACTACTGCGAATGGCTGCTCGCGCATATCGCTGATAGTTTTCTGGATCCAAATCTTTATTTCAACTCAGACGAAGCATGGATTCGCCTTAGCGGGTAAGTGGACTCTCAAGACTCATGCTATTGGTCAACAGACAATCCCAGGGCACACTCTAAGGTGCCTTGCGTGATATGAAAGTAGGCCTTTCGCTGCAATTTCTGACCAACGAATTGTAAGTCCAATTTTCTTTTAACAACACCCTCAACTCTTAAGCGTATGTAACAGAACTGTTGCAATCATTCGCAGCGCAGCTGACGGATGCGTTTTTCCAGCAAAATGGCGCATACTTCACGGTTTTCAGTGTCCATGAAGCTTTCGGAGAAGACCGTACAGTTTTCGCAAATTTATGACCTCCCAGATCGTCCGATCTGTCAACCTGTGATTTTTATATGTGGGCCAATTTAAAGGGTAACGTCTACAGTGACAACCCGTATACAACTGAAGAGTTGAAAACTAACATTCGCTGTGCAATTGCGGGAATCACACATCAAATGAATTGGCAGAAGCTTCCAGGAACTTGTTAGACGTGGTGAGTTGTTATCGAAGCTATGGCAAACATTTTCAGCATATCCAGTGAACTATTGAAAAAAATTTGGGAATTTGTGGTAAGGTCTTATGGGACCAAACTGCTGAGGTCATCGCTCCCTAAGCCTACACACTACGTAATCTGACTTAAACTAACTTAAGCTACGGACAACACACACACACCCATGCCTGAGGGAGGACTCGAACCTCCGACGAGGGGAGCCGCACGAACCGTGAAAGGCGCCTTAAACCGCGCGGCTACTCCGCGCGGCGGAACTATTGATCTATTGAAAGTTAAGTACGTTGTTTTTCATAATAATTTACCCTTTTGTATTCTGTACTTACTATAAACGAGTGAATTGTCTGTAGTTTGTTTATAAGACGTAGTTCCTCTTTTATTTCGGCCAATCTGTGTTATACGACGAACATCTTGACTAAACGCTTCCAAACTTGTACCCTAGTATTTCCATCCTTGATGAGGGCCGATTTTACGTAGTGTCAGCACAAAAAAGCCGCTCTTGGAAATGAAGAATCGTATGAGTACATGTTGGCTGTTGGGTGTGTCTAACTTTGTCGAAATTTTCCAAATGGAAATCATAACACAGAAAGCCCGGAGGACGTGCACGTGTCGCAGATTGTCGTCATTCTGACTGATCAGGGACATATGGTTGGCGTAAGGGACGTACGAGAATCATGTGAACGATCACACAGACAGCTGGCGGTAGTGACAAAGCTGCAGAACGAGAGGTGGCGAATGGACACAGAACAACGTTTCGGTAAGAAGAAGAGGGGGCACGGGTCCTTCCAGAAGGACTGCACCACGAAAAGATTGCAGGACGGTTCCCCTGACTCTGACAATTAGATGCATAACAACAGCTAAAATACGGTCAGAGATGGCAGGTCGAGGATCACCGCGCATCTTCGGGAACAAAATCTGGAACGCGGTGAACACATTACTCCTTATTGGACTGATCCAGCAATGGTGGTTCAATGTTCTAAAAATAGGAAACAGTCACACTCAGGATTTTATAGATCTGCTTGAGCCCACTGCCCTCATACGTACACTGAATACAGATATGCAAATGGCGACAGTATCGCGTACACAAGATACAAATTGGAGGAGCTGTCATTTGTACTCAGGTGAATCATGTGTAAAGTTTTCCGACATGATTACAGCCGTACGACTGGAGTTAACATAAGCAGATGGTAGTTGGAGTTACACGCATGAGACATTCCGTTTCGGAAATTATTAGGAAATTCAATAATGCGAGATCCACAGGGACAGGATTGTGCCAAAAATACCAAATTTCAAGCATTACTTCTCACCACGGACAATGCAGTGGCCGATGGCCTACACTGAACAACCGTGGGCAGTGGCGTTCGCGTGCAGCCGTGTGTTCACAGACAAGCAACACTCCTTGAAATAACCGCAGAAATCTTTCTGGGACGTACGACGAATGTATTCCTTAGTGCGGCGAAATTTGCCGTTAAAGGGTATGGCACCAAACAACTAATGCTAATGCCTTTCCTAACAGCACGATATCGCCAGCAGCGCCTCTCCTGGGCTCATGACCATTATTGGTTGGACCCCAGAGGACTGTAAAACTGTGACCTGGTCAGATGAGTCCTTAATTTAGTTGGTAAGAGCTGATGGTAAGGTTCAAGACCACGAAGCCATGGGCCCCAGTCGTCAACAAGGTGCTGTGCTAGCTAGTGGTGGCGTGGGTGTGTTTACATGGAATGGACTGGGTCCTCCGGTCCAACTGAACCGGAAATGCTTATGTTCGGGTACTTGGAGACTATTTGCAGCCATTTATGGACTTCATGTTCCAGAACAACGATGGAGCTTTTATGCATGACAATGAGTTATGTCACTGGGCCACAATTTTTCGCGATTGGTTTAAAGAACATTCAGGAGAGATCGAGCGAATGGTTTGTCCACCCAGATCGCAGACATTAACCCCAGCGAACATTTGTGGGACGTAACCTAGAGGCCAGTTCGTGCACAAAATTCTGCACCGGGAACACTTTCGCAATTATGGACGGCTATAATGGCAGCATGGCTCAACATTTCTGTAAGGGCTTTCAAATACTTCTTAAGTCCATGCCACGTCGAGTTGCGGCAGTACGCCGGGCGAAAGAGGGTCCGCCACAATATTGGAAGATATCCCATAACCTTTTTTATCATACTGTATACTGGACAAACAGGTCGTGAGGTTAAAATACCGTTTCTGGAGCACCTTCTCATTAAAAAGGGCCCTGTACATAATAACTCTTCCTCCACTGAATATCTTAGGGCTAGTGACCATTGCAAATCGACGTTCGATTGTCCCTAGATCCTAAATGTTGTATCTAACGGAAAAAATTAACCCTTTGGAAGAGTTCGAGATAACCAGAATTTCTCGTGTCGTCGGAAAACTTAAGCCATAATGATCTACTGGTCGCTAAAAACCTAATTTCCTGTGATACAATGATGCCATCTTTGTCAAAATTTAGGTCGTTTTCTCTCTTCTCTTTCATGACTGTTGGATCTGCTCCTCACTTTCGCTCTCTTTGTTTCCCATCAACGTGGCTCCGTGTTCTGTTTTCCCAATACCCCAATATTTTTTAATCCTTCGTCTTTTTTCTCCCCTCCTCCCTCCGTGTGTTTACCATCTCCTAATCTGTCACCTCTCACCCCCCCCCCCTCCCGCCCCCCCATCCTCCTCCCTACTCCCTGTTCATTTAGGTTGTCATTTGGTACATCTTAATAGTAGGCAGTACACTGAAATATTTTTAATCATGAAGAGTATTTTATACTATTCTCTCGTTTTAGTAGTCCCTGTTCAGCGTTTACATTATTTCAATGCTGTTTTAGCATCATCTCCGCCGCTCGGTACTTTCGCTAACTTTAGTTCTCACGTAAAGCACCCGTCGCTTCAGTGTATGCATTGTCTTGAGCAGTAGTTGTTTACCACTGTGATCCATGACTGTGTTTGCTAACTTACCCTCGCACAGTACATTGCTATGACTTCGTGAGTTTCCTTTTGGTTCAAGTTTGTTTGTGTGACAAGTTTGTTTGTGTGGCCGTTATACGTAGCAGGCATATAAATACTTGTTTTGCAAGTAAAACTGCCTTTTCCTGCTGCTAGTTACTTTATTTTTCCCATACCCGTTTCGCATTCTCCTGTTCTAAGGCATCAACAGTGGGATCTATAACGATACAGTTCTGTTAGTTACAGAGTATCAAACAGTTCACTTCACGATTTTTTTCATTTCTTTTATTTTTTATTTATTTATTTATTTTATTTTTTATTTTTATTTTTTTTTTATTTTTATTTATTTATTTATTTATTTATTTTTTTTTGTAAAACATTACTTACTTATGACATGCTGATCTGCGTTTCCTAACAGGAGAAGATTTAATTTCTTATTGATGTAATTTTACTCTTCTAATTTAGAAGTTTTCACTGCAATTTCAGGCTTTTCTATGACCCTGTTTGACGATTTCATTCTTCGCTTTAAGGCCATGTATTAGTGGCATTTATATATACCTAATGTGGTCTGTACAAGGAAAGTGAACCACTTTATTTCTCACCTTTACTTTAGCTATTCCATTAATAAATTCTGGTGAAAACTGCTATGTAACTTGATTTTTATTAGTAATTAAAAACAATCTAAAGATGAGATAACCCCGAGAAGCGGATCGTTGCCGGCCGGTGTGGCCGAGTGGTTCTAGGCGCCTCAGTCTGGAACCGCGCGACCGCTCCGGTCGCAGGATCGAATCCTGCCTTGGGCATGGATGTGTGTGATGTCCTTAGGTTAGTTAGGTTTAAGTAATTCTAAGTTCTAGGGGACTGATGACCTAAGATGTTAAGTCCCATAGTGCTCGGAGCCATTTGAACCATTTGAAGCGGATCGTTATTAATAATACGCATCAAAGACTGTTTACTATTTTTGTAAGTAGGCTGTTTAGGTTTTCTTATTGGTAACGCCACGTAGCGCTCTGTATGAAAATCACTGGCTGTGCTGTGTGCAGTCCGTGGCTAGTTTGCATTGTTGTCTGCCATTGTAGTGTTGGGCAGCTGGATGTGAACAGCGCGTAGCGTTGCGCAGTTGGAGGTGAGCCGCCAGCAATGGTGGATGTGGGGAGAGAAATGGCGGAGTTTTGAAATTTGTAAGACTGGATGACATGAACTGCTATGTATATTATGACTATTAAGGCAAATACATTGTTTGTTCTCTATTAAAATCTTTCATTTGCTAACTATACCTATTAGTAGTTAGTGCCTTCCATAGTTTGAATCTTTTATTTAGCTGGCAGTAGTGGCGCTCGCTGTATTGCTGTAGCTTGAGTAACGAAGATTTTTGTGAGGTAAGTGATTTGTGAAAGGTATAGGTTAATGCTAGTCAGGGCCATTCTTTTGTAGGGATTTTTGAAAGTCAGACTGCGTTGCGCTAAAAATACTGTGTGTCAGTTTAAGCACAGTCATGTATAATTTTTCTAAGGGGACGTTTCATATGTCGACCCTTAGCCGAGGATATCTCACTGGAATCTTCTGATTTTTTCTTGTACTTTGTGTAATTAGTGTAGATTTTGTTTATTGCTAGCGCGTAATTGTAGAGAGAATCTCCTTTGTAGTGAAACGTCCCCTTTTTACAATTATACACGACTGTGCTTAAACTGACACACAATATTTTGTTAGCGCAACGCAATCTGACTTTCAAAATTCCCTGCAAAAGAATGGCCCTGACTAACATTAAACTATACCTTTCACAAATCACTTACCTCACAAAAATCTTCGCTGCTCAAGCTACTGCAATACAGCGAGCGCCGCTACTGCCAGCTAAATAAAAGATTCAAACTATGGAAGGCACTAACTACTGATAGGGATAGTTAGCAAATGAAAGATATTAATAGAGAACAAACAATGTATTTACCTTGATATCATCATATATAAATATAGCAGTTCATGACAAATTTCAAAACTCCGCCATCTCTCTCCCCACATCCACCACTGCTGGCGGCTCACCTCCAACTGCGCAACGCTACGCGCTGTTCACAGCCAGCTGCCTAACACTACAATGGCGAGTATTACAACAATGCAAAGCAGCCACAGACTGCACACAGCACAGCCAGTGATTTTCATACAGAGGTGGCGTTACCAATAAAAAAAACCTAAACAGCCTACTTACATAGCCCCCATGCTCCCCACAAAAAATTTTACAAATTGGATTGGGCAGTGGCCAATACAGATTTGAAAAATTTTTTTCATAATTACAATAACAAAGAAATCAAATGCACACACTTATTGATACAATGTTGGTCAAAAGCTAAAATTGTCTCACAGTCCATAAAGACAGTCCTAATCGTACATAACAGGAGAATAGCAGTGTTTTTCTCAAAGTCTGAGCAGTAAAAGAAAATGCACGCGGAAGTAGTGGATTTCCATGCAGTCTTGAAGAAGTAGTGTTGTCCTTCCAATGGAAAGACAGTACTGACTCTCGACATGCAGACAGGTAATGGGCCACAACAGAGCAAACCCACAGCAGAGTCAGTCGAAATTTTGAAGAGTATTGGTAGGTAGGTCATCACAGAGCAGACCCACTGTAGTCCTGGTAGAGATTACGGTATTGGTGGGCCACCAGAGGTGCAGACCCACTGCAGTCCTTGTAGAAATAATGGCATGGTGGGTCATCATAGATGCAGACCCACTGTAGTCCTTGTAGAGATAATGGTACTGGTGGGTCATCAAAGATGCAGACCCACTGTAGTCCTTGGAGAGATAGCCAGCAGCCATCTGTTGTGACTGTGCAGGTGCACAATCACCGTTGAAGAGTCTTGCGGATAATATAGCAAGTCCATAAACCACCACTTGTGCACTCACAAAGTTTTTGAAATTGTCCTTAGAACCAGCAATGCTGTTATCCAGTCCCTTGCTGAATTAGTAACACACGTGCAAACACTAACAGTCCCAACTTCTCACATATTGTCCATATACTATGACCAACAGAAACGTGTGCAGTGAAATGGAACTTACAAGTTAATAATATGATGAACTGGTGTCAATTACAATTTTATAACATAAGAATACAATTACAAAGGTACAAAATACATCATTAAAGAACATAACAATTCAGATAACATTTGTAGTAACAAACTTTACAAAAGAATCGAAATAACATACACATCAGTGTTACAGGAATTATGACATAAGTGAATATATAAAATAATGAGAATAGTTTTCGAAACATTAATTTCACACATGAGCATTAAATCAGAACAGAATAAATAATGTCTAAACATCTTTACAAAGAAAATAACATAGTATTTGAAAAATTCTACAACATAAATCTTATTAGCTAAACACATAAAGACAGGAAAAAGACAAATACACAAGGGTACATATACACATACCAGAATAACACAGGAGAAAAGGACAGGGTTTGTTTTCAGTGTAACATTTGGTACTGCAGTATTTTGTGAACAAAACCTTTTTTGTTCTTGGAGATCTCCCTTCGTTCATTATTATTCCCAAAAAGTACTATCTGTACCTCTTTTCTGTATTCTAACCATATTTCTTTCAAAATAAATATGGCTCATTGTACAATACTCATTTAGGCCCAAATCGTTTTCATATAACTTTCAAAGCATTATTTCCCTATTCTCCATAGTTAGGTTCTTATATAGTCTACCCCCTCATAAGCTAACTTAAATCTACTGAGCTCAGATATTAAACTAAGGGACGAGGCAATGCAGCAGCACAAAACAATTAACACAAACAGCAATGACAAAAAAATGGAAAGTTGCAAAGCAAGCTACAGTAAATATAAATTACCAAGCAATTCAACATTACAACTAATATGAGGCAATGCGCAAAAAAAAAAAAAAAATCTGGCTTAGCAGAGTAACACAAATTAAAATTCAGCAACACTATGCCTGGCAAACAGCAGCAGAAAATGATATATCTAAACATGACAAAGCTCAAGCAGAAAAAATATTACACTAAAAATGGCCATGTCTAATACCTATGTCACATCTTAACACTAAGGTGATGCATCACGATAACTTACTCTATGAAATAAATTACCAAATATTGTAAAGAAAATTATGTATGCAGTTCCTGTGAAGGGAAATATCTTTTTGTGCTCCCTCATTTTTTTGAAATATATCACAAAAATATTATTTACTGGATCTGTAGACAGAAAATATTTATATTAGTACATCTATAAAATTTTATTTGAACCAATGCAGCAGTGCAGCTAGAAACTAGATATCAAATGAAATAAGCAACTATGTACACAGCAAAGCATAAGAACATCGTTCAATAGCCATGTGGCATTTCATAAGTTAGTAGAAAAATCTCTCAACTAGAGAGACAGTAGTCATAATCAGGTGTATAGACATAAAAATCTTTCTCGTCATTTCATTAGGCATCCAGTGTAATCATATGTTTTCAAGTTCGACCGTGTCGTTTTTGCGATGCTTTCTACAAAGGAATGTCAGAAGCGAGGTTAATGGCGTCTTTTTTTTTTCTACCTGTGCCGCTGAAAAGGGCTCGCAATAATGGCTTTTCCTCCAGGCAACTGGCACACCTGGCCGCTCGCAACGCATTACGTCACGGTCACTTACCTTTCTTACCGACATATTTACGACAGCAGTTTCCGCTACAGTGACAGTCTCATATAAACATTTCACAGGTCGAAAATTTGCGTAACAAATGTGTAGAAAAAAAATCCTGTAAATATAACAGTGTTCAAAAAATTTTCGCCAGTATTGTGATACATTCACGCATATACACACATTTCATAACTCTTAAAGTACGATTCTTGGTTTCCAACATCCTGTTTCACAAGTCAAGAGTCCCTACCCACTACTCATTACTCCTTACCTTATTACACATATATATATTCGTCGACACGTCAATCTTGCGACGACACTTCAATATTTCATCATAATAAATACATAGCATAACCAAATTCCTCATATAGCATCATCTTATTGATCATAAACATATCTCAACAGCATAATACACATTGTCGTCGTAATAATAACATCATAACACCTCAGTCAACTCTCAAAATCGTCGTAGCTTCCTCCAATCATTTCAAAACAAAAAATTCTCTGCTCATTTCAATAGTGTCATCTACCTCAAACGTACTTTAAAAATCATGATCTCACACCAAATACATCATTCAAAGCTCTCATAGCATCACAATGTGTCCGAAAAAATATGATCAGTTTACAAAGTACAGACAAAATACGGTTTCATAAGTGTGAAGTTACCCAACTGTGTAATTGCGTAAACATGTGTCACTGATGTAATAAAAAAAGTTTATCTCTCAGTTAAATGATCAGATAGCTGTGTAATTTGTGTGTTAGAGAAATATGGTACCGATGTGTAAAGTTGTATAAGCAAATACCATATTAGCTAGGGTTCCTTGTGGTTGCCACACACATGGTACACAAAGTAAGCGTGTACTCCCCTGAGGATTAATGTAATTATACCCTCAGGTGTTACAGATTACACCAATGGAATGAAATATATCACGGAAAACTTTCTTTGTAATTCAAAAATCTTTAAAAATAAATGTTTTAAGTATAAAATTGATCACTCAAATACGTGTACTGTAGCGCTAGATGTGCGTCTTCCTGCAAGATAATTCTGTGGAAGTGTCATAGTTATCGTCCTCCGAAAGCTAAGTTCTGCTGAAGTCAATGTACTTACCTCATGATAAACAAAAGTGAAATGCTTTGCGTATAGATATCGTAGTTATTATGCTTATTGGCGTGATGAAGAAAGTACTGTACAGTAACGTATTGTTGTGCCACGAAAAAGGCTGTCTCATTGTTGCTATACCACAAAAGTTACTACTAAAACATGTTTTACTTTCCAGAATAAAACAGAAAACTGTGCAGATATAAAACAGATACACCGCAAAAGCCACATTGTAAATTGTCACTCATTAGTAGCGTCGTGATAAAACCGTGTAGTTGTCACATAAACTAACCACTGTGTCGTCTGGTATCTCACAGAAAGTACTTTAAACCCAGAATGTATTTTCAAGTAAACCAAAATGTTGCATTAAAATCTCATTAGCAGTACCAGTATAGGTTCCAAGTATGTAAGCCTGATAGTCGTTACGTAATCGTGCAACTAACAAGCAAGAATGTACAAATACAACACTGTGTCGTCTGTTCACTATAACAATGCATTCGTCATTTCTGTTTAAATAAGTTCTCTTGGTTCTTGATTGGATATTTAACTTCAAACATTGTTGTATGTTAACAGATTCTAAGTCTGACAACGCTTACTAGCAATGTAAAGTGAAAAGTTATATGGCAAAGACAAAGTTAAAAAGCAGATTATCTTTCAATAAACGGTTTTACATGTGAAATGTGGTGTAAACCTTTACTCTTCCTAGTACGCAGAGTTTCAATTTCAACGCAATTATCATGTGGTATACGTCGGATTCTGTAAGGTCCATTGTAAACTAGAAAGAATTTGTGACTCAAGTGTTTCTTCTTATGTGACAATGAATGAGCTTTAATGAGAACTTTCTGACCAATATACAATTTCTTTGCATTTGATTTACCGTGTAGTTTTCTCCTTTTGTCTGCTGCAGATTTTATATTTTTAAGAGCCAAATCAATTATGTCTTTGTGTCGAAGTTTACGTGTATTCGGGAAAGGTACAAGCTCTCTGATTCTGTTCGGTGGTTCTTCATTCTTCAGTACAAGAGTAGGTGGTAAAGCAGTGGAGTAGTGAGGCATTTCATTCAGCACGTTTTGAAATAAGTGTAAATATCTGTCCCAATGCTGATGCTTCCTGTGACAATAAAGTCTGCAAAGCGTATTGATTTCTTTCATAATCCGTTCAGACGGGTTCAATGTGGTGAGTACAATGAAATAAAAACAGGTTTTATTTTATGATTCCAAAGCATGCGTGACCAAACAGCAGATCTGAATTGCGGTCCATTATCTGAAATGACTTTACTAACGTGTCCAACTTCACGTAAGAAATTTTTAACAAAGGCGTTGGATACAGACCGTCCAGTGGCTTTACGTAACGGTGTGAAAGAAACAAATTTTGAAGTAAGTTCAACAGCTACTAGAACGTACGAAAATCCATTAGATGTTCTGACAAGCGGTCCCAAGAGATCAACAGCAGCAAATTCTTTTAATTTAGAAGGAATGATAGGAAACAGCGGAGCACGATGGGAGATAGTAGATGGTTTCGCCTTTTGACAAAGTTTACAAATAGACAAGACTCTTCGAATTCTCTTTTCCATATTGTTAAAATAACAAGTCGTTCGAAGAATATGATAACATTTTCTTGGGCCAAAATGTGCATAGCTGAAATGAATGTACCAAATGAGCTTATTAACAAAATCGTCAGGAATGCAAAGTACCCATAGCTTGTCATCAACAGTGCAGCGTTTGAACAGTATGTTGTTTCTAACCAGATAATAATGCCGAATCTGTGTGTGTGTCTTTTCATGCCATTTGCTTTTGATGTCTTTCCAAATCGGATCTTTATCTTGTTCATGAGCAGTGTCCTTTAAAGATGTGGTGATGAAGTTTTCAAAGGCGACTTTCTGAATGTAAAGAATACTGAAATTTTTCTCGAGGTTGCCTTCTGTGTTACTTTTCTCAGGCCCAGCCGGTGCGCGTGACAGTGCGTCCGCAACAATGTTCTCCTTGCCGGGAATGTAGACTATTGTGAAGTGGAATTCTTGCAGAAACAATGCCCAACGTTTTAACCTGTCATGATTTAATTTTGAAGACATAAGAAATTGTAATGCACGATGATCACTGTATACTTTTACGTGCTTACCAGAAAGAAAGAAACGGAATTTGTTAAATGCCCAAACGATAGCTAAAGCTTCTAATTCAGTAACGGAATAATTTTTTTCAGATTTGGTTAGCACTCGGCTAGCAAAAGCAATGGTTTTCTGAACAGTAGTGTCATTTTCTGTGGCTTCTTGAAATAAATGGGCACCAAGTCCGACTTTAGAAGAATCCGTGCTAAGGCAGAAATCTTGTGACAGATCTGGATGTGCTAGTATTGGCGCGTTAAGTAGCGATTCTTTCAAAGAATTGAATTCCATCTGTGCTTGTTCGTCCCAGTTCCAAATAGTGTTTTTTCCAGTGAGAGAACAAAGTTTTGGTGTAACAAGAATTTGCATATTCAGAAAACGACGGTAAAAATTTACGAGACCTAGAAAACTGCGAACTTGTCTTTTTGTGGATGGAACTGGAATGGCTCTGATTGCTTCTAACTTTTCAGCATCCGGCTGAATGCCTTCAGAAGAAATAATATGTCCCAAAAACCTCACCTTTGACCTACCGAATTCAGACTTTTCCAAGTTAACTGTAATTCCAGATTCTGCAAAAATACGTAACAGACTGTTGAGGATGCGATTATGTTGTTCCCATGAAGCTTCCGCTATTAGAATATCGTCCACATATAAGGTGATGTGACGTTTTAAGAACTCAGGTAATATGGAATTTAGCCCGCGAATAAATGCTGCTGAAGAAATGTTCAAACCAAAGGGAAGTTTCCGAAACTGATAACAAACGCCGAAACAAAGGAAAGCTGTGTATTTTCTACATTCTGGATGAAGTTCGATCTGATAAAAGCTGGATCTGAGATCAATGGAAGACAACACTTTTACACCATTAAAATTTTGAAGAAGTTCTTCCAACGTTTGCGGCCTGTCTGTTTCAGGAATAATGATAGTATTGATTTGTCTCGAATCTAAGACAAGTCTGATCGATCCATTTTTCTTTTCAACAACATGTAATGGATTGTTGTATGAGCTTACTGCAGGCTCAATAATGCCCTCGTCAAGCATAGATTGTATTTCTGTTCTAACACGGTCCCTATAATGTGCTGGAATTACATATGGTCTAACACAAAATTTAGTATGCTCACGAACACGAAATTGGTATTGAAATCCCTTGATTGTTCCTGTTTTATGAGTAAAAACTGTGGAATGTGCTTGTAAAATCTCAAAAAGGTCCTGCCTATCAGTGCCATTACAATTCTCAATTGTTTGAATTTTATTCTGAATTAACTTATTAATGTCAAATGCGCCGTCGATATCATCCCTGTCAGTACTTGCAGAGTGATTGTTAGTGTCTAGTTCCGTAGAAAATTCCGAACTGTTGTCTAACAGAAGGTAAAGCCGATTAATTTCCTCGTCATGGTTTGAGAGCCAATCTTCAAATTTCAAAGCTATTGACTTACCTTCTTTCTCTAAACTTATTTCAGCATCGTGAAAGTTTAAGATTGCTTTGTATTCATTCAAAAAGTCTACTCCCAATATAATTTCCGTCGACAATAATGGAACAATAAGAAAGTTCATAGAGAAGCTGTGGCTTTGACAAAAGAATTCTAAATTGGTTTGCTGGCGTACATCTACACTTTTTCCAAAGATTGCACCTTGTAATTTAATCTTGCGTAACGGAAGGGTAGGGCAATCGTTCGATTTGTTACATTTGCTAAAGGCTGTTTCACTAATTACTGAAATGGGACTGCCAGAGTCAAGTACTGCCGTAAATTTTACGTCATTTACTGTAATGTGAATCACAGGATATGCAATATTGTTATGTTTTACGTCGTGTTCTTGGAGTAAGATGTCCCTAATGTCTTCCATTTTTACGTAATTACTAGCTACGGCAGCTGCGTCGTTAGTGTCATAAGTACGTTTTGTGGCTGCCATCGGTGTGAGTCATTGCCTATTGTCTCTTTGTTGGCGCGCGTCGTTATTGGGATTTGGAGACCTAACTTCTACAAATTCACCTTGTCGAGAGGGCCCTGCTCTGTTTGAATCCCGCCAGTTCTGATGCAGTTCAGGTCTATCGTTACGATCATATCGTCTGTCGTCATGTCGGTAGATGCCATAGTTTCTTTCTTGTCGGTCACGTGGTGGAGAATTTCTCCCTGAATCGAAACTGCGCGCTGGACCGTTGCGTCTAAAGTTATTCTGTCTCCCCTGATAATATTTATTTTGGTTCCCATGTTGTCTGTTTCTCTGATTGTCTCTGTGATAGTCATTACCACGGAGAGGTCATCTTTCCCTGTAGTTATTACTACTCTGCCAACGGTTGTCATATGGGTGGTGTCTGTTTTGGTCACGATTTGTGTTGTGAGAATAGCCTTGTCGTGTCCAGTTATTACTTCTTTCATTGCGGATTTGCGACGGATGTGACCTGTAATTGTTGTGTTCCTGGTTTCGCGTTCCGCGATTGTCAGTGTCAGTTTCTAATTCTTGTAAGAGTCCCTGAAATGCTTCAATGTCGTCTTTGCAACGTCCTGCCAAAATAATATGTCGTAAATGTTCAGGCAGTTTGATTAAGCAAATGCGGATGAGTTCTGAGGGGCTGTATGGGTTTGAAAGATACTGATTCTTATGTAACATGTCTTCAAAATCTTTGACAAGACTGGAAAATTCACATTGTTCGAAATGTTTCATCATTATGATGCTATGTTTTACTCGGTGTTGTGTGGCTTGAGACCAATATGCTGAGAGGAAGGCATGATAAAATTCTCCTTCACTGCGACAATCGTGAATGACCGATCGCATTCTTACAGCTGGTTCATTCTCTAAGTAGCCACACATAAATTCTAATCTGTGTTCTAACGACCAGTTGGGAGGAAAACAATGAGAGAATTGATGGAGCCATGCTTGTGGATGAATGTCGTTGCCTGAATTCTTAAATGTTTTGAATTTACGTGTAGTAATGAACAGCTTATAGTCAAAATCATCATGTCGGCGAGTCGCATATCGGTCATTGTTAGGTCGTGTCGGCCGTTCCATCTCGAAATTCGGTGCACATTGCCAGTTTCTTTCATAACTTCCGAAATGCCCTGTGTTATTATTTTGCGTCTTTTCCGTATTTCTAAGTCCCTCTTCCCGTGTTGGGGCGCGAGTGTCCTCTGAAATACGTAATTCTTGTATTACCTGTGTCAGCTGATCTTGTACTTCCCGGATTTCTCTTTGGTGTTGCGTATTAATTTGATTCTGATTTTGTTTGAATTTCCTAATTTGTTCATACTCTTCTGTGTCTGTGAAGGCTACAGGTGTTGTGTCATTCAGATCATCATCTACCTTTGTAGATAAGTTAGTGAACTGATCTGAAAGTTCGGCTACTTTATCCGATAGTGTACTTATTTCCTCAGTGTGTTTTTCTGAACCAAGTTTTAGAGTATCTACTGTGTCCTTTAAGTTTTCCTGAGTTTTTGCAAGTTGCGTAACCGAATCGGTAGATGCAACTGAGTCAAATTTAGCTTGCAAGGTCTCATGATTTTCATGAACAATAGTTTGCAGTTCTTTTATGGCTGCTTCGTGATTCTGTAATGCATTTTCATGCCGCGAAAAAATAGGTTGAAAATGCTCACAAATTTGAGTTTTTACGTCATTACAGACTTTTTGACATTTCGATTCAATGTTATGTAACTCAGTAGTTAAATCTTCACGTGTTTGTTCAAGAGTTTGTTCCAATGAGTCTAACTTTTTAAGATTTTGTTCCACTGTGTCTAACTTTTGCTGTGTTTGTCTCTGATTTTGTTCCATTGTGTCTAACTTTTTGAGATTTTGTTCCACTGTGTCTAACTGTTGCTGTGTTTGTCTCTGGTGTTGTTCCATTGTGTCTAACTTTTCAAGCTTTTGTCCCATTTGTTGCATTAATTGTAATAACAATGCACTGGTGTCTGAAACATGTTCCTCAGTGCTTTTCGGCAGTGAAGTTGCACCGGCAACATTCACATTTTGACAAGCGGAAAATGTGTCTTGACTTATTTGAGAAAACTGTGAGGATCCAAAACCTGAATCTACAGTATTTGCGAGATCGTGTCGTGTCACTTCAGCTTCCTGAGGCGAGCTATTGCCGACTGATCGATCGATAATGCTTCCCTCTTCACTAATTGTTTCACTGTCCACGCCATTGTTTGACGCCCGCTCCATTTCACTGTGCACGGTTACCAAATTACTACTTTGAACATTAGTTAATTCATTACTCTGCGGCGCTAACACACTGCTTTCGTTTTCACTGTCATTTCTAAGTTTACTTTGGAGCCTAGTATTACGTTTTTCACACGCCATTATTGTCAGAATATTTCACACGATAACACAGAAAAGCACAATTTGAAGAGCAAAAATAAGAGAACACATTAACATAGTACTGAAAATAATATCTCGTTAATTGCAAGCGCAGCAGCGAAATACTTGGTGCAAAGTAACATGCATGCCACAACAACAATGAAAGACTGCAACTACAAAGGAGATTTTCTCTACAATTACGTGCTAGCAATAAACAATAGCTACACTAATTACACAAACTACAAGAAAAAAATCAGAAGATTCCAGTGAGGTATCCTCGGCTAAGGGTCGACATATGAAACGTCCCCTTTTTACAATTATACACGACTGTGCTTAAACTGACACACAATATTTTGTTAGCACAACGCAATCTGACTTTCAAAATTCCCTGCAAAAGAATGGCCCTGACTAACATTAAACTATACCTTTCACAAATCACTTACCTCACAAAAATCTTCGCTGCTCAAGCTACTGCAATACAGCGAGCGCCACTACTGCCAGCTAAATAAAAGATTCAAACTATGGAAGGCACTAACTACTGATAGGGATAGTTAGCAAATGAAAGATATTAATAGAGAACAAACAATGTATTTACCTTGATATCATCATATATAAATATAGCAGTTCATGACAAATTTCAAAACTCCGCCATCTCTCTCCCCACATCCACCACTGCTGGCGGCTCACCTCCAACTGCGCAACGCTACGCGCTGTTCACAGCCAGCTGCCTAACACTACAATGGCGAGTATTACAACAATGCAAAGCAGCCACAGACTGCACACAGCACAGCTAGTGATTTTCATACAGAGGTGGCGTTACCAATAAAAAAACCTAAACAGCCTACTTACAGTAGTTGCAACCTTTCATTGTTGTACAGTAAAACAGTTGTGGCATGCATGTAGATTTGCACCAAGTATTTCGCAGCTGCGCTTGCAACTAACGAGATATTATTTTCAATGCTATGTTAATGTGTTTTCTTATTTTGCTCTTCGAATTGTGCTTTTCTGTGTTGTCGTGTGAAATATTGTGACAATAATGGCGTGTGAGAAACGTAATACTAGGCTCCAAAGTAAACTGAGAAATAACAGTGAAGACGAAAGCAGTGTGTTAACGCCACCATGTAATGAATTAACAAATATTCAAAGTAGTAATTTGGTAACTGTGCATAGGGAAATGGAGCGGGCGTCAAATAATGGTGTAGACAATGAAACAGGTAGTGAACAGGGAAGCATTATCGATCGATCGGTCGGCAACAGCTCGCCTCAGGAATCGGGAATGACAGAACACAATATTGCAAATACTGTAGACTCAGGTTTTGGGTTCTCACCGTTTTCTCAAATGAGTCAAGACACATTTTCCGCTTGTCAAAATGTGAATGTTGCCGGTGCAAATTCACTGCCGAAAAGCACTGAGGAACATGTTTCAGTCACCAGTGCATTGTTATTACAATTAATGCAACAAATAAGACAAAAGCTTCAAAAGTTAGACACAATGGAACAAAATCAGAGACAAACACACCAACAGTTAGACGCAATGGAACAAAATCTTCACACCACACTTGAACAAACAATGTATTTACCTTAATAGTCATAATATATACAGCAGTTCATGACATCCAGTCTTGCAAATTTCAAAACTCCGCCATCTCTCTCCCCACATCCACCACCGCTGGTGGCTCACCTCCAACTATGCAACGCTATGCGCTGTTCACATCCAGCTGCCCAACACTACAATGGCAGACAACAATGCAAACTAGCCACAGACTGCACACAGCACAGCCAGTGATTTTCATACAGAGCGCTACGTGGCGTTACCAATAAGAAAACCTAAACAGCCTACTTACACCGCGTGACCGCTCCGGTCGCAGGTTCGAATCCTGCCTCAGGCATGGATGTGTGGCCGGCCGAAGTGGCCGTGCGGTTAAAGGCGCTGCAGTCTGGAACCGCAAGGCCGCTACGGTCGCAGGTTCGAATCCTGCCTCGGGCATGGATGTTTGTGATGTCCTTAGGTTAGTTAGGTTTAACTAGTTCTAAGTTCTAGGGGACTAATGACCTCAGCAGTTGAGTCCCATAGTGCTCAGAGCCATTTGAACCATTTTGATGGATGTGTGTGATGTCGTTAGGTTAGTTAGGTTTAAGTAGTTCTAAGTTCTAGGGGACTGATGACCTAAGATGTTAAGTCCCATAGTGCTCAGAGCCATTTAAACCATTTGAAGCGGATCGTTATTAATAATACGCATCAAAGACTGTTTCCTATTTTTTGTGGCAGTATTCTGTGGAAACCAATTCGTAGATGTTGGTCACTTATGGGATCGTGTATACGATTGGAGTTCAACATTTCAGCGTCATTTAAGGTCTGAAGATCGTATATTGTGTAACCAAAACTGGTTGCAACATAATAGAAGTCCCGCAGACCATTTATCACAAGGATGGAGACAGAAAAAATTTTTTTGTGGTAGTCAAATCGACGCCACTATAGAGGACCTGGTAAAAGGCAATTCTTGAGACCTATAAAGGTCCACCCTCTGGAATCCTTATGTGGGGGGAGCTACTGGATATCAGTTTCACTGATTTCATAATTGTTGAAGGGAGGCTGACGGCTCACCAATTGGTGGTAATAGTGATAAAATCTGCTGTCACATCCTTCACGACTAAGATACCAAATAGCCTATTCCTATAGGAGAATGAAAGCCCTCACCCTGTCGTTCACACCACAAACACATTGATAAATGTGCATATCATTCACTGGCCTGCTTGGGTTCCTTATTTTTACTAGTATAGTAGGCCTGGAATCCTATGGTAAAATGTATACTTTCATAACAGACTCCAACCAGTATTAGTGTTAAACTGCTACAGCATTTATTTCCCGCATAATATTCTTGAAGATGACATTCAGAAGCTGGTTGCTTCCACGTTACAATGAATATAGGAATGTATTCGTGCCCGTGGGAATCGCGTCTCACACTGATGTTAATGATAGACGTCAGTTCGAAATGGAATGAAAGTTCAGTAATTCAATATTATTTATGTGATGATCATGTTCACAATGATTGATAAATAACTGACTAGTGCTTCAAGGTGTCTCTCCTGTACAATGAGTGTATGTAATCAAGTGTAATTACATATCACTGTAGTACAATGCAATCAAAAATTGTTAGATCGATTTCGAAAAAGGCACCAGCTATTATTCGGAAGGGTGAATGCTCTCATTCTTGTGCTGTTGGTTAGAAAAGCGTAATTCATTGAAGGTTTGTTGCGGACGGAGCTCATGCAACATAACATGCTCCCGGCGCAAGAAAACATTTTCTATCGCTGATCGATTCCATTGCATCACAAGGGAATGGTCCGTTCAGACTGCTATCCAATAGCTTCCCACATCACGATTCCAGAAGTTGGAGCGTTAGAAGTCTCAAGAAATCACCTTTCACCAGGTTATCTGTAGGCGTCGATTTGACCATCACAAAGAAAGATTTTTTTCTGTGTGTATCCTTCTCGTTGATGTCGCAACCGGCTCTGAGATTCTCCACACCGAAAGAAATGGACTGTCATAATTTTAGCTGCTAAGGTGCACTGAAAGAACTTCTCAAAAATGTTACAGCTACTTATTTTTGCCGCACGAATATCCGCTTAGAACGGCTGTTTGTATAGCACCGCCTGCCTACAGCTCCATTAAAATTACTAGACTGATAACGTCTGTTGCTAGTCACTTCATTGTTGCCACATCCGCTGCCGGCTACTGCTCCATTATACGCTACACACAAACATGGCGGATCACTTCACAAATGCTGTTAAGGTGTAACGCTGAGAAGTCTCGGAAGCGACTCCAGCTAGGCATGACGGAAATGGGAGATGGGCTGTTGAAAGTCGATTTCAAGTGACCAATGACTGAACTGTAGCAGACGCCGCGTTTTGTAGAACTGAATTTAAACTCACTTTCTGACCTAGCCACAACCTCACAATGTACAATGTATTCGAGAAAATTGAAATAATTTGCGGAGGAACTAAAATCACGATCGTTTTGTTCAGCGTTTAAAGCTAACCTCTACGAACAAATTGAAGACCGAAAAATGTTAAGTTTCAACTACAAAAGTAATCTATAATTCCCTATTGTCACTAATTACCTGAAACTATCCTCACAATGGCTACACGGGCTGCCGCTTTACCAATCGATGAGCGGTCCTGTTTGGCACTTGATTGCAGATCATAAGCGACACAAGTAGATTCCAAATGAAAGAAGAATTATAGGAAGAAGAATAAAAGCAAATAAAAAAAGTCAACACGACAATGAAAAGGATGCTGCAAAGTATTAGAACTGAATAAATTAAGGGTCATAATCTTTTGATTAAATTTAGACGAATAAAATATTCCGATGCATTTTACGAGTTTCGAACCTATAACCTTCGTTACGGCGGCCCTATATGCCAACCATTACGCTAAGCCATTATAATGCTGAGTATCGTTATATTTATGATTGGTGATCCACTTAAAGTAAGCGGATCTCTGTAATTATAATAACTGTATACATTACCCTGAATCGTATCTTGCGGGAAGGATCCCGTAATGTTTGGTTAGTGCAGTGTATGAAACGTGAGTATCTCTTTAGCTTCGTTTTGTGTGTGTGTGTGTGTGTGTGTGTGTGTGTGTGTGTGTTTTGTTTGTGGTGCGGTTATCGTGTGTGATGAAATACGAAATAAAATGGCCAGTTCCAGGATTCGGGATCCAGACACACCAAAAAGAAAGCTGAACAAGGAATTGGAGGTGAAATGAATAATTGTTGTGGCAATTTGGCAACAGCGAACCTTCCTGCCGTGACACAGAGCGCTCTGTTTTTAGGAAACCAAAAACAACGTGTGAAGTGTCAGTTATCAAGTAATTTTAAACGGACTGCAGTGCGCGATTTGGCGAATAATCGCGACAAGTGAACGTAGCGCTATGTAGCGCCAAGTCCAAGATGCACACACGAGAATTATAAGCATTTAAACCACACCAAAAATGTCTTAAATCATTATTTTTTTAATAACTTGCAGTTCACATCGGAAACGAAACTGTAGCAGAGGTGTTGAACATGACGGCACTTCAGCAACGGTTACAGAATAGCAGATGAATAAGAAAGCAAACCAGTTGGAATAAATGGTGGTTTCCAATTAACCTTAACCACGGTTTCTTCTGCAGAAGGAAGAAGAAAACTTATTCAGACAATATTATCCCCGATGATTCTGCGCATCCGGAGACTCATAAATTAGTGTGTTTTCATTACAGCTTTCACCGTCTTGTAACTACTTCTTTATCGTCTGCCAATCAGCTAAATGAGTTAAAGGTCATTAAATTGATCGCAGTCAGTGACGGGTATGACCAGGGCATGGCAGATCACATCTTCAGAAAGAGAACCTCTTCAAAATGTTCGACTTTGCGCTACGATCTTTCCTCCCACAACAAGAAATTCATATGCATTCCCTTCATGGGAAATGTTTCTTACAGGATTAGCCGTCTTCTAGTGAATAAATATAATTGTAATGCTTCCTTCTCTAAAGACAATAGTTTGCAGGGAAGACGTTTGCATGTAGTTGAAAATACTGGTGACTCGTTTTCAAATTCAGGTGCCTGTAAATTAACCTTCAACAGTTGCCCTTGCTATTACACTGGTCAAACAGGCAGAGTTGTGAGGACATGACATAGAGACCATCTGTCAAGAAAGAAAGGAACAAACATACATAACTCTGTCTGATGAACATCTACTGATTGCCAATCACACGCTTAAAAACTTAGAAGACAGAGTTATTCTTCACAGAAAGGCCGAAGGGCTTAGGATGGACCTTTGGTAACATTTAGAGATCTATAAACATCTAGAGCGCAAAGACGGTCATTTGCTAAACGACCAGCTGCATCTCGCATGCAAACAATGTTTCGATGATTTAAAACACATACTGTTCCCAAGAAAATCTTCATACCGGTGCCGGTAGCCTTTACCAATGTTTCCTCAAAATCCTACTATACAATTTTTATGCGTACAGTTTCGTTTGTAAGTTTATGTTGTACTAAGATATTGACGTCACCTGCTCTTGCTACGTTTGTCACTATACAAGAATCCATGAGTTTTTGCTCTTAACTGTCGTTATGTTTAACAGCGTGCTTATGGTTCAAATGGCTCTGAGCACTATGGCACTTAACATCTGAAGTCATCAGTCCCCTAGAACTTAGAACTACTTAAACCTAACTAATCTAAGGCCATCACACACAATCCACGCCCGAGGCAGGATTCCACACTGAAGCGCCTAGAACAGCTCGGCCACACTGGCCGGCAGCGTGCTTATGCACTGGCATTATTGCTTTCCGTACGATTATCTACTGTAGGTCATATTAATCTGTTTGCTGTCATTACGCTTGCAATAACGTACCTATGTGCAGACGTCATTATTTTCGTACGATAATATACTGATATAATGTAAGTATCTTTTTTTTTATTTGTCTTTTCTTTAGTCGTTGATTTTATGGTATATTTATGTAATTCTGTGATTAATTTTAATATGCTGACGATTATTGGCTGTTTATGCCGCCAAGTGTACCTGTTTATCGGCGCTTGACTCTCAGGATTTGTTTTCCTCGTGATCAAGTTCTCCATTCGCCCTCAGTCGGCATGTAACTCTTAATACGTTTTGGCATTTTATGTGATTGACTTTACTGATGTGACAAGCCCTGATTTTAGGCGCCTTAACTTTTACAAATGGATGTACAGATCGTTGCCGCCACATTTCATGAGGAGATGTCAGAGTGCTTTAATAACTGACTGTTTGCTAACGTGGAATTCTTAAGTAATACTTGTCCTATGTTGGTACATATCATGTTGTTTGTGACAAGAATATATCTGTTGTACGCAGTTGTTTCTGTATGACACGTAATATTGGTCCGTGATGTTTTGATTGTAATTTTTGTTTTGCATTGTATGCAGGTTTCTTGTCCTTCTAAAGAAGACAGGTTTAAATCCATTGAAACCATGGTTAACGTTAATAGGAAAAGACCATTTATTAGTATTGGTTGGCTGTCTTATTCACCTGCTGTTGCAGATACAATTGTTACACAACTCACTAGCAGAGAAAGAAATGCAAGGCAGTGTATGATGTTACACTACAGATGTTTCCCGTCAATAGGGACTTTAATTTGTTGACATTAAATACTTTATAACATTTCCGGTAGCACAGTTCTTGCAGTAATTGCTGAATAATGTACAGTTTCCTAACAATGAAACAATTCCTTGATTATTTAATGTAATCGTTGCAAAAATGCGAAGTGTATACTGGATGACGAAAACAAACATTTTCCTTATACCAGGCGTACCAGATAAAAGAGAAATTAATGCATTCAGTAAGTTCATTGTCATTACTAATTCTGTTCAGACAGAAACTGGAACTGAGTGAGAAATGGTCATGGCGTTGTCTTGCGTATTGTGCTGTGTACTAGGCATATTTGATCAAATTCATAAAACGTGCTGATGCAAACTGGCAATGCACAAATGACTGAAGTTAAACTATACTGTTCCCCTGACAAACATGAAATAACAAAGAGCTGTCGGAAATTATATTACCCGACAATCTTCTGAAAAATGCTTTACGCTGTTGAAAATATTTTTATCGAGGGGCTGAATGACACTGTTAGCCAGGGCTCGAATCCGAAGTCCTTTTCATCGCCGTAATTAAGACGGAGGTCTCGTTATATCCAAGCCAAGAGTCCAACAAAAGCAAATGTAAGAAGGCGTTTCGGATGTAACATTCTTTCCTATTTTGCTACGTCGATTATAAGATTTTAGCACGTAAATAGTATTTTTCTCTAATTTTTGGTCCTAATTTGGATTGATGTTCGTGAAATACGAATCTGCGGAAACAGTAATCCACTGATGCCAGCCACTAGAATTCCTGTATAAGAATGTGTCATAGAATTCATTGACTGCACAAGAGACGTTGACTTTTTCCACTCGATATGATAAAGCGTTGTTTGAACGCAATTCTTGCACAGAAATCTCTCTGATTGGCTTTATATACAGCATTTTAGGGGATAACAAGAAGCTTCGTCTCCAGTCAGCTATGAATTTCTCTGTAGTATTACTTATTAATCACATCTTCTCTACAGGTTTACTTGAGGTACACTTCTTAATTTTGCGAGTTCCTTTCTTGTATAATCTCCTGAATCTATTGAACAAGATCAAAGACGCCTGAAAACCACTTCACAGCGCCCAACGAAATGAAACCGGCTTTGCACTTGGCTTAAGTTTAAGCGTTTTCTCCCTCCCTCGTTCAACGGATAAATTTACATCCTTTTCTTTCACACGTTTTCTTTGGGCTTGGAAGGTATTCTGTATTTGTTCTGGACATTCATAAGCACAACAATCGTCGTTCTAATCACAATTCATGCAATCTTCAGACTTATTACCTGTTTCTTCTAATGTTTCCACAATTTCTAATGAAATGCCGACATCATTCGAATGACTGTCCAATAAATTAACTAATAAATAACACGTTTCAGGATAGGTAAGTGGTTTCTATTGCCTACCACATTCCTTATATTTCATCTTTGTAATGCTAAAAACATTGATTCCACATTACTGTGAAATCCTAGAACATGCACAAAGACAGGTGGTATTGGCAACATATACCAAAAAATAACAAAGACAATTAAATCAGTTTTATCTTTATTATTAACGGCGATATCGCAATAACAGCTGTTAACTATTATGAATATTAAATGAGTTGCAAATTCGAGCAGATAGTAACTATTAATATTTATTGTGGCAGTTAGAAAGAAAAAAAAGCACTCCGTCTTCAGGCCACGAGTGGCCTACCGGAACCATCCGACCGCCGTGTCATCCTCAAGGGGGATGCGGATAGAAGGGGCGTGGGGTCAGCACACCGCTCTCCCGGTCGTTATGATGGTATTCTTGACCGAAGCCGCTCCTATTCGGACGAGTAGCTCCTCAACTGGCATCAGGAGGCTCAGTGCACCCCGAAAAATGGCAACAGCGCATGGCGGCTGGATGGTCACCCATCCAAGTGCCGGCCACGCCCAACAGCGCTTAACTTCGGTGATCTCACGGGGACCGGTGTATCCACTGCGGCAAGGCCGTTGCCCACAGATAAAATTTTTTGGGGAAGGCAAACCAAAGACTGCGTTTTATTGGCAGTACACTTATAAGATGCACCAGATCTACCAAAGAGACTGCCTACACTACACTTGTCCGTCCTCTTATGGAGTACTGCTGCGCGGTGTGGGTTCCTTAGCAGCGAGTATTGACGCATTGAATCTGGAAAGCTCAAAGAAGAGCACCATGTTTTGTATTGTTGAAATTGGAAACAGTGTCACTGACATGGTACGGGATTTGGGCTGTTCGAGAGTACAATATTGAGAACTATTGTCAAGGTGGTTCGATGAACCCTTGGCCGGGTACTTAAGTGTGATTTGCAGAGTAGCTATACAGATGTAGAGAAACCGTAAACTGAAACTGAAATTTGCTTTACAAATTACGATAGCATTGTACGATACTATCTGTTGACCAATGTTCCGTCAGCCAAGGATATGTGCCCACATTGTTGCGAATGCATTGCCTGTTATAGCTGCAGCAGGAGTGTCCGCTTCTCCAGCCGCCTGCCGACCAACGAATTTGACAATTTTCAAAGTGTTTATGTCTTAGTAGCTAAAATCTTCACCGTATCTCTTTCAGTGTATTATTTTTGTATGAAAAATTTCAGGGCGGGTTTCGACATGTCGGATTGGACAGTTCCCTTGTCAGTTGTCAACTGTCTGTCGCTTACCGACCTGGGTGCTTCCAGCGTTCTGATTGCTATCTCTTTTCTACACAGCATGGCATCACAGTAAGGCGCGGAAGATCATGTGCAATGTCAAAAACTTCGTGTTGGGAAGGGGCAGATAAATTCGAAAAATCGCACAAAAAAGCTTACAATGGCGGCAGCCACTGGCATTTCCCATCGCACAAGAAAGAGAATAAATGAAGTGGGGATAAACTTAGCTACAGCTACTTCGCAAGGCTTCGCTACATCAGGAAAGACTTGGAAGAAAGAAAACAAAGCTTTACATTTGGATAATTTTGATGATAAGGTTATCAGAAAAATGGTTCAAATGGCTCTGAGCACTATGGGACTTAACTTCTGAGGTCATCAGTCCCCTAGAACTTAGAACTACTTAAAGCTAACTAACCTAAGGACATCACACACATCCATGCCCGAGGCAGGATTCGAACCTGCGATCGTAGCGGTCGCGCGGTTCCAGACTGTAGCGCCTAGAACCACTCGGCCACTCCGGCCGGCGGTTATCAGAAGATTGACACATGATTTTCACGTGACACATAAACAGCACTCGACATTAAAGTCTGCTCCATGTCGGTTTCTACCTCGTTTTCCGGATGTTGGCATTGTTTACCCCAGCGTTGCGTCCCAGCCGGTTCTAACAAGATTTGATTCCTACACTTGATTACTGTCCTGCCGTGCGACAGTATTCTGTGGCTAGATCTGCCGCAGATCGCGGCCTATTCTCCTTTACAGGGCAGGAAAGGCATTGACCTACGCGTTTTGTCACGAGGCGTGGGCCTACAACATCTTGTTGCCTTCTCGTGGTTTCATAATTCTTCAATTACTTCTCGTAAGTGGACACATGACTCAAACAGGCGGTCAGCTTCGCCGTTTCCAAGATACCCGTTCGCAGGCGATGTGACACAACAACGTGACCTTTGTCAGAGTCACTTATACCGGTGAAACTCCTCATTTGCGGCTCGTATCAGCGCTAGCAAGATAACCCCATTCGTCTCTGCTACGCTCATATACTTTCCTTACTGCGTCACGTGACCGCAACTCCGGCAGGCGCGTTCAATCTCGCAACGGACAGTGATCGTAATGTTTTTGGCTCGGTGTATATTGCGGAGGACTGACTCGCTAGTGAAGGGTACCACGCTTAAATAACAAGTGGATCCGCCCGTTTTTCGCTTGGCTTGCGATCGGAGCGGCTGCCGTAGCCCGGTGCATGCCGATGTAACATTACTACCTGCTGCTGGCAAGCGATTTCTTTTCCTCGCCACCGCTACGATTCTGACGGGAATACAAAAACAACAACAAAAAGTGAGAAGCACCATCTTCACAATGCCTCACAGAAGCCATCGCCCCGCTCCTGCACATATATTTGCCTCACGTCATAAACCACAGGCGCATGAGCTCGACCGTTGGTCAGGAAAAAGATGTCACTAGAAGGATGTGATATACTTCGATGACAGGTTACTACTCTGTTGAAAACTATACGGTGCGATCCATCCTGCTTGGTAACAGGTTCCGTCCAGACAGGCGGTGCAGTTACTCTCGTGTAGAAAACATTTACGCGTGAAGAAATGGAACGTCTGATTCGTCTGCTAAATAGTGAGTTGCGGTTATTGGTTATGGATCTTCGTTTCGTGCACCTCCTAAATCTCTGTCTACAATATATCTACATAACTATTCTGCACATCACATTTAAGTGCGTCGCAGAGCGTTCCCCTATCATTCCACTCTCTAATAGCATGTGAGAAAAATGAATACATCAATCTTTCTGTACTAGCTCTGATTTCTCTTATTTTATTATGATCATTTCTCCCTCAGTAGGTCGAAGACCGTAAAATATTTTCACATTCAGAGAAGAAAGTTGGTGATTGAAATTTCGTGAAAAGATTTCGCCGCATTGAAAAACGCCTTTATTGTAATGACTGTCGCCCCATCCCGCCTATCATATTAGTGACAATCGTTCCCTTATTTCCCGACAGTACAAAACTAGCTGCCCTTCTTTGGATTTTTTCGGTATCCTCTGTCGATCCTGTGTGGTAAGGATGATACACAGCACAACAGTACTCTAGCAGAGAACGAACAAGCGTAGTGTAGATAGTCTCTGTAGTAGAACCGTTGCATCTTCTAAGCGTTTTAAACGTAGTCTTTGGCTTGCCTCCTCGATAGCACTGATGTCTTGATGCGAGTAAAGAGGTAGCTGTGTTTCATAACAACGATATTTTCTGAGTACGTGTTGACTGTGTGTCAGTAGACCGTTACCTTCGAAGTAGTTCATAATATTCAAACACAGTACATGTTCCAAAAGCCTAATGAAATGAAATGTCGTGTGGCTCCCGGCGGGTAGACCGTTCGCCTGGTGCAGGTCTTTCGAGTTGACGCCACTTCGGCGACCTGCGCGTCGATTGGGATGAAATGATGATGATTAGGACAACACAACACCCGAAAACCGACGTTAGTGACATGGGTCTGTAATTCAGCGGATTACTCCTATTTCCTTTCTTGAGTATTGGTGTGCCTGTGCAACTTTCCATTCTTTTGGTACGGATATTTCTTCGAGAGAGCTGGTGTATATTGTAATGTAATAAAACAAAAAAATTTATTTGTTTTGTGACTATTAGTGTAATGTAATAAAATAAAATATGAGCTGTGACTTATACAAAAAAGAAACACACATTAATGCAATGGCTCAGCATAAAAGAAAAATAACTAATGTAGGAATATTATTAACAGTGTAACATGTTGTTTAATTTAGCCCGACGTGTATAAGCACTGAGTAAACTAGCTCAGTTCTCAGGGTAGTTACGTAATCGTCGATAATTAGTTGTCCTTTTCTTATTTCCCAACACCAGAGATACTATTCCAGGCTCGTGAGAAGTCGTGTGCTTATTGCACCAGAGAATATTTGCCAAGTCTGTTCGATGAACACTACTGTAATACGTAACTTATCGTGGTTTCGTCTCGATTCCCCAATATAAGATAACAAGAGTAGCAGCTACAAATGAAATCCCATAATGGAACTGGAATCCTGTGACCAGCCCTTTCCTGCCTGGGATGTTATCTCGTTATATAAAGAAAATCTGTAAATAAAATTGTTAAATTATTAATAGCTGCCTCCCGTCTCGCGGGATCTGAAATAAAGTTTATTGTCCTAACCGCCGGCACGTCTCGTAGATGAGCTAAAAGAAAAATGTTAAAGATTTTTCTAAGATGGTGCCTAACAACGAAAATTCTTTGTTAAAGGCCCATATCTACTTAAGGCAGTCTAGTTATCAGACTAACAATAGATTGACCACATACACAAAATTCTTTTGACAAAATAACCATTATATTTTTTGGGTTTTAAGTACAACTTACATTATCAGCTGATACAGCAAGATGAGCTACACACAAGAACGTCCTCTTAGGTCCGAATCCAAGCAGACAAGATAAGCGAATGACAAAGGAAAGACAGTTCATGCATAGAAGCGCAAGAGTCCGTGGAATAACATGTCCATTGTAGTTATATCTCTTCTTCTTTGCCGTGCAGAATTAGCCGAGCGGTCCGAGGCGCTGCAGTCATGGACTGTGCGGCTGGTCCCGGAGGAGGTTCGAGTCCTCCCTCGGGCATGGGTGTGTGTGTTTGTCCTTAGGATAATTTAGGTTAAGTAATATGTAAGCTTAGGGACTGATGACCTTAACAGTTAAGTCCCATAAGATTTCACACACATTTTGAACATTTGTTCTTCTTCTTTGGCGTACTTGTCGATTATTTATAAAGCTTATCGTAATATTTAGTTTACATTTTTTTTTTCAATCCAAGTCCACCCAGGATAAACAGTACAATATGATTGCAAACAATGGGGCCGTTGTATCAGAATACTGTGACACTGGTATGCTATCTGGACCGGAAGACTTGCCTTTATTAAGCTGCCTCGTTTCACCGAACGAAGATATCTACTTTTAAGTTACCCATGCTGGCAAATGTTCTCGATTCAAATGCTGCAATATGTAATTCGTCTTCTATGGCGAAAGAATTTCGGAAAACTATGTTTAACAACTTCGCTTTAATGGTACTGTCATCGGTAATATTACCACTGGTATCGCGCAACGAAGGTATTGACTGTGTCTTGCCGCTGGTATATTTTACATACGACCAGAATCCCTTTGAATTTTCTAACAGCTTTCGAGACAGACTTTTGTTGTGGAAGCTATTAATAGCATTTCGCGCTAAAGTCCGTGACAAGATTCGAGCATCAGTAAAACGTCGCCACTCTTGTTGTTTTAAATTTGGCATGCTTTTTTCTCGTTGCTTCTGCAACAATGTTCTGCCCTGTTTTTTGTGTACCATGGGGGACCAGTATCATCTTTTATTAATTTATTCAGTATAATCCCATCATTTGCCTTTGATACCATTTCTTTCAGTTCAAGCCACATCTTGTCTGCACTTACATGCTTGGGAAAGAATGGCTCATGTGAATTTTTACCTGCATTTTTAAATCTATGCATTTTGCGTTTACTTTTGGTGGATTTCGTTATTGCGGTTGTCAGTCTGCTTCAATGACTTGTCATGACGCCATCTGCACTAAGGCGGATACCACAAGCTTCTAGGTAGGAATTTTTAACACAATTGTTCATTCGTGCATAATCTTCAGACACCACCAGTTAGAATCCCATACCGTTCACATCATCTTTATTGATTTACTTAGTGGCAGCTACGTTTAAGTCATATTTCTTGGCTGATTAAAAATATTTAGTGCTTGCACAATGTACTACTAAACAAAATGTCTGTGTACGGCATACCACAACAGGTATTTGGATCGTTTAAATACTTCTTAACAAAAGTAATCCAACAAACGTTCGTTCTTCAAAAGCAAACTTAACGTCAAGTATGCCTCGAGGAAGGATTATAGGACCGATACTGTCCAGGTTATACAACTCTGACACGCTCGCTTCAACGTAAATAAATATAAAGCAATTGCCAGTCTGCGATTCATTTGCACAAGACGCAAAAAACTAATTCAGACATAACGGAAGTCCATCATAAACCGTTCATCGGACATATTCTTAAGTATCATTTGTAAGTGAGAGGTTTTACCAGAATATATTAATAGAAGATATCAAAGAAACAGGGGCTCCACAAATTGTCCTGACTTTATGGAACCAAGGAAAGGAGTTATTCATGTACAACTTCAGTTCATGTGAAATTAAATAAATTATGACTTCCGTCTCGTCTCTGTTGAAAATCCATAGTCTTTTCATACAAATTCCTTGCATATTTCGTATTGCATGCAATTAGCATCAGTACGAGGCTCATCTTCCAAACCCGGTTCCATTCACGTCCTGGAATACTTCGTCATTTTTGTCTTTCTGTCTCTGCGAACGTGACAATAGATACTTCGCGCTTTTGATTTCCGTTCTCATTTGTCGTAACTTTGGAGTGGTCTTGCGCTTACCTTGTACCTTCTTTCAAACTGTTGCTTCCTCGTCTCTCTGCCGTTTTATTCCCCCGTTCCTTTGTTCTGAGCAGTAACACCCTCCGTCTCTGGACTTCCCTCCACCTCTGGCGAATAAAAGAATACTGGTTTAATTTCTTATTCTCTCGGCTGTAAATTGCGTTACCTTCGAAATGTTTTCCGTCTATAAGAGACGTAAATTAAGACTTCCTGAAGCATACCAAAGAGTCTGAAACAATAGGCACTGTGGGACACGTTTAGGATTCTCTCTCTTTCTTAGATAGTGCGGTCTCATGTCTGAATAGTTATTAATATGGGTTGAACCTATCACTGCGACAGGCAGTTCGGAGGGCAGTTAATCTTTTGCTTTTGTCGTCACTATTTAAACTAATCTGAAACAGTCCACCAACCCTCTCAGTCTAACAGAAACCTCGTCATTTCTCAGATACGTATGACACTTTTGGTAATCCGTTCTGCTTGTTTTAATCTTTGATCATCCCTACAGTTATTCGGCTTTACTTCCTTCATTTCCAACTCAAGTATATCTGGAAGCCATTGGACAGCTAACCCTGAAATTCCATATACGGTTTCCTAATATACTTCTATACACTGCTTCTTCCTTTTTTATTTGCTGAACGTTTAATTCTTAATATCATTCGATGCTCGCTGTCTCCATACATGCCCAATTGTTTCTTAAAGTTTTGTTTCACGGGCAGCGAATCAGCTCCTTTGAACACTGTTTCATATCCTCAGATCCCAACAGTTTTTCCGATTTCAAAAGCAAAAATTATACACAACTAATCTTTTACTGTTGAACCAAACATTCACATCCTCAATTAGTTTGATTTTATTGGATATACTCTTCCCGATCAGAAAAAATAAATAACGAGAATACACGCTCGAATGTCGCTGTAACTTTCGCAACGGACACACCATCGGTGGGTACGCAATGGCGGGTAGATTGACCGCCACAGTGTGTTTTATTGTTGTTCGTGTTTAGCGTTGTTACCGCGCTTAGCATGGTAGATACGGGGCCTGAAAATCGTCGTATGTTGATCGATCGCTGTGACGGACATGAAAGCGCCGCGAACTCGTGTGAAACAGTGTTATCAGCACGTGATCATTGGTGCCTTCATTTGGCCGATTGATCGAATTGTGCTGCATCCAGATTTGCGTGACATTCAGCTGTGACAATGGCGCATTGTTCGTCTGCATTAGAACGTAAGAGCAGGTATATTCGTCGTCAAGATTCCAGCAGGTTTGTTGGTAGGTAGTGAGGTCATCGGTTCCATTAGGTGAGGGAAGTATGGGGAAGGAAGCCGCCCGTGCCCTTTCCAAGCAACCCCCGGCATCTGCCTGAAGCGATTTAGGGAAAGCACGGAAAACCTAAATCAGGACTGCCAGACGAAGGTTTGAACCGTCGTCCTCCCGAATGCGAGTCCAGTGTGCTAAGCACAGCGCCGCTTGATCACGTCTGACCCAAACAGAGGACGATCGTCTTACTGTGCACGAAGCAAAACGCAAGCCCTTCACATCTCCTCCTGTCACTAGAGAATCTATAATAGACTCCCAGCAACATTCTGTGCCATCCCACATCACTGATCGGAGATGCCAGTCGCCGGACTAGGGAAGCATCGTCCCAAGCGTAAGCTGCCGTTAACACATCAACACAAAGGGATGCATTTGGGATGGCGCCGTGACTGCTAATCATGGACTGTTCATGAAGGGCGTCGCACTGTGTTCAGCAATGAATCGATGTTCGGCATTACAGCCGATGACCATTGTTGGCGAGTAGGGAGGTGACCCAGGAGATGCCCCAGTCTTCCATTGTTTCCAGGATAGTAGTAGTAGTAGAAGGGTTTTGTGGGCGCACGACAGCAAGGTCTTCAGCGCCCGCTCAGTATCATAGTGAGACGGGTGTCAAGAAAAAGACTCAGAACATTTACATAAAACAGAACATAAAACACGGGGAACAATCATTGAAAAATATGTGCTCACCCACACCGAAGCGTGGGATGAAGCAGGGCGTCAGCAGTAAAACATGGACAACACAGGAAGAAAAAGGTAGAGGGAGCTAAAACAATGTAGCAGATGGAAGTGGCTGGGTGACCGCAAGGAAAAAAGGGAGGAGTCAGCCAGTCTGCAATACACTAAAACCTCCAGCCTAAAAGTTTAGGCCAGAGTCCAGACACATCACAAAACTTAAAAACCCTAGACACACACGTCTCATCGTTAGCTAAAACAGAAGGCAGATCCCCATAAACTTGTGCGTCTGCCCGTGCATCACGGTATAAAATGCAGTCTGTTAAAATGTGCCGGACAGAGATGTGCACACCACAAGCATCACAAAACGGAGGATCCTCCAGCCGTAATAAATAGCTATGCGTCAGAGGACAGTGCCCGATCCGAAGACGTGTGAGGGCCACCTCTTCCCGCCTGAGCAACCGGCAGGAGGAACGCCACGGCCGAGTGGTTGACTTTACCGACCGCAGTTTATTGGCCGTCACCGCCAGCCATTCGTCCTCCCACAACTCCTTGCACTTCCTGTGGAGTGCAGCGATGACAGACTGCAAGGCAATAGGACACTGGACCACATCCTGCTCTCTGCAGGCCTCCTTGGCAGCATGACTTCAAGTCACCAGTGGGAGTGATTGAGGGAATTACGACGCACAAAGGTACATCACGAACATAATGCGCCTTTACGTGTTATTTGTCATGCAACAGAATGTGGTGCCAGTTTTCAACAGAAAAATGCTCGTCCACAAATGGTACCTGTGTGTACGAATTGTCATCGTGATGTTGATGTGCTTCCGTGGACAGAATGATTTATAGATGTACAGTCGTGGACAAAACGAGCGAGACGCCTCGCCTTTTCGTTATGCTGATCCGCACAACTTTAAAGTTTGCTACACAGCAAAGTTTGCTGGCCAAGTGAAGTCTACTAATATCAAATACCGGCCTTAATTTGAGGAAGAAATTTCTGAGGATGTACGTCTGGAGTACAGCATTGTATGGTAGTGAAACATGGACTGTGGCAAAACCGGAACAGAAGAGAATCGAGGCATTTGAGATGTGGTGTTATAGACGAATGTTGAAAATTAGGTGGATTGATAAGGTAAGGAATGAGGAGGTTCTATGCAGAATCGGAGAGGAAAGGAATATGGAAAACACTGATAAGGAGAAGGGACAGGATGATAGGACATCTGCTACGACATGAGGGAATGACTTCCATGGTACTAGAGGGAGCTGTAGAGGGCAAAAACTATAGAGGAAGACAGAGATTGGAATACGTCAAGCAAATAATTGAGGACGTAGGTTGCAAGTGCTACTCTGAGATGAAGAGGTTAGCGCAGGAAAGGAATTCGTGTCGAAGACGCCACAGCATCGTCTGCCACCACTTCGTGGGAAACGAAATACCTCAGGTATAAGTCAATGTGTTGTATTCGCATATCTGTGACTATGACTTGGATCTAAAGTGTGGCTATGGATAGTACGCATGCTCAGATGGCGAATCTAACATCATGAATAAAGACAAGGGGAAATGAATTAGGCGTCCCTCCTCTTCCGTAACATCACATATATTTTAGTTATTCTTTCTTAAATGAACTGAGCAGAAAATCATTCACCAGAATGGAATAACTTTTTGTAACACCAGATGATATTAACAGCTTGTCGGCGGGAGTTAGCCGTGCGCTCAACGGCGTCATATCGCGAACCGCGCGGCTCTTTGCGCCGTCAATTCGAATCCTTATGTGTGTTAGGTTAGGTAGGTTGAAGTAGTTCTAGATCTAGGGGACTGATGACCTAAGCAGTTTGGTGGCATAGTTCTTAGAGCCATTTTTTGACTTCTCGCGTAAATTTTCTTTACATTAACGGCCGTATCTTTAGATTGCCTTGACATAGCTCACTTTTTTACACCACCAAGGGCCGTATAACCGCAGGAAGGGCGATAGATTTCCGCTTATTATGTCCACCCGTACTCGAGGTAAACGGGTTTTAAGGGTTGGGTAAACAGGTAGACGGTCAAGAAAGTGAGACTAGTAGGGTTCCATTTTTGCCGATTTACGTGACGAAATCCTAACAACGAAAATAGTTACTGAAGTTGAGGGCCGCATAATAATTTCCCCTACTCTTTATTCGAATTGTTCCAGTTGCAATCGATACATCAGCATATTAATCGTAGCTACCCTTTCGATCCAAATCACGTTTACAGGAATGGAAATAAAATCCATTTGCCTATACACGTGGTAATTCAGATCCCACTATTAATGCCACCGCCTTTTAGATGTGCGAGCATTCCCATTGCTAGTTACCTTAAGGAACACTTGGGCTAATTCACGTTTTCTGGCTGACGCACGTGTAATGGAGAATTCGAAAGATTGTAGAATACGTTTACTTCCTGGGATGGTGCATAATTATCGTACTAAATTTACTCGCTAATAACAGTTTTTTGTTATTTCGATAAACATCCCGAATGACTGTCACATAAGCGGTGACATAAAGGTAGACAATTCATGTTTTTGAGTTCAGAAAGCTCTATGCAACAGAAACTGCAAAACATTTTGCCATTTTCATTGCGAAATTGCCGGCTTATTCATGTCTGGGGTAATAATAGAGGGCTGTTTGCCTGGGTTGTCTGCTAGCGTAGTGAAACGTGTTCGCTACTGCAAGGGAGGTCTGGTTTGTTTTCGGTTCTAATCTCGATGGAGGCAGGTAGACTATCAGTAAAGCAATTTTAAGAAATTCTCGCGCCCCCAGTACGTTTTATTGCTACTTTTAATCTGTACCGGCGCCCTGTGGATGTCGATATGAAACTCATGTAGAATTCCATACTTGTTACTGTCTACTTTTACCGCTTCTGTCAATATATTGACTTAAGTGTGGCACTGAATGATTTTTAACTGAATTTCGTTATGAATCTTCACGCATTGCTAAATTTGCACACTTTCATGGTAGGTCAGCAACGGTAATCCAGTATGACTGGTCTGAACGTTGACACAGACTATTTCGCGGCCGAATGCGCATAAGATTTTGCTAATTCGTAACGATCTGGGGTACTTTGTATTATTAAAACAGTTATGTTATCTCTAGAAGCTGAAATTCATTTTTATTGGCGCAATTCATACTAATTAGCGTTTCTTCTTTCATTTATATCTTATATTCAGGTGTTGTGGTTAACACACTAATCAGCATTAGTATAGTTTTACACATGATTGAAAACAGTCTGACAAATTTCGGATAGTTTTTCAATTTCACGCCTGTGCATAGTATGTTGGTAGCACTTTGTCGCTTTGCCTGTTATGCTGTGTAGTAGACTTTAAAGCCGTGCGGATCAGCATAACGATAAGGCGAGGGGTCTCGCTCGTTTTATCCACGACTGTACCTCCGACATAACGTATGTGCAACCGTCTCGGGCGTCATGATCGTCGCAACGCCAGTACCAGGATATCGAGGACCAGTTACAGTTGGGGCCAGTTTGCCTCATGAGAGTATACAACGTCTTTAAGACACCCATCCCAGCTGAAGCACTGTGTACATACAGTCCAGAGGTGGTGCACTGTCATACTGAAAACTGGGTTCATACCGCCATTATCTTTGTAAATTTCACTCGATTTTCTAATCACTGCAGTAACAACACACACCATCTCAACCAGTGAGGTTTCAGTTTGTTTCTTCTTTCCATTCTGAGTGTCTCACTTTCTTTGTCAGGCTGTGTATTAATTCCACGTATGGCTGTTGAAAAATATTTATTGCGACAGTAGTTTCGCCACTTTGTCATTTTCAAGCACACTGAAATCGTATGAAGTACACCGGCATTAAAATAAAGTAACAGAACGTACAAAGTGAACACGTTGAGTTACTTGTTATTTCAGCATTTGTGATTGCGCCACTGTCACGGTTGCATTGAGCTTTACATCATTCACTACCATATCCATCGGTACTGCTCCTCTTCATCTCCTTCAGAATGGTACCTCATTCAAGAGCTTCTCGTAATATTAATTACCAAAGCTATCGTAACATAATGGAGAAGAAAACATGACAAATGACCCAACCCTAGAGCAAACCTGTTCAGGATAGTCGAGGTGTGGACATCTTTGCTGAGTTTACAGTTAAAAGGTTGGAGGATGAAAGGTAAGTTTTTACCTTTTCCAAGATATATTTTGATGCGCCCAGGCTGGTCCGCAAGGACACTAGGTGGTCCTTGTGAGATCGACAGGTGAACGTGTTGGAAACGTAAGGAAGGAATCACGTCGTAGTTAGCTTGATGCCAGTGCTAGAGAGAAAGAGTTTGTAGCTTGGAACCAACGCTCTTTAGCTGTGGCAAGCTGTCATCGCGAGAATGCCGATTAATGTAACATTTCTGGCGGCTGCAGCCTTGGTTAACTTACTGTCAATCAAAGCATCTCACTCACTGTAACAGGTACCTGGCATCTTCCGAAGGTATTGATCGGTGTACCCGCACCAGGAACGCTTCACCCTTCATCTGTACATACCTCGGTGGGCTCCTTCATTTAGGGCTAGCGCGTACGGTTGATGTATGTCACCGCTACCGTTTCGCCACTCTTGTCCAGTCTATGGATACACATATAGAGATGTGCGCATGTTTCGGTGTAACAGCCGAGTGACATTTCGGTCTACCGATTCGTGAACGTGCCCGTGACTAAACAGTTATTGCCGCGCTAGGTTTAGATAGCCATAAGCGCACGGGTGATACAACTGTCACCCTCCATGTATTTTCTCTCCCCATTTGCTTTCCTGTTACCGACATAGCGACACGGAAACGTGGTATCAACATCCTCAGACAACGTTAGTGTGGTAGAAGACGATATCGACAACGAGTTCCTTAAAGAAGAGGTGGACGAAAGATCACCATTTTTCGTCTAAAATTTGAGAGATTATTCGAGCATAAATACGAAAATTAAAGGATGGGAAGAAATCAGTCGAGTAATATTTTCAAGTGCTTGGGACAACTTGCGTTCAGCTGGAACAGACAAAACCATCTTCGTATATTTGAATGTTAATACAGGTATATTGCGAAGTAATCCATAAAACATTCATCACTTATTCGAAAGTATTGAAAAATATTTTTCGGATGTTATCGAAAGTCATAAAACATTATGTAAAATTTCTCTCTTATTAGTTTGTCAATGCAAAGGGGGTGTAACCACTATTCATTTTTAAGATATTTCCTTTTTACGTCTCATGAGTTCGCAAATAATAATCTCCACAAAATCCTTATCGACAAATGACACCTGGATTTCAAAAAGAGTTTGTCATCCTTCGTGAGTGCAACCCACTTTGATAACATGACGTGACAGGGCGCTAGCCGTTTGTTGACGTGCCACCGGCGTAGCAATACTGCAGTCTTGATGGCTGTTGGCCTGATGTACGCATGTCTGAACTTACAAATTCGTTACTTATTATTTGTTAAATAAGATGTCAAATAGGAATCTGTACATGTGCAAAGCCTATAAAAACCCTTCCGCACTATAGCTATGTCGCAGCAGCAAAGATATACACTGAAGAACCAAGGAAACTGGTACACCTGCCTAATATCGTGTAGGGCCCCAGCGAGCACGCAGAAGTGCCACAATACGATATGGCATCGACTCGACTAAGGTCTAAAGCTGTGCTAGAGGAAGCTGACACCATGAATCCTTCAGGGCTGCCCATAAACCCGCAACAATACGAGTGGTTGGAGATCTCTTCTGAACTGCACGTTACAGGGTATCCAAGATATGCGCTCATGTCTGGGGAGTTTGGTGGCCAGCGGAAGTATTTAAGCTCAGAAGAGTATTCCCGGAGCTACTCTGTAACAATTCTTGACGTGTGGGGTGTGCTGGAATTGTCCAAGTCCTTCGGAATGCACAATGGACATGAATGGATGCATGTGATCAGACAGAATGCTTAGGTACGTGTCACCTGTCAGAATCGTATCTAGACGTATTATGGGCCCCATATCACTCCAATTACACACGCACCACACCATTACAGAGCCTCCACCAGCTTCAACGGTCCCCTGGTGATATGGAGGGTCCAGCATTAATGCGGTTGTCTCCATACCTGTACACGTCCATCCGCTCGATACAATTTGAAACAAGAGTCGTTAGATCAGGCAACATGATTCCAGTCATCAACAGTCCAATATCTGTGTTGATGGGCCCACGCGAGGCTTAAAGCTTTGTGTCGTGCAGTCACAAAGGGTACACCAGTGGGCCTTCGGCTCCGAAAGACCATATCGATAATGTTTTGTTGAATGGTTCGCGCGCTGATCCTTGTTGATGGCCCAACACTGAAATCTGCAGCAATCTGCGGAAGGGTTCCACTTCTGTCACTTTCAACGATTCTCTTGAGTCGTCGTTGGTCCTGTTCTTGCAGGATCTCTTTCCGGCCGAAGTGATGTCGGAGATTTGATGTTTTACCTGATTCCTGTTATTCATGGTACACTCATGATATGTTCGTACGGGAAAATCCTCATTTCATCGCTACATCGGAGATGCTGTATCCCATCGCTCGTGCGCCAACTGTAACACTACGTTTAGACTCATTTAAATCTTGATAACCTGTCATTCTAGTAGCAGTAACCGACCTAACAAATGCGCCAGACTTTGTGCAGTACCTCCTCATTCCTTACCTCATCAGTCCACCTAGTTTTCAGCATTCGCCTATAACACCGCATCTCAAATGCTTCGATTCTTTCTGTTCCGGCTTTCCCACAATCCATGTTTTACTAACACGCAACGCTGTGCTCCAGACGTACATTGTAAGAAATTTCTTCCTCAAATTGAGTCTTATGTTTGACACTAGTAGACTTCTCTTGTCCATAAATGCCCTTCTTACCAATGCCAGCCTGCTTTTGATGTCCTCCTTGCTCCATCTGTGATGGGTTATTTTGCTACCTAGGTAGCGGACTTCCTTGTTTATCTACTTTGTGATCACCAATTTGGTTGTTAAGTTTCTCACTGTTCTCACTTTAACAACTTCTCATTACTTTCGTCTTACTCTCAGTCCATACTCCGCACTCATTCGACTGTCCATTCCATTCAACACATCCTGTAATTCTTCTTCGCTTTCATTGAGGATAGAAATGTCGTCAGCGAATATTATCATTGATATCCTTTCACCATGACATACCCTTGAACCTTTCTTTTATTCCCGTAATTGTTTCTTTGATATGCAGATTGAACAGTAGGAGCGAAAGACTACTTCTCTGTTTTACACCTTTTTTAACTCGAACGCTTCGTTCTTGGCCTCCAATCTTGTTCCCATCTTTCTCTGTAGCTTACCCCTATTTCTCTCAGAATTTCGAACATCTTGTACCATTTTACATTGTCCAAGCTTTTTCGAGGAAGACAATTCCTATGAACGTCTTGATTTTTTTCAGTTTTGCTTCCATTATTAACCGCAACGTCTGAACCGCCCCTCTGGTGCCTTTACCTTCTCTAAAATCAAACTGATCATCTAACAGTTCCTCAGTTTTATTTTCCATTCTTATGCATAGTGCTGTTGTCAGCAACTGGATCCATACTGAAAAGGGGAACAGACACCTACCTGCCGCGGAGACGCCGGTGAGTAAGTAACGTAGATCTTCCTCTATAGAATGCAAAATCTCATCCGTTACTCAATTCATGGAGGGAATTAGACAGAGCTACACGCAGCGACCACAACACAATAGTCAATACAATAACATGGACCATGAACAGCAGTATCTACTCATAGGAAGGGCCAACTGCTAAAAAGTGCGAGACGTTGTTGAGGCGACGTCATTACACACTGTTCAAGGCAGTACAGATTACAGAACGCATGTTCTGACAGAGGTACTACAAAGAACGTAGGAAGCAGCTACACCACGGCCAAATACTGAGTGGGGATAAAAACAACCGTAGTCGACATAAATGGAAAGATTACGGCAGGATTCACGGGACAAAAGAAAGAACTACTAACAAGCAAAGTCAGTTCTTGAAAGACAGATGAGATTCGATCTGTATCGTGACGTTACACAGAAATAACAAAAACGACAAAAGACAACAAGGTAAGACTACTGGACCAATTTTGTCAAAACCCAACTACAAAGCTACGTGTGGAGACAACCATTCAAGATAGAAACAGAGCGAGTTAAGACATCGACAGTTTTGTCGACACTAAAACGAACTGACAGGACAATGACGAAAGGACGGAGAAGCACAGCAGAATATCTCCCGAACAGGTTCCTTCCAGATGACGACCCCATACAAGACAAGCGACACCACACTGACCAAATAGACAGGATGAGACAACCATACGTAGTGACAATGCAACCACACCATTTTCACAAGAAGAGGTCGCCACGGCAATCAGCAGGCTTAAAAACTGAAAAGCACACCTTTTTTTACGAATATGTTCAACGAGGCACTACTCACAGGCATAATTCCAAACCACTGGAAAACTGCTAATGTACTAATAATCAGGAAATCAAAAACAAAAAGCCAGCAGATCGCAAAATGCACCGACCGATCAGGCTCTTAAACACTCTCGCCAAGGTACAGGAAAGGCTCCTGTGTGACCGTCTGCAATCGCACAGACTCCTCTTCGGCCTAACACCCTATCAATTCGGCTTCAGGGAAGGTAGATCAATAGAAGACGCCGTCAACCAAGCACTGACAGTAACGAATGGCATCAGCAACAAATACATGGCCGCCCTACTGGTCGACATAGACGGGGCTTTTGACAACCTATGGTGGCTGTCCCTCTTCGCCACGCTAAATTAAATGCGGCTATCAGCTTCCCTCTACAATAGCCTCCTCGACGACTGTACAGGCCGAGTGGCGGAGTGGAGGGCCGGTACAAGCAAAGTTGCCAAGAAAATAATAAAGGGATGTTCACAGGGCTCGATCTGCGGACCAATGTTTTGGGATATCGAAAGCGAGTCATTAGTGTACAGTCTGGACACTGACAACAGGGTAAGGGTTCTTAGTGGTGTCAGCCAACTCGAGAGCAGCACTAGAGACAAAAGGTGCTCAACTGCTTTAGAAAATGAACAACTGATGCAAAGAAAATAAATTAAAATCAGCACCCAACAAAACTGTGTATTTACCACTCAGAGGGGCATAATAGAGGAACCCAATTCTAAAAATTAGACAATACTAGCATTTAGAGGAAGCAGGCCACACGCTATCTAGGACTGCATCTTGATGAAAAACAGACTTTCATCGAATATATTGAGAATTGACAAAGCCTCAAAAGTTATGCACAAGCTAGCAAGACTCAACACAACGCAGTAAAAATTACGCATTAAGACGATTGTGATATTTGAATCCATCGCATGCTTCGCCGCAAGTGCTTGGGCTCAAAAACTGAGCATACAGACTTATGAGACAATTGCAAGACGAGATCAACGTAGTGTACGCCTGACAGTGAGAAGAGCCTTCAACATCACATCACGAGAGGCACTTTGCGTTGTCATGGGAACCTGCCCCGTACACATAACAATACGTTATAGAGCTGCACTTTACTGGCTTAAGAGGGGCAGGATTGATAAAGTCATCGAGATTACAGGAGATTACAGATTACAGCCTAATACCACTTGTGCTCCATTTGAAAGAACGATCCCGGATTTTTTTTAATGGGTATGGGGAAACCATGTGAACCGTAAATCAGAATAACCGAGCTCCAGTTACACTAGGAACTGGAGAAGACGCTGGTAATGTGGTGTCACCGCCAGACACCACACTTGCTAGGTGGTAGCCTTTAAATCGGCCGCGGTCCGTAGTATACGTTGGACCCGCGTGTCGCCACTATCAGTGATTGCAGACCGAGCGCCGCCACACGGCAGGTCTAGAGAGACTTCCTAGCACTCGCCCCAGTTGTACAGCCGACTTTGCTAGCGATGATTCACTGACAAATTACGCTCTCATTTGCCGAGACGATAGTTAGCATAGCCTTCAGCTACGTCATTTGCTACGACCTAGCAAAGCGCCATTACCAGTTACTATTGATGCTGTAAAACATGTACCGTCAAGAGCGATGTTCACGAATTATGGATTAAAGTTAAGTATTCCAGCAGCTACGTACGTTTTTTGTTAGTCTCATTTCCTTAACCTGTTCCAGAACTCACGCCAGTCTGCGTGAGCTAAAACTCGTGCCTTTCGGCTTCCTCTCATAGTGGGTTGGCTCTCTTGCCAATCCACAACAGGTAGTAACATTTTTCCCACAAGGCGCGTAAGGTCTATGTTAGAGATTCGCAAGAAAATATGTGTGATAGCAGATTCATTCTACGGGATCTGGACTGATTTTAATTTTGTACAACACTACGGGGAGGAGAAAAAACCATTCTGTTTGCTTTTAGTGGAACGCCTCATTTAATGTGCTCTGGCTGGAAGCAATTCGCTAGCTTTTTGCGACAAGAATGATAGGGAAACTGGTAATGGCGTTAATGAAACATAGCCATTCTTTGTGACTAAATCTGCAGAGATACTAATTTGTAACGGACGGACAGCACTATGAACCAAACTTCTTCGTATTGTTTATCCTGTGTCTTCTTCCTGGCTCAGTGAGGTAAAAAGCAGTAAGACAGCCAACTTCAGTAACTACTTTTGCTGAGGCACACCATACTTTCCTTACTTTTGTCTCACAATTCAACTAGCGTTTTAACAGCTTCGGCTCTGTATCCGTAAATTTGTAGCATTATGTTTCAAAATGTCGCAAGCCCGTGCTTTTTACGTGCCTCTCCAAATACACTATTTGCTGTTTTCTTAAAATGCTGTGAACCGCAGCACAATTCACATTACGTGCCGTTTCGCCACTGGATTGATGTATACCACGTTTATGTAGCGTATGCAACTGCTTTGACACAATAATATGCTTCCTGACAGAAGTTGTCGGTCTCCCCACCGCTGATACAATACTGAATACATTTTTGCCGTACATCGAACAAACAAGCAACCACAAAGCAACTGATTTCGAAAACGTTAACGCCTACATAAAAAATACACACAGTACAGACGGACACCCGAAAAAGTCTCAGCAAAGAAAAAGTTACAAAAATGCAGGTACGTTTTATTGATAAGCAGACAGGAAACGGAGATCAAACGCGTCTGCGCCAAATAAAAAAAAGGAATCTCTGTGCCCTAACTGTGAGCATGTAATGTAAATCCTGTTGAAGAGAGGGGAAAAAAATCATGTCGATTCCAACAGTATGATATTTGAAATGAATAAACATGACAAATTTTGTTATTTAAGAATATTATTTTTAATCTTGGTATAGGTTATACGAAGTTGTTAAATTTCATGTCTACTTGGCAAGGTCACCAAACATTGAAAAAATACTTTTGATCGCTCTTGCATCTTGCACTTCATTTCCTTGAAAGATAAATTGTATTTTCCCAGGACCTGTACAGAAAAAATCGTGACCTTTATGTGTTACGTAATGGTGCGATTTCATATCGCTTCTTAGTGTTGCCCCTAAATGCTTATAAGATGTAACGTGCTGAAGAGCTTCTCATAAATTCTACATCGGTTACTAATGAGTTCTTTCTCTTTGTTACAGACATCATTTGATACGTACCTGCATTTACAGAGAGCAACCAATCATTGCACCAAGTGGAAATTTTGTCGAGGTCTTTCAGCAATATCGTGCAAACTACGGTATTTTCGTCTACACAACAGAATCGTAAATGAAACATTTTATGGTGGAGCTAATCACATATGATAAACTACTGGATCACTGATCTAGTAGATCCGGATAACATCTTTGTTTACAGAATATGACAGTCAATATGTGATGTGTTACGGTAGAGAATGGAGTCTGTGACCACTGGGGACGGTGCCAAAAGTTACCCCAAAATTGTAACACAACACATACACATGTCATACTAACACATATAAATTCACCTGATGATGGGCATTTAAACCTTCAGGCGCCTTGTGGGTGTAAATAAACAGTGGCTGGTAACAGTAAACTTGCTGTTTCATTCGGTATCAATAAAAGTCACAGTAAAACCTAGCCAAAAATGTTTGCATTTAAAGTTAACGGAATAATTACTTTTGGCAAATCTAGAAAAAAAGTAAATGAAGTTGCTACGCCATTTTACTCAGAAAGCGACCTCCTCATTCCACAGTAACATTATCGAGATGGGCACCAGCATTGTCCAACTAATACGACTCCTTTCAACACCATAAGAAGCTGACGAGAGTCCATTGTATGTAACACAACTGTTACAAGAGTATTACGATCCTTTGTACCGGTTGTCTTATTATGTCACAGTTTCATTCTTTTGTAAATAACAGTCGTAAAAAGCATTAAAATGTGAATTAGATGCCGTTCTGAGAATTTCAGTAAAAAGTGAATTATATGCCGTTCTGAGAATTTCAGTCCGCGAAACACTTCTGCGAAACCTGCACTGTTTCTGCTGCTTCATATGCTGGCTTTTTATTTAGACCGTCGTAAACGACGTGCTTTGCAATTCTTGTGCCATTAAAACTTCCTGTGACTCCAATTCGAAATCAGTTTTTGATTGAAAAGCCACTAGCCAGGCATTAACCGAAATTAAACCTTCATTTTTTGAGTCTCAGATGCTGCACGCATATCGGTATATTGATCCTTGTCCCAGAAATATTTCTGTCCAGTATCCAGCTCAGAGCACAGATTTATAATTTAAAAGCCGGGAGAGAGAATTGTTCACATTCGGACTTAAGCGCGGCACAGCACAGCAAGCAGATCCACATTAAAGGTTCAATGAGCGCATATCTCTCTAAAAAAAAAAAAAACTGCCTTCTACTGTCTCCTGGCAACGTTGCTGCCAAATTCAACAAAGGTCGCGTTTTAGATTACATATCATGGGCTATGTGACCCCTCCATCCTGCCACTCTTTATCTCTCTCTCTCAATGTGTGTGTGTGTGTGTGTGTGTGTGTGTCTCTGTGTGTGTGTGTGTGTGTGTGTGTGTGTGTGTGTGTGTGTGTGTGGCACATACGTATATGGTGTTAAAATAAAAGTGAGGAGAGCAACTGCAACGCTTATCATATCAAGGAACCGAAACAGAATATTAAAAAAAAAAGTTGTTTTGATTGGTGATGAGAGAACTCCAGTTTCACAACGATTCCCTAAAAAATGAAATGCCAAGGCTCTTAATACAGTGAAATGTTTAGGCCATTCCCAGGAGAAATCTTATGCACGTAATTCAGTGTGGACGCGCATAGTTGACATGCGGGGTGCAATAACAACAGTACTGGTAATGTACGACAGAACATCATAAATCATACAACACTTACAGTGCATTCCTAGACGTGTGTGACGTGCGCGGGTTTGTGTGTGTGTGTGGGGTGGGGGGGGGGGGTGGTGGGTATGTGTGTGAGAGAGAGAGGGACAGAGCGAGAAAGAGAGAGAGAGAGAGAGAGAAAGAAGGAAAGAAAGTGTGTGTGTGTGTGTGTGTGTGTGTGTGTGTGTGTATGTGTGTGTGTGTGAGAGAGAGAGAGAGAGAGAGAGAGAGCAAGATGTAGAGGGTGAGGGAGAGGGAGAGCGAGAGCGACAGCGAGAGCGAAAGAGAGAGATGGAGGGAGAAAGAGAGCGAACTTTTAAAGTTTTTATAAATCGTTTAAAATATGGCATCGCATTACGGTAATTATTGTACCCATAAAAGCTGTCAAAGCTGATATTCCCTTTTGACGAAAACAGACGTTTTCCAACACAGAAAGAAATGATTTCACGTGACCTAAGATATCCGTACCTCTACCTGCTATTGCTTTCAGTATTGTTGACAACACAATGAATACCACTTGTCCACGTGTCTTTAAGTATGGTTTTAGTCTTCTTTAAAATTACGTTGATAGTTAACAACTGTTTTCTGAGTATGGCACCGCGTCATAATGCAAAAAAACCTATGCTGGAGAAACCAGTATAGTTTTTCACATTATGACGCGGTACCATAGTCAGAAAAGTCTTAAGTAAACTGACGCTGGCAGCGGAATCCTGCACAGTTTGTATCTACGTCGATAGTTACTTGATAGGTTTTATAGACTCTGTATTGATGCATTGTTTCTACTACCTATTGGCAGTCTGAGGATGGCCACTGTCTGTTTGACATCAGTTACGTCATCGAGAAACGCTCCTTTGATTGCGCCTAAAATCCGCAAAAGTGCCCGGTGGTCGTTTTGCAGCGCTGTGGATGGTGTCACAAGTCATGTAACCTTCCTTGCTGACTAACGTTACGGCAGTAAAGTGGTTTGTATGGGCCAGTCTGTTGTATGTGTCTAGCGTACTAAGACAGATCAATGTGCAGACGTGACGAAACGGTAGTGAGAAGCTCCCACACTTGGAAGCACCCATTGCCGCACATCGAATGACACTGCCTGCAGCGTGTAGCACTTGCAGGCTTGTAACGCAGCGTAAACAGTAGTGGTCGGCAGAGTTCCTAACGGACAAGATTCGGAGACGAGGATCACGCCTGGTCAACCATAAACGGTTTCAAACTCAACTCAACCAGGTTCCGAGCTGCACGCAAAGGAAATTTGGAGTCGGCTAACACGCAAAAGGCCGTTGCTCACTACAGCACATAGTCCGCCCCCGGTAGCTGAGTGGTCATCGCGACAGAATGTCAATCCTAAGGACCTGGGTTCGATTCCCGGCTGGGTCGGAGATTTTCTCCGCTCAGGGACTGGGTGTTGTGTTGTCCTACTCATCATCATTTCATCCACATCAACGCGCAAATCGCCTAAGTGGCGTCAAATCGAAAGACTTGCACCCGGCGAACGATCTACCCGACGGGAGGCCCTAGTCACACGACATTCATTCACTACAGCACGTAAATCTGCATATCCTCAAAGGGTGCAGGGGGTAATGCAGGCTTGAGGGGGGTTCTGTGATGTTTGCTACTATCTTCTGAAACTGTTAAGCAACATATTTCAGAGTATTTTTATATTCGTTTCCGTTGACCAAATAGTTGATCATTGACGGTGCATAATACCTGCAATCAAGATTGTATGCCTCCAGCGACTGTCCCTTTTATAGTTTTCTTATCACTTCTATTTTTAGCACAGTGAAGAGATTGCAGATTTGAGAGCTGGCTAGCGAAACGTAAGTCTCAAAAGATGCTGACTGCCATAAATATATTCAGAGTCCAAGATTAAGTTCAAATGGCTCTGAGCACTATGCGACTTAACTTCTGAGGTCATCAGTCGCCTAGAACTCAGAACTAATTAAACCTAACTAACCTAAGGACATCACACACATCCACGCCATAGGCAGGATTCGAACCTGCGACCGTAGCGGTCGCTCGGCTCCAGACTGTAGCGCCTAGAACCGCACGGCCACTCCGGCCGGCCCAAGATTAAGTCACAGTCTCAGGTAGACAGACCAGCATTCGCGGCTGTTGTCCCACTTCTCTGGCGGAGGACAGGACAGGTGTCTAAAAAATAACATCGTTGTTCATAGAAGTCTTTGAGGAAGATAAGGAATCTCTATCCAAGTTTCGCCTCCCAGAGGCTGGCGTATGAATCGTCATCACCTCACGAGCGACGCTACATTCGGTTTAATTCAACTTCCTGATTGGTTCTTGTTGTTGTTTTCTGTAGAGCACGCGCCTCCTCGTCCGTGCCTACGTCTCTGCCACGTCATAAGTGTGTTACGAAATGGAGCCATGGTGTGTGAGAGATTTTCTGCCTGCTTCCCCACCCCACGGTGCTATTGGTTAAACATAGAGTAAATCCGCAAGAGTAGGAAACTGTTTAAATACCTTTCCGTGAGTTCTGCTGAAGGTAATTCGCAATGTCTGCCACTACTGGCCAGCGAGATTTCTGCTTTTACGAAAAGCAGTCAAGCTACAGAGCACCCAGAAAGATGACATTTTTGACTAGGAGCTTGAAGAGAGATGAGTTCACGCTTGGCCTCTGAAGTGTCATGTCATCACACTAGGCGACAGACGATGTTTTTGACTTGAATGCTAAGCACAGTGAGTGTGTGTGTGTGTGTGTGTGTGTGTGTGTGTGTGTGAGAGAGAGAGAGAGAGAGAGAGAGAGAGAGAGAGAGAAAACTTAATTCAGTCTCTAGCCATTACTCCGGCTGACATTCACATTTACACTGCGTGTTTGGTAAAGTCCATGGTAACGAATAATAATGGTAAAAATTTTCACTGTATTCTACTTCCGTCATTTAACTTAGCTTCAGGCACAGACGCGAGCAGCTACACTACTGTACATTAAAATTGCTATACCAAGAAGAAATGCAGATGATAAACGGGTATTCATGGGACAAATATATTACACTAGAACTGGCGTGTGATTACATTTTCACGCAATTTCGGTGCATAGATCCTGAGAAATCAGTACCAAGAACAACCACCTCTGGCCTTGGATACGCCTGGGCATTGAGTCAAACAGAGCTTGGATGGCGTGTACAGGTACAGTTGCCCATGCAGCTTCAACACGATACCACAGTTCATCAAGAGTCGTGACTGGCGTATTGTGACGAGCCAGTTGCTCGGCCACCATTGACCAGACTTTTCAATTGGTGAGAGATCTGGAGAATGTGCTAGCCAGGGGAGCAGTAGAACATTTTCTGTATCCAGAAAGGCCCGTACAGGACCTGCAACATGCAGTCGTGCATTATCCTGCTGAAATGTAGGGTTTCGCAGGGATCTGAAATGTAACGTCCACTGTTCAAAGTACCGTCAATGTGAACAAGAGGTCATGTCCATTATAATTATCCGGGCTGTTATGCCGTGGTCGGTTGATGAATTCCTGTGGTGATTCCCAACGTTTCGTCTCCGACTGCGGGAGACATCTTCAAGGGGGTCCGTAGCTTGATGGAAGGTCCAACACACACACTGGCTCGGTTAGTAGCGAGCCAGTGTGTGTGTTGGACCTTCCATCAAGCTACGGACCCCCTTGAAGATGTCTCCCGCAGTCGGAGACGAAACGTTGGGAATCACCACAGGAATTCATCAACCGACCACGGCATAACAACCCGGATAATTATAATGGACATGATATTTCCGGCCGTGAAAGTTTACATTTTAGTACAAGAGGTCACCGAAACGTGTAACCAATGGCACCCCATACCATCACACCCTGTGATACGCCAGTATGGCGATGACGAATACACGCTTCCAATGTGCGCTCACCGCGATGTCGCCAAACACGGATGCGACCATCATGATGCTGTAAACAGAACCTGGATTCATCCGAAAAAAATGATGTTTTGCCATTCGTGCACCCAAATTCGTCGTTGAATACACATTCGCAGGCGCTCCTGTCTGTGATGCAGCGTCAAGGGAAAACCGCAGCCATGGTCTCCGACCTGATAGTCCATGCTGCTGCAAACGTCGTCTAACTGTTCGTGCAGATGGTTTTTGTCTTGCAAACGTCCCCGTCTGTTGACTCAGGGACCGAGACGTGACTGCACGATCAGTTACAGCCATGAGGATAAGATGCCTGTCACCTCGATTGCTAGTGATACGAGGCCGTTGGGATCCAGCACGGCGTTCCGTATTACCCTCCTGAACCCACCGATTCCATATTCTGCTAACAGTCATGGGATCTCGACCAACGCGAGCAGCAATTTCGCGATACGATAAACCGCAATCGCGGTAGGCTACAATCCAACCCTCATCAAAGTCGGAAACGTGATGGTACGCATTTCTCCTCCTTACACGAGGCATCACAACAACGTTCCACCAGGCAACGCTGGTCAACTTCTGTTTGTGTATGAGAAATCGGTTGGAAACTTTCCTCATGTCAGCACGTTGTAGATGTCGCCACCGGCGCCAACCTTGTGTGAACGCTCTGAAAAGCTAATGATCTGCATATCACAGCATCTTCTTCCTGTCGGTTAAATTTCACGTCTGTAGCACGTCATCTTCGTGGTGTAGCAATTTTAATGGCCAGTAGTGTAGATAAGCTACTCCGCAGTACTTGTGGCCGGCTATTACGATACGCTAGGAACGCCACCAAGGTACTGCTGAGTGAGAGACGCCAAATTTCAGCCATACGCTCGCCAATGAGAGGATCGGGTGCTGTCACGTGAGGTACGTAAGAAGGTTGGAGAGCTACAGCGGGTCTCTCTCTTGCCTGCCGGCTTCCCTACCCACTGAAGATGTTCACCAGTCCTTTCTATCGAGAGCGAATTGCTCTTCCCGGACCATATGTGGTTCACTCGGCGGCAGTAAATACACTCCTGGAAATGGGAAAAAGAACACATTGACACCGGTGTGTCAGACCCACCATACTTGCTCCGGACACTGCGAGAGGGCTGTACAAGCAATGATCACACGCACGGCACAGCGGACACACCAGGAACCGCGGTGCTGGCCGTCGAATGGCGCTAGCTGCGCAGCATTTGTGCACCGCCGCCGTCAGTGTCAGCCAGTTTGCCGTGGCATACGGAGCTCCATCGCAGTCTTTAACACTGGTAGCATGCCGCGACAGCGTGGACGTGAACCGTATGTGCAGTTGACGGACTTTGAGCGAGGGCGTATAGTGGGCATCCGGGAGGCCGGGTGGTCGTACCGCCGAATTGCTCAACACGTGGGGCGTGAGGTCTCCACAGTACATCGATGTTGTGGCCAGTGGTCGGCGGAAGGTGCACGTGCCCGTCGACCTGGGACCGGACCGCAGCGACGCACGGATGCACGCCAAGACCGTAGGATCCTATGCATGGCCGTAGGGGACCGCACCGCCACTTCCCAGCAAATTAGGGACACTGTTGCTCCTGGGGTATCGGCGAGGACCATTCGCAACCGTCTCCATGAAGCTGGGCTACGGTCCCACACACCGTTAGGCCGTCTTCCGCTCACGCCCCAACATCGTGCAGCCCGCCTCCAGTGGTGTCGCGACAGGCGTGAATGGAGGGACGAATGGAGACGTGTCGTCTTCAGCGATGAGAGTCGCTTCTGCCTTGGTCCCAATGATGGTCGTATGCGTGTTTGGCGCCGTGAAGGTGAGCGCCGCAATCAGGACTGCATACGACCGAGGCACACAGGGCCAACACCCGGCATCATGGTGTGGGGAGCGATCTCCTACACTGGCCGTACACCACTGGTGGTCGTCGAGGGGACACTGAATAGTGCACGGTACATCCAAACCGTCATCGAACCCATCGTTCCACCATTCCTAGACCGGCAAGGGACTTGCTGTTCCAACAGGACAATGCACGTCCGCATGTATCCCGTGCCACCCAACGTGCTCTAGAAGGTGTAAGTCAACTACCCTGGCCAGCAAGATCTCCGGATCTGTCCCCCATTGAGCATGTTTGGGACTGGATGAAGCGTCGTCTCACGCGGTCTGCACGTCCAGCACGAACGCTGGTCCAACTGAGGCGCCAGGTGGAAATGGCATGGCAAGCCGTTCCACAGGACTACATCCAGCATCTCTACGATCGTCTCCATGGGAGAACAGCAGCCTGCATTGCTGCGAAAGGTGGATATACACTGTACTAGTGCCGACATTGTGCATCCTCTGTTGCCTGTGACTATGTGCCTGTGGTTCTGTCAGTGTGATCATGTGATGTATCTGACCCCAGGAATGTGTCAATAAAGTTTCCCCTTCCTGGGACAATGAATTCACGGTGTTCTTATTTCAATTTCCAGGAGTGTAGTTTCCGTCAATATAGTACCCCGTAGAAAATCCAAAGAGGTACTGGTCGTATGTGAAGTATGCTAGCGACGAGAAATAATCAATGCCTTCTCTGTGCGATAGCAATGGAATTACTATCGAAGACAGTGCTGCCAAAGCAGAGTTGCTAAACACAGCCTTTCGAAATTTCTCCGCTAAACAAGACGAAGTAAATATACCAGAATTCGAATCAAGAACTGCTGCCAACATGAGTAACGTACAAGTAGATATCCTCGGAGTAGTGAAGCAACTTAAATAACTTAATAAAAGCAAGTCTTCCGTTCCAGATTGCATACCAGTTAGGTTCCTTTCAGAGTATGCTGATACAGTAACTCCATACTTAACAATCACATACAACCGGTCCCTCGACTAAAGATTCTTACCCAAAGACTGGAAAGTTGCACAGGTCACACCAATATTCAAGAAAGATAGTAGGAGTAATCCACTAATTTACAGGTCCATATCATTAACGTCGATATGCAGCAGGATTTTGGAACATATATTGTGTCCGAACATTATGATTTACCTCGAAGAAAACGGTCTATTGATACACAGTCAACATGTATTTAGAACACATCGTACTTGTGAAACACAACTAGCTCTTTACTCCCATGAAGTCGTTGAGTGTTTCTGGCAAGGGATTTCAAATTGATTCCGTATTTCTGGATTTCCGGATGGCTTTTGACACTGTACCACAAAAGCGGCCCGTAGTGAAATTGCGTGCTTGTGGAATATCGTCTCAGTTATGTGACTGGTTTCGTGACTTACTGTCAGAGAGGTCACAGTTCTTAGTAATTAACGGAAAGTCATAGAGTACAACAGAAGTGATTTCTGGTGTTGCCCAAGGTACCTTTCCTGTTCCTTAGACAATCTGAGCACACGTCGTAGTTTGTTTGCAGATGACGCTGACGCTTATCGACTAGTAAAGTCATCAGAAGATCAAAACAAATTGGAAAACGATTTAGAAAATATATCTCTATGGTGCGAGAATAGGCAATTGACCCTAAACATAACGAAAAGTGTGAGGACTCCCACACGAGTGCTAAAAGGAATCCATTAACCTTCGGTTACTCGATAAATCAGTCAAATCTAAAGGCCGTAAATTCAATTAAATACCTGGGAATTACAATTACGAACAACTTAAAGTGGAAGGAACACACAGAAAATGCTGTGGGGAAGGCTAACCAAAGACTGTGTTTTATTGGCTCGATACTCAGAAAATTTATCAGAGCTACTAAAGAAACTGCCTACACTACGCTTGTCCGTCCTCTTTTAGAATACTGCTGCGCGCTTTGGGATACTTACCCGATAGGATTGACAGAGTACATAGAAAAAGTTCAAAGAAAGGCAGCACGTTTTGTATTATCGCGTAATATGGGAGAGAGTGTCACAGAAATGATACAGTATTTTGGGTGGACATCATTAAAATAAAGGCGATTTTCGTTGCGGGTTACAGTCAGCGTTGCCATAATCAATTCCGCAGGTATGTGGTATTATTCCACTGCCTTCAGGAGCCATTTATTCCATGTCAATACTTCGCAGCCAGCTAGTTTGCTTTCTGTACGCACTTTGGTGATCTTGAGGGTGTTCGAATATATTGTTCCGCGTTCTTTCTGTAATTTACAAACCATGCTCACAGTTCCTAGTTACATTCGTGAATTATTCACCCGAGCCAAAGTTGAATTCATCATTATAATTCGTTCATCCAAGTATTAAATGTTCAGTTGTTTCTCTCAGTGGGTAACTCATGTATTTTGCTCCTTGATAATAAACCTAACTGTTATAGATAGATTATTCCTGCACTCATTAATGTCTATGTGTGTAGTGTGGTACCCATATTTTCATGCCTGACTGGGACACCCATATTAAGACGTTTCTCTTGCGCGACATAATCGTTCCTTTCAATTAATTTGCATGGTCATATGGGGTACTTCCCTTCTCTCTAGGTCACCAGAGAATGGGCCCTAGTATGATAGTGGTGTACAAAACAGGACAATTGACACCCCACACATTCCCTGAGATCACTTCTTCAGGTTATCTTTCATATGAACCAGAATGTTTAGCTGTGCGAGGTAGCCGCGCGGTCTGAGGCGCCTTGCACAGTTCATGCGGCTCCCAGCGTCGGAGGTTCGAGTCCTCCCTCGTACATGTGTGAGTGTGTGTGTTGTCCTTAGCGTAAGCTAGTTTACCTTAGATTAAATAGTGTGTAAACCTAGGCACCGATGACCTCAGTGGCTTGGTTCAATAGGAACTTACCACCACCAGGATGTTTACGTCAGCATTCTCGGTGACCGAGAGTTACCCTTCCTTCTACATGTTCATCATAAGTATTTTGTGGACACACACCTATATTACAACAAATCAAAACATTGCAGTGAGATATTTCCTCGCTTTAAAACTTTAAAAATGCATCTGATCCTAACACCACAGCAAATGTCTCGAACTATTTGGAACAGCGCGATAATTATACCAACCAACACCATGTCATTTCGTAGCTCTGGGAGATCAGATCTATAATGGATGGCTTCAGGTAGATAAGGAATACCTGAGGATATTCGTGGGCTCTTCCTTGCTGAAGTGAGACCATCGTCAAGTATAGAGACGCTGTTACACGGTATTGACGTGACGTCTGCTGGGTACGAAATTTATCTTCTGGTACACATAAAATGGCCAGACATATGAAAAAGAAATAAACTTTTTATTATTCCAAAAGTAATCGCCATAAATGTTAACACATTTATTCCATTGTGAATCAAGATGCTCAAAGCCCTCGTGGAAAAATGTTTGCCGTTGCCCACTGTAATAAAACGGGATATGACGGAACTTTCGCCAGTTAACGAACGATACGACACCACCCACATTCTGGCCAGATGTATATATTTCTGAACAGTGAATGTTCAGAGTTTTCCAATCGTCAAGTGCAGTTTTACGGTAAATATGTTTTTTTTCGTTTATGTATCGCTATGTTCTCATATTTAGATCTTGCATTATGGAGATTAGATGGCAAACAATTAACAGAAAATGTTCTGAAAACAAAACTGCACAATGTTTGCTATTTTTACCATTCATTTTAAATGCAGACAAAGCATGCACATACATTTATATTTTCAAATTTTGTAACCGTTCTTTTATCAGCTATTGTCACTGAAAATCTTCACATAAATACATATCTTCAGGGGACTTTCAGTAAACTAAACCTAATGTGTAACCCAAATAACTGAACTCAGCCGACCGCTGTGGCCGAGCGGTTCTAAGCGCTTCCGTCTGGATCCGCGCGTCCGCTACGGTCGCAGGTTCGAATCGTACCTCGGGCATGGATGTGTGTGATGTGCTTAGGTTAGTTAGGATTAAGTAGTTCTAAGTTCTAGGGTACTGATGACCTCCGATGTAAAGTCCCATAGTGCTCAGAGCCATTTGAACCATATGAACGGAACTCACCTTAGCATAATTTTGACTTATGGAATGTTCTGGAAGGTTAGAGAATAATTACAATGTTTTATGTCATCATTGCTTGGCACCTTTTAGCGTTACATTCGTTCCGACTGTTTTCAGACCACGTCTGGTGTGGAGTAAGCTAAAATCTAAAAATGTCTTCGCAGTGTGTGCGCCAGATAGACGATGAAAAGAGTTCTCTGTTTAATGTGCCGAGAATTTCCAGTGGAAATGTGAAACTTCATGTGAAATTTCGTATGGAATGAAGAATAAACCATATTTTCTCACAGAATTACTATCATCTCCATGCCGTGTCATTTAACATCAATGACCTCAGATACGATATTTCGCAATGTTTCAACGCATCTAGTCACTGAAGCCATTTCAAAAAGCTAAGTTTATAGAATGAGATTTTCACTCTGCAGCGGAGTGTGCGCTGATATGAAACTTCCTGGCAGATTAAAACTGTGTGCCGAGTTCGAGTCTCGGTCGGGCACACAGTTTTAATCTGCCAGGAAGTTTCAGCTAAGTTTATTTTTTACAGTTGTTTGATGTCACCTTCCTTGCACTTGAATGAACATTGCTTGCTAAACAATAAATGTTTTTAAGCAGTGTCAAATTGAACTGTATACACAAATTACTTATTGTTAAAAAAAAGGGAGGTGCATTATACTACGGACTAAGAGGTGCACACCTGATGTAGGGAAGCAGCCTACTCACGCCGTATAAAATTCACATCAGTCTTTCCATTGTGTGCCAGCCAGTCCGCTGTAACTAGCACTGACGTCATAAATGTTGTGCAATACTTTAAAAATCAAGTAATTAACCTGAAACGTTTCCAGCATGCCAGGAGTAATACTAAATCAGTATGTGTTGAATATCAGTTCAATAACTTTAACCATTTTCGAAATTTGGACGTTTTTCTGTAAAAATCATTGGCGCAACAGAAAAGAGCTAGAAACTTAAAAAATTATACTTAGATTCCTTCTGCATAATAATTTAGTAGAAACAGTATTCTGGATCTCACAAATTAAAATTTTGGTTGAAATTCATGATTTTCTGGTTTTTGTCTTAAAAATTAAGGAAGCAAGATAGATTAAGTAGGCAAATAAATAAAGTTAGTATGTTTAATTTAAGTAGAAGGGAGATCCGCTATAATCATAAAGATGTGAGAAGTTTCAACTGAATGACTATAAAAGTATAGCGATAGCGTATCTCCAAAGGGCAAGTTCAGAGCTCGTCTACTGCGTGTAGTGTAATTAAATTAATTCTCTCGCCCAAAATATTTGACTTAGCCACATCAGACTTTTATTATGATTACTTACCTGTGTGCTGATTGCACATTTAAATTGAGAGCTTCATCGGCCATCAGCAAAGGAAGCAATGATTTACTCGATAACTTAAAGTGGTGCATTACTAGCCCAGTGGCTAGTCGGGAGAGCGGATTTGATCAGGCGTTCCCTTAGCCGTCCGCACTGCGGCTTTATATGTAAGAATGCTGCGCGAGAGAAAAAAGACCCCAGTTCTCTCCAGATGTTGATTAGCGCACCACCTGTGCCGGGAGTCGCGTCGCGTCGGTATCATTGCTATAAACAGCCTCGGATGCCGTAATAAGTTACTCGGGATACGCGTAACCGTGAAATCATTTTCGAGTGAAGTGTTAATTCTGGGATGACTGTAATGATCTATCTTCAGTTTGCGTATGTCGTATTTTCACGTGCCGCCGAAGGACAGACATTCTACCATTATTTAGCGTGGCGTTTGATGAACATTATCGTGAAATTATGGCGAGCATTCACTTAAACATTTAATGTGAACAGTTATAGTTGCATCAGCGCATTAGACTCTGACCTGCTCTGGTAGTTGGATTGTGTGGATTCTTTTTGGTCTGTGACTTTCAGAATATAGTGAACATTTTAGAGAAAATGGTTTTTGATTATGAATCCCAGACAATCTCCTAATTCCTCAGAGCTATAAGCTGTAGACATAAATGTATTTCTCAGATGAAGTGGGCACTAGGAATTCTAATTACAGGCTTCACGTTTTGCTAATCATTTTCTGGTTGCCAATATTGTAGTTAGAGAGGCAGTGTTGAGAACGGCAAACAACAGCATTAAATAAATACTAAATGTTAATAACAACAATACCACCCGCTGCCCCACATATGGTGCAGAAACTGTGTAAAAGTGAAAGTGATTTTTAAATATTCGGATACGGGAGTGAAATGCGACACGCAACTGAGTAATAGAGCAGTGATAGTGTTACACGTGCATGTGGACGACGCAATTGGATTAACAACGCATCTGGATTGACGGAGCTGGCACTGAGTCTAGCGGCGCTGCCAGCATCGCATGAAGCCAGTTTCACCTCACCGTGCCGAAGTGCCGTCTGCAGTTCAACGCGCCGTGTCGCATCAGTAATGCTGGTACGCCGCGCCGGCAATGCTATATGTCGTGCAGAAGGAACTAAGTTCATTGAAAAGCTCTTAAAATTTTTACTAACCTGCACTAAAAGACTGTCGGCGATGAAACCACCAGAACAAACTGAGGTTAAACCTAAATTAGGACCTATGTATGTTGAAGGAACTGTAAATCCAGACAACGGTTCAAGTGTAAATATGCGTGAAAATAGTAATGTTTAAGTGAAATATGGAGTATTGTCTCCTGACAGTAGTGTGAAAAGGGGCAATGATTCAATAATAGAGACCCCTGTAGTAAAGCAGAAATCAGAAATTGTTAATTTATTGGATGATAGTTTATTTGATGAGTTAAGAACGAAACAGTCATCAGAGATGGTAGAGTTTAAAAAGGATAAGTTAGAAATGACTGATCCATCAGAAGTTTCATTTAGTTTTGATGATTCTGGTGTTGGAGCTAGTTTTTTGTCACCTGAGTGTGATAAAAAGCCAGCTAGTGACCAATCCAAAGATACTGGGGCTATTGATTTAAATGTTATATTACAAGCAATAGCTGCCAGTAATGCAAAATTGTCAGCCAGTAATGCTGAATTAAAGTATGAGATTGTGGCCAACCAAACCAATTTTAATAAACAGTTTGAGGCAATGGACAGTAAATTAGAATCCAATAAAGCTGAATTAGAAACTTCCTTCAAGACTGGCTGCAATAAGTTGAAAGAGGATCTGCACAGTTTAAATTATAAACTTGATTACAACCGTGAGGATATTAAGAAAAAGGTTGCTCAACAATTCTCTGAAATGTATAAAACAATAAAATCTGAAGTTGCTGAGGTTCGCAAAGATTTCCAAATGGAAGATGTGAAGCTGGAGCACAAGTTAACAGAAAAGATCGAGACGGAATCTGAACTGTGCTCAGATAGGTTTAAAGATGTTAATATAAAAGTAAACATATGTCAAGCAGAAGTAGACGCAATCAAAACTGATACTACTCATATTGTGCAAAGAGTAGATAATGTTGAAATGAGAGTAGAAAATATTAGTACTAACATTGCTAACATTGAGAGTAAAGTAGCTTCAGTAACTTCTGGTAATGGTTGCATCGCTTTTATCGGGTGTTGGCAGTTCTTGCGGTTCGATCCAGATAAAAATATCCACCCGCTAAATTTCTGGAACGATTTTGAAGATGTGATGCGACCAACTTGGTCTGGACGAGAGAAAATCCCATTTATTAGAAGCCATTTAGCAGGTGACGCCATGAGTTGGTCAGCTGATGTTATGTTGAAGTGTAAAACATCAGCGGAATTTAAAACGGCTTTCATTAATGAGTATTGGTCTAGCAATAAGCAAAATGAAGTGTTGAGAGAAGAGTTTGGAGTGGAAAACGCTTCAATGCAGGCAAGGAATCTATTAAAGAGTTTGCTAGGTCATGGATCTCACGTTTGTCACATTTGGCCGAAAAGCTAAAACCTGAAATGATAATACTGGGTCTTGAAGCCGAACTGCCATGGTATTGGCAAACTAGAATTATATCTGCCCCTAGAGACAATCTGGATCGTTTCATTGAATATTTGGAACGTGTAGAGCGTGTGGCTGCCAATGAGGAGCAAGCACGTAATAACAGAAAAGCTAACAACACTAGTAGTAATTTTAAGAACGAGCAGAATGGCAATGTAAACATCAGAACAGTAGGTGTTCATCATCCTAAGAGAGGTAGGAATTGGAGAAATAATTATCAGAACCAACAATGGCATCCAAATGATAGTAATTTTTTTCCGAACAAAATTATGCAGGTAAACAACAGTGCGGAAAGCAATGCTGTGCCAATTAACTATAATGGAAATAAAGGAAACAGTAGTAGGCCGAGGCAGGAAAACTAGTTCCCGTCTATGAGGACACTGGCACTCACCAGGCGGTTACTTTTGCCAAGCCAGTAATTATAATAATTGGTAAGATAGATCAGGATACTCAGACTGAACATGTGGATGAGGGGTCGGTAGCATGTAAGGATACAGCAGAATTATTAGATCACTCACAGTATTTAATAGATACCACGTTAGAGACGCTTTCTAAGTGGGAAGAGAAAGAGAAGGCGCAGCAGTGTAATGGTAGGGAAGAGCTACAAAATACTGAGTTGTCAGGTGAAGAAGCAGAAGAAATTCATGCTTTAATGAAATTAAATTGAATTTTAAAAAAATATTTAGCTTTTTTTAAATTTGTTTTTAGTTAATTGCTCTTTCTTTCTTTCTGTACGAACTTTGTTGTAGAACCTATTATTTACGTGTGGTAATAAAAATCCATTTAGACAGAATTAAGTACATTTAAAATTACGTGAACTTAGTCAACCCTCTCATGCTGATAAATTCATATTAACTGACTAAGAATATTTGGTTGAGAACTAAATATTTTACATAATTCGGCCTTGGCACACATTTTCAAAATGCAGTGGTTTTTTTTTAAATATTTACTGAATTCTTTCCCGGCGTTAGCTATGGAACACAAGACTGTCTCTATTAGCAGAAAATGGTTAAATATTGCCAAGCCGACCTGAACGTTTAATTATCATTGATAAAACACACTTCACTATACATTTAAGTTATTTGAAAGAACCAACAAATTGTTAAATTTCAACGTTAACTATCCGCCTATGAATGCACAAATGTGAAACTAGTAATAAAGCCCGTCAGTCTCAGGATCGCTGTAAAAGAAAAACATTTTCTTAATTCACTGCTAATTTTTATCTGCTCCCGATTTACGGGTTTGGTTAATTCTTCTGAGCGGAACGATTTTTTAAATGTGCCGCCGCTGCAAATCGTTCGGTCGCGGCACAGCCCAGCAACAACAGCGATAGCGATAATTGCTGAAAATGCTGAAAATTCTTTAAAGAAATATTATAGATGACATGGGCAAGCTAATTTACATTATTAATACACACTTTTGATAAATTATAATGTATTTAGACCACAACAATAATTCAACTTACATTAGTTTGTAATTTCTCCTCTAATGGCGGCTAACTCTAGATACAGACAGATGAAGTCTACCCATTCATAAAATGCTATGTCACAGGTTCCTCTCTCTCTCAGCTCTCGAGGAAGAAGACAAAGAATGCACACTGTGTATTCCTATTTATACGACTATCAACCGTTATTGACTCTTTGCAATCTGCGGCTGTATTTTACATTTTTCAATATCGCAGATATTGACACATTTCGTAATTACATTATGAGTATAGAAATATTACAATCATAAATAAATCGAGAATATTACTACAGAAAATATTACAATAATAACGAATGTCCTTTACACAAAATGAAATAAAATGTTTTGTTAAATAATTACAGTATATACAAATTGCTTCATAGCGGCGTATATAGTACAATTAAATTTTAGTTTATTAATAGTGTGTGTGTTGCCAGGGAACGTTACATTGCCCCCTGACAGCATTTGGCAAAGAGTTTCTATACTTTGACACAATGGTGCCAGTAACGTTCTTTACAATTCTGTATTTTTTTATGGAATGGCTCTTTTAATTTGTCCCAGGGTTATATATGTTCATGGCTTCCCCATTTGGGCGAAGGCAGACAGGAAACCTGGGCAAAACTGTGCCGGAGCCCAGCCATCCCAGTTGGTTCATGATTAATCTTGTCTCTTTAACAGTCATTCTTTTGAATTGATTTAGCAGTTTGTCATCAACGGTTACATAATATCACAGTCACATACAGTTCAACGAAAGTTTGTTGTGTGTGATTAACAACTTGTAATTATCATTTTTGCGATATACTGCAAGGTCACTTGTCCTAGGATATATCATTTAGTTTTTTGAAATCATTAAGCACAACGTCACTTTTCATAATGTTCCCACTACCTACGTGTTTCAAATGTTGTTAGTGTTCATTTTCTCTTGTCAATTTACAGGTATACGTAATAAATGTTCACTGTTTATCAAAAATCGAGTTCATTGACATGTTATGAGTTTGTGTAAATATTTTGGAATATGTCAATAATGCTGTAGATGGTAAGCGGTGCGGAGTGATTGTTGAGCGGCGCTCGGCGCGGCGCGTCGGCTCCGTGTAGTCACCGCCCCCGGTGTTGACAGCAACGGCGCGGAGAGGCGTGTGGCTGTCTGGTCTGCTACGGGCTGCTGCGGACGCTGCGTGGCTGAAGTAGCCGGATGCGCGTTGTGTATCAGTTCGCCCGTGTGACATCTTCTTGCTGTGCTCCAGCAAACATGCAACAAGTTCACAAACAGTGTACTATCCTTATGGGAATTTTTCCAGCTGTGGAAAAAAACGCACACTGTTATTGGCAGTTATTATTCAGTAGGCCTTCACTTGTCTGGTTTGCACAATGTTTCGTTGTCACAGTAACACGTTTTATGGGCACACAATATTTTTTCACCATGTTATGACTTGTCATTAGTCACACGCAAGTTTTCACCTTAGGACAAAATGTATCTCTGTAGTCAATGCGCTTTTCTGGCGTCCCTTGACACACAAAGAGTTATAGTTTGACACTAACTTGGTCCACCGTCTGTTATCGGCTCACTGTTCGTGTCGTGGTAGTTCCTTGTCCACTTGCACACACGGCGATGATACAGTTTCTTATTGCTTGTTCATAACAACCTCGTGACCTATCGATGCAGGTTTAACAGTCACTGTCTGTCTCTGCCACACAATACTACACTTTTGTTTAAGTTTTTTCAGTTACAATGTCCGTTGTGCAATTTTTTGTAACAGCACATTCGTAACTTCTTTGTTCGCTCTTTACCAAGGTGTGTGATAATTGCGTACATGGTAACAAATATTAAAATTTCGTATTAGTTTGCCCAAAAATCATCTACATTTATGTTCGAGTAGATTTTATTTGTGCATTCCAGCCGGATTCAGGCATATTGTTCAATAACTCCTTTGAAATTATGTCTCACTTTACTTGCAAGGTCCTACGTAACTACAGTGTAGTCGCTGTAGGCTAAAATTGACTTGGACTGATTGGATCTGCACATGCTTCAATTGAAGCTTCTTTGTGCGTAACTTTGCGTTACTTAAATTTGCCATAAGTTTACCTCCCATGGTGCCCTCGGGTCACTACGGGGTGCATTATTCTCTTTGATGACACTGGTTTGAAAATAAAGTTCTCAGGGTCTCATATTATTGATATTATTCTGGGTTCGAATCTGTCAATCTGACAGCTATATATATATATATATATATATATATATATATATATATATATAATAGAAAAGACTGTACCAAGAAATATTTCAAGTTTGACACACATATAGAATATTATGCAGTACACAAACTAATCACTACTAAAATGTTCCTCCTGACTGATCTCTGTCACAATTTAACACTACAAATAATTGCGCTAATCAGGTTATCTGTGCAGACATTTAGAGCATGTTTAAGCTAACATTAATTAAAAAGAAGACATAACACAAATATTCATAAACAAAAGAGAAAGTCAATCATATTCTTATAACTAAATACTTCTACACTAGTACATTATCTCTACAGATCACACATCCTTAATGTTCATTCATTTTCAGAAGAATGGTGTACCTTTTTTACACATAACACATAGGACTATAAGTTATTTACTGTAGGAATATTTTCACATCCTTACGCGGATACAGTCCCCGTACTCTTCCTGAGTGGGGATCTGCTAAGAGATAGCTACTATTTCCTTCTTGGACTAAGGAATGGAGTATGAGGCTCGACAGTAGGTTTTGTGAGGCTTCACCTCGATGTTGTATTGATACCCCTTAACAATTCCTGGTCGTTCTGAAAATACATCTGCATAGTTAGATAATAACTGTACCAAATCCTGCTGTTGCATTGAGTTCAAATTTTCGGACTGTGATACTTTGTTCACAAGTGCGCCCACATTTGCTTTTAATTGATCACTTTGTACATCTGGATAATAGAGATTTTGTCCTAGAGAATGATTGTCTAAATGTAGTATCCACTGATTCCTACATTTTATGTTAATAGCACTACAATTAGGCACAGGTACCTCTTCAGATCTGAGCACGGACAATTCTATCCTCCTACCCGCATTCATCAAACTTAATTTTCCCCGAGAAAGGTCGATTACTGCGTCCCTTTCTCTCAAAAAATCTACCCCCAAAATGCAGGCTACCTTTAAACCCTTTACTACCAGGAATGAGCACGCTATGGCTTCTCCCCCTATATACATCTCTACCCGCACTTGGAGTTTAATTATTTTTCGCTGTGCACTGATGGCTCCAGTGACTTTGCAATTGTTCACAGGAAAAGTCAGCATCCGCTTTTCTTTCCCCAGTACTCTGAGTAAGTCCATACTCATGACACTGACAGTAGCACCTGTATCTACGATTGCTTGCACATCAATATTGTTAATTTTGATCTCTATTATCGCTTGTACTTTGTCTTTGTGCTCCTTTATGCACGTGGGCGGTTCAGTTATTAATTCATGTCCCATCTGTATCCCGTCATTATACCTGAGGATACAGATTCTCGATGTTTTATTCTGTGTCGGGCTGCTCTCACTCCAAACCTCAGCCGACGAGGAGAGCGTATCTCGGCTGAATCTAGTTTGTTGGATTATTACTGGTGGATGGGTGTGGCTGCTCTGTGTCGCTAACCTCTACTATGTGTAAGTTGTGTTGCGTCGGCCGCCACGGTTGCGCAATTGGCGCATTTTGAGGTGGCGGTCGGTCATTGTCATATCTTTCACTGTTTTGCCGGTCCGGACTGGGCCTCTGGTTCTGTGACCAAGTTCGGTTTGCATCATTATAGGTATTAGTGTTCCACGGCCCCCTGGCATTTTTCCATCTACTATTGCTTGGTGGGCCTGTTTCATATCGGTCATCAGACCTCCTTTTCCGGTCATTATTCACCGGCGGACTATTGCCGTTCCGGGCTCTACCTCTATTCCCGTTTTGTACATAATCTTGTCTCCTATTGTTACCTCCGCCGTTTCCATTATTTGGTGGAATCGTGTTATTTCGACCATTTCTGTAACCGTTTCCGTTACTTCTAGCCTGTTCAGAGACTGCCTTAACATCCTCCTGAATCAGGTCAATTGAGTCCAAAACAGACAAGAAATATTCCATGTCGTTCTCCGGTACGTGTATAAGTTTATCCTTTACGTGTATCGGCAAGTGTGATTCAAAAGTCTGATCAAATCCCGGGATGAAATCTGCTCATCCCAGTAACGGGTCTTATTAATGTATTTCTCAAAATATTTCTCAAAATAAATTGCCTAATCGTGGGGAATACGTCTCTGGATTATATACCTCTTTCCGTAATCTCTCCTGAATACATGTTGACCAATATTTGGCCATGAATGCCTTTTCAAATTGCTCATATGTGTCGCAACTGTCAGCTGCTTCGGTAGCCCATAATGCAGCATCTCCTTGTATGTAAGACATAACGAAATGTATTTTCTGTGTATGACTCCAAACGCTAGGCAAAATGTTTCTAAATCCCTTGATAAATACTTCTCCGTTGTAAAGATCTGAAACTGTCGGTTTCTAATCAGGCTTTCTTCAATCACTATTTTGGAGTGACATTTGTTTGTTTCGCTAACATTGGTTGCCTGTTCTGTCTCGCAGTCGCAATTTTTCACTGCTGTATTTATATGCCTATCATTGTTGCACCTGGCTGGCGTAACACACGCCTGTGCGTCGCCGTGCAGCAAGCTGTTTTCGAGCTCCGCATGACGACGGTTGACATTCCGCTGCCACAGTGGAATGTCACTGCTGCATTTATATGCCTACCATTGTTGGACCTGGCTGGCGTAACACACGCCTGTGCGTCGCCGTGCAGCAAGCTGTTTTCCAGATCCGCAAGACGACGGAATGTCAGTGTGCACCGCCTTTTTTAGGTCCTTCACTTCCGCATTGGAGTCCAAGTCTTTGGCCTCAATCGCGGCGTGTACCTTCTCGTCTATTTTTTTTATAAATTGGTTTTCAATTTTGTGCACTTGTTCGGACATTTTGTGCTCAATTACTTGACTTGTGTCAATTTCTAATTGTTCCATCCTGTTAGCCAGTACACTGATTTCACCCACGATACTGGCGTTAGCCACTTAGATATTATCTACTCTTTCGCTCAGTTCTTGCACCGCTTTGGGTATGGTTTCATAGTTTTGTCTCAAACTAACAATCTCACTTTGCATAGCTTCCAAAGATTGCATTAACTGCAAATCGGACATTTTGTGCTCAATTACTTGACTTGCGTCAATTTCTAATTGTTCCATCCTGTTAGCCAGTACACTGATTTCACCCACGATACTGGCGTTAGCCACTTGGATATTATCTACTCTTTCGCTCAGTTCTTGCACCGCTTTGGGTATGGTTTCATAGTTTTGTCTCAAACTAACGATCTCACTTTGCATAGCTTCCAAAAATTGCATTAACTGCAAATCTCTCTCATGCTGGCGTCGATCACGCTCTGCTTGTTTAGCATCACGTTCTCTATCGCGTTCTGCTTGCATATGTGCAAATTCAGCTTGGAAATTGAGCATGCGCTCGAACAAATCTCCTAATGATTGCACTTCTGACGCCTCACCACTCTCTGGTCCGTGTCTAGTGCTTGTGGGTGGTACAGTATTTCTACTATCAACTGAATCACTGGCTGGCAGTGGCAACATTTCTTGTCGTTCTGCCCCCAGATTCTCACATTGTACTTCCTGAACTACGCCACTAACATTACTTTGTGCCCCACTTTCTAACTCGGTATCACTGCTTGCTAACTGTTGGTCATTATCCATGTTTATATCTTTCTGACTACGCAATCTAACCATAGTCAACAAAAGAAACAAAATCTGAACTAAATATCCTAACACTCAGGTTTCACTGACATAATCACACAAGAAATGGTCATTTGTTGAAACACACTTATTATATACTACGATGACTAACTACTCAAATGTCCTGTTATTTTAAAAAAAGAACACTAACAACAAGCACACCACTAATGATCCGAGAACACTGCGCTGAGGCTACTTTACTACCCACAGGACAACTACACTGTAGCTTTACCTTTTGGTGGTCTATCTTGGGTGCAGCTGCCCCCTGGTATTGTGGTAGGTAATTAATTTTTTAATATAATGAGCTCTCATAGACAGGTATTACCACACAATATTGGTTAGGCAATACACACAATACATGAAAAAATTATTAGTTGTCCTCCAACAAAGTTCGACTACAATAATTCCCTAGTTATCTCATGGGTATTTTGTGGCCACTGCATATTCGAGCCCCGCGTTATTGGGCGACAATTTAATGAAATTAAATTAAATTTAAAAAATATTTACTTTTTTTAAAATTTGTTTTTAGTTAATTGCTCTTTCTTTCTTTCTGTACGAACTTCGTTGTAGAACCTCTTACTTACGTGTGGTAATAAAAATCCATTTAGACAGAGTTAAGTACATTTAAAATTACGTGAACTTAGTCAACCCTCTCATGCTGATAAATTCATATTAACTGACTAAGAATATTTGGTTGAGAATTAAATATTTTACATAATTCGGTCTTGGCACACATTTTCAAAATGCAGTGGTTTTTTTTTAATATTTACTGAATTCTTTCCCGGCGTTAGCTATGGAACACAAGACTGTCTCTATTAGCAGAAAATGGTTAAATATTGCCAAGCCGACCTGAACGTTTAATTATCACTGATAAAACATACTTCACTATACATTTAAGTTATTTGAAAGAACCAACAAATTGTTAAATTTCAGCGTTAACTATCCGCCTATGAATGCAGAAATGTGAAACTAGTAATAAATTCCGTCAGTCTCAGGATCGCTGTAAAAGAAAAACATTTTCTTAATTCACTGCTAATTTTTATCTGCTCCCGATTTACGGGTTTGGTTAATTCTTCTTAGCGGAACAATTTTTTAAAATGTGCCGCCGCTGCAAATCGTTCGGTCGCGGCACAGCCCAGCAACAACAGCGATAGCGATAATTGCTAAAAATGCTGAAAATTCTTTAAAGAAATATTATAGATGACATGGGCAAGCTAATTTACATTAGTAATACACACTTTTGATAGATTATAATGTATTTAGACCACAACAATAATTCAACTTACATTAGTTTGTAATTTCTCCTCTAATGGCGGCTAACTCTAGATACAGACAGATGTAGTCTACCCATTCATAAAATGCTATGTCACAGGTTCCTCTCTCTCTCAGCTCTCGAGGAAGAAGACAAAGAATGCACACTATGCATTCCTATTTATACGACTATCAACCGTTATTGTCTGTTTGCAATCTGCGGCTGTATTTTACAATTTTCAATATCGCAGATATTGACACATTTCGTAATTACATTATGAGTATAGAAATATTACAATCATAAATACATCGAGAATATTACTACAGAAAATATTACAATAATAACGAATGTCCTTTACACAAAATTAAATAATATTTTTTGTTAAATAATTACAGTATATACAAATTGCTTCATAGCGGCATATATAGTACAATTAAATTTTAGTTTAATAATAGTGTGTGTGTTGCCAGGGAACGTTATAATGCTTATATTTACGATGAGAATGATGTGCTCTTATCTAAAGTGCCTGTGCAGGATGTTGATACTGTACTAATAGATTTAGGACAGGAGGTAAGTGATAATGTAGAGGATAGCCTGTTGGGGGTCGATGAACCCAGTAGCTGTGACCAGTTGTCACTGGAGAAGGAACCCAACGATAATAGTGAAAGTGGTTTAGCTGTAACTAGTGTTATGCCCGGTCTGGAGGCGCAGAATCGCTCAGACTACAGTATTTTGGGTCATGTTCAGCAAACTAAATGTAATGAAGTCGTGCGGTGTTTCGATTTGAAATTAATAGACCGACTGGAAAAGGCAGCTGAAAATGTAATTCAGGAAACCCCTACGCACTTTGACCTAAATGTAATGAAGACAGATGTCTATTACTTTAGTTGGAGACAAATCCAAAAGGGACTATTGGATGAGTTTGAGGAACCACCTGTACAAACTAGAATAAGCCAACCTATAATAATAGTGAATATGTTGGGTATCAATGTACGTTGTCTCTTAGACAGTGGAAGTGAGGTGAGTGTGATATCTCAGTCCTTCTTTGATGCATTACCTGGTAAAGACAAGCTTACAGTAATGAGGGTATCAGGACTAAGAATAATTGGTGCTACTGGCAAGGTGTCAAAAACGGTAAAGCAAGGAGCTTTGCTGCCCTTTGATATTAATGGTAATTTAATTGATCATCCATGCTTAATTGTAAACAATCTCAGTATTGAGGTTTTAATTGGCATAGATTTCTTGTCAAAATATCAGAGTGTTGTTGACTTTGAAAGAAGCCAGTTAAAAATGGTCTTGCCGATAACCGGAGTAATTACTGTACCTTTTATTGATAAACATGTAGTAACTATTGATGAAACTTGGGAGCTGCCTATAGGAGTTCTGAAAAATAGGAGATATTGGGACGAAGGTGTTAATCTTAGTAAAAGTAAGCTAAACACAGAAGAAAGAAGGAAGCGTCATGACGCAAAAGCTGTACCCACCAGTTTTGAAATAGGTCAGTTAGTCCTTGTCAAAACCAAGGAAAAATCAAAGAAAGTAAATGCAGAAACAAAGAAATTCATGTGCGTATACCAACGACCTTTCAGGATCATAGGAAAACCACATGCCAATGCATATAGGCTAGAGTACCCTAAAAGTAAAAAGCCATTAGGTCTCAGGAACGTTATCGACCTAAAGTAGTGAATGAATTCTGTAGGGAGGAGGTTGTTCTGTAACATCTACACAATGTGGCAACTGTGCAGTCCCAGCTGTGTGAGATCTTCTTTCCTTTTCAGGTCTCACTCACTCTTCATCTTTTCTATCCACCTAAAATTTCCACCCTTTCTTTCCAACACATTAAATTTTTCGTTATGGTTATCAAGCCAATAATAAACGAATGAATTCTATAAGGAGGAGGTTGTTCTGTAACCTCTACACAGTGTGGCAGCTGTGCAGTCCCAGCTGTGTGAGATTTTCTTTCCCATTTCAGGTCTCACTCATTCTTTATCTTTCCTATCCACCAAAATATCGGCTCTTACTCTCAAATACTAAAATCTTCCGGTATGGTTATCAAGCCAATAATAAATTAATGAATTCTGGAGGGAGGAGGTTGTTCTGTAACCTCTACACAGTGTGGCAGCTGTGCAGTCCCAGCTGTGTGAGATCTTCTTTCCCATTTCAGATCTCACTCATCTTCATCTTTCCTATCCACCAGAGTTTCGACTCCTTCTTTGCAATACTAAAATTTTTCGTCATGGCTATCAAGCCATGAGTTCTGTAACCATTCTATCCACCGATTAGTGAAGAAAATACCTAATGTGACAAACCTAACAGTGACATAAACAACACAGAAGTATGATTAATTAAGATACAAATGTATTTAAGTAACACGTATGTATAGAACCCTGGTAATATTGTAAGTACAAAGTGTTGTTTTATTGAAAATGGCCCCACAATAATCTGGATCTGAAGTGGCAATGAGACCTAGTGTATGCATTAGAGCTAACTAATTAATAGTAAAAGACATTGCTTAGTGTTATGAGAAATATGCAGACAAGTTGTAAAAATGAACTCACTTCGTGTAGCAAGGAATGGCAGTGTAATAGAATGGAACAGTGTTTGTGGTTGAGACGTGAAGGACACATCCTTGAAATATTTATAAGGTTGGAGCTGGCCGATATTTGGTGTAGTGTGTGACAGGACACACCTACACGTATTGAGGTTATGAGTTGGAGGCGTGAATTTGACCATAGGTACCCTTGTGTTAGATGAGACAGAGCAGCTCATGGTGTCCTATAGGTTTAAGGAATTTAGCATTACGCTCGTCCATAATTACTTAATGCACTTTAGTGGTAGGTCGAGAGAGACTACCTGTGGTTTCAGCGTCCGATCGAGTGGAAATGGATTGCCACGTGAGGAAACTGATCAGCTGCAATACACTATAGATATGAAATAAATGTGCTATCCTATGAATTAAATATTAATAGAGTGAGTGTTAAATAAGTACATACACTAGCAACATAATTGAGTAACATAATGGCAGATGTGAAACATTATTAATGGTTCAGCATAAATACATTTCGATGAAGTAAGTACATAATTGCAGATGTGGAACTGACACAGCAGCAGAGGACCAATAAGTGGATTTAGTAGTCAACTAAACGTAGTGTGTTTTGAACACTCAGAACTGTACTATTACCACAAGTTACTCACATGCACAAAGAAGCTGAGAAGGCAACTACTAATCAAATATACTCATACTATCTGTAAGAATAAGGTAATCGAAGATGAGTCAGCTAAGTATATAAAATACAAATGTAACAAAAATGTACCGAGCATTGATTCAGTGTTCCGGCCCAGAAATAATAAACTGAAATAACATAGGATTTATGATTGTACGCCTTGAGCATAAATTTTCTCTAGTACGTGACTAATGGCGTGTTGAGCCATTTGTTTACCGATTTTATGACAGTTAAGTAACTGCGAGAGTAAAATTGAAAAAGTTCTGTTAACTTTGTTCCAGTAACATATTGAAAGATAAAATGTATATATCCCCATTTCATTGTGACCCACCCTTAGATATTAAGTGAACGGAGTCTGAGGCACTCTTTTTGTTTGTTCTACAGGACAAACCAGATAATGGCATCCTGGTAGCTGCGTGAAAGCGTGGAGCGACTTGGACACAACTTACAGTGAGCCCTCCCCTTTCCACATGCAATTTAGAGTGAACATGAAGGACGCACTCCATAGCAACTTCCCCTCCTCTACCCTTGTGAATGGAAGTGTAGAACGCCGGCCAAAGCGGCCACGTGTGTAAAAATGAAATTGTCATGATTTGTGAAATTTTCTTTCAGGTTTAGAAAAGACTAAGATATAATTATCTGTTTATGTATCGTGAATAACTGTGTTATTTTCTTTGAATTTGTGTATGTAAAAACGTATTTAATGGATTTAAGATTTTCATAATTTTACACATTTTACGTCTTTGGCTGTCTAAGGCAATATGTATGCCAAAGTGTTTCATTGATTTTGCTTAAATTTTGAGTGATGATGTTGCTTAAGAGGCAGTAAACATGCCAGCAATTTAAATAATTGAAGTACGTAATCAGTTTTCTTTTAATATTTCTATATGTTTACATCTAAATTTTAATTTTTCATAGGGAGTTAAGCTGTACTCTTGCTTCCCTTTTTGTAATTAATTTTTTCCATTTACATTCATAAAAAATTAAGTAGAGGTTGGTGTAGGGAAGCAGCCTACTCACACCATACAAAATTCACATCAGTTTTTCCATTGTGTGCCAGCCAGTCCGTTGTAACTAGCTCTGACGTCATAATGTTGTGCAATACTTTAAAAATCAAGTAAATAACCTGAAACGTATCTAGCATGCCAGGAGTAATACTAAATCAGTATGTGTTGAATATCAGTTCAATAACTTTAACCATTTTAGAAATTTGGACGTTTTTCTGTAAAAATCATTGGCGCAACAGAAAAGAGCTAGAAACTTAAAAATTTATATTTAGATTCCTTCTGCATAATAATTTAGTAGAAACAGTATTCTGGATCTCACAAATTAAAATTTTGGTTGAAATTCATGATTTTCTGGTTTTTGTCTTTAAAATTAAGGAAGCAAGATAGATTAAGTAGGCAAATGAATAAAGCTAGGATGTTTAATTTAAGTAGAAGGGAAATCCGCTATAATCATAAAGATGTGAGAAGTTTCAACTGAATAACTATAAAAGTATAGCGATAGCGTTTCTCCAAAGGGCAAGTTCAGAGCTCGTCTACTGTGTGTAGTGTAATTAAATTAATTCTCTCGCCCAAAATATTTCACTTAGCCACATCAGACTTTTATTGTGAGTACTTACCTGTGTGCTGATTGCACATTTAAATTGAGAGCTTCATCGGCCATCAGCAAAGGAAGCAATGATTTACTCGATAACTTAAAGTAGTGCATTACTAGCCCAGCGGCTAGTCGGGAGAGCGGATTTGATCAGGCGTTCCCTTAGCCGCCCGCACTGCGGCTTTATATGTAAGAACGCTGCGCGAGAGAAAAAAGGCCCCAGTTCTCTCCAGATGCTGATTAGTGCACCACCTGTGCCGGGAGTCACGTCGTGTCGGTATCATTGCTATAAACAGCCTTGGATGCTGTAATAAGTTACTCAGGATACGCGTAACCATGAAATCATTTTCGAGTGAAGTGTTAATTCTGGGATGACTGTAATGATCTATCTTCAGTTTGCGTATGTCGTATTTTCACGTGCCGCCGCAGGACAGACATTCTACCATTATTTAGCGTGGCGTTTGATGAACATTATCATCAAATTATGGCGAGCATTCACTTAAACATTTAATTTGAACAGTTATAGTTGCATCAGCGCATTAGACTCTGAACTGCTCTGGTAGTTGGATTGTGTGGATTCTTTTTGGTCTGTGACTTTCAGAATATAGTGAACATTTTAGAGAAAATGGTTTTTGATTATGAATCCCAGACAATCTCCTAATTCCTCAGAGCTATAAGCTGTAGCTATAAATGTATTTCTCAGATGAAGTGGGCACTAGGAATTCTAATTACAGGCTTCACGTTTTGCTAATCATTTTCTGGTTGCCAATATTGTAGTTAGAGAGGCAGTGTTGAGAATGGCAAACAACAGCATTCAATAAATACTAAATGTTAATAACAACAATACCACCCGCCGCCCCACATATGGTGCAGAAACTGAGTAAAAGTGAAAGTGATTTTTAAATATTCGGATTCGGGAGTGAAATGCGACACGCAACTGAGTAATAGAGCAGTGATAGTGTTACGTGTGCATGTGGACGGCGCAATACTCGCAGGAAGCGTGTTTCATCATAAAGTAGGTAACAACAACAAATTCCACCAACCCAATGTAGTGTGTACATATGCTTTTTTTCTTTATTGTTATTTTTAAACCTGTTTACAGGCAGGCCAGCAGCAGCATACTACGCCGCTCTTTGGCCTCAGAGAAACACAAAAGATAAAAATGAAGACATTTAGAGAACAAAAAAAATATGGTGGACATAGAAACGGCGAGTATTACCGTTATATTGATCTGGCTTCTACGTTCTCTGTTCAGCTGTCATCCAGCAAAGCTAGTTTGTTGTGGAAGTCTAGGTCTATCCCCTTCTTCATCGGGTCCTGATACGATCCTGTGGAAGGTAGTTAGTCTTGTAACTCTATGGAATAAATCCCTTTTATGTGCTCATATGTAATTCAGGATGACACTCTTTTTTCCCATTCCTACTACTCGTTCCACGAACATTCGTCCTGACTTTTTCTGTTCTTTTCATATCATCGTATTAAGTTTCTCCCATACGATCTCTATTCTCCACATTATGTCTGGCACCAGCACCGCAGTGAATAGAGACTGCTATGCTTGTCAATAGACCGGCTTTGTTCGTAACATTTTGTGAGTTGTGCTGGCTGCTGCTGCTCTTTCCTGAATACTGAAAGATATGCTGTGGTCTCGAGTCTAATCTCCAGGTTCTCATTGGAGCTCTCCAGTGAGATCCAAATAGCTCAACGTTTTTTTTTTTTTTCCTTTATTGTAATTTTCAGCACCTCATACAAGGCGGGCTGGCAGCAGCTTAATACGCCGCTCTTCAGCCGTATGGGGTACAATAATATGAGATAGGTGACACAGAAAATACAAAAAATGGCGGGCAAAGAAAGTAGTTACAAAAAAACAAAAAAACAAGAAGCCGTTCACGTTGGACGAAAAAACACTAACACTTGTTGACACGGCGCACAAAACACGGAGAGCTGCGACGGCACATGTGAACAGTGGAGTTGTAACTGCACGAAACACAAAACGAAGCACACACACTAGACACTGACGGCGATGATCTCCGGCGCGCGAATGTTCACCATGCGTGTGCGAGTCCGGGGACCTGCCAAGAGAGGAGGAGGAGGAAGGGGAGTGGGAGAGGGAGAGGAGAGAGCGGAGATGCCACGGGCAGGGGAGAAAGGGGGGAGGGAGGAAGGGGGAGGGGAAGCCCGAGGGGGAAGAGTGGTGGAGGGAGGGGACGGGGGAAAAGGAAAGAGAAGGGGAGGGAAGGGAAGAGAAGGGAGGGAGGGAGGGTGCCTAAAGGAAAGGACACCGGAAGTGGGTGTTGGGGCAGGGTCAAAGTTGATAGGAGGGGTAGATGGAGGGGAGGAGGACATCATCAGGGAGGGGGAGCTGGCGGAAGCCACCTTGGGAGAGAGTAAGGAGGGCGGAGAGATGGAGACCGGGCGGGACGTGGGAATACAGGCGCGGCAGCAGGCGGGGATGGGAGAGGATTGGGGAGACGAGCGGGTGAGGAGGATCGAGTTTACGGGAGGTGTACAGGATCTGTATCCTTTCAAGGAAAAGGAGGAGGTGGGGGAAGGGGATGAGATCATACAGGATCCGCGTGGGGGAGGGGAGACGGATGCGATAGGCGAGGCGGAGAGCATGGCGTTCAAGGATTTGGAGGGATTTATAAAAGGTAGGGGGGCGGAGATCCAGGCTGGATGGGCATAACAAAGGATAGGGCGGATGAGGGACTTATAGGTGTGGAGGATTGTGTAAGGGTCCAGACCCCACGTACGGCCGGAAAGGAGCTTGAGGAGACGGAGTCGGGAACATGCCTTGGCTTGGATTGTATGGAGATGGGGAGTTCAGGAGAGGCGACGGTCGAGGGTGACGCCAAGGTACTTAAGGGTGGGAGTGAGGGCGATGGGACGGCCATAGACGGTGAGATAGAAATAGCTCAACGCTGCTCAGCACCTATATGTGCGACAGATGTAACAAAGGAGGAAGACTCAAAAGCATAAAGTACTGGCTCAATTATTCAAAAAATACAGTATAACGGGTGCGAAGAGAACTGAAACTGCGACAAACCATAGCAAGACTAAAACTTGTATATTATTGCTCAATCTGAGCGCAACCTTCTCATTAACCCTTCGTGGTTTTGGGACACATACGTCCCACTAACTTCGGACATGATTTAAAACACTGGGAGGCGAGTTGCATACTTCTGTACAGTGCTGCCATCTGTTGGCAGCCTTTCTGAACTCGGGAAAAATCAAGGCACTGAATTTCTCGTTACATACAAGGCGTAACTGTTCAAATGGTTTGCCGCGTGAGTTTTCGCGCAGTTAACTATTGCTTCTTGTGTCTCGAAACGGTTTTCGTCATTTTCTTGCTACAATACATGTCCGAAGTAGGTATTTTTGCTGTTTTTTGTTTCTTAGGTATTTACAAACTAAATTTACGCTTTCTAAAACTCATTTTACTTCTAAAGGTTTTTTTATTGTATTTACAATTAATGGGACACGTGCTCGAGTGACCATTGCGTGGCCCTGCAGCGCCCTTATATTGCGATATTGTAGCACTCACATTTCAGATAAATACAGTTTCGTCTATAAATTTGTGTCCTAATGAAAGTATAGCATGTGAGACAGCGAAATGCTTAGTTCTTTATTTTCCCTGCCAGATAACCCAGAAGACTCAGAAACTGAAGCAGAAGACGCTGATGTTTTCGTAGACATATCATTTTGTGATCATTTGTCTACTCCAAGCACCTCAACAGATACGTACAGTTATGTAGAACAGATTTGTCCCAATGCTATATTACATCCTGATACGTTGATAGATGAAAACATCAGCGTTGTGAGTGAAACTGAAGTGAATTATGAACGCAGTGAGGAAACTACTGAATCTATAGATTCTGATCGGGATGACGACGTAACACATTTTGAAGGACTAAATATAGCTTCAGTGCTTGAACCAAAACCAACAACAAACTTCACTTTGACAGGCAATGAATTTGTGAATTTTGACAAAAGTATATGACGATTCTAGGACGCAGCAGATCTGCTTTCAAACAAACATATATGCCAAACAGAAGAATAGTGTGCTGTGGAAACAGCTCACATTTCAGTAACTAAAAGCTTTTCTGGACATGACAATAGCAATGGGTATTCATCAGATACCTGAAGCAGCCAGTTACTGGAGTTCAGATCAATATCTAAATTTAAATGCAGTATATAATGTTATGCCACTTACTTGCTACAAGAAAATAATAGAGAACCTTCACTGCAATGATAATTTGTTTCAACCAGCAATAAACGTTTCAAGTTATGACAAAATGTATAAAATCAGGCCATATATATCGGCATTAAACAAAAACTGCTTGAAAGTTTATCACTTCCTACTTCGCTGGCTGTTGATGAGTCAGTGGTAGTATTGAAAAGTAGAACACGTTTTAAACAATACATGCCAATGAAACCCATCAAAAGAGGTTACAAAATTTGGAGCCTATCTGATTCAGACACAGATTTCATTTCAAATTTTGAAGTTAACAGGGAAAATCTGACGGCAGTGGAGGGGAATTCAAAGACTGCCAGATGTGGAAAGAGTTGTGTTGGAATTGTGTAAATCTTTCTTCAATCTAATAGAATTATTGTTTTTGACAATTTCTTTACAACATTTAGACTAATGAAAGTACTGAGAAAACTAGGGCTTCGTAACTGTGGTACTGTCGCAGGAAACAGAAAAGGAGTACATGAAATTTTGTCGAGTAAATTACCTCGTTTAAGCCATGGAGAATCCACATTTGCTGTCAAATCTGGTGTTTCTACTGTTAAGCGGAAGATAGCAAACCAGTCTCTCTCCTTTCCACTGCACATGACCGCAAGATGTTGTATTCATCACAAGAAAGCTGAAGGATGGATCAACAATTAGCATTTCATTCCCTGAAGAAGTACATGTATATAATAGCACTATAGATGGAGCAGATCGTTTTGATCGGCTAACAGAAAGATACATGATTGGCAGGCGATCTGTGAAATGGTGGCACCGAATGTTTTAGTTTCTTGTTAACGTAGCCATTGTCAGCTCTTATATGTTATTTAAACTCTCAAGACGAAAAACAGACCAGCTGTCATCTCAGACGAGATTGGCAAGACACCTGATTAGTGGATTTTAATCCAGAGTGAGAAAGGGTCCATCACCTGCTTTCTGTTCCAGAAAAAGAGGTGTCTACCGCGCCAGAGGAAATCAGGCTTGTGAATGTCGGGAGTCATACTCCAAAGGAGCTGAAGACCGAGAGGCGGTGTAGGTATTGCAGTACAAAAGAGACTGAAAAACGGACATAATATGTGTTTCCTTCCTGTAACGTGCCACTCTGTAATTCACCTTGGTTTTTACAAATCTCATGTAAAGTAACTAATGTTCACTGACTTGAAAAATGTATTTTTATTGAAAATAATAATGGATTCAACATGTATATTTAATATCTAAAATGACAAATTTACTACCCCAAAGAATAAAGTTAAACACTGGTACAAGCAAGCTTTGCTTGTAAGTGTTGTATGAAGTTGTAGTGATATCATTCTAAGTAAAATCGGGTCTACAAAAGATCAGTGGGACATACGTATCCCACATATCTTTTGGAAAAATGATATGTGTTTAAAATTTTTTAGTAGCAATTTTGTGATAAGGACACAAATCAAACTCTGTGAAAGGGTTAATGATTATAATAATAGTCATAATATCAATAAAAATACTAACAAAGCCTACAGGCCGCGCGGTCTAAGGGCACCTTGCCAAGGTTCACGCGGCTGCTCCCGTCGGAGGTTCGAGTACTCCCTCAGGCATGTGTGTGTGTTGCCCTTAGCGTGAGTTAGTTTAAGTTAGATTAAGTAGTGCGTGAGCCTAGGGACCAATGACCTCAGCTGTTTGGTCCCATGGGAACTTACCACAAATTTCGAAAGCCTACATCATATATGAACTATTTTAGTAGATTTGAACATGTAATGCAGTGACGAAGAGCAATATACCATTGAAATGCTTTACTCACAAACACGATGAGTTGAACGACAGAGGATCAGCAGACTAATAACCTACACCAGTTTCCGAACAAAAATTAAAAACGTGATTCAATTAAAACTCAATTAATTCCTACTTTAGTAAAAAAAACTATGCCCACAGCAAACATTACTAGTCATAAACAAGGATACAGGCTAACTGTGATTAAGCAACGCCATAGATATTTTATACTTGCTGTTTCGGGGTGCACTCAGCGTTGTGATGCCAGTTGAGGAGCTACTCGACCGAATAGTAGCGGCTTCGGTCAAGTATACCATCATAACGACCGGGAGAGCGGTGTGCTGAGCCCACGTCCCTCCTATCCGAATCCTCCACTGAGGATGACACGGCGGTCGGATGGGCTCAGTAGGCCACTCGTGGCCTGAAGACGGAGTGTGATTCATAGGTATTCACTGGCCAGATAACCTATGGTTTGTTTTAGATCATACAATGCCCAAAAAAGGCAGCAAATCAGAGTATCACGTTGATACGTATCATACCACGTAATGTCACCTTTATTGCTGTGTGTCAGTCACGAAAGCATCGTCCGCCGTTAGGCGTCCCAAAACCTTCACGACGATGTAGATATTCAAGCGATAAACCGTTCCACCCCATGTTAAAGGTAGTTAAAATTCGTGAAGCCAGTTCCTCATGGTAAAATACTGTCTGTCCATAGTTATTTGATTTGGATATGGACATCCACGATATTTTTTTTTTTGTGATATGTTACAATACAGCATCACCGGTCTATTGCGGTCTAACTGTGTTGGTGAGGCAGTAAATTTCCACAGGGCAGTGACTGCGTCACTGCAATTCACTTTGGAGGTGTGGCGGTGGGACTTGTAGTCCCGTACCACCCTCTGACGGTGACAGTACTACATGAGTCAGGCAGAAAAATTTAGCCTAACATGGGCAGGTATGATTGGAAAGTATTGGACGTAGAGTGGGGGCTAGTCCCGCCAAATGATGCGTCCGTGGTGGGCGTGCCAGACCTATCTTTAGCCATGGTCGGAACCCGTTTCCTCTAGGATGGTTAGGGGAACCGGATGTCGATGCCAGCGGCGTGGAAGTGTGGTCCCAACGTGGCGTAACCCATGGACAGTGTCCCGCAAGGCATCCACTTTCTCATAGAGCCGCCGCGCGTTGTTGTGTATGGTCGTCTTTAGGGGGACGATATCCGCTTCCTCGTAGAGAGTGACAATTCTCGTGAGTGGCGTGGCGTGCAGGCTCCACCTGAGCACCTTGTTCTGCAGGCGCTGCAATGTCCGCATCCTGGTGACACTAATCGTGGCCCATGCAGCAGATCCATACGTGAGGGCAGGCAGTATAACTGTTCGGTAAATGCGGAGCTTGGTATGCAGGTTAAGTTCCCTACTGTGAAAGAGCGGGTACAAAGCCCTGGTTAGCTTTTGCCCCTTGTTGGTGACATACTCCGCATGACAGTGGAAGAGCAACTTGTGGTCCATTTGGACCCCGAGATAGGTGGTTGTCGGGGACCAGGGCATCTGCACACCTGCAATCGAGATATTGCGGCGGAGGACTGGGCGCCGTTTCGTGAAGTAAACTGCCGTAGTTTTGGCGGCATTGAGAGATATTTTGTTTGTCCGGCACCAGGTGATAGTGGCGTCCACCTGTCGCCGGAGGCGGGCGACGATGGCGTCCGTAGTGCGGCCAGTGGTGTATAGTGCTGTGTCGTCAGCGTATTGTGCAATGTGGCACTCGGGGATGACCGGCATATCATTGACATAGATATTAAATAGGATGGGAGATAGCATCGATCCTTGCGGAGTGCCTGCCGACAACTGGCGAATGCCAGAACGCATTCCCCGTTGAGCCACTAGGAAAGTCCTACCACGGAGGAAGTCATCCACGATCTTGACATAAATATCCGGTGTAGGGGTCTGTGTCAGCATCTTGTGTACGAGGTTGTCTTGCCAGATCTTATCGTAGGCGTTTTGCAAGTCCAGAAAAACGGCAGCTGTCGACTTGGCAGTGCTGAAGCCTTTGCTGATGCGTTCAGTGGTCCGTAGGACCTGAAGTTCAGCAGAGGGGTGCGAAGTGAATCCAAACTGTTCAGGACAGATCGTCCCAGCTGCTGCAAGAGGTTGGGAAAGTCGGTGAAGGATCACAGATTCAAGGACCTTCGCCTTAGTGTTTAGGAGGCTGATGGGCCTGTTGTTGGTGGGGACTGTAGGGTCTTTGAACCTCTTGGGGATCGCAATCAGCTTGGCTTGTTTCCACTGAGGGGGGAAAAGGCCAGATGTGAGACAACAATTTAAAATCGTGGTGAACAAGATGAGTGGTGTGCAGGGAAGGTGGCAAAGATGTTCATTTAAAATTCCGTCCAATCCAGGAGCCGACCGGCCACGTATCCGTCGAAGGATGCGCTGAATTTCTGCCATGGACGTAAGAAGGGGAGAAGACTGGGGTGGGCGGTTGCAGAAAGCAGCAACAGCTGTCAGGAGTTCATGTTCTTCCTGTAGTTCGTTCAGAGAAAGGTCCTGGACCAGAGGGCGGTTTTGGGCCTCGAACGCATCTCCCAGCGTTTCCACAATTTGCAGGGTATCATATGACAAGCCCGCTGCTGTGCGAATAGGATGGGCAGTTGCTGGCTTAGAACGCCGCAGGGTGCGAATGACAGCCCAGTCAGATTTTTGGTGGAGTAGGAAAGTGGACATCCTGTCCTCCCACTGTTCAGACCTCCATTCGGCGAGCCGGTGGCTGAATTCGCGTTGGAGGCGTCTCATTTGGCGTTTGTCCTGGGGGTCACGAAAATACTTCCACCTCCGGCGGTAGCGGATCTTTTGCACCTTCAGCTCTCGTAACAGAGGGGGCAAGTCGTCCAGGGGTGTTAAATTTCGAGGTGCAGTGGAGGTGGAGAGTTTCACTGCTTTCTGTATTTTGGCGGTAAGGTAATCCACAGCACAGACTATATTGGGCGGTGTTGTCAAATCGAGGTCGTGTCGAGTGGTGTTATTAAGTACCCCGGTAAACTTGTCCCAATTGGTGAGGGTCGCAGTGGAACGAGCATCAAATGAAAGGGCAGCACTGGTGAGGTGCAAGAGTACTGGCTCATGGTCAGAGGCCAGTTCGTGAAGAACTTCCAGCGAAAACTGAGTGGCGATGTTTTTGAAGATGGCCACATCCAGAACGTCTGGCTGGCAGTTAGTACCGACTGGGATATGGGTAGGTTCGTGGGGGCCATAGACTGATAGTGCTAAAGTATCCTCCAGGTCAAGGAGGAGCCGGCCTTTGGGGTTAGACACGCGAGAATGCCAAGCTGGGTGCTTGGCATTGAGATCTGCCCCAATGATGAGCCTGTCAAAGGATGACAATGTGCGGAGGTCTGCTTCGAGCAGTGGCTTGTTTGGGCTCAAATACGCTGCTGCAAAGGTAATGGCACCAAGGCGTGTGGAGATGGTAACTGCTGTGGCCTCTATGTGTTCCATTGGCTGGAGAGTCTCTTGGGTATGGACAAAAGCTTTGTTGAGGAATACAGCTGTGCCTCCACCACGGCCGTCGAGGCGGTCAGAGCGGTAACACACCATGTTGCGAAGGCGGAAATCGTCTGCCGGTTTCAGGTGTGTTTCTGTGACCAGTAAAATATCCACACAATAGTCATGGAGGAAGGTGTTCAATTCCGTCTTCATACGTTTTATGCCATTGGCATTAAAAATGCAAGTGACAAGATCCCGAGGGGGCTGGTGGTGGTGTGGAGGTCCATTCGCCATTACAACAATATTTGACTAAGCCCCTCCACTAGGGCGATGACCTTGGAGAGCCCGTCCTCCGACTGACGGATTTTTTGTGCAGTGTCACGAATAACAGCCTGGATGTGGGGTTTCGTGAAAAAGGAGATGACCTGGAGGATTTCGCGCATGTCCGCCCGAAAGGACGCATCAGTCTCCACCACTGGGGCAGGGTCCCAGGTGGTCTGCTTGCCCCTACGGCGCGCAGGAGCAGGTGTAGTAGTAGGCAGAGTGGGGGTAGGGGCAGAGGGCTGAGACAGAGCCACAGATGGACTGGAGGGAGCTGCAGCTGGCTCCTGTAGTTGGTGAGCAGTGGGAGCCGTCACAGAAGACAGACAATGAGGAGGAGACCGGGCTGCAGCAGCAAAGGATGTCGTGGGAGTCTGGGCAGGAAGGGGCACAGGAGCCACCGAACCATCTGGTGCCTGAGTGGCTGGTACCAGAGTGGCTGCTGAGGATAGTGCACCAGGCTGACCCCACAAAACAGGGTAGTTGGTCATGTCCCGCAGCGGTGGGGGAGGTCGATTTGTTCTTGGTTTCTTTTTGGGTGGACGAGAAGACTTCAGTGCCTTCTGGTAAACAGGGCACCCCCTCCAGGTTGCCATGTGTTGGGGATCGTGTGTCGTTCCCAAACATCTGGCACAGGTAGGTTTCTCCAAAGCAGGAAGTGTGCACTTCTCCACTAAATGTGGACCAGCACACTTAACACACCGCAACGACAGGGAGCAGTAATTCCCAGTATGTCGTAAACGTTGGCATTTGTGACAGATGGCTGGCCCGTTGCGGCCCTCGTACGATTCAATCCGGACTTTCGTGTACAGAAGATACCGGCCCTCGTACGATTCAATCCGGACTTTCGTGTACAGAAGATACTGGATTTGGTAAATCCGCTCTAAGTCCTCCCTCCGGGAAAGGGAGACGACGTGGGTAGGACAGGGGATCAATGCCCTGGTCTCAGGATTTCTCTTGCTATACTGGTGGACCAAAGGATCTTCGAAATCGAGCGAAGCAGTTCCTCCTTCACCTCCTCTGCTGTAACCTCTGGTGGCAAGTCCTTGATGACGATTTTGGTGCGGCGATTACCCGACATCTGGTGGGCAAAGTAATACATATTGTTGTCCAAGTCAATATATAGCGTATGTCCGTAAGAATGTGTAAGAATGTTACGTAAAGTTTTTTGATAGGTCAATCAATATCGCTGAGATTTTTGCTAAACATTTCCCCTTTATATCACGTAATGGGACGCTGAAAAATAATGCCTCCGATATTTTTAAGTGAGATCTCGTAAAAACTTTTTAAAGAAAACAAACGTTACTAACAATCTGCATCTTTCTTCTTCATGTCTGCGTATTTGCATCGCTCTGCCACTAGAGGCTCCGAATTGTAGCGTTCACTGTCGTCCATCATCCCCCATCCTGACTAGACCCCATCGGATTTTTATCTCCTTCCAAATCAGAAGGATTTCCATTGCTAGAGAGATAGCGGTGCAAGCATAGATGAGGTAGTGGCTCCGCCAACAAAATCAAACGTTCTACAGCGATGGTATCAACAAAGTAGTCTCTCACTGGGAAATACGTGTTCGTCGCTAGGGTGACTACGTTGGGAATGTAATCTTGATAATGCTGAGTCCATAGCTGACATTAACGTTAATGATTAACAAAAACTGTGTGAAACAGATCTGTGGTGGTTTTCGTTAATCATTGACAATATCTTGAGAAATAAATACATACAAAAGAAGAATGAATATTTTTATTGTCTCATAACTAAAAATATTATACTATGTCACTCTACACGTTGAATTAGATCTCTTATTTTACGATGTATACTATTTTTATAATCGTTTAGGATTTTGAGAATCTGTCCAGGAAAGTTAGAGGACATTACAAATAGTGTGGATTTATAACTAGTAGCTTATCAGCCTGTAATTAAGTTCTCATATATAAAAATAGGACGGAGTACTAAAAAAATTCCTCCAATTTCATTTTCACTCATTTCAAAATATCGGTTGAGGCATTACATGTCATTCATATTACTCGGTCGACTTTCCCTCTTCGCTGACACAAATTGCATCCCTCTGCCGCTAGAGGGCTCCGAACCGTAGTGCATAACATGGCGGTGTTAAAGTAAAACTACGTCGGTGTGCGAGAAACAGCAGGCTGTAATCGAGTTAGTGACATCATAAAATATGCCTCCAAATGAAATGCATAGAAGAATGAAAGCTGTGAACGGTAATTATTGCTTCAAATTCAAATTTCAATGGCTTTGAGCACTGTGGGATTAACATCTGAGGTCATCAGTAACCTTGAACTTAGAACTACTTAAACCTAACTAACCTAAGGACACACATCCATGCCCGAGGCAGGATTCGAACCTGCGTCTGTAGCGGTCGTGCAGTTCCAGACTGAAGTGCCTAGAATCGCTCGGCCACAGCGGCCGGCAATTATTGCATCGACATCAGTAATGAGCGACGTTGGATTGTCCGTGTTTGTAATAAAGGAAACGTGTGTGACAGAGCTCGGAGTGGACACGGCTTATGGAAACAGATGACACTCATCGGAGACATTCTCGAGGATAAGATCCCCTCGATTCCAGGTCGTAAGATTACACTGCCTGGGCTACTCTCAGGGTGGAATCAACGCATTTGGAAGAGCCCTCTGCCTCTGCTGCTGCAGGCCACTGGTGACCGAGTGGTTCTAGGCGCTTCACTCTGGAACTGCACGACCGCTACGGTCGCAGGTTCGAATCCAGCCTCGGGCATGGATGTACATGATGTCCTTAGGTTAGTTAGGTTTAAGTAGTTCTAAATTCTAGGGGACTGATGACCTGAGATGTTAAGTCCCATAGTGCTCAGAGCCATTTGAACCTCTGCTGCTGCCACTGTCTGCGTGCCGGCCGTCGCTGCCTTTCGTTTGGTTGCCACCGCTGCCGCCACCGCCAGCCGTCCATCCGTCCGTCCGTCAGCTGCCGCCGCAGCCCGGTGCTCGCCGCAGCAGCCGCCGCCTACCCCAGCCAAGGATACTGGGCCACCCCTTTTGCCATCGTCGTCCAGCCACTGCCTGGAGGGTTTCGTCGGACCGCCTTCACCGCCTTCCTGCCGCCCCGCCCTGGTCGAGTCGCCCCTGCATCCCCCCCCCCCTTCCTGAGAGCCCCTTCGTCGCCACCACTGCTGCTGCTGCCACCATCGTCGGAGTCCTTCGCCACCACCACCACTGTCCTCGCTGCCGCCGCCGTTTTCTCGTCCCTGTCGCCATCACCATCGCTGTTGCTGTCACCATCACCACTGTCACCATCTTCAACCCCCACTTGCTCACAGCCACCATGCCCCACCCTACACCTCCATCATTCTCACCTTCTCGTCAGCTGTTCCAATCAACATGGAGCTCCCCCTTCCCTCCATTTCCTCCGCACTCCTGTGCTGTTTTCAGCTGTCACTTCCCCTGACTCTCCCTAACCCCTAACCCTTAGCGGTCATCCCATCGCCATCTTCAGACTTCCTACCACAAACTGCATCACCTATAACAGGCTCCCAGATGGCACGTTTCTCAGCCTACTGTGCGACAGTCTCTGCCACACCCTAGCCCCCACCCCAGCATCACCGGCCCCTCCGGGAGGATCTGCCTCCCAACACCTCCCCCTTCAACCCATTCTCCAGCCCCCTTCCCATCCTATCCTGAGCAAGAAACCTACTAAACCCCCTAATGTTGACCCTGCCCCCACCCTCTCCACAAGGAAAACCCCTGATGCCCACAATCCACCCATGCCCATGGATGCGACCCCAGCCCCCACTCCTACAACCCCTTCCACCCACATCTGCACCCTCTAAAACCATGACCATCAGTTCCTCGACAGCTGCACCCTCACCCTGGGCATCTGTAGATACTTCCCCAATGCCCGAATCTCCCTTCTCATCCCATGAGAGGACTCAGTCCTCATCAAATCCCCCAATGCCTCCTTCCACACCGATCTCCTCTCCAAAATCCCACATATCCAATTTGGCTCACAAGCCAGCCTTACCCCCTACCATACCCCGTCCTCACCCTGACAGTGTCAACTGATGTGTTGGCAAGTGTGCCAACACCTTGTAGATAGAGGCGGCCGAAATGCACGCTATCTAATGTAGACGGGCGTGAATTCTGGAACAGTCTAAGTAGTGAATGCTAATAAGAAAAGTATGCAGCTCCTCGAATACTTATCTTTATTCCATCCTTGTGGTACATCGCTCTTGATAATACAAATAAGACTATCTTCAGATACGGTTAATGGCGCCTTGCTAGGTCGTAGCCATGGACTTAGCTGAAGGCTATTCTAACTGTCTCTCGGCAAATGAGAGAAAGGCTTCGTCAGTGTAGTCGCTGGCAAAGTCGTTGTACAACTGGGGCGAGAACTAGTCCGTATCTCGAGACCTGCCTTGTGGTGGCGCTCAGTCTGTGATCACACAGTGGCGACACGCGGGTCAGACATGTACTAAATGGACCGCGGCCGATTTAAGCTACCACCTAGCAAGTGTGGTGTCTGGCGGTGACACCACATTCCTACCCCGCAAATCGGCGAACGGTCGTGTGATAAGGCTTCCGCCCGCCGTGGGGAGGACCCCATGTTGACGTATGCGATGAGGTGGGGAGCCTAACAACAGGCGAGGCTGTGCCACCCGCACCCGGCCATTCGGTCCGAGGGGATCTAGGAAACGCCTGAAAACCTAGTCCAGGGTGCACGTCAACATGCGGTGTATGCGCCCGTAAAGAGACAGGAGGGGCCGAAGGGTCGACCTCCATTGCGTCGGGGTACCCGACGCGCGATGACGTCATGTGGTCCGGAGCGGGCAAGAGTTCCATGGCGGAGGACAGCTGGTCACGGGAAGCGATCGGCGGCGCGTGACCCAGGGAGGCGCTTGGCGGCTGCAGCGAAGCGTCGAATGCGGGCGGCGCCGGCGGGAGATCAGGCGGCGGCGGCGGCGGCGGCTGCGGCGTCGCGTCGCCTTGGAGCAAAATGGAAGGCATCGTCGGTAACACCTGGGGATGAGGCGAGCCAGTAGATGGGTCCCCAGGGCGCTGACCGGACGGCACCGTCGCTGAAAGCAGACGGGGAGCGGCAGAACCCGTGCGACGACAGAGGCGCAGCTGTTTGAGATGCCGACGCACCTCACCAGAGGCCCCCAAAACCAAACACATCGCGCGGCCGAGGCAGCGAAGAATGCGCCCTGCGAGCCAACGCCGTGAACCTCGATAGTTGCGATAAAAGACAACGTCGCCTGGAGCAAAAGCAGGAGTCTGCCGCTGCACAGGAACCTGATGCGGCGGGTGCAGCAAAGACATCAAGGTTCGATGAGGACGACCATGGCGCAACTCAGCCGGCGAGCGACCATCTCGGGGCTGAGAGCGATGCGAAGACAAAAAGAGCAACAACGCGTCCTCCCGAGAATGCGACTCTTTCAACTTTAACATCTGTGACTTGAAAGTCCGGACCAATCGTTCAGCGGCACCGTTTGACTGAGGCTAAAACGGCGCGGATGTGAGATATTGAATACCATTGGCCTGGCAGAATGACTGAAATTCTGCGGACATGAATTGTGGGCCATTATCGGAAACAATAGTCTGCGGAAGACCTTCAATGCAAAAGATAACAGACAACACTTGGATGGTGGCAGTTGACGTTGTGGAAGACATCCGGACAACAAAAGGAAAATTACTGAAGGCATCTACCAGAACCAACCATCGAGAATTCCAGAATGGACCAGCAAAATCTATGTGCAAGCGCTGCCAAGGGGAAGTGGCTTTTGGCCATGCAAAGACTTTCCGCGGCAGTGCGGATTGTTGTTCGGCACACGCCATGCAAGAAGAACACATAGTCGTAATCGCAGCATCGATTCCGAACCAAGTACAGTGCTGACGAGCAAGTTGTTTCGTTCGCACTATACCCCAATGTCCTTGGTGAAGAAGCCGTAAGACAGAGGACTGTAACGAACGTGGGTCCACGACTCTGGACTCATCATTATCAGATCGCAACAACAAAACACCACGTCGTACAAAAAGTCTCTCCCTATGAGCAAAAAATCTGCGAACCAACGGATCCTCGATCCGAGACTGTGACAAAGGCCATTGCGTAGCAACAAAACGCAAAACGGTAGCAAGGACAGGGTCAGCAGCTGTGGCTGTAGCTACACGACGAAAATCAATCGGAAACGATTCGACCACTTCATCGGTTTCCGAATCAATGAACATGCAAGCAAGTTCGGAAGAATCGAATGCTCTATCCTTAGCAACAGGCAAACGGGACAACGCATCGGCGTTGCCGTGCTTAGCAGTGGACCGATACAATATATCGTAGCGGTACTTCGAGGGGAAAATAGACCAGCGAATGAATTTCTGCGCTGTACGTGGAGGTACAGGCTTGTTCGGATGAAAAAGCGATGTCAAAGGTTTGTGGTCTGTGATGATGGTAAAGTGACGACCATACAAGAAATCATGGAACTTAGTAACACCAAACACGAGAGCCAAAGCTTCTTTCTCTATCTGCGAGTAATTTCTTTGCGCAGACGAGAGCAATTTGGACGCAAAGGCAATAGGGCGACCATGCGAGCCAACTTTGTGCGCAAGCACAACACCGATCCCGAAATCCGATGCATCTACCATCAACAAAAGGGGTTTCTGGGGATCGAATGGCGTAAGGCAAGTATTAGAAAGCAACGCCGATTTCAACTGGCGAAAGGCGCGTTCGCATTCCGTCGTCCAGACGAACGGAACACCCTTACGGCGTAAGCTATGAAGCGGAGCTGAAATGGAAGAGGCATTGCGCAGAAAGCGATGATAATAGTTAATTTTACCCAACACACTCTGCACCTGCTTCACATTTTGTGGTGAAGGCAAGTCTTGTATGGCACGGAGGTGCTCTGGACTCGGATGTATGCCTTGGGCATTGATGACATGTCCCAAATACGGCAAGTCCCGAGCAAAAAACACACATTTGTCCTTCCGCAAGCGAAGACCATTTTGTCGCAATACCTGAAATAATGTTCGGAGGTGTGCTAAATGCTCGTCGGCTGTCTTTCCGGAGATCACAATATCGTCCAGATAGTTCGCAGCAGTAGGGACCGACGCACAAACAGTTTGTAAATATTGCTGAAACAATGCAGGGGCGGATGCACACCCGAATGACAGTCTTTTGAAGCGGTACAAACCAAGATGCGTGTTAACCACCAAGACGCGCTGGGATTCGGCGTCCACTGGGATTTGCAAGTACGCACCTGCTAGGTCCAACTTGGAAAAGTATTTACCCGGGCACAGTTTATCAAAAAGATCTTCCTGGCGGGGTAAGGGAAAAGTTGCAGTCACTAGTTGTGGATTCACTGTTGCCTTGAAGTCCACACAAAGTCTCAGTTTTCCGGAAGGTTTTGGCAAAATTACTAAGGGTGAGGCCCAGAGAGAAGCTTGCACACGTTCAATTACACCTTGTGATTCTAAATCGTTTTATGTTCTTGCGACCTCATCACGCAATGCGTGGGGAACATTGCGCGCTCGGAAAAATTTCGGTTGCACGTTTACTTTCAATTCCAAATGTGCTTCATAGTTTTTAGCGCAACCTAAGCCCGGTGCAAAAATGTCTGCAAATTCTTCACAAAGCCGCGAAACACTGTCTGAAGGCACAGTCTGATTCACTGATAGGACCTGATTTACAATAGACATGTTAAACAATTGAAATAAATCTAAACCAAACAAGTTCACTGCAGTAGAAGAACGAAGAACGTAAAATGACACAAGTTTTGTTTGTCCCTTGTATGTTGCAAGAAGAGTGCACTGTCCTAACACAGGGATCTGCTGTCCTGAATATGTAGTGAGCTTAACATTTGCGGAACGCAACAGAGGTTTGCCCAGTTGTTTGTACGTGTCGTGATTGAGCAATGAAACTGCAGCTCCGGTATCGAGCTGGAATGGTATGACCTTGCCATTAAAGTCCAAATCTACAAAACGTTTATGGTCCTGCTGACGACAAGAGCGACTGTCTCGTGCAATGTGAACTGACACTGGTACGGAATCACTTGCTAATTGACGTGATTTCCGGCGACGTCGACGCACACTTTTTGTGGGACGAACACAATCACTGTTAGAGAAAGTGGCACTGGGCGAAGTGGAATTAACTACATGAATGTCCATGGGCCAAGGTCCACGAGCCTGAGTATTCTTGGTTTGATTCCGGCGCGAAGCAAAGGGCCTGGAATGATTAAGAGTGTCTGATCTGAGTTTTTTCTGGCAAACACTTTGAACCTGTCCTGTCTTATTACAGGAAAAGCAAACAGCTTGGCGTGACGGGCAATGTTCACGCGAATGTCTAGTTGCACACCACGGACATGATTTCACTGCATTTGTGTGCAGGCGCGGCACACCTGGTTTAGAGCGTGGCGGTAGCTGTGCGGACGTGTGCGAGGGCAGTTTACCGGGCCGCGTAGCGCGCCCGGCGGGCCGGTTAATGTGACACACGGCTGGCGAAGTTGCAAAAGATTCCTGAGCACAGTCAAGTGTGTCTTGCCTATCCAATATGTCTATCACTTGTTGAAGGGAGGGATTAACTAGTTTCAGAATTTGCTCCCGTATACGAACATCAGAAACGTTCTGTGCAATTGCATCACGTACCATTGTATCTGAATAATGAAGGCCACAGTCACATTCAAACGCACAATCCCTAGTAAGGCCTTGCAAAGTTGCAACCCACTCCCGATTAGTTTGACCGGCCGTACATTTGGTACGAAAGAACGTATACCTTTGTGCAACGACATTTACTGTTTCTTTGAAATAGGCATCTAAAGCAGACAAAATTTCTTCGTAGGACAGAGTTGCTACATCGCGTCGGGGAAACAATTTCACTATCACATGGTAGGTGGACACACCTACACACGAAAGCAAAAACGGCTGCCGCTCATTACCTTGAATTCTGTAGGCGGCGAGATGAAATCCAAACTGGCGTGACCATTCAGTCCAGGATTCCACGTCTGGGTCGTAGGGCCTAAAAGGCGGTGCAACTGCGAGTTGTGGCTGCGGTAGCGGTGAAGCGGCGGCTGCCGCATCGGTTTGAATGGCACGTTGACCCTGGACGAGCTGTCCAAGGGAATCCAATAACGCCTGCATCTGCTGATTCTGCAAGCAATAAAATTCGGACAGTACATCTGGAGATTGTGGCGAAGCCATGACACAAGTAAATGTAAGCAATTAGAAAGAACACGTTTCCCTCGTTGCCAATGATGTGTTGGCAAATGTGCCAACACCTTGTAGATAGAGGCGGCCGAAATGCACGCTATCTAACGCAGACGGGCGTGAATTCTGGAACAGTCTAAGTAGTGAATGCTAATAAGAAAAGTATGCAGCTCCTCGAATACTTATCTTTATTCCATCCTTGTGATACATCGCTCTTGATAATACAAATAAGACTATCTTCAGATACGGTTAATGGCACCTTGCTAGGTCGTAGCCATGGACTTAGCTGAAGGCTATTCTAACTGTCTCTGGGAAATGAGAGAAAGGCTTCGTCAGTGTAGTCGCTAGCAAAGTCGTCGTACAACTGGGGCGAGAGCTAGTCCGTATCTCGAGACCTGCCTTGTGGTGGCGCTCGGTCTGCGATCACACAGTGGCGACACGCGGGTCAGACATGTACTAAATGGACCGCGGCCGATTTAAGCTACCACCTAGCAAGTGTGGTGTCTGGCGGTGACACCACATCAACCTCCCTAACATCCGCTGATCTTCATGGCCAAGATCACCAAGCTTAGCCCTGTGATCATGGAGGCTGTTGGTGGATCTAAAGTCCCATCCTGACACTGAAATCTGCTTGGCCTGCAGCATCTTTAATGATACTGGGCAGACTTACCTCATACACCTATTCACAGAATCCTTCCCCTCCATCGACTGCCTCTTACAGAGGGAGCCCTCATCTATCATAGATATCCCAAAGTTGACCCCTCCCCTTCCCCCTCCAATCCTACCTCTGGCAATGCTGCCTTAAGTATAACTACTATGTCACTGCCACTTGCAAGATCACCCCTACCTGTCCCCATTGCAGAGATTCCCATTTCCTGAAGAGCTGCCTCAATCTCGCCTCTCTGCCCTCTTGTAATACCTGTAATGAACCCCATCCTAATTACTCCTCTAAATGTAAAGCAAAACCTCTTCCTGTCACCCCAGAGCTCACCATCCCCATCTGCCCCATCGATTATCCCATCACCCCAACAACTCACTCCACCCTCCTCCTACTGCAGAGGGCATCATCCACTTTGTCACCATTGTCCTCCAAAACATCCCCCCTTCCAATGCCCCCACACCCTTTCCCAAATCGCCCTCGCTTGCCATACCATCAACCACCTCGGCACCTATGCCACCTACTTCCACAATTTGACCCACTTCACCTTCACCCCCCCTCACTACCCTCGTCTAAATCTCCCCTCCCATGGCGTGACACCATTGCACTATCCTTTACCATAATATCTTCTCCCTGCTCACCCACAAACTCCTCTTCCTCCACACCCTCAACCGCCACCACATGGATGCCTTCATCCTAAATGAAACCCTCCTGCATCCCCATCTCTCCATCTCCACCACCCCTTACGCTCCCCACTGCACTAATAACCTGTACCCTGGTGCGGTTGCTATACGTCACCTTAAGCACCTCCCTGTTTGGCCCCAATCTCTAGTCAATAATTCTGCTGAGTATCACCCTCAGCCTTTTCTTCCCCACCCTTACTGTCACTACCATCTACATCTGCCCTTGTGCCCCCATCCTGTACAATTTCTTGGCCCACATTGACCGGACCATCTCCACCTACCTGATTGCCGCAGAGCTCAATATCCACAGCCATGCTCCTGCTGAACTCCAGCAGTGGCATCAGTTTATCACCACACTCCAGGGAGACCCTGTTCCCCTCCACCACCACACCAAACCCGAATCCAACACCACTCCTGACATGATCCTAGCCTCTCCCAATCTTCTTGGGTGCATCACAGTGGACGTCCTTGAGCTGACTGGCAGTGACCATGACCCCATCCTCCTTACTAACTCTGTTGGTCACCATCCCCACCTTGTTCCTTGCCCTGACATTCCTCCTACTCATGCCAACTGGGAAGCCTACCAGTACTCCATACACACCCAGGTCAAACACCATGATCCTAACCTCCAATCTCCCCATGACATCATCAAACATATGGATATCTCTGCTCCTCCACTTGCTCCTAGCTTCCAGTACTAGACCACACATCACCATCAGAACTTAACACTCCCTTCACTACACTGGACATGAGCCCCAAACTCTCCACTAAAGACAACACTGCCCCCGGCCACAACCACATTACCTGCTGCCATCTCAAACACTGCCATCCCTGCTTCCTTGCAGCCCTTCCCCCCTCTATAATGTAATCCTTGCCACTGGCTTCTACCCCAACCTGTGGAAAACCTCCCATATCCTGATGTTCCCTAAACCTAACAAGCCTCCATCTGATGCCTCTTCCTGCTGCCCCATATGTCTCACCTCAATGTTCAGCAAGCTCTTGGAATCCATCTTTACCCAGAGTATCCAACACAACCTCCACCGACACCTCCTCCTCCCCAACACCCAGTGTGGTTTTCAACCTTCCTTCTCTGCTGCCAACCAACTCCTACACCTAACCCGTCTCCTTTCCCTCCAGCTTAACTCCATCAATCCACCATTTTTGTCTCCCTAGACCTTGAAAAGGCTTATCACGGCATATGGCATCCCGGTCTCCTGTTTAAACTCCAGATCTATGCCCTTCCTATCAACTATGTCAATCTGATTGCCTCCTTCCTATCCTATAGCCCCACCTACATTACCATCTGTAACATCAATTCCTGCACCTTCTACCCCTCTGCAGGTGTGCCCCAGGGCTCTGTCCTCTCCTGTCTCCTATATTTGCTGTACACAGCAGATATGCCTCAACCACCCTCCAGTCCACCTCCTGCAGTATGCCAATGACACCGCCTTCCTTGCCCTTGCTCCTACCCTTCAATGGTCCTAAAGCCTTCTCCAGAATCACCTTGACCTATTTGCCACTTGGTGTAATCAGTGGCTCCCAAAAATCAATCCTTCCAAGACCCAGGCCATCATTGTAGGTTCTACCACCCACTCCTTCTGGCTCCTTGATTTTTCGCTTACCATATCTGCCCGTCCAGTCCTCCTCTCCCCCACTCTCACCTATCTTGGCCTCACCATTGACTGTCACCTCACCTAGATCCCTCATCTCCATTCTATCCAATCCAATGCCCACAACTGCCTCTGTCTCCTTAAATTCCTCTCTGGCTGGACATTGGAGTAGAACCCCTCTACAACCCTCCCCACTCTCAAATTCATGATCGTCCCATCCTCTGTTATGCCAGTCCCACCCAGTTGTCCGCCCCCCTCAAATGCTATAAGTCCCTCCAGTTCCTCGAGTGCCATGCACTCCACCTCACCTTCCATATAAGCCTATCGTCCGGTCCCCTAGACATATTGTCTATGACCTGATTCCTTTCCTCCATCTGCTCCTTTCCCTTGAACATATCTTAGTCCTCTACACCTCCCACCAACTTGATCCCCCCCATCTGCTTGGTTGCTCCTCTCCTCTCCAACCCCCACCTGCTGCTGCGCCTTCACTGTTGTGTCCCCCCTACCCTCCACCTCTACTCCCTTCATCTCCTTTCCCAAGGTGGCTTCTGTCAACTCCCCCTCCCAGATGGTGCCCGCTCTCCCTCCATTATCCCTTCTATAAACTCTGATCCTCAACTCCTTCTCCCTCCCTCTGTCCATTTCCTAGGCTCCCTGTCCCCCTCTTCCATCCTGTTTTTCCCCACCTACCATATCTTTGACTCCTTTCTCTCCCGTGAGTCCTTTTGCTTTTACTGCCTTCCCCACTGCTTCTCACGTCTGCCCTATCCCCCCACCCTTTATGTGTCCTCTGCCTCGACTGGCACACCCTCTTTTACTTTCCCTCTCCTCCCCCCTTTTCCCCCCTCATCTGTCTGGTCCTCCTCACCCTCGCATCTGCCTTCGTGTCTACTCTATAGTGCAGTGTTTCAGTGTTTACGTGAGCGTTCAGGGTTGTGCAACCCCCCTTTTTTGAGTGTTGCAAACAGACACCATACTGTCGCTAGTTGTGTTTTTTAACTCTTGCGAATAGAAACCAGACTGTTACCGTATCTTTTAATTGTACCTGTCTAATTACTATGTGTTAAATCAGCATCACCAACCCTTTTGTTTTTATGTTTCCACTTCCACAACTTTTCGCCATGTTATAGTTTTAAACAGTCACCGTTCTATCGCCTGTTTTTAGTGTTTTTAACTCCTCTGTAGGCTGCAGAACGGAATATTACGCTGCTGCCACCCCTCCCCTACCCCAAAGAAAAAGAATCATCAGAGAGGAGGAGATTAGTGTTTAACGTCCTGTCGGCAACGGGGTCATTAGAGACGGGACACAAGCTCGGATCAGGGAAGGGTGGGGAACGATATCAGCTGTGCCCTTTTAAAGGAATCATCCCAGCATTTGCCTGAAGTGATTTTAGGGATATCACAGAAAACCTAAATCAGGATGGCCGGACGCGGGTTTGAACTGTCGTCCTCCCGAATGCAAGTCCAGTGTGCTAATCCTGCGCCACCTCGCTCGGTGAGACTCATCGGAATGAGATTGATGAACTCATCAGAGAAAATCGTCGGATAACAGTGACACATCAATCAGGCAAGTGTGGAGTATCACATGTCCTTGTACAGGCCACCGTTGCAGTACTACACTACAGAAAACCGCGTGCACAGTGGGTGTTTCGAATGCTCACTTCTGAAATGAATCAGAGGAGGTTGGACTTCTGACTATAATTTCTCTAGGGTTTTAAGCGTGATGGTGATGGATTCCTTAACAACACTGTGACAGATGATGAGAACTAGGTTCACAATTTCGACCCCAAAAACAAGGGAGCACCAACAAAGCTACCCCAAAAAATCATAACTGACACCAAAAATGTTCAAGAAAATGCTGTCAGCTGGAAGCAGGTTTTCTGCGATTAGAAACTCTCAGTTTGAGCGTATAGTTTCTCAGGCACCGACGTACCTATGTTACGCACCAATTTAGCTAGGTTACACACAATTGAGAGACCTATAGCGGCAGAGGGTTGCAACTTGCCTCAGAGAAGCGTGTACGTCGACCGACGTAACACCTCAACAGGTAATTTGAACAGAATACAAAACTTTGAGGCATTACTTTTCAACAGGTCCAGGCGTTTAGTTGAAAATGGTGCTGACATGAAAATTAATCAAAAGGAAAGAAATCTGCACATATTTTGGAATGCTGTGTATAGTTTCCAGTTACTGAGCAAGCGACACAAAATGATTTAAACAACAGTAAAAAAACGAACATGAACTTCCGTCAGCTCCCTCTCCTGAATGATGCCCTGTCTCCCACCATTTATCCCTCCTATCGACTCTGACCCTCACCTCCCCCTCCCTACCTCTGTTCCATTCCCGAGCTCCCTCCCCCCCCTTCCATGCTGTTTTTCCCGCTTACCCTCTCTTTAACTCCCCTCTCTTCCTCAAGTCCTTTTGCATTCCCCTCCTCTGCCTTCGCCACTTCCTCTTGTGTCCGCCCTGCCCCCCTTTTCTGTGTTCTCCCCCTCGATCAGCTCCCCCCCTTTTTTGCTTTTTCCTCTCCTCCCCCTTTTTCCCCTCATCTATCCAGGTACTCCTCCTCCCCCCCCCCATCCCCCATCTGCCTTAGGCTGTAGTGTGTCATCTTTGTGCCCACTCTTTAGTGCAGTGTTTAGTGCATGTTAAGTGTTGTGCGTCTTTCTTAAGTGTTGCGAACAGACACCATACTGTCTCTGGGTGTGATTTTTATCTCTTACGAACAGAAACCAGACTGTCGCCATGTTTTTTAATTGTCTGTCTGCTTACTGTGTGTCTTACTTAGCATCACCAACCCTTTGTTTCTATACTTTAACTTCCACAAATTTCCGCCATTTTATAGTCTAGAAAGTCACCGTTTTTATGCCCTGTTTTTATTTCTTAAGTGTTGCGAACAGACACCATACTGTCTCTGGGTGTGATTTTTATCTCTTACGAACAGAAACCAGACTGTCGCCATGTTTTTTAATTGTCTGTCTGCTTACTGTGTGTCTTACTTAGCATCACCAACCCTTTGTTTCTATACTTTAACTTCCACAAATTTCCGCCATTTTATAGCCTAGAAAGTCACCGTTTTTATCCCCTGTTTTTATTGTTTATCTCTTCTTATTCTGTTTTTTCAATACTTTGTAGGCTGAAGAGCGGCTTACTAATCTGCTACCAGTCCGTCGCCCCCCCCCCCTCTAGGGGGAATCGAAACCCAATAAAGGGGAAAAAATGAATCATGAACAAGGAAAGGTGACTCCATGCTTGCAAACTGTAGTCAGACATTTCTTACCTGCATTCCTTTTCCTTCTGTATCGATTCGCTCGGATACTTACGGGCTCATTTCATACACTGGGAGACTTGATGTTCTCCATTCATTCTGCTCCCGTGCGCCTGATTATCGTATTTGCGGATCATTTCCTTAGCTGGTCACTGGACCTCTGATGTCCGCCTCTCACTCCGCTCCAGATGTTCGATGCGTTATTTGTGAGGTCCATTCTGCGAGCTAACAACCCATACATGTTCGGGCTCACATGCCGTTCCTCTTCGTCGAAATGTCTTGGCTCAAACTCGTCTAGGATTTGAACCGCACATGTCGCATTACACGCCCTAAATTAGACATTTGTGACTCTTTGGTTAAATTGTATGGCTGAAGGCAAGTTTACGAAATACACAGTTAATATAATACATAATTACCGTAATAATAATATTAGGAACTAAATTAACGACTCATAAATGATGTAGGGCACACAGTTCCTATTTGGTTAGAATAATGTTTATTCAGAAAGAAAACTAATAGCGAAAGTGGTCATATTTGGAATTAATATTACACTCGAGCGTATATCCATCCGACACAGTTCGATCATTCGCAATCTCATTGCGAAACTAGTCCTGTACTCCACCTCGTTAACTATGCGGAAAGTTAGAGTTCACACCAGGCACGCGGCTGCTCACCGCTCAGAGACTAGGTCCCGCGATACCACACAACGCGAAATTTTCTAAGTCCATTCACTTCCTAGCTGCCTAAGGACCGACCGTCCGCTTTCACGTCTGCATCCGAACTGTCGCCTTTCGTGGCTCCAGCCCAACTGTCTGCCTTCGCATCTACACAGCCACTGTAACCTCCTCGCTCAACTGACTAGGGTAGTTTCCTTTCCTGAAGCCGTCCATCTGATTGGCTACAGCTTATTCTACATTATTTTACATTTTAACATATTTAAATAATCAAAGTTTGACCACTTTCACGTTCTAAATAAAGTAACAATAATATCTATTGTTAAATTCTTTTACATAAAACCAATACAATTTTCTTCTTAACTTTGAATGTCACGTCCAGTAGCCTTGCACCAATGTGCTTTCTGATAAATAAATACAGAACAAAAGTAACTATTATGCATTAAACTTTAAGAAAAATATTCTATTGCCTAATGATTCAATAAGTTGTCATTCTGTCATAATTCAATGTGTTTCGTGTGGAGGAAATAATGATATAATGAAATAATCATATAATGACAAGCTTAACTGTAAATACTGGTAATTTAAATTTACTATGTCTATTAAACAAATAAAGTTACAGAGTTGATATTTACAAAGCTTTCAGACTTTATCATTCAGGTCTTTGTTACAAAACTTGTTAATTTCACTGTAACAGTAAATCCTAAACTATCCTAGATATGATCAATATTCACTTTTTATTGGGATCACCATGAAAATTTATGGAGGATGGTAGATTATAATAACTGTGGCTTAATTCCCTACATTACTACAGAATTAAATAGTTTCCACAAATGTTTCTCTTTATAGCCGATCTTAGGTCCGCCATATTTAACACTGCTGCTTCTCCTTGGCCACAAACGGCTTCTACTGGGTTTCCCTATGACATAGGTTCTCGTCTGTCTCACTCGCACACTACAGCGCTTAGGCTAGAATAGACAATAGACGCCTAAGAGTTTCCCCATCTCGTGGTGAATCTGCGCCCTTTGCGGCATCCGGTCCTGGACGACAGGGTTCGTTTCACAATTCCTGAAGGCTGACTCTTTCGGCCATATTCTTAAATGAGAGCGAAATGCTCGTTAACTCACAATTCGCACGTCGATCTTTCTGTCCACGCTCTAGTGCCATAGCAAGTACTATAAGACCCATGTATTACGCCTCTAATTTTCTCTCCAGCGTGAAATCTGCATTAACATCTTTCACGAGGCATGTTTTTGTAATCCGAGCTACGTTCACTGCCTCCCGATACCACAACTGTTGATCCATAGTTTTCGCCAGTTCCAGACATAAATTACTGATTTCTCTCTCTGAGTAACGATAGCTCTCCATTACTGTTCACTTACACCCATATCACATTCTGTTATCTCAGATATACTTCAGCTTCCTACTTGTTTGTCATTATACTCCTTTTAACTTTTGCTCCCGGTTTTGCTTCTTTCCCACGCTCACGCACGCACACACACACACACACACACACACACACACACACACACACATATATATATATATTCACACACACTCACACACCCTCTTTCACATACTCACGCACACTTCGAATAAATTATTTCACAGAAAATGTAACCAGTTCTAATTGGCCACAGACGTAAAGGTGTTAGAATGTAGGTTAAACACAAAATCCTTCAACAAAGGATAGTATTAAGTTATAATTTGATTTGCATGAGCTGCACCTTCACTTTAAGGCACTTTTGCTTGATAACGCTACGTGCAGCTCTTCTGAGATCGTTTTGCGTTTCTTTTGTGAGTGCAGCAGAGACCATTATCCGACCATTTCGTCTCTCGTGTATACGTTTTCTTTGTATACTTCGCCCATTCAACCACTGCCACTAAAAAAGGGTAATGTCAGGGGACCTTGGTGGCCAAGAAACCTGACCATTTCTGCCGATGAATCTTACGAGGAATGTTACGTTTGGATGAAGTGACAACTGATGAATAGGTGATGCAGGAGCCCCGTCATGCTGGAAGACCATATCCATCCTTGTATGCAAAGGAAACTCTTCCAGTAGTGCAGAGACCTTGCTTTCAAGCAAAGCTAGACAACAGTGGCCTTATAAGACAGTGCAGAAACACGATTCATGAACATTGTAAAAGTAGTAAGCGATAAACTTGTTCCTTTCATCATATTGGAGGGGTCGTCAGCGAATAAAAATTTCTTAAAGGTTTAAAATTATGTGTTACGTTGTTGAAAGACGCAAAGTGCTCTCATTCTCAAATACTTAGTGAACGAAGCTGTAATGCATCCGTGCATTCCGTTCACAAGTTTATGCTAATTATTACGCACATTCATGCGATTGGGAATGCTCAGTAGCAGCCAGGCTACATGTACATCTGACAATTACGCGTCAGCAAGGGGCATCAACGAGAACATCTTAAGAGGCAATGTTGTGCAACCTTAGTAGGGACAAGATCTGACTATTCGGGAGTAGGATCTTACAATCTGAGACAGTGTTCCGAGACATACTTCCTTCTCAATGTCCGCAAACGTGACGTCAGATCCGCCTAACAACAGCGATCTAAGCGCCCATTGGCTGATATATATATATATATATATATATATATATATATATATATATATATATATATATATATATATATGCGTAGGAGACAAGTGAAGTGTCCCTATTGGCTGAGGGAGAAAGGTGGGGTCTCTCTCGTGCGTCGGGATGAAAGGGCGAATTAGTAGCGAGGCGCCACTCAAAACGCACAGTCGAGTAACTGGGGGCGGCTCCAAAAGAACGGTCGCGAGTAAATATTCCAACTGTTAAACAAGAAAAAGTTAAAGTGAAGGTATTAGATATCAGTGATCACCACGTGTCGTGGGCAGTATCTATCATGAGTATGGAAAGTGATAGGTGTATTGAAAAGGGTTGAATATAACGGCGTAGCCAAGACCCGCCATACTGGAAATTCTGTGACGTGTGTTTCAAAGTTGTCTTCATTAAAACAAGTATATTACAAAACGTAGATTACATTTAACAACTGGCATGCCGACAACACTCCACTTCAGCAGGATCACAAACCTACATCGAACCTGGCGCCTGAGCGCCACTACTGTGCGACGAGGGACAACCGAAGCAGCAAGACATCTGGTTAGTAATACAGAAACCAAAGAAGTAAGGCAGAGTCGCTTCCTTCTCGCCACAGTGCCACAGAGGGCATTTTTAAGTCTGGAAATGAACTGCACAAGGGCTGCTTTCATTTAACCCCTATCCCTTTGATAGTAGGTCATTCTTACCCCGCTGAGACTGTTGCCTGACAGTGAGATATAGAGTGTTCGGAAATTTCCACTGCGAACTTGTAGAGGGGAGTAAATACATAATGTTTTCAATAGGAACCCATGTCCGCAAACGTACTGTTTCCGTTCTACGACGGTTGCAATACTGATGTTTACTCCATCCATTTCTGCCTGAGAAATTTAGTTAGGCGTAACGCAGTACAGCTACTAGGTAACAGTTCGGAACGAAACATAACGAATCGTTCATTTATCACGTAAGCGCATTTTTTGTAGTAAAACTTAAACATTACGTGTTTACATTTTTCCAAAACAACAAAGGACCCAGTATACTGTACGTACAGAACGTAATGTTTAAGGGTTAGTAAAAAGAAGACATCTTACCTGATAAATGGATGGTTCAAATGGCTCTGAGCACTATGGGACTCAACTGCTGAGGTCATTAGTCCCCTAGAACTTAGAACTAGTTAAACCTAACTAACCTAAGGACATCACAAACATCCAAGCCCGAGGCAGGATTCGAACCTGCGACCGTCGCGGTCTTGCGGTTCCAGACTGCAGCGCCTTTAACCGCACGGCCACTTCGGCCGGCGATAAATGGATGTTTTCGTTATGTTTCCTTTCGAATTTTCACCTAATAATTGTACTTCATCAAGCCTAATTCAGTTCCTCGAGCAGAAGTGGATGAGTTAAACACCTGAATTGAAGCAGTCATAGAACGGAAACGGTACGTTTCCAGACACGGGTTCCTATTCAAAATATTATGTACTCACTGCTCCCTAAAAGCCCTAGAAGTCTGTAACGAGTATTTCCGAACACCCTGTACGTGTACCAAGTTTGGCTGAAATCGGTCCAGTGGCTTAGAACATGTGGAACATACGTAGACAGAAACATACATACATTTTTATAATATCTATGGATTCCTCGTGAAACATCTTGCATTACACGGGGTGTTAGGGATATAAGAGCAGATATTGTGATGATTGGCACCTTAGTATGTACCCACTTGAGCATGTTGGTTGTTTTCCCCTGTGTCTAACAGACTTACCGCAAATGTGTCACATAATGTACTACCCGATGTTTCCTGCAGAATCGTAACTGAACCTTTAAGTGGACTGCACTTGTTAGAAGAGACTAACTGTTTTGCATCTACGCAATACCTGACCTGCTACCCACGGAAAAATAACCGTTAACGGCTTGCTCTTGCCACATGTATTCAGAGGAACTAACCAACCTCTGTCCTACCCCACTACCCATGATGCACACTTTCCTCCATTACTGAACTGGCGATACCTTGATGCCTCAAGATGTGCTCCATCAACTAAACCCTTCTTTTAGTCAACTTGTACTATAAATATTTTTCCCCAGTTCCATTCAGTAGTTTCCTATTAGTTATTAAGTCTATCTATCTCATCTTCAGCATTCGTTTATAGCAGCACATTCCAAAAGCTTTAATTATCTTCTCGTCTGAAGTTCTTACCGCCGTCGTTCCACTTCTGTGCTCCGCTTCCCTCCAAATACCTTTGGACAAGACTACCCAACATTTCGATTTATGTATTCTAAATTTTTATATTTATATGTGTTACCAAAGCCTTGTCTTTAAAACTATTTAATGTTATGCGGCCTTCACTATGTCATCCTTCAGAGCTACCCATTCGTCTTCTATTTCTGTCACTATTTGTCTCCCTTATTAATTTCTGTGGCTAACGGAGTGTTGCCATTCTTTCTGTTTCCCTAAACTGCTCCAGACAAGTATCGGGATGGTTCCTTTGAAACGGCACAGCCGACTTTCTTCCCCATGACTCCCTTCCTCGATTCAACTAACCAACCATCCTTTCTAGTTGGCGGCGATCTGATGGTTGTAAACACTACTACTTCCACATTGAATGCAAAAACTTCCACGCTTTCGTGTACTCAGCTTCTTACTGTTTCCCCGAGCTCCACTGTCTGCTTTTTTTAACCCCATAGCAGCATCGTAGCTACGCTGGCAAAATGTTCTGCCGTAAAGCAACTTCAAAGACTTTTAATGATAGCAACTCGCCGAACTCGTTGTTATTAGTTCGATTAAAATATTCTCTTATTTTGCCTTCTGCAGTGCTGCGTAATATCGAGTGTATAGCCTATCTGTATGGTAGTAAAGCCGTTCTAGTCGTACAACGTTAAAGGGTTAGGTTGTTTAGGGGAAGAGACCAAACAGCGAGGTCATCGGTCTCATCGGATTAGGGAAGGACGGGGAAGGAGGTCGGCCGTGCCCTTTCAAAGGAACCATCCTGGCATTTGCCTGGAGCCATTTAGGGAAATCACGGAAAACCTAAATCAGGATGGCCGGACGCGGGATTGAACGGTCGTCCTCCCGAATGCGAGTCCAGTGTGCTAACCACTGCGCCACCTCGCTCGGTTACAACGTTAAAGTGCAGGAAGTTTTCCACAATTCTCAGTCAGGAAATTTTCCTCACTTTTCAGTCTCCATTCCATGGAGTAGAGTGGGTTGTACTAGATCCGGTGTATTATACAGTCACGATTCAGTTCAGCCAATACCAGACGAGCTAGAAGTGGGACAATTGAGGAAAAATGAGACGGGCTTACCAGTTCCGGTATTTATCTGACAACCAAGGAAAGCCTCCCGAAAACCTTGGTCGGAAGTGAGGCATTGGGACTACTTTACTTTATTTTTGGGATAATATGATTCATAGTGCCAGAAAAACGTTGAAATCTTGCGTCTTCGTTCTGTGTAGGGTAGTGTATGGACCTGGGAATACTTTTCACACTTTTGCCTCTCGCCCGCCCCTTAACAGAACTTGGACATATTTGCTTATTCCATTTTGAAATGATATCATTCACTCTATTTGTGCGGCAGTCTTTTTCTGAAATCACAAAAATTACTCCAGGAGAGGAAGATTTTTCCAAATGTGAAAAACATTTCAAAGGTATTAAACAATCATGGACCTAGGATCAAATATCATTCACATTTACTAGTGCTGCAATCGAGAAAGTCTGGTCAGTACCTTATTTAATAGACCACTGGCATTATCTGCAACACTTCAACTACACTAGACAACAGATTTCAATCTTTTTTCTGTATCTGACTTCTGAATGGCTGGATTTACCAAACTTTGGGCTGCTGAATTCACTGGTAAAATCAGATTTTCTGTATCACCTTTGCTAAACACACAGTAGAATCGAAAACAGTACTGACGAACACTGACAGAATTGAAGCAAACAATTAAAACTTATTCTAAACCTACATCAGTACCCTTCAAGCGACCGTAAGGTGCGTTGCGGGGAGTACCCTAAAAATGGTTAAAATGGCTGTGAGCACTATGGGACGTAACATCTAAGGTCATCAGTCCCCTAGAACGTAGAACTACTTAAACCTCACTAACCTAAGGACATCACACACATCCATGCCCGAGGCAGGATACGAACCTGCCACCGTAGCGGTCGCGCGGTTCCAGACTGAAGCACCTAGAACCGCTCGGCCACAACGGGCGGCCGGGAGTACCCTGTACCACTACTTGTCATTTCCCCTCCTGATCCACTCTCAAATAGAGAGAGTGTAAGTAGGCTGTTTATGTTTTCTTATTGGCAACGTTACGTAGCGCTCTGTATGAAAATCACTGACTGTGCTGTGTGCAGTCTGTGGCTAGTTTGCACTGTTGTCTGCCACTGTAGTGTTGGGCAGTTGGCTGTTAACAGGGCGTAGCGTTGCGCAGTTGGAGGTGAGCCGCCAGCAGTGGTGGATGTGGAGAGAGAGATGACGGAGTTTTGAAATTTGTAAGACTGGATGTCATGAACTGCTACGTATATTATGATTTTTCAACACTATTTAGGTAAATACATTGTTTGTTCTCTATTAAAATCTTTCATTTGCTAACTATGCCTATCAGTAGTTAGTGCCTTCCGTAGTTTGAATCTTTTATTTAGCTGGCAGTAGTGGCGCTCGCTTTATTGCAGTAGTTCGAGTAACCAAGATTTTTGTGAGGTAAGTGATTTGTGAAAGGTATAGGTTAATGTTAGTCAGGGCCATTCTTTTGTAGGGATTTTTGAAAGTCAGATTGCGTTGCGCTAAAAATATTGTGTGTCAGTTTAAGCACAGTCATGTTTAATTTTTCTAAGGGGACGTTTCATATGTCGACCCTTAGCCGAGGATACCTCACTGGAATCTTCTGATTTTTTTCTTGTAGTTTGTGTAATTAGTGTAGCTATTGTTTATTGCTAGCGCGTAATTGTAGAGAGAATCTCCTTTGTAGTTGCGCCAAGTATTTCGCAGCGGCGCTTCCAATTAACTAGATATTATTTTCAGTGCTATGTTAATGTGTATTCTTATTTTGCTCTTTAAATTATGGTTTTCTATGTTATTGTGACAATAATGGCGTGTGAAAAACGTAATACTAGGCTCCAAAGTAAACTGAGAAATGAGAGTGAAGACGAAAGCAGTGTGTTAGCGCCACCGAGTAATGAATTAACTAATGTTCAAAGTAGTAATTTGGTAATTGTGCATAGGGAAATGGAGCGGGCGGCAAATAATGGTGTAGACAGTGAAACAATTAGTGAACAGGGAACCATTATCGATCGATCGGTCAGCAACAGTTCGCCTCAGGAATCCGAAATGACAGGACACAATTTTGCAAATACTGTAGATTCAGGTTTTGGGTCCTCACCGTTTTCTCAAATAAGTCAAGACACATTTTCTGCTTGTCAAAATGTGAATGTTGCCGGTGCAACTTCACTGCCGAAAAGCACTGAGGAACATGTTTCAGACACGAGTGCATTTGTTATTACAGTTAATGCAACAAATGGGACAAAGGCTACAAAAGTTAGACACATTGCTTGAACAAAATCAGAAAGAAATGGGACAAAATCTTCAAAAGTTAGACACAATGGAACAACATCAGAGACAAACACAGCAACAGTTAGACGCAATGGAACAAAATCTTCACACCACGCTTGAACAAACAAGTGAAGATTTAACTACTGAGTTACATAAAATCGAATCGAAATGTCAAAAAGTCTGTAATGACGTAAAAACACAAATTTGTGAGCCTTTCCAGCCTATTTTTTGGCGGCATGAAAATGCATTACAGAATCACGAAGCAGCCATAAAAGAACTGCAAACTATTGTTCATGAAAATCATGAGACCTTGCAAGCTAAAATTGACTCAGTTGCATCTACCGATTCGGTTACGCAACTTGCAAAAACTCAGGAAAACTTAAACGACTCAGTAGATACTCTGAAAATGGGTTCAGAAAGACACATGGAGGAAATTAGTTCATTATCAGAGAAAGTAGTTGAACTTTCGGATCAGCTAAATAATTTATCTACGAAGGTAGATGATAATCTGAATGACACGAAACCGGTAGTCTTTAATGACACAGAAGAGTGCGAACAAATTAAGAAAATCAAACAAAATCAGAATCAAATTAATACGCAACACCAAAGAGAAATCCGGGAAGTACAAGATCAGCTGACACAGGTAATACAAGAATTACGAATTTCAGAGGACACTCGTGCCCCAATACGGGAAGGGGGACTTAGAAATACGGAGCAGTCACAAAATAATAACACAGCGCACTTCGGAAATTTTGAAGGAAATTGGCAAGGTCCACCGAATTTTGAAATGGAACCGCCGAAACGACGTAACAATGAGCGATATACGACTCGCCGACATGATGATTTTGACTATAAGCTGTTCATTACTACACGTAAATTCAAAACGTTTAAGAATTATGCCAACGACATTCATCCACAAGCATGGCTCCATCAATTCTCGCATTGTTTTCCTCCCAACTGGTCATTAGAGCACAGATTAGAGTTTATGTGTGGCTATTTAGAGAATGAACCAGCTGTAAGTATGCGATCGGTCATTCACGATTGTCACAGTGAAAGAGAATTTTACCATGTCTTCCTCTCAGCATATTGGCCTCAAGCTACACAAGACCGAGTAAAACATAGCATCATAATGATGAAACATTTCGAACAATCTGAATTTTCCAGTCTTGTGAAATATTTTGAAGACATGTTGCACAAGAATCAGTACCTGTCAAACCCATACAGCCCCTCAGAACTCATCCGCATTTGCTTAATCAAATTACCTGAACATTTACAACATATTATTTTGGCAGGACGTTGCAAAGACGAAATTGAAACTTTTCAGGGACTCTTACAAGAATTAGAAATTGACACTGACAATCGCGGAACGCGAAAATAGGAACACAACAATTACAGGTTACATCCGTCGCAATTCCGCGATGAAAGAAATAATAACTGGACACGACAAGGCTATTCTCACAACACAAATCGTGACCAAAACAGACACCACCCGTATGATAACCGTTGGTAGAGTAGTAATAACTACAGGGAAAGATCACCTCTCCGCAGTAGTGACTATCACAGAGACAATCAGGGAAACAGACAATTTGGGAACCAAAATAATTATTATCAAGGGCGACACAATAACTTTAGACGCAACGGTCCAGCGCGCAGTTACGATTCAGGGAGAAATTCTCCACCACGTGTCTGACAAGAAAGAAACTATGGAATCTACCGACATGACGACAGACGATATGATCGTAACGACAGAGCTGAATTGCATCAGAACTGGCGGGATTCAAACAGAGCAGGGCCCTCTCGACAAGGTGAATTTGTAGAAGTTAGGTCTCCAAATCCCAATAACGACGCGCGCCAACAAAGACACAATAGGCAATGACTCATACCGCTGGCAGCCACAAAACGTACTTATGAAACTGACGACGCAGCTGCCGTAGCTAGTAATTACGTAAAAATGGAAGACATTAGGGACATCATACTCCAGGAGCACGACGTAAAATATAACAACATTGCATATCCTGTGATTCACATTACAGTAAATGACGTAAAATTTACGGCAGTACTTGACTCTGGCAGTCCCATTTCAGTAATTAGTGAAACAGCCTTTAGCAAATGCAACAAATCGAACGATTGTCCCACACTTCCGTTACGTAAGATCAAATTACAAAGTGCAATCTTTGGAAAAAGTGTAGATGTACGCCAACAAACCAACTTAGAATTCTTTTGTCAAAGCCACAGCTTCTCTATGAACTTTATTATTGTTCCATTATTGTCGACGGAAATTATATTGGGAGTAGACTTTTGAATGAATACAAAGCAATCTTAAACTTTCACGATGCTGAAATAAGTTTAGAGAAAGAGGGTAAGTCAATTGGTTTGAAATTTGAAGATTGGCTCTCAAACCATGACGAGGAAATTAATCGGCTTTACCTTCTGCTACACAACAGTTCGGAATTTTCGACGAAACTTGACACTAACAATCACTCTGCAAGTACTGAGAGGGATGATATCGACGGCGTATTTGATACTGATGAGTTAATTCAGAATAAAATTCAAACAATTGAGAACTGTAATGACATTGATAGGCAGGACCTTTTTGAGATTTTACAAGCACATTCCACAGTTTTTACTCACAAAACAGGAACAATCAAGGGATTTCAGTACCAATTTCGTGTTCGTGAGCATACTAAATTTTGTGTTAGACCATACGTAATTCCAGCACATTATAGGGACCGTGTTCGAACAGAAATACAATCTGTGCTCGACGAAGGCATTATTGAGCCTGCAGTAAGCTCATACAACAATCCATTACATGTTGTTGAGAAGAAAAATGGATCGATCAGACTTGTCTTAGATTCGAGACAAATCAATACTATCATCATTCCTGAAACAGACAGGCCGCAAACGATGGAAGAACTTCTTCAAAATTTTAATGGCGTAAAAGTGTTGTCTTCTATTGATCTCAGATCCAGCTTTTATCAGATCGAACTTCATCCAGAATGTAGAAAATACACAGCTTTCCTTTGTTTCGGCTTTGTTATCAGTTTCGGAAACTTCCTTTTGGTTTGAACGTTTCTTCGGCAGCACTCATTCGCGGGCTAAATTCCATATTACCTGAGTTCTTAAAACGTCACATCACCTTATATGTGGACGATATTCTGATAGCAGAAGCCTCATGGGAACAACATAACCGCATCCTCAACAACGTGTTATATATTTTTGCAGAATCTGGAATTACAGTTAACTTGGAAAAATCTGAGTTCGGTAGGACAAAGGTAAAGTTTTTGGGAGATATTATTTCTTCTGAAGGCATTCAGCCGGATCCTGAAAAGTTAGAAGCAATCAGAGCCATTCCAGTTCCATCCGCAAAAAAACAAGTCCGCAGTTTTCTAGGTCTCGTAAATTTTTACCGTCGTTTTCTGAATATGCAAATTCTTGTTACACCAAAACTTTGTTCTCTCACTGGAAAAAATACTATTTGGAACTGGGACGAACAAGCATAGTTGGAATTCAATTCTTTGAAAGAATCGCTACTTAACGCACCAATACTAGCTCATCCAGATCTGTCACAAGATTTCTGCCTTACTACAGAGTCTTCTAAAGTCGGTCTTGGTGCCCATTTATTTCAAGAAGCCATAGAAAATGTCACTACCGTTCAGAAAACCATTGCTTTTGCTAGCCGAGTGCTAAAAAATCTGAAAAAAATTATTCCGTTACTGAAGTAGAAGCTTTAGCTATCGTTTGGGCATTCAACAAATTCCGTTTCTTTCTTACTGGTAAGCACGTAAAAGTATACAGTGAACATCGTGCATTACAATTTCTTATGTCTTCAAAATTAAATCATGACAGGTTAAAACGTTGGGCATTATTTCCGCAAGATTTCCACTTCACAATAGTCTACATTCCCGGCAAGGAAAACATTGTTGCGGACGCACTGTCACGCGCACCGGCTGGGCTTGAGACAAGTAACACAGAAGGCAACCTCGAGAAAAATTTTAGTATTCTTTACATTCAGAAAGTCGCCTTTGAAAACTTCATCTCCACATCTTTAAAGGACATTGCTCATGAACAAGATAAAGATCCGATTTGGAAAGACATCAAAAGTAAATGGCATGAAAAGACACACACTCAGATTCGGCATTATTACCTGGTTAGAAACAACATACTCTTCAAACGCTGCACTGTTGATGACAAGCTATGGGTACTTTGCATTCCAGACGATTTTGTTAATAAGCTGATTTGGTACATTCATTTCAGCTACGCACATTTTGGTCCACTAAAATGTTATCATACTCTTCGAACGACTTGTTATTTTAACAATATGGAAAAGAGAATTCGAAGAGTCTTGTCTATTTGTAAACTTTGTCAAAAGTTGAAACCATCTACTATCTCACATCGTGCTCCGTTGTTTCCTATTATTCCTTCTAAATTAAAAGAATTTGCTGCTGTTGATCTCCTGGGACCGCTTGTCAGAACATCTAATGGATTTTCGTACGTTCTAGTCGCTGTTGAACTTACTTCAAAATTTGTTTCTTTCACACCGTTGCGTAAAGCCACTGGACGGTCTGTATCCAACGCCTTCGTTAAAAATTTCATACGTGAAGTTGGACACATTAGTAAAGTCATTTCAGATAACGGACCGCAATTCAGATCTGCTGTTTGGTCATGCATGCTTTGGAATCATAAAATCAAACCTGTTTTTATTTCATTGTACTCACCACATTGTAACCCGTCTGAACGGATTATGAAAGAAATCAATTAGCTTTGCAGACTTTATTGTCACAGAAAGCATCAGCATTGGGACAGATATTTACACTTATTTCAAAATGTGCTAAATGAAATGCCTCATGATTCCACTGCTTTACCACCTACTCTTGTACTGAAGAATGAAGAACCACCGAACAGAATCAAAGAGCTTGTACCTTTCCCAAATACACGTAAACTTCGACACAAAGACATAATTGATTTGGCTCTTAAAAATATAAAATCTGCAGCAGACAAAAGGAGAAAACTACACGGTAAAGCAAATGCAAAGAAATTATATATTGGTCAGAAAGTTCTCATTGAAGCTAATTCATTGTCACATAAGAAGAAACACTTGAGTCACAAATTCTTTCTAGTTTACAATGGACCTTACAGAATCCGACGTATATCACATGATAATTGCGTTGAAGTTGAAACTCTGCGTACTAGGAAGAGTAAAGGTTTACACCACGTTTCACATGTAAAACCGTTTATTGAAAGATAATCTACTTTTTAACTTTGTCTTTGCCATAAAACTTTTCACTTCACATTTCTAGTATGCATTGTCAGACTTAGAAACTGTTACCATGCAACAATGTTTGAATATCCAATCAAGAACCAAGAGAACTTATTTAAACAGAAATTACGAATACATTGTTATAGTGAACAGAAGTCACAGTGTTATTGTGTGTGTACAGTCTTGCTTGCTAGTTGCACGATTACGTAACGACTATAAGGCTTACATACTTAGAACATATACTGGTACTGCTAATGCGATTTTAATGCAACATTTTGGATTTAAAGTACTTTCAGTGAGATACCAGATGACACAGTGGTTAGTTTATGTGACAGCTACACGATTGTATCACGACGCTACTAATGAGTGACAATTTACAATGTCGCTTTTGCGGTGTTTCTGTTTCATATCTGCACAGTTTTCCTGAATTATTCTGGAAAGTAAAACAGGTTTTAGTAGTAACTTTTGTGGTATAGCTACAATGACACAGCCTTTTCCGTAGCACAACAATACGTTACAGCACAGTACTTTCTTCATCACGGCAATAAGCGTAATAACTAAGATATCTATACGCAAAGCATTTCACCTTGGTTTATCATTAGGTAAGTACATTGACTTTTGCGGAACTTAGCTTTCGGAGGACGATAACTACGACACTTCCACAGAGATGGCTCTGAGCACTATGGGACTTAACATCTGTGGTCATCAGTCCCCTAGAACTTAGAACTACTTAAACCTAACCAACCTAAGGACATCACACACATCCATGCCCAAGGCAGGATTCGAACCTGCGACCGCAGCAGTCGCGCGGTTCCGGACTGAGCACCTTAACTGCGAGACCACCGCGGCCGGCTCCACAGAGATTATCTTACAACAAGACGCACAGTTTAGCGCTACAGTACACGTATTTGAGTGATTAATTTTGTACTTAAAACATTTATTTTTAAAGATATTTGAAGTACAATGATACAAAGGTTTTCCGTGATACATTTCATTCCATTGCTGTAATCTGTAACACCTGAGGGTATAATTACATTAATCCTCAGGGGGGGTACACGTTTACTTTGTGTACCACGTGTTTGGCAAGCACAAGGAGCCCTAGCTAATATGGTATTTGCTTATACAACTTTACACATCGGTACCATATTTCTCTAACACACAAATTACACAGCTATTTGATCATTTAACTGAGAGATAAACATTTTTTTTACTACATCAGTGACACATGTTCACACAATTACACAGTTGGATAACTTCGCACTTATGAAACTGTATTTTGTCTGTACTTTGTGAAAAGTTCATATTTTTTTGGAACCATTGTGATACTGTGAGAGCTTTGAATGATGTATTTGGTATGGGATCATGATTTTTAAAGTATGTTTGAGGTAGATGACACTATTGAAATGAGCAGAGAATTTTTTTAGGTTTTGACGTTATTGGAGGAAGCTACGACGATGTTGAGATTTGGCTGAGTTTTTATGATATTATTATGATGACATTGTGTATTATGCTGTTGAGGTATGTTTATGATCAATAAGCTGATGATATATGAGGAATTTGATTATGCTATGTATTTATTATGATGAAATATTGAAGAAGTGTTGTCGAATATGTATATGTGTAATAAGGTAAGGAATAATGAGTAGTGGTTAGGGACTCTGGTTTGTTAAAAAGGATGTTGGAAACCAAGAATCGTACTTTAAGAGTTATGAAATGTGTGTAAATGCGTGAATGTACCACAATGCTGACGAAAATTTGTTGGACACTGTTATATTTACAAGATATTGTTTCTACAGATTTGTAACGCAAATATTTCGACCTGTGAAATTTTATTTGTATCCAACTGTCACTGTAGCGGAAACTGACGTCCTAAATATTTCGGTAGGTCACTGTAAGCACCCAGCTGCGCGGCAGTCGCCTGGAAAAAAGCCATTAATGTGTGCCTTTCAGAGGCACAGGTGGAGAAAAAAAAGAGGCCATTATCCTCGCTATTGACATTTCTTTGTAGAAAGCATCGCAAATAAGACACACCCAAACTTGAAAAGATATGATTACACTGTGGAGCTCTTAATTTATGATATTTACTAAAATGCCTAATGAAACTATGAGAAACATTTGATGGCTATTGTCTTGCTAGTTGAGAGAAATGCCATATGGCTTGGTTTATGTATTTATTTACTCATTTTGTTTAATATCTAGTTTCTAGCTGCACTGCAGCATTGGTTAAAATAAAATTTAATAGATGTACTAATATAGTCATTTTATGCCTACAGATCCAGTCAATAAGAAATTTATGATCTACTTCCAAGAAAATGAGGGCACATATATAGACATTTCCCTTCACAGGAACTTCATAAATAACTTTTTTACGATTTGGTAACTTATCTGCTAGTGTAAGTTCTCGTGATGCATCACTCTAGTGTTAAGATGTGACATAGGTATTAGACATGGCCATTTTTAGTGTAATATTCTTTCTGCTTGAGCTTTGTCATATTTAGGTATAAGTTATTGCATTGGCTGCTGCTGTTTGCCAGGCATAGTGCTACTGAATTTCACTATGTATTACTCTGTTAAGCCAGTTTTACTACAGATTTATTTTTCTTGTTTGCTGCGCATTGCCTTATATTAGTTGTAATATTGCATTTGCTTTGCTAATTTATGCTGCTTGCTTTGCCAATTTGAATTTTTTTCATTGCTGTTTGTATTAATTGTTTTGTGCAGCTGCATTGCCTCGTCCCATAGTTTAGCATCTGAGCTCAGTAGATTTAAGTTAGCTTAAGATGGGGTAGGCTGTATAAGAGAACGAGTTGTGATGAATTGGAAGAAATGCATTGAGAAGCTATAAGAAAATGGTTTGGCCAAAAAAGTATTTTGAAAGAGGATATGAACAAAAAAGTAGGGTTTAAGGATAACAGGTTTAGGTAGGATTTTCTTGGAAATAAATGATGTAAGATAATGGAAAATAAATAATGAGGTAAGAAATATGTGAACATATAAATACAGGTGGCATGCTTGGATAGGATGGTTTGGTGAAAACAAATCTAGAAATAAGACGAAAGATCTATGGAATGAAGCTTTGGGTTAAACTGCAGTACCAAATGTTACAGTGGAAACGAACCCTGTCCTTTCCATTGTGTTATCCCCCTATGTCTTTGTGTACTCTTGTATATTTGTGTTTTTCCTATCTTTATGTGTTTAGCTAATAAGATTTATGTTGTAGAATTTTTCTAATAATATGTTATTTACTTTATAAAGATGTTTAAACATTATTTGTTCTGTTTTGTTTTAATCCACATGTGTGAAGTTCATGTTTTGAAAGTTATTCTGATCTTTTATGTATGTACTCATGTCATAATTCCAGTGACACTGATGTACATGTTATTTCGATTCTTTTGTAAAGCCTGTAATACAAATGTTATCTGTATTGTTATGTTCTTTAATGATGTATTTTGTACCTTTGTAATTGTATTCTTGTGTTATAAAATTGTAATTGACACCAGTTCATCATATTATTAACTTGTAAGTTCCATTTCACTGCACACGTTTCTGTTGGTCATAGTATATGGACAATATGTGAGAAGTAGGGACTGTTAGTGTTTGCACGTGTGTTAATAATTCACCAAGGGACTGGATAACAGCATTGCTGGTTCTAAGGACAATTCCAAAAACTTTGTGAGTGCACAAGTGGTGGTTATGGACTTGCTATATTATCTGCAAGACTCTTCAATGGTGATTGTGCACCTGCACAGTCACGACAGATGGCTGCTGGCCATCTCTACAAGGACTACAGTGGGTTGGCATCTTTGATGACCCACCAATACCATTATTTCTACAAGGACTGCAGTGGGTCTGCACCTCTGGTGGCCCACCAATACCACAATCTCTACCAGGACTACAGTGGGTCTGCATTTCTGGTGGCTCACCAATACCGTAATCTCTACCAGGACTACAGTGGGTCTACTCTGTGATGACCTGCCTACCAATATTCTTCAAAACTTCGAATGACTCTGCTGTGGGTTTGCTCTGTTGTGATCCATTACTCGTCTGCATGTCAAGAGTCAGTACTGTCTTTCCGTTGGAAGGACAACACTACTTCTTCAAGACTGCATGGAAATCCACTACTTCCACGTGCATCTTCTTTTACTGCTCAGACTTTGAGAAAAACACTGCAATTTTACTGTTATGAATGATCAGGACTGTCTTTATGATGGACTGTGAGAAAATTTTAGCTTTTGACCAACATTGTATCAATAAGTGTGTGCATTTGATATCTTTGTTATTGTAATTACGAAAAATTTTATCAAATCATTATTGGCCACTGCCCGAAACAATTTGTTAAATTTTTTGTGGGATGCATGGGGGCTATGTAAGTAGGCTGTTTATGTTTTCTTATTGGCAACGTTACGTAGCGCTCTGCATGAAAATCACTGACTGTGCTGTGTGCAGTCTGTGGCTAGTTTGCATTGTTGTCTGCCATTGTAGTGTTGGGCAGCGGCAGCTGGATGTGAACAGCGCGTAGCGTTGCGCAGTTGGAGGTGAGCCGCCAGCAGAGGTGGATGTGGGGAGAGAGATGGCGGAGTTTCGAAATTTGTAAGACTGGATGTCATGAGCTGCTGTGTATATTATGATTTTTCAACACTATTAAGGTAAATACATTGTTTGTTCTCTATTAAAATCTTTCATTTGCTAACTATGCCTATCAGTAGTTAGTGCCCTCCGTAGTTTGAATCTTTTATTTAGCTGGCAGTAGTGGCGCTCGCTGTATTGCAGTAGTTCGAGTAACCAAGATTTTTGTGAGGTAAGTGATTTGTGAAAGGTATAGGTTAATGTTAGTCAGGGCCATTCTTTTGTAGGGATTTTTGAAAGTCAGATAGTGTTGCGCTGAAAATATTGTGTGTCAGTTTAAGCACAGTCTTGTATAATTGTTCAAAGGGGACGTTTCAAGAGGGATAAACGACTGCCTGTACGCCTCCGTATGAGCCCTAATTTCTCGTATCGTATCTCTGTGGTCCCTACGCGCAATGTATATTGGCGGAAGCAGAATCGTTCGGCACTCAACTACAAATGGCGGTTCTCTGAATTTTCTCAATGGTGTTTCCCGACAAGAACGCCGCCTTCCCTGTAGGGATTCCCATTTGTGTTCCCGAAGCATCTCCGTAACACTTATGTGTTGTTCGAACCTAACAGTAGCAAAGCTAGCAGCCCTCCGCTGAATTGCTTCGAAGTCTTCCTCCGATCCGACCTGGTAGGCAACCCAAACACTCGAGCAGTACTCAAGGATAGGTCGCACCAGCATCCTATATGCGGTCTCCTCTACAGGTGAACCACACTTTCCCAAAATTCTTCCAATAAACCGAAGTCGACCATTTGCCTTCCCAACCACGGTTTTCACATGCTTGTTCCATCTCATACCGCTTTGCAACGTTTCACCAGATATTTAAACGACCTGAAAGTGTCAAGCAGGACACTAGTAATACTATGCAAGAACATTACATGTTTGTTCCTCCTACTCACCCCCATTAACCTTCATTTTTCCACATATAGGGCTAACTGCCATTCATCACACCAACTGAAAATTGTGTCTAAGTCGTCTTGTATCTTCCTACAGTTGCTCAACTTCGACACCTTACCGTACACCACGGCATCATCAGCAAACAACCGCAGACTGCTTCCCACCATATCTGCCAAATCATTGGTGTACATAGAGAACAACAGCGATCCTATCACATTTCCCTGGAGCACTCCTGACGATACCCTTGTCTATGATGAACACTCGCCGTCGAGGACAACGCACTGGGTTCTATTATTTAAGAAATTTTCGAGCCACTCACATATTTGTGAACTTATTCCATATCCTCGTACCTTCGTAAACAGCCTTCAGTGGGGCCAACTGTCAAATGCTTTCCGGAAATCTAGAAATATGGAATCTGCCTGTTGCCCTTCATCCATATGTCTCAGCATGTAAAAAAAGAGCAAGCTGAGTTTCGCAAGAGCGATTTTTTCTAAAACCATGCTGATTCGTGGACAAAAGCTTCTTAGCCTCAAGAAAATTTATTATATTCGAAATGAGAATGTGTTCAAGGATTCTGCAGCAAACAGAAGATTGGGATATTGGTCTGTAATTTTGCGGGCCCTTTCTTTACATTTCTTCTATACTGGAGTCACCTGCGCTTTTTTCCAGTCGCTTGGGAGTTTGTGCTGGGCGAGAGATTCACGATAAATGCAAGCTAGGTAAGGAGCCAATGCCGTAGAGTAGCCTACTCTTTGCAAAATCGAACTGGGACTCCATCCGAAACTGGTGATTTATTTGTTTTCTAATCTTTAAGTTGCTTGTCTACTCCAAATATGCTTATTTCTATGTCGTCCATACGGGAATATGTCCGATGGTCAAATGACGGTATGTTTGTATGCCTGTCCTGCGTGAATGATTTCTCGAAAGTGAAATTTAAGACTTCGACTGGTACACCAGACTGGTTAACAAGGGATCGAATGGAAGGCTTAGACCCGCTAAGCATTTTATATGCGACAGAATTATTTCACAACTTTTTTTTTCAACTTTAATCTTCTTTGGTGCTCCAAAAATGTGACAGTGATGTTCGTCTTTTGCTTGGCGTTTCCTTCCCAGAACTGTCATTTAATGATTTGTAGGTCTTCTAGCGCTCCTGCACCAAAAGAGAAAATAAACATTTAAAAAACCACGCAATTACACATTTAAACAAAAGAACAGTAAGCACCTAAAACGGAAAATGAACAATAAAAGCCCTTAAAAACTCAAAATCCTACCAAAACACTTGTAAATATATCACATCCCAGGTACACAGTAGCTGTTCAGTTGTATAATAAGTAATTGAAAGCATATTAAGGAGTATTATCAAAAACTGGTTATGAGTTAAAAACTTTCTGAAATAGAAACTAGTTGCAAAATTTCCATTTTCGAGACAGAGAAAAGTGTTGAGACGTTAAAGAAACTCAGTTCTTTTGCAAATTTCATACGTTCCGTGGAACGTTTCTTGGTACAAGACGGTGCACGGCCGACGCAGCATGACGTAACCGTATGCACGCTATTTGACTAGTTCTAGAAAATATATAGTAGTTTGTTCACCATAAAATTCTGTAAATTAGTAATTAACAATATGTTGCAAATAGCCTTGATACACTGAACAGCGCTTAAATATGTAGAACACAAAATATTTGCAGATGCTACACGAAACACAACCTCACGTCTAAAAACAACAAAAATTCTGGAAACTGCTTATTGGCGTTCCTAGTGCGCTTTCCTTCATGTCATTCTAAAATCACTGGATCGAAATACAGACAAGGGAACATCATGAGTTCTTAGGTACATTATCCCCCAGGAATAACATGCTCTCCTATGTATGTTGTGCATGTGCGTGTGTACGTGTACGTTACTGAACGGAATGATGTGGTATAATGACGTTTTGCCATTCGTGCACCCAGGTTCATCGCTGAGTAGCCTACACCATCGCAGGCGCTCCGGTCTGTGATGCAGCGTCAAGGGTAACCGCAGTCATGGTCTCCGAGCTGATAGTCCATGCTGCTGCAAACGTCGTCGAACTGTTCGTGCAGATGGTTGTTGTCTTGCAAACGTCCCCATCTGTTGACTCAGGGATCGAGACGTGGCTGCACGATCCGTTACAGCCATGCGGATAAGATGCCTGTCATCTCGACTGCTAGTGATACGAGGCCGTTGGGATCCAGTACAGCGTTCCGTATTACCCTCTTGAACCCACCGATTCCATATTCTGCTAATAGTCATTGGATCTCGACCAACGCGAGCACCAAATCGCGATAGGGTACAATCCGACCTTTATCAAAGTCGGAAACGTGATGTTACTCATTTCTCCTCCTTACACGAGGCATCACAACAACGTTTCACCAGGGAACGTTCGGTCAACTGCTGTTTGTATATGAGAAATCGGTTCGAAACTTTCCTCATGTCAGTACGTTGTAGGTGTCGCCACCAGCGCCAACCTTGTGTGAATGCTCTGAAAAGCTAATCATTTGCATATCACAGCAACTTCTTCCTTTCGACAAAATTTCGCGTCTGTAGCACGTCATCTTCGTAGTGTATTAATTTTAATGGCCAGTAGTGTACAACATTTCGCATGCGGCTCCAAGCTCGTCCTCGCTTCCGCAGCAAATTTTTAGTCCGCAGTAGGAAAACTCCATCGCAATTGTATGCAGATATCCTTACCTCGACCTGCTTCTGTCCTTATGGACACTTGAGACCTCCAGGTGAACAATGAAATGCCGCGCATTGTTCTGCGGTGGGAGAGGTTCAAGCCTGGGGAAGGGGAGTGTATTAATGTCGGTGAGCGGCTCAGCAACCGTGTACGTTGCAGTCACACTCATCCGTTGCACCAGCGATCCCAAATTATAGACCTCCCGACACGGGCGCTGGTATTTATTTTGCCGGCTGCCACTCGCCGGGTTTAATGACTCTGAATACGCAAGTTGCGGCCATCAGCGCTCCCGTAATGGACGCAGCAGCCACGCAATGCGTTCGGATCCACTCTGGTGGCCGTGGCACCGTTTGCTTTTTGCACCGACTGCAGTCTGCCCAGGGGCTCTGCCGATAGGCAGGGCTCCAGAATTGGCCAAACACATTTCTGCAAACATCACGATGAGTGAGCACTAAAAAAGAGGCCGCCAGTGGCCTCAGCGGATAAGGCATTTTCTCGGACCTTCAGACTTAGTGTTCTTGGTACATGTTGGACACTATGAGATAACAAACTGTGAATGCTCTGCATCTTGTATATAACTGTCACTCACCGTTTGCAGCTGAATATTGGTTTATTTCTTGACTATACAAGTTAACCATAACATTTTTAGGCATATTGCTGGTTGAGTCATCTTCATATGAAACAATTTGTTTTGAAATCATGCAGTAAGTCTGTGGTTGAAATGCTTGACAAGTATCAATGCCGTTGTTAAAATCCGCAACAGCCTTTTCTAAGGAAACACCAATGAACCAGCTACTGGAGGGGAAAAGTTATGAAAGTTAATATAGAAACTGCCTGTTTGTTTGTACTACGTACAATACATCACCGTAAACCGTGTGTACTTTCACCGGTTACTTTGACCACTTACACAAAGCTTTGCAGCTCTCTGCTAGCTCCCACTTGAGGGTATAGTTTATACTGTTCGGTGGTAAAGTTCCATCTTTGTAAACTAAATGGTGCCATATAGTGACAATTTCCTTGTGCAACAGTTGGAAATCCTATTGCGACTTATAATTGGGTACCAATAAGAGTGTTAAAACTGGTTGTGCTAAATCCACCGATATCATTTAAATTCAAAGCGATCTTTTTTTTCCCAACCATATCATGTGTGTCACTTAATTCTCAAAACAGATCACTGTTAAGGTTTTTGTTCACATAAAAATATCTACCACTATATTAGGAATTCTGAGGTCATCTGCATTATTTCAGCCGGCCGTGATGGCCGAGAGGTTCTAGGTGCTTCAGTCCAGAACCGCTCGACTGCTACGGTCGCAGGTTCGAATCCTGCCTTGGGTATGGATAAGTGTAATGTTCTTAGGTTAGTTAGGTTTAAGTATTTCTAAGTTTCAGGGGACAAATCACCTCATATGTGAAGTCCCATATAGTACTCAGAGCCATTTGAACCATTTTGCATGATTTCTCGTGGTTACTTTGATAACTGGTAATTGTTACCCCTGGATAACAGATGCACAACTTATTCAACAATATTGATGCCAATGACAGTGTGCAACTAACCATCGGTATATTGACGAAGGCTCATTTGCAATTGATAATGCGGCTTACAACTAACAAAAATGAATGTCAGTCATGTAGTGGTAAAACTGCAAACTGTTGTGGTTCATGCAATGATTCTGATGTAACATATAATGTGAAATGTCTCTGGAAATAAGGAAGAAGTTTGTTTGGCAACAAGTGCCAAATATTCTCTCGATAAGTGAAGAACAGATAACCTTAATACTAAGCAATGGATGTTTTGAAACGAAAACTTGGGTGTAAGATGGATGAAACTGAAGGCATTATTCTCATCCAAATTTGGGACTATGTGTGTTACCCCTCAATCCTAGTACCCTCCATTACATTTGCAATTTTGATGATGAACACACTATTTGATTTATATTCCATACAAGGTTCATTCTTTTATGGGTCGTAGTATAGCACTTAAGCGAACTTTAGATCAATGTGTTTATATCTAAGTGATCAAAGATTCATTTTGTTGACCACAAATGGAATGGTAGCTAACACTTGTGGTGGAATAATAGTCTGGCCAAAGTACCCCCAAACTCATGCTAACTTTGGCCACCTAAATTCTTCTCCATTACTTCCCCTGCGTTTAAGAAAGAACTTATGATACTAATTAGTATGTAATCCTTTCATACAATCCCCTAGATACTCTATCATAAATATCAGAGAAGCTAAAACACAGTGAGTACAACAACACTTAAATCTGTAAAATGGTTTAAGTATACCCAAGTTACCTTATTAAATAATACGAAACAAATGTTTTTTTTTGTTTTAAAGTGGAAGATGCTCTGTATAAAAAATGTCGAGTCTGTGGCACAAGCCTGTCACAGGGCTATTGCCTGAGTATAGGCAGAGTACGCCTTTAGTCGCCAAGGCACTAGGAGTGGGAAGTGGGAAACTTGAAGCCCACCCCCTCCAGCCCGTAAAGATCTCCGGTACTCAGTTGATACCAGGCTTACTGGACCTGCGACCGTCCTGATGGGTCTAGAATGAGGAAAACTCCCAGTTCCTGTCCAGTATCGAACCCACTTCCTTCAAGACCACAGTCTATTGCTCAACCCACTGGCCCACCACGGCTCCCCAAATGCTCTACGTAGTTATTAGAATCAAAATGCTCCTATCATATCACAAAAAGTCCAAATGTCATGGGCAGAGTTAGAGATGCGAAAGAAGGGAACTAGCTTTTCAACTTACTTGGCAGCTTCTAAGCCATTTAAGTCAAAACATCTTGACATATTCGCGCTTTTTTACGTGCTTTTTAGTACCGATGTCATTTAATGCTCTGTGTCAAGTAAAGTAACATGTCGTTGCCGTCTCCCCCCCCCCCCCCCTCCCTACGTACATGCTCTTCAATCACATGATATCATATATTGTTTACGGGACTGAATTTTGACCACAGGATCGAGGACCTAAGTCTATAAATTTCAGAATGCAGGTGTGCAAACAACTTGCAGCTAAGACAGCTCACTGCGCTGGAGATGAGGGTTAACTCGTAAAAAAGTTCGACTATATCAAAATCTTTTAATTTGAATGTCGTTGAAGTTTCTAGATAAGTCGAAAGCTAGTTCCATTTCTTTTTTCTCCCTAACTCTGCCCAGGACGTATTCGTCTTTTGTGCTATGACAGGAGCCTTTTCATTCTGGTTCCCTACATTTACTCTGCCATAATTTTGACATTAGACCGCCATACGTTGATAACCGATGTAAATTTTTGTTGACACGGTCGACAACTGAACCGATAAAGGTTCTTTTATTGTCTTTCGAACCATGTTCGTCATACCGTGACAATGGATGAAACTTTAAAAAATACAACAGAAGACTTTAACTACATTTATTAATTTATCTTATTACAAAATCTGAACCGGTTCGTACAAGTTTGAAGCATAGAAGTGGAGTGCGTCAAAACTCATAAAAACGTGTTTTTTGCACGTAAAATCCGAATGAAGCTAGATTTTTGAAAGCGAATTTTCACTTTTATTGCAAGAAAGCATTTGTTATCAATCTGTTTCACTTTAAATAGTTTCCACACATTCAGTTCATGTAAGAAGGAATTTTAAGAGCTACTTTTAGCTCTACTTTAAAACATCATATCTCGATAAAGGATAAATATCATTGGATAAAAAAATCTGAGTTTATCCTTTTATCTATCTTACTGCAAAGTTTGAACCGATCCGTACAAATTTAAAGTACAGAAATAGAACTCTTCAAAAACCACCCAGAAAAATATATTTTGTACGTATTTGCAAGTCAAATCCGAAATGTGCGCATACAAATGGTGCTATTAGCTGAGCACTAATTTCAGCCCAGTTAACATCTTTTGCAAAACTCGTTTATAGATTAACCTGTTCGTCGTTCGAATCTTGGTTAATACACTGTAACATAGCTACACTAAGACAGATGTCCTAAAGGCTATACCAATGGCCCCTGGTCCGACATAAACCAAAAACATATTACCCCATGTTCCTAACTCAGATAGGAACTGAGTACCAAAATTCTCCGGGGGTACCCAAATTACGATTTTGCACGCGGACTTCTGAAACAGAGGGTCATTGCTTATGTTTATCATCGTTCCAAAGGACTGTATTGTAAAACAACATCTGCAAGAATTATTTTACGAGTTATATTTATGTGTATTAAAATTACTGACCAAACGTCAGGAGATGAGTTGTCTCAAAGATGGGCAATGTATCACGGCTGAATATTTGACTACATGCAACGTATGGCAGGGTTTAAATATGATACCTGAACAGTCTGGTACAGGCAACAGCCCAGCACGTCACTAGTTATCCGACTTTAAATGTGGGGTGCTAATAATCGGTGCAAGCAAGACACACGAGTCTTGAGCACAACGTATCAGAAATTACGTAACAAAGTAGACGTTTCCGAGGTTATCAGTTTCTAGGCTAGTGATACGCCTGGTTAAATCCGTAGGACAGAACAGGTAGTTGGAATTGTGGAAAGAGGCCCAAAAATGAGCGGCTGTCAGTTACGCTCGAACACATATAACTTTATTTAGTTGCCCAAACATTACAGCGCAAATTTCCGAGCTTAACTACCGACTGAATATGTCACACAATCTTATGGCCTAAGGGCCAACCTCTTTAATCTTTAAAACGGCTGAAGGCCCATGATTTAAAAACACAACTACAATAAATTTTCAAAGGCAGAAGGCCCAAAGTTTTATCCTTAAATAATTTTAAAAAAGGAGGCTGAAAGCCCAAACAATCTAAGGCTTAACAAGCAAGGAATTTTAATTTTAAGGCGGCTGAAAGCACATGATTGAAAAACACAATTCAAAAGGCAGAAGGCCCATTACTTAAAACCCAACTAAAAGCATACAAATTAAAACCATCGGTTATGAGCCATTAAAAACACAATCAAACACCAATAAGAAAAGGCAGTATAGGCAGTGGCGCTCAGATGTTTCTGGAGGTCGGTCTGCGCTTAAAATACTAACGTTCACTTAGGTGAGACAGGCAATCTGCCCAACCATCAACAGTCCGACAACAACCCAACCGACAGTCCGTCAACTGACCAGTGCTCAAGGTGAGTTGGGCTCCACACTTGCACCAAGGTTCCCCTCCGCACTTGCATCCAAATTCCACCAATGTTGACAGCAGATACTGTGGAACCAAACAAAAATGGATCCCAGACAACCCATAAGGGGTGGACGACTCCAAAATCCACGTCGTTTAAGGAAACGACCGCCTAACTCAAAGGCAGTACGCCGACAACACTTAGATAAACTTGTCGGTGAAAATCACATAACTACACACAGCCCCAAGAACATCTGCACGAGGACTACACGATGCCAACGACAGTAACTGTGCAATAACGAGGACGAACCACGAGTCGGCGCGCACTGCCAACCCATAAGCAATCGCCGGCCAAATACACGTCGTCTAACAACACGACCGACCGACGGTCAACCAAAGTCGCTCTCAGTCAAAACATGTGTGTCGGCAATCGTCCGGCCAGTGATGGCTATCCGCACCTCCCTGACGCTGCATGCCCCACTGGTGCTACGTCGCGAGTGGACCAACTGCTACACATGAGCACGGAAACAGCACTACAATAACTGGGCAGTCGACATCACAAGCTACACACAATATCACAAACATTTGGACGAAGAACGCGACCAATGGTAAAAACAATGGCTATGCAGCGACGACGACGAACCACGAGTTGAGACACACACATCTCCAACCCATAAACGACCGGCAAGCAATCACGTCGTCCGGTAAGACGACCAACCGACGATCAACCGAGACCGTCCCTATTGAAACCACGTGTGGCGGCAACGGTCGGGCGAGTCATGGCTATCCGAACTGCCGCTCCAACCCGACCGACTCCTGCCGCGTCCCAACTGTCCGACTGCCAGGTGCGAACTCCACTGCTTGCGCGTTGCAGCCCACTGCCAGATACGAACTGACTTCAAACACACGACAACCGGGAAGTAATAGCAGTCCAGCAGAGATAATACGCCAGGGCTTATACCGATAAACGCCGCTGTTGCCGCTCACGGGCAGGGAACGCGGCAACTCAGTGACACCAGTAATTAAAATTAACATAACGAGGTGGTAGTACAGTAAAACAGGATTTCAAATGAAGTATGGCACGAACACGAGCCACGAACGGCTCAGCTAGATCTTCAGTATCGCAGAGACAATGTTTCCACGTCCGCTAACCGCAGTACATGACGACCAACATATTTGACTGAGAGCTGGTTTCTCAGGATGGGAAAGGATAAGGTTACGATTGTGGATGGGGCCGTAATCAGTTACTCTGTGTTGCACAACAAATAAGTAAGATTTATTTAAAGAAATTAAAATTTTAAAACAATCTCTTAAAAAAACGCAAATGACTGTATGACGGCTGAAGGCATTATCACAGAAAAAAAATCCCACAATTTTTGGGGCCGAAGGCCACCAACAATAACCTCAGCAACAAATGGCTGAACGCCTGAATTAGAAGTCAGAAGAAAAATTCCAAATAGCACATATTAAGATAAATACTTCGTTTTTAAAACAAGCTGTAACACAAAAGAAGTGAAATTATTACTCGGCTTAAGGCCACAAACAATTTCCAATAACAAACAGCTGGAGGCCTGAATTAGAAATCAGGAAAACAATTCCAAATAGCACTTTTAAAATAAATAGCTTGCTTTTAAAACAAGTTTGCTAAAACATCTTACTGTAATACGGCTGAAGGCCTTATCACGAAAGAAGTGAAATTATTGCTCGGCTGAAGGCCACACCAAAAATAATTTGAAAATTACAAATATCGTTAAAACAAACATCATCAAGACAAATCTACACAAAAGTCCAAACCCTTCATCTCGGAGGAATAGAGGAAAAGAAGATCATAAGGAATGAAGAAATGATGGGCCCTAAGAAAAGAACAACGCACAAAGAAATGATTGATCCAGCGTATCCCAAAGAGGGTGAAACGAAAGAAGAATAAACATCACAATCTAAGGAATCAGGACAAGCAGTTCTCAGCAAGTGTTCCAAGGGTCGGCCTGGGAAGGTAACACAAACATAAGGTAAGGTGAGACAGGCAGAGAAGAGTTGTACTCACGAAACAGGATGGCAACTCAAACAAGGGGCAGCTTAAGCGCCGACCAACCGACTAACCAATCCACTTAACGTCCGATCACCGGTACAACGGTGGAATATTTTTAGGCAAGGGCGAAGAGACAGCCCATCAACTTCGTCTGACATTGCCATGGAAACAGAAATGGGCCCCAAAGCTCCAAAAAATTTCCCAACGTTTCCCACAACACGTTTTTGTCATTCCAAAAGATGATGCGAAAGTAAGGAGCGCTACAAAAAGAAAAATTCTTGCTGTGATTCTGACTTCGTGTCCCTAGAATAATTAACATAAGACAGAAGAAATAGTCAGGAGCACAATGAGAAAGCAAGAAAAGAGAAATTCATTCCTCATAAAAGGAAGGTGGCGTATTAAAAACCACAGATGTCTAAAGTGGAGCAGCAGACGGGACTGACACTGAGTCTTTACTACAACCATTTATATTCAGGGTAGACTGGCTTTTGTTTGGGGTAGTACACGGCACACAGCTCTTGTGCAGGCATCGATAGTGAAGAAGATGAAACTGAATTCATCTCTGAATTCTGTACTGAAAATCATTAACGTTCTGACACTTGTAAACTCATATGCATATTGCTTTTTTGTATATTTTAGGAAATATGATTAGATTTTTATGTTAAACTTGAAAGGTAATATAGTAAAGTGCCTTAAACTACGATAGAGTTGTGAATGTGGTTCCATTCTGCCGCAGGGCTTGGGGGCCACGGATGTTGTCAGCCTTTTTTAATTTTTTTATCGTGTTCGTCTGTGTGCCTCTACATCACATTTCTTTGATTCGCCGTTTGAAGTACAGCGTGTACGTTAAGTCCGGAATATTTTCAATTATTTATTGCACAAGAAGTAAACATTGTACATATGCCATACATATTGCAACCATTCGATATGTGAACCATGAGTGACTCGGCAGATGTCAACTCGGTAATGGAATTCTTGCCATTCCCGTCCCAGCATGGCATCGTCGACTGCGGGTGTCGCTTCCCGTATTCTCTCACGGAACTCTGTGACATCACGCGGTAGCGGCGGTACATGCACTAGACCTTACGTTAAATGTGTCCCTACAGAGAAAAGACACACGAAGTGAGATCTGGTGATCGGGGAGGCCATTTCATGAAACAGCTTTTCCCTTCTGTGGCACGGCCGATCCATCGATGTGGCAGCTCCGTGTTCAGGTACCCACAAATTTCACGATGAAAATTGGGTGGAGCCCCATCCTGCTGAAAGATGAACAGAGAGTCCGATTGCATTTGAGGCATCAGCCATTGTTGCAACATGTCAAAGTAGGAATCAGTGACAGTGCTCTCGGCGAAGAAGAATGGCCCGTACAAAATGGTTCAAATGGCTCTGAGCACTATGGGACTTAACTTCTGAGGACATCAGTCCCCTAGAACCTAGAACTACTTAAAACTAACTAACCTAAGGACATCACACACATCCATGCCCGAGGCAGGATTCGAACCTGCGACCGTAGCGGTCGCGTGGTTCCAGACTGTAGCGCCTAGAACCGCTCGTCCACTCCGGCCGGCTGGCCCGTACAGTTTGCGGCGTGACGAGGTACAAAAAACATTTACCTTTTGGGAATCACTTTCAAATTCAGTGCATTCGTGTGAATGCTTTGTACCCCAGATTCGACAATTATGCCTGCTCACTTTCCCACTAGTGTGAAAAGTGGCTTCCTCGCTAAAAATTAAGCGAGAAAAAATGCCATCCCCATCCTCATTCAATTGTTGCAACTGGGAACAAAACTCAAAATGCCTGTCTTTGTCATCGTCATTGAGCTTCTGCACTAACTCCAATTTGAATGGTTTCATAGACAACTTCTCTCGCAGGACTTTCCACACTGTCATTGGAGCCATTTCTAGTTCACTGCATGCACGACTCAGTTATTTCTTTGGACTCTTTATGAATGTCTCTCGTACGAGCTCCACATTCACTTCTTTCACACCAGTACGTCCACTTCTCTTTGCCGGGCACAAGCAAACTGTCGTAACGAATTTGTTGTGCCAGTGGTAAATGGCCTTCCTTATTGGTGACTTCTTACCGTACTTCGTTCTAAACATCCGTTGAACAGCTGTAGCACACTTGTTTTCGTCGAACTCCAACATACAGAAAGCTTTCTCCGCACCTGAACTCGCCATGTTTGTGACAAACGCTGTCGGCAAATTGCCAAACTACGCTGTGGCGGTATCCATGAAAAAAAAAAAAAAACTTTCAGGGTTTCTCTTCAAAATGACATATGTATGATATCTGTGCAATGTTTGGTTCTTGTGCAATAAATAATTGAATGTGTTCCCGGACTTTATGTACACACTGTATAGATCATGGGAAACGGAGAAGAGCTTCCAGCTTTTTCGTTGCCATTTTTATCGAAATGTGGTCATTTTAATTTTAGAATTATCGTCCTGCACCCGGTTCCCTTATTTAGTTGGAGTGCCAGCCTTTAGACTTGTGTAACTTAATGTATAACCGAAAGCTCACGGATTCCTTTTAGCACTCATGAGGAGAAGCTCGCACTTTACAGTATTTTGAGTTAATTACCACATTTCGCACTATACGGATATTTTATCCAAATCATTTTGCAAACAATCTAAAAGGTCTGTACATACTGCGCAGAAACGATGTTTCTGAATCGATGGTATGTGTCAACAGATCGTTTTCTTTGAGAATTCAGAATGTGCAAACACAGTATATGTTCCAAAATCCGAATACATATCAACGTTACTGATGTGGGTTTGTAATTCAGTTGATTATTCCTATTTCCTTTCTCGAGTATTGACGTGATCTATACAGTCTTTAGGGATGTTTTGTCTGGCGAGCAGTTGTAAACAGGATGTATCAAAAAGAATCATCCGACTTAGCACGTCTATATTTCTGAAACTAATAAACATAAATAATGAATTTTGTTTTTTGATGAACGGGACTCTCAAAAAAAAAATTTTCATACCTTTTCATATGTCTTCAATATGCCCCCCTTGAGATGCACGGCATGTGTCAATGCAGTATTCAAATTGTTCCCACAATGTAGAGAGCATGTCTTGGGTTAAAGCGTCCACAACTGCTGTTATGTGAGCTCTCAGTTCATTCATTTTTCTTCGTAATGGAGGCACATAAACAAGAGTCTTTTATGAACCACCACAAGAAACACTCACATACGAGTCAGGTCCGATGACTTGGAGGCCAGTAATGTAAGGCTGAATCATTTGGTCCAGTGCGGGATCCATCATTCAGTAATCCTTTGATTTAAAAATTCCAACACTTCCAGATGCCAGTGTGGCGGTGCCCCATCCTATTGTTAAATGAACCCGTTCGAATCAGTCTCCAACTGTGGGAAAAGAAAGTTCTCAATCATATCGAGATACGAGTATGTGCTTCCTGTAACAGTGTTCCCGGCAAAGAAAAATCAGCCATATTCCTTTTCCTGTGAAACTGCACAAAACACATTAAATTTTGGAGAGTCCCCCACATGTTGTACAACTTCATGTGGTTGTTCCACGCCCAAATTCTCACAATATGACAGTTCACCTTTCCATTTAAACTGAATGTTGCTTCGTCACTAAACACTGAGCGTGGAAGAAAACTGTCATCCTCCATCTTGGCAAGAACGAAATTACAGAATTCCACACATTGTTGTTTATTGCCTTCACGAAGAGCTTGACGTAGCTGAATTTTGTGTGGTTTCATGAGTAAACGTCGACACAACACACGCCAGACGGACATCGGGGCCATGTTGAGCTGTCGAGCTGCACGGCGAACGGATTTCTGCGTACTCCTTGCGAAACTATGGCGGAAGCGTCCGAAGTTGTTCTCAGACACTCGGCGACAGCCGGGCGATTTGCCTTTACACAAACAACCTATTTTTCTGAACTGATCGTGTCATCGTCTAGTGCTCTGTGCTGTAGGAGGATGCACACCATACCCAGTACGAAAGTCACGCTGAACAGTTATTACTGACCCACACTGCGCGAAAAGAACATACGAGTAAAACACTTAAGGGGCTCCGGAACGCCCTATACTTGCAATGTTAAAATAACGCTTATAAATTACATCTTTCCTCACAAAGTATTTGAAGTAGGAAGTTGAACTTTTTACAGATTATTTATTGGAATATGGGCTACAACTTAACACAGGGATTTTACAAAATTTTAGTTCAGTTATTAAATATGATTTTTTTTCAATTGTAATGAAAATTCACAACATTTTTTTGCAATTTTTTCTTTATATATTCAAAATTATACAGTTTTTTGGAAAAAGGCTGTGTTAAATTATGCAGAAGGTACTGTGTAACATTTACTGAAAGTTTGAAACAAATATGTTTGGAAGATCCTTAGAAAACATGTAATTAGTATGAGAAAATAAAAGTTTTGGGAATCGAGCGACAAAGATTGGATTAACTTTTTAGTGCATTCCCGGTCCATAGGATGGATTATCTTCATCCTCTGCAAACTCCTCCTCCAGCTTCCTCTTGTTCCTCCTCCTGTTTACTCTTGCTTGTATTTCTAGACTCTTTACAGCCCTGTCTGCAGCCCGAAGGCGTTCCTTGTCTAAAGCAAGCATCGCTCGTTGTTGTGTTCGTAGATTTTGCTACCATTTTCTTCAGTTGCAGTTACTGCAACACTGTTCCAAAAGGCGATCATGTATGAACACTTATCACATTTCAGTTGTATTTCACTAGCAAGTCCTACGTGCTTTATTATGGAGAGTTCCAGACCAACTTCACTACAATGAATACATCTTACACAGTTTGAAAAAATTCCATTGAGAACCGACATATCAAATATTTCATTCACATCCGATTCGCCCATAAAACATTCATAGTTTTCACTCATTGAACCAAGCTTCTTCTGTGAAGTATTTTCTTTCCCACTTTGACTGCTATGGGCAGGTGTACTTGAGAGGTTAGGTTGACTCACTTGGTTATCGTCTTTATTGTTTACAATAATAACACATACCTCTGGCTTTCCAACATTTCTCCTTTTCTTAAAAGCCTTCAGAGGATTTCTAATAACTTAACTTTTACTCATTATTGTACTTCAACAAAACAGAGACTCAAGAAACAGAATTAATTACGAATATTTTCGAGATAACGACAGAGTCAATAAACATGAAACAATCGACAATCACACCAGCGATATATATTGAACCATCACAGGTTAGCCACAACACATACTTTATCTCACATCACTAAAATGTACCTGATGAACACGGACGTTAATAATAACACCATTTGACAGCAGTTTAACAGCGCCACAGTGGGTCACGCCCACGTACAACACATTTTAAAAAAAAAATTTAAAAATAGTTGTAGTCTTCGGAATTGAATAAATTATATAATCTATTAAAAGGTAATAGTCTGCAGATTCAGAAAACGCAAAAAAGTAAAAATTGAACTTTTCATGATTTTGAGTCTTTCCGGAGCCCCTTAATGTTTTCCCGACACCATTTTTACTAGAACTTAAGTGTGCGCACACTGCTGCTACCTAGCGGGAACAATGTAAAACTTGAGAGTTTCCTCTTTCCAACAGTAAGTTGTTCACCCACATATCTCAAATAACATAATAGTTACGATTTTTTTAAAATCGGATGATTCTTTTTGATAAACCCTGTATAACTGCTAGCAATAAGTTTGTGACTATTGCAGCGCCATCTATCACAAAGCGAAAAAAGTGGTCCAACTAAAAGATTCATATTTCTTTACATACTACACCAATATGTAATAAAAATGGGGGTTCCTAATCAAAGAAACGCAGTTGATATCCGCTTGACCTATGGCATCGCCATCTAGCGGGCCAACCATAGCGCCATCAAGCTAGACGATGCATTATGTCATGGACTTAAAAAATATATGGCTGCACAACAGCTTTCGTTTTCAAGCAATGTCTACGAGACTTATATTTTTGAAGCTAAATCAAGGGTATTGCGTCATTATACTAACATAGCCATCATTATCCCTTGCCGGCCGCGGTGGTCTCGCGGTTCTAGGCGCGCAGTCCGGAACCGTGCGACTGCTACGGTCGCAGGTTCGAATCCTGCCTCGGGCATGGATGTGTGTGATGTCCTTAGGTTAGTTAGGTTTAAGTAGTTCTAAGCTCTAGGGGACTAATGACCACAGCAGTTGAGTCCCATAGTGCTCAGAGCCAAAAAAAAGAGCCATTATCCCTTGCAATACATTAGATGGATCTATACACTATTCAGTTGTTAAAACGCGAAACCATGTCTACTCAGCAGGCAAACACTCAAGAAATTTAGTAATTATTCTAATAAGCACACAAGTAAATGAAAATAAGTGATTTCTGTTTGAAGCACGTACAAATAAACGACCAACGAACGCTGTATTCTCATGTGGTGATTCCGCCTTTCTGAGCTCTAACTGTTGAAACCAAAACAAACGCCTGCGGCGATACAGGCGATACAGCCTAGAGCGTTGTGCAAGCCTGTCATATGCGTCTGTCTGTAGTACCGCGTAATTCCCGCAGGTCAGCCACTACTTCGGTCTGCCGGACTCTGCAACGCGCCGCAGAAGGGAAATTGCAGTTATTGCTGAGTAAAATCGAAAGTAGCTCCGAAGCGGAAGACGCTATTGCGGTCGATTACCGGGATGTGTCTGGAGAGGTGAGCGTACGTCCGCCGGCAGACAAAAGAGGCGGCCGGACACACACAGAGCAACAAGACGGTAGGCGGGCAGCGAGCGGCGGCGGGCGCGCTTTCGCCGCCTGCGTGGCGGTCGGCTCCCGTCGGCAGCCTTCGCCAGCGTTACTCAGCAACGGACGGAACGGCACAGCACCGCGCGGCAGCAGGCAGTACGGACCGAGAAAGCGCGAGCGGCGCGCCGGGACCGCCAGTTGTCGGTAAAAGGCGGAAGGAAGCGCCGGCGAGGGGTCGCGCGAAAGGCGAGGACCGCCCGGTCGTGGAGCAAACGAGACGGGAGAACGCCGCCGCTTACATCCGGCCGCAACATACTCGAGGGGAACAACAATGTGGAGGAAATATCGGACTGGGAACTTAGACAGTGCTTCCCTGACGACTCTACAATTTATCGGGGATAATGGAGAAGGACAAACGTACCAGGTGTTTATGACTAAATTGCAGCTGCTCACGGAAGTCCGGTGTGGGCTTTTATTACATCATGGCAGCGAACCTTGTAGATATTCTAAAGGCGCGTATACACTACGCCAATGAAGGCCAACGAACGGCCACAAGCCGCTTCGTTGGCCGAGATTTGCTTAGCATGTACGACTGGCAAATGGGAGCCATCGAAACGATTGCCCTTGACCGCGGTTCGGTCCGCTGGAGGTAACATCAGAGCGCTTGCTTTTGGTTGGCCTCGGGCCCCACTACTAGGGTGGACACTGTGTCGAATGTCCGTTCGTTCAGTAGCGATTTTGGCGTCTGCATGACGGGTTTGTATTTAAGTTCGCCAGGACAGCTAGTAGTCGCACTAACGATTTTTCACTGACAGCTTTAGTTCTTTAATTTAACAAGAGAATCATCAGAAAATCTATAAGATACACTTCAAACTACAGTAGTTGTCTGCTAAATAAAGGAGCGAAACCAGTTGATAAAACGTATTGATTGTGAGGTCGACTTGTGGCTGCCATAAAAAAATTTCAACAGTCGCTGTTTCCCCTGCAGGCAATTACCGCTCTCGCTAAGGGTGTATATTTGTCGTGTTTAAAAATGCTGCAGTACTGAGTGGAATATGGAATGAGCATTAAAGCTGATAGTGTTTAATAATAAACGAGAATGTTTAAGGACCCCTACCAGCAGTTATTACAAAAATAAGTTGAAAAGATTACACTCTTGTAGCGAAATGAGTGAGCCATTTGGAAGAAATCTGCACGATGTGAAAAAGAAAACGGCGTCTTAATTGACATTTTTTCTCCGTGAGCGACGAAGAAAAACTAAATCTGCTGCCTATATAGCTCCTACAAGCGGTGTCGTCTTTGCAAATTTTAGGGCCTACACAATTCAACGTCAGTTCGAAATCTGTAGCTTTCTTTCGGAAAAAAATTATTTAGTAGCCCACATTCGAATTCAACTTTATAGTAGACATTAATATTGACCCATGACACTACTCCCTACTTTGTAAATGAGAGGTCTTCGGCCAGCGCCCTTTCTTCTTTCTATGATGATCAGTTTCTGTAGTGAAGCAAACACTGCACGTGTGACGACTGCTAAATCCTGTTCTTCCCTCGTAATATCGGCCACTGAAATTGTAATTGAAAAGCTAAATTAAAACAATAACAAAACCGGAGCATCATCGGTGAGTTATCAGAGCCAACTGCGATTCCACATGGCCCAACACCTTGGCCCTAAGCCATTCGCTTGATGAGGATGAGAAGCCGAAATGTAGGAAGATACAAGATGACTTAGACAAAATTTCCAGCCCAAAATGTTGAAAAATATAAGCTAATGAGAATGAGTAGGAAGAGCAAACCTGTAATACTCGGATTCAGTGTTACTAGTGGCCCGCTTGACACGGTCAAGTCGGACTGTGCGGCTGGTCCCGGTGGAGGTTCGAGTCCTCCCACGGGCATGGGTGTGTGTGTTAGCCCTTAGGATAATTTAGGTTAAGTAGTGTGTAAGCTTAGGGACTGATGACCTTAGCAGTTAAGCTCCATAATATTTCACACACATTTGAATTAGACCACATATAGAACACTGGTGCGACGTATTCTTGAGTATTGCTCGAGTGTTTGGTGTCCGTACCAGGTCGGATTGAAGGACTAAATGGAAGCAATTCAGGGGCAGGTTGTTAGATCTGTTACCTATAGCTTCGAACAACATGTGTTATGGAAATGCTTCGGGAACTCAAATGGGAATCCCCGGAGGGAACGTTACGTTCTTTTCGAGAAACACTATTGAAAAAATTTAGAGAACCGGCAACTGAAGCTGACGCCGAACGACATACAATGCGAGTAAGGACCACGAAGATAAGATACGGGAAATTAGGTCTTACATGGAAGCACAGAGAGAGTCGTTTCTCCCTCGCTCTATTTGCGAATGGAGCAGGAGGGGAAATGGTAAGCGATGGCACAGGGTACCGTACGCCACGCACTTTGCGATGGCTTGCAGAAAATCTATGTAGGTGCATTGGTGACCAACTTTCGGCCGAATCCACTGCCTGTTGTTCGTTGGCGTTTGTTGGCCTTATGTGTATCGCCTTAATGCGTTAACGTGAAACTGGTTTATGCTAGAAAAAATAGTTCCAGTTTTGGCCATCAGGTGCAAATATGGCGCAATGCAGTGAAGTAGGAACCGGTCGTGGTCAGAAAAGGTCAAACAAGTGAGAAAGGCGTTATCTTCATTTTTATTATTAATTTCCACTTTCACAATTTCTTCAATATGAGTGTCGGAGACGTCGACGAGACGGTGCACAAGGCCAGATTTGCGCCTGGTGGCCAAAATTGGATCCCACCATAAATCCATTCCACCTAAACGCATTAGCATATCTACCAAATTTCGTAACCATACTTTAACTACAGCCCACACTGGATCACCGTGAGTAACTGCACTTTAATTATAACCATCAGGTACTTACGCTGACTGGCATGGAGCAACTTGTTCATCTAATAAGGGGTATTAAATCAGTAAACCATCGTTTCATTCGAACCTTGTGTCCACGATCAATATCACACAACAGGAGTGATCGACCCTATTTAAATACGGTAAATTACTGTGTAATTGAGTGTTGTCCTAATCTCGTTACATTGCATAGAAATAACATAAGTGTGCTAGACAAGGTGAAAAGAATGAAATTATATTTACTGTGCCACTCAAAAACAATCAATCGCAGCTTGTTATACTTCCCCCTATGCTTTTACTCGGACATGCAAGAACTAGGATGAAGAAAATTAAACATAATTCTCTAGCACTAAGTACAATTTCCAAAAATATATACTCTTACATACTGACGGAGGGTACCCTGTTTCACTTGTAGTCATTTCCTTTCCTGCTCCACTAGCAAATAGAGCGAGGGAGAAACTACTGTCTACATGCTTCCGGATGAGCCTCAGTTTCTGGTATCTTCATGGTACTTATTCGCACTGGATGTTGGCGGCAGTAGAATCGTTCGCCAGTCACCTTCAAACGACGGTCCTCTAAATTTTCTCAACAGTGTTTCTCGAAAAGAACATCGCCATCACTCCAGCGATTCACATTTGAGTTCCCGAAGCATCTCTGTAACACTTAGGTCTTGTTCGAACCTACAGGTAACATATCCAGCAGCTCGCCTCTGGATTGCTTCGGTGTCTTCCTTCAATCTGACCTGGTGCAGATCTCAAACAATCGACCAGTACTCAATAACAGATCGCACCGGCTTGCTATATGCGGTCTCCTTTACAGGTGAACTACACTTTCCTAAAATTCACCCAATAAACTAAATTCGACCATTCACCTTCCCTACCACAGTTCTCCATGCTCGCTCCATTTCGTATCGCTTTGCAACGTAATGCCCCGATATTTAAACGACTTTACAGTGTCAAGCAGGACACTAGTAATACTATATACGAACAATATAGGTTTGTTCTACCTACTCATCCTCATTAACTTACGTTTTTACACATTCAGAGCTAGCTACCATTCATCATAAACTGGAAATTTTGTTTTAGTCGTTTTCTGTCTTCCTAGAGTCACTCAACTTCGACATCTTACCGTATACCACAGCATCCTCAGCAAATAACCACAGATTGCAGCACATCCTGCCCCCCCCCCACACACACAAATCGTTTATAAAAAGAACAACAGCGGTCCCATCACCCTTCCCTGGGGGACTCCTGGCGATACCCTAGTCTCTGGCGAACACTCGCCTTCGAGGACAACATACGGCTTCTATTACTTAAGAAGTCTTCGAGCCACTCATATGTCTATGAACTCACATCGATTCAGCCTTAACGTATTAGCGTACGTACCAAGTTTCGTTGCCATACCATAATTACAGCCCACACTGCAACTCAGTGAGTAACTGCACTTAAATAAAAGCCACCAGGTACCTGCACTGACTGACATAGAGCAATTTGTATGCATAAGAAGTGTGCACTGAGTTACTTGTTTACACTGACGCACGCAGTTCATGCAGCTTACTTAGTATTGTAAACAAACCAGCTCCACACACTATGCATCAGCTGTCACATTCAAATACTGCAAGGGCTGCGATTATCGACCAGCGAGAACTAAGCACGTTTATCTGTTGTGAAGCGATGGTACAACTGTCTCGTGCATTAGTACTGAGAATTTTATGTTCCGGTTGTCGGATGTGCGATATATTTGTAACAACGTGTTTCGGAATTACGTTATCCCATTATTCAGTGCCATAAGACATGGAAACATATCAACGCATCGCAGTACTATACGTACTGACAACCCCGTAATTCTATGTATGTCTTCCTGTAATTCAGCGTACCTTAGAGCTATTGTGTCACTAGGCGCCGTTAAAAGTAAAAGTGCAGCAGCAAAAATGGATTGTCAAACATAAATCGTTGCGTTGAAATCACATGTTGGCGCTAACATCCTCACAGAACTCAGTTGTAAGGATGTAATGCGTCAACATGAGATTTCAAGGAAGAGTTTTATGCATGACAATGTATCTTCGCTGCTTTTTTACTTTTAAAGGTACCTAATTTCATGCTAACTTTAAGATGTATTTTACTAAAGGACAACAGAGAAAGATTTACATGGTTGCCAGTATTCATAGTATTGCAATATATTTATTTGTGTTTCCATGTTTTATAGCACTTGATAATGCCACAAGTAGTCCCGAAACATGTTGTGGTGAATAAATATCCGACAAATGGGGGATAGCATTCTCAGTACTAACGCCCAATTGTTATAGGTTCACTCGCGTGCCGTATAGTGGCGGCTGACTACGCTGTTCGTTTCAGAAAAATATTTATTTACTTAATGAGAAATCACAATCCTCAAAATATGTGTAATGCTCTGAATAACTGGTAGCATGTGTAACTATCATTTTACTGAATAGTGGAAAATTGTAGGGCGGGATGAGGAGCAAACACTGCATTTATATGCTGGTACTATTACAAATACAGTGTTGTGGTACAACGACAAATTACAATATTACGACGGGGACTACACTTTGTTTTAAAGAGAAAACCGATATTACGTTACTTCTGCAACTGTGAGCCTGGTCAGATTTCGATAATCCCTTCATCTTCCAGCAGGATTCCAAAATAGCGTGGCAAGGATGACGCACGATGGTGATAGCTGACGATTCTGCGTCGAAAATAATGTCTCCAGATGCAGGCTGACAGTTATTGAACTGTATGAAAATAAACGTAAATTAGTTATAAACTACGGCGTGCACACACTTTATCCGACATGTAAACGTCACTGCAGATATTCGGATTTATGTTATGACATGTTGGACATGCCTGCCATCATTGGCGATGATGTGGCGCAGACGAATAGCGAAATTCTGCGTGACCAGCTGAAGTGTCGGAACATCGACCCTGTCGATGACCTTCTGAACGGCTTTTTCAGCTCAGAAATGGTTTTGGAGTTCTTGCTATACACCTTGTCTTTAAAATAGCCCCACAAAAAGGAGTCTCATGCGTTCAGATCGGGAGAATATGTCGACCAATCAAGGCCCATGCCAGTGGCCTTTGGGTATCCCAGAGCCAGAATGCGGTCCCGAAAGCGCTCCTCCAGAAGATCAAACACTCTCCTGCTTCGATGGGGTCGATCTCCGTCTTGCATGAACCACATCTTGTCGAAATTAGCGTCACTTTGGATAATAGGAATGAAATCATCTTCCAAAACCTTTATGTTCCGTTCGGTAGTCACCATGCCGTCAAGGAATACCGCAATGATTATTCCTTGACTGGACATTGCACACCACACAGTCACCAGTTGAGGGTGAAGAGACTTCCGACTGCGAAATGCGGTTTCTCAGTCATCCAAATGCACCAATTTTGTTTACTGACGAACACATCCGAATGAATGAACTTGCATAGTTGACTGAACACTGCAGATGGGAAATGATTTGACAGTTCACTGCGGCTGCGTGTTACTGGGAGGCCAGCTCTGTGTAGAGGGATGCCTCGTTCGTACGGCTGTTGCTGCGTCTTGATTTTGATAGGAGTCCGCCGCGCTGATTTGTTGTTTTTGAAGGGTTTGTTGACGGGCCTGACTGCCGACACTCACCGTATTTTTTTTTTTTTTTTTTTTTTTTTTGAGGTTGTACCTATTGCTACGATTAAAAAAACCAAACCATTTCTTAATATTTTGGTATTTTTCTTGTCTTTTGCTGTTGGTCCCATAGATGAGACAGAAACTGTAATTTCTCGGTGTGTCGAAAGTGACTGACGAAGTGAGCTGTGTGGACGACTATCCATATGGCGGCGCATCTTTTGCAGGCAGGGTATGGGTTTAAGTCTGCGGCCGTGACTATTGTTGCGGCGAAAAGGTTCGGAGGGGTTTTGTTTATCAAGCTGAGTATAAATTTACTGGTTTCCCGAACATCTGCGACCGTTCGACATGGAAATCTGTGTGCCGATGTGTCTAGTCACTCCACGTATCGCAGGGATGTGCCCTCATCAAGTGCATGCCTGCTAATTTTTCATTGGTCCGTATCATCCTGTTAACAATCCTATATGACGTGCTACGGACTTCTGGTGATGAAAAAACTCTCTGGGATATTTTGCCGTATGATGTTCCACGAGTATTGTGGAAATTTCGACTCAATGGCTTTCTTGAGTGGACTGTCTCTGACTCCGTCATATATTTTCATTGCCGTCTTGTCTCTGGGATTGTGGGTGGTTCCAATTATGTAGCTCTTCTGCATATAGTATTGTCACATGCAGCCGAGTGTAAATGGAATCCTTGTGTGGTCCATAAGAGCTGATTCGGACTCTCGTCTTCATTTGTCGAATAAGTGGGCTGTCGGACTGGCCGAGATGTTGTCTGTGGTATTGGATGTCCTGTAGATCAGCAGAAAATGGCGCTTCGACAAGAAATCTATTACACAAAGGATCTATCGCCACCGCCCCTCCGCTCAGAAATTTTCCGTGCACAGTCATACACATGTGGCAAATCAATGAACAAGTAGGTGTAATTGTGATTTATACCTATGTATTTCAAGATGACGATGTTTGGGCCATGATATGCTCGAATACGAATGACATCTGACTTTTTGTAGCGACGTGGCAGATTTATCTATATCTGTTGCTATAAACGCTGGCGGAGGTTCGAGTCCTCCCTCGGGCATGGGCGTGTGTGTTTGTCCTTAGGATAATTTACGTTAAGTAGTGTGTAAACTTAGGGACTGATGACCTTAGCAGTTAAGTCCCATAAGATTTCACACACATTTGAACATTTTTTGCTATAAACGCACTTGAGAATGGGCCGTGCGCGAAACTGGTACTACATAACAAAGTAATTTGAAGTATCCTGGTGAAACTGTCCAGATTTCTTGACGCTACGGCGCCCACCCAGTAACAAAGAAGGACGTTAAGTAGGTGAATAAATTGAAACAGTTATCGAAAAATTTTAGCTGTGTAGACAGCATAGACAGTACATACAGGAGCAAGGCGCGGAGCGCATATTTATATATCAAATAAAATTTAAAACGATTAGTGCTAGAGGCGTTAGTAAGATACGTACAACTGAAAGTATGTATGTCTCAAAATATATTGTACACTAGAAGATGTTGAAAGAAATACTTTTTATATATTTCTGATACGAGGCAAAATCTGTAGATTGAAAAACAAATGGTTCCAAATGGCTCTGAGTACTATGGGATTTAACATCTGAGGTCATCAGTCCCCTAGAACTTAGAACTACTTAAACCTAACTAACCTAAGGACATCACACACATCCATGCCAGAGGCAGGATTCGAACCTGCGACCGTAGCGGTCGCGCGGTTCCAGACTGAAGCGCCTAGAACCGCTCGGCCACACCGACCGGCCATTTAAAAACAGATACTAAATTTAATAAATGTAAAAGCTATAAATCAGATCACTCCACGCGCGGTAAAATAACGTAGTACATTATAGAAGACAAAATTTAAAAGCATGAAAACAATTTCAAAAGCGCTTGTTGGCTGCATAGTTATAGCTGAATCGGAAAGGCATTACACGAAAAGTGATTCGTCGCATCGCAGCTACCACCCAACTTTATACGTAATACCATATACGGTCAGAACCTTACATAGAAATTAAAGATTAAACAAAAAGAGTGAAAGCATGAGATGTAAATGTGACTCGAATAAAAATTTAAAAAAATAAATAGTGGTACAAACGACGACTCAGCACGTAGGATTAGGCGATGCACTGTAGGTGACGTCAAAAGTTGGGTGAACTCAAGCTGACCATTGTCGTCAGTAGCGGCAGACCGGCCGGCGCGGCGGTGGAGGCGGTCCATTAGCTTGTGTTGACATCAGAGGGCCGCGAAGTTGTTATCGGCGTGAAGCAGAGTTTCCGGTGGAGGCAATTACGATGAGCGATCATGTGCATAAACAGCATCTATACGTGCACACCAGATCCCTACGTACGTCCAAACAAGTGATGAGACGGTACTATCACTGTTAACCCAGACAGTTAACGTGGTTATTTTTCCGTTTGGCATTTAATACACGTTTTTGTTTAGGAAAATCTATTGTTACACAGTTGTTTACAATTTCTCATTTTTAGACCTGATGTTGACTGGAAAGCGGAAACTGGTAATTAATGTTAATAAAATATTGCCGGCCGGTGTGGCCGAGCGGTTCTAGGCGCTTCAGTCTGGAACCGAGCGCCCGCTAAGGTCGCAGGTTCGAATCCTGCTTCGGGCATGGATGTGTGTGATGTCCTTAGGTTAACAAACTGCCTATTGGCTTCTGTCTCGGGTTCTTCGGCCGACGTTCATCTAATGATTTTTCTGACGTTTCGCCTGCACGAGTGGCTGGCATTGTCAAAGCTTCACCCTCCATTGCCAGTGGTAAACTGGAGCCGAGCTCGCGGCCGCAGACTATATGTACCCGGCGCGCCAACGTCCGAGGGCTTCTCCGCGGTCATTTCCGGTGCGGTTCTCCTCTTGCTACCTGCGACGGTCGTTCGCTGCAGTACGGGAAGCCAGGATCCGTTTACCTTAAGGCTTTCCTCTTTCTTGTTGAAACTATTCGCGTGTTTTTGTATTTCTACAGCTTCTCTAAACAAGCGCGTGTGATAGTGCTTCTCTACAGCCAGACCTCAAGGTAAACGGATCCTGGCTTCCCGTACTGCAGCGAACGACCGTCGCATGTAGCAAGAGGAGAACCGCACCGGAAATGATCGCGGAGAAGCCCTCGGACGTTGGCGCGCCAGGTACATATAGTCTGCGGCCGCGAGCTCGGCTCCAGTTCACCACCTGCAATGGAGGGTGAAGCTTTGACAATGCCAGCCACTCGTGCTGGCGAAACGTCAGAAAAATCATTAGATGAACGTCGGCCGAAGAACCCGAGACAGAAGCCAATACGCAGTTTGTCAACAAGTGGCCACGAAAGCCTTAACAATTTTGTGTCCTTATGTTACTTAGGTTTAAGTAGTTCTAAGTTCTAGAGGACTGATGACCTCAGATGTTAAGTCCCATAGTGCTCAGAGCCGTTTGAACCATTTGAACTAATAAAATATTATGTGACCAAAAGACAGACTTTTATAATGTAATACAGATCTCTGTTGCCTCCGGCCTGATGTCATTAAAAACCATGCATAGCAACCCGAAATCTCAACCCAGCTTCTAATAATATGTTCTCGAGGGCTCGGGGTGCCATACTGCTTGTAACCCCTGCCCGTCTTTCAGCAGTTCTCATTTAACTACTCGTCAGAACCAGTCGAACAACCCCACTATCTTCTTGTGGTGTAATATTTCGTCTAGAGGGACCCACGTCTACATTTGTTACTACTGTAACGAATGAAACTATAGGAAAATTTGGAGCACAATCGTAGCTCACGACTGCATCAGGTTCACAGCCAGACAGCAGGTGCTGGTCAATAAACAGCGTGATCAACTCCTGTGTCGTCAGACCACGAGCGCCGAAATCTGCCCGCAAGCCACGGACATCGTCCGCAGCCGGCCGTCGCTTGATCAACACCCCTCAACAGCAACAACACTTGCGTGACAGTTCCCGGCGTCAGTTCCCTTGGGCCACCATTGGAGAAACCAGTTCGGCTGGACTGACTTCCAGGTGTCGACGTGTGCTGTCGATTATGCCGGACCCTGGTCAGTACCCTGTTCCAGACGGCTCCGAGTGACACCAAAAGTCACGCTTTCCGCAAGCGTCAGCGCATGGAATCAGTATTTAACCACAGTCGTATCAACCGGTCAGATGTTCGGCCAGTTGGGCAGCAAGTAACGCCCAGTCTGTATCCCTCTGCGCAGTCGCCTAACTCTACCACCACCTGGCTGTCAAGGAGGGACCTCTGCCTGTTTGCCCAGCCCGCGCAGCCTACATTGCTCCAGCCGCTGCCTTCTCGGGGTCGCTCACCATCGCCAGAGTCAGGCAGCATTCCCGAGTCGACCCAAATCAACACTGTGACCTTCCGCTAAGGCGGCCGACGTCACCCGGTGCCCACTTCTCGCCACAGTCGGGCCACGTGAGGCGTCTGCTCCGTCGCCGAGTAGCGCGCCGTGTTCAAATGGTTCAAATGGCTCTGAGCACTATGGGACTTAACTGCTGAGGTCATCAGTCCCCTAGAACTTAGAACTACTTAAACCTAAGTAACCTAAGAACATCACACACATCCATGCCCGAGGCAGGATTCGAACTTGCGACCGTAGCGGTCACGCGGTTCCAGACTGTAGCGCTTAGAACCGCTCGGCCACTCCGGCCGGCAGCGCGCCGTGTCTTCGCTCCACTGTGTAAGCCACTCGCCTGTATGTCTCCGGCCGTTACCTCGCCGGCCGCTAGAGCGTCGAATATTACGTGCAGAGAAGTATACAGAGAAGTTGCAGCACTAGAAAATTGTAGCGAAATGCAGGAAGATCTACTGCGGATAGGCACTTGGTGCAGGGAGTGGCAACTGACCCTTAAGATAGACAAATGTAATGTATTGCGAATACATAGAAAGAAGGATCCTTTATTGTATGATTATATGATAGCGGAACAAACACTGGCAGCAGTTACTTCTGTAAAATATCTGGGAGTATGCGTACGGAACGATTTGAAGTTGAATGGTCATATAAAATTAATTGTTGCTAAGGCGTGTGCCAGGTTGAGATTCATTCTTTAGAAAATGTAGTCCATCAACAAAGGAGATGGCTTACAAAACGCTCGTTCGACCTATACTTGAGTATCATCAGTGTGGGATCCGTACCAGGTCGGGTTAACAGAGGAGATAGAGAAGATCCAATGAAGAGCGGCGCGTTTCGTCACAGGGTTATTTGGTAAGCGTGACAGCGTTACGGAGATGTTTAGCAAACTCAAGTGGCAGACTCTGGAAGAGAGGCTCTCTGGATCGTGGTGTAGCTTGCTGTCGAGGTTTCGAGAGGGTGTGTTTCTGGATGAGGTATCGAATATATTGCTTTCCCCTACTTATACTAGGAATAGTGAAAGACTCCGTATATCTCTTTTCAGAGATGGTTGCGACACCTCGGCCGTTCAGTACAGCACGTCAACTCAAACACGTTCCAATCGTCTAAATTTCCAAACTGTTATTCTAGTGGGCTACCAGTTTCGGCGGTATATTACGCCACCTTCAGGCCCCCTGACAGATGTGTAGGAAGATTTCTACCTTTGATCCAGTAGCCGTAGATTTTTGAGACAGCGATCACTTCAAACACTACTCTGATGTCTGAAATGATTGCTCTCTCAAAATCCTACAGATTCCAATCTTTGAATGCTAACGCCTCCTTTGTATGGACCAAAGGCGGGAATCTTCCTACATGCCGGTCAGGGGGCCTGATGATGGCTGGAAGTGGAATCAAAGCTGTATAAATTAGTGAGAAAGTAATAAAGAAGTACTGCATCCTCACACGGACCCGCCTTTGCTGTTGTCCACAACTCCCATCCTCGGCAGAGAACCCAAACCAGAAACAACCAAACATTTTCCGTATCACATCACAATGTTGTCCTGGTTATTGATCGTCACCAGTCGTTCTGCAGTCACTACACCCGAGCCAATAGTCTGTGTGGTCTGCCTGCATATTGCTCCTGCGACACTCACACCAATGTCTGCATGATGGCGTTAAGCTGCGCGTGAACATTCTCTTAGCATGGTGTTGGCAAATGGTTCAAATGGCTCTGAGCGCTATGGGACTTAACTTCTGAGGTCATCAGTGCCTTAGAATTTAGAACTACTTAAACCTAACTAACCTAAGAAATCACACACATCCATGCCCGAAGCAGGATTCGAACCTGAGACCGTAGCGGTCATGTGGTTCCAGACTGTAGCGCCTAGAACCACTCGGCCACCCCGGCCGGCCCTTAAACAGTTCACCTTAAAGCAAAGTCGAGAATAGTTTCCTTGAAAAGTGCACACAAGACTCTCCAACCAATCATTTCACTATGTGCTCTGTCTCTAATGACCAGATCGACTGGACGACCCTGGATGACCCTGATCTTCTTCCTTCCCTCAGATAAGGAATCATCTTCAGTAAATAACAGAATATATTTGACTTGAATGTAATCTCGCACGGAAGTGAAACGTGGAAGACAAACTGTTCTTTACGATAAGATATTGCAGTGCCTGTGTTATTCTGATTACGATGCATGAATGTCCAAAGGAACGGGCACTGCAGCGACTGCAGTGGTTATGATATACGTGAAATGAATTCGCAGTTGCGGATAAGGACAACCATCAGCTGTAGAACGGAATGATGATAATGGAAATTTGTGTCGGACCGGAAGTCGAACCCCGACTTCCAGCTTCTCGCAATCGGTCGTCGGACCATTTCGCTATCCGTGCACGACTCATTTTGGCACAGAAAGGGGTGAATTATACTGGCACTAAAGTCTTTGGTCACTTACCAAATAGTATCAAAAGTCTGACAGATAACCAACAAGTATTTAAGAAGAAATTAAAAGAATTTCTGAATGACAACTCCTTCTACTCCATAGAGGAATTTTTAGATATAAATTAAGGAAAAAAAGAAAAAAATATTAAAAAATTAAAAAAAATAAAAATAAAGAAAAACAAAAAACACAAAAAAATAGTTGTTATATTAACTTAAGTATGTTGTTAAATTAACCTAATTATGTCATGTATTAGAAAATTTGACTCGTTCCACATCATTACGAAATATCGTATTCATGATCCATGGAACTAGTATTAATCTAATCTAATCTAATCTAATCTTTAACACCCAAACTGCCACAAGTCGTCGACCAGATGTCTACGAACTGGACTCGTACATTCATTATGTATATTCCCGTACAGATAGATCAAACGTTGTACTAAATGCAAATGTCTTGTGACTAGGGCCTCCCGTCGGGTAGACCGTTTGCCGGATGCAAGTCTTTCGATCTGACGACACTTCGCTGACTTGCGAGGCGATGGAGATAAAATGATGATTATTAGGACAACACAACACCTAGTCCCTGAGCGGAGAAAAATCTCCGACCTAGCCGGGAATCGAATCGGGGTCCTTAGGAGTGACAGTCTGTGGCGCTGAAGACTTTTTTGTTTTTCTTCGTTGACATGACATCCATTAAAGTTCGTTTGTTGGTCCACTTAGGTTTTTTTTTATTTTTATTTTTTTTTTTTTATTACAGAGGCCAACCGGCTCTCTGACCGAACACGCTGAGCTACTGTGCCGGCTCAGCTACTGGGGGGCGGACAACGTTTTACTTGAAAGTCGCTTGCCCGGTATCGGCAGATAAATACGATGTCCCGAAACACGAACATGCATGCATGTCCGAAGGAACTTTTCATCGTAATCAGAATAACACAGGCACTAGAACATCGTATTTATCTGCCGATACCGGGCAAGCGAGTTTCAAGTACAATGTCTGGGAATGTACATAATGGATGTACGAGTACATGTCGTAGGCGCATGGTTGACGACGTATGCAAGTTTGGATCTGGCCAGGAGTCGTGCACGTATAGCCAAATGATCAGCGACCCCTCGCGATAAGCGGGAAAAGCGTGTTCGAGTCCCGATCCTCCACAACCTTTCTTTGTCGTTATTCGATTCTACAGCTGATGATTGTCGTTATACGCAATTGCGAGGTCATTTAAAACAGTTCTTTGGTTGGAGAATAAAAGCAATCGGACTAGCAAATTAAAATTCCATGCATAGACTGCAGTTACACTACATCACAATGGCCGGCCGATGTGGCCGAACGGTTCTAGGCGCTTCAGTCTGTAACCGCGCGACCGCTACGGTCGCAGGTTCGAATCCTGCCTCGGGCATGGATGTGTGTAATGTCCTTAGGTTAGTTGGGTTTAAGTAGTTCTAAGTACTAGGGGACTGATGACCTCAGATGTTAAGTCCCATAGTGCTCAGAGCCATTTGAGCCTACATCACAAAGGGCCGTGCTGAAATAGAGCTGTGACTGGGAATTATGGACTTCTGATGAAAGCACTAACCCGGGTGATCATTGTCTGCTAAAAGGATGGCGAGCTGGGGCGAGGACCTATTTTTCCGGTTTGGACTGGCACACCGATCGTATTTGTGCGGATTGGACAGGCACACCGATCGTACTCCTGGTTCATGGTGTGAGGAGCCATCGGGAATGATTTAAGGTCATCGCTGGTAATAACCGAGGGAATTCTGACGCACAACAGTGAGTCATACATTGCGTCCTCTTGTGTTTACTCTCAAGAAGCAGAATCGTGCAGGTATTTTTCAGTGTGACGATTCCCATCCATAACGTGGCACAGTCTCTATTAGTTGTTTGCGTGATGAAGTACTCCCGTGACCAGTAAGATCTGCACGTCTGAACCCGATAGACCATACATGGGACCATCTCCAACGTCAGCTACGAACCAATGCCAGTGCTGACACGTCGCACCTTTCTCAGAAGAGGAGACAACGGTTTTATGACACTTTCCAACTGAAAAAGTACCTGCATCCAGGACAGAGGGGATGCAGTGTCTTACTGATAAGTAAGAAAAGAGAGAAACACACTTATAAGTGAGTTGACTCTGCCAAGTTCTTTGTAAACTTTTCTCGATGTATTGATCACTGAAATAGCGTCACGTATCTTTCTACCCATGAAATCTCATTTAGTTTCCTCCTCACCATCTGGATAATTCAGTTTTTTGTTAGATAGTGAACCCCGCTACTGCTTAAATTTTGAATGAAAGTCATCAGCAATGGCGGCCCAGAGATTTCCGTCATAAGAAGTCATCCTCGTCCTGCCAAAGTGTTTGTGAAACAGGGTGGAGGAGTAGGAAGAGGTTCAGGGCACTCTCTTTCTCTTGGGGTGCTCAACTGCCTATACAAGGTGAGAAGGTCAGCAACAATCAAGGGTTTGAAGATGCTGAAGGCAATCGAAACCACAGTATTAAAGACACAGAGCAGTTGTTTTTTAATTTTTATTTCTGCGACAATGATTTTATATCAGCTGGCCTGCCTCACGTATCGTTATATCCAAATGATTTATACATGTTAAACTACACTCAGATCCGATGATGGCACCTTTAGTGTGTTGAAACCGGTCATCCAGTAAACAGTGTATAAGCGATCTTGGCTTTTGAATTATTTCTACAACATAGTGATTGCCCCACAACACACTATGTGTTCACTGCAAAAGACACACAACATGTATCCACAAGCCGTGTGGTCTGTAACTGAGAAAAGAGTCATGATGATCTCTCCATTGGCAAAAGATTCTGGACTAGTCCCCCGTTCAGATCTCCGTGAGGGGACCGACAAGGAGACGAGGATGGAACAATGAACGACAGGATAACATTCTGCAAGTCAGGGCATGGAACTCGGAAGTTTGAACGTAGTAGGAAAGCTAGAAAATCTGAAAAAGGAAATGCAAAGGCTCAGTCTAGATACAGTGTGGGTCATGGAAGTGAAAAGAAAAGAAAGTAAGCATTTCTAGTAAGACGAATAATGGACAACATCAACAGCAGCAGGAAAAGGTATCACAGGGGATGGATTTGTTATGAATAGGGAAGTAGGGCAGAAAGTAAATTACTGTAAACAGACCAGTGATAGGGTTGTTCTCATTAGATTCGGCAGCAAACCAGACAACGATAGTTCAGGTATGCATGCCAACGTCGAAAGCAGCAGATGAAGAGATAGAAATGAGAATATTGAACGGGGAATTCAGTACGTAAAGTGAGCTGAAAATCTAATAGTCGTAGGACACTCGAGTGAGGTTGTTAGGGGAAGGAGAAGAAGAAAGTGATACGGAAAAAAGTGTGCTTGGCAGCAGGAACTAGAGAGGAGAAAGGTTGAGATGCGCAATAAATTTCATATGGTAATAGCTGATAGTCTGTCCAAGAATCACAGGAGGAGGAGGTATTCTTGTAAAGGACCGGGAGACATGAGAGGGGGCTAGCTTGATCACACCATGGTCAAACAGAGATTTTGAAATAAGATATTGGGTTGTAAAGCGTACCCAGACGCAAATATAGACTCAGATTACTATTTAATAATGATGAAAAGTAGACTGAATTTCAAGAGGGTCGTCCGAAAACAGTGTCGAAGGAAGCGGGATACTAAAATACTGTAAAACGACAAGAATCGTTTGAAGTTCGTTGAAGATGTGAAGACTGAGACAAGGAAGACTAGGAGTCGTCAGCTCAGCTGAAGAGGAGTGGATGTCTCTGAAAAGGGCATTCACAGAGAGACACAGATACAAGGAAGGTAACTGTGAACAAACCTTGGATAACAGATGAAATACGTCGACTGATCGATGAAAGAAAAAGTACACAATCTTCAGGGAAAGAGGGAAATATAACAATGAAAATCCCTTAGGAATGAAATAAATAGCAAATGCTGGACAGCCACGGTGAAATGGCGGCAGGAAAGATGTGAAGAAAGCGAAAAAGAAATGACATTCGGGAGGAATGATTCAGCGTTTAGAAAAGTCAAAACATCCCTCGTTGAAACTAAAAGGAAAGTTGGTAATACTAACATTGTAATGGGAACCTCACTGTTAAACGCATGAGAGAGAGCATATATGTGAAAGGGTACATTGAAGCGCTCTATGAGGCGAAGGACGTGTCTGACGACGTTTTAGAAGAAGTAGGAGACGCTAGGGATGACATATGGATCCAGAATTAGGGTCAGATAAAATTCCCACAGAACTTTTAAAATCATTGATGGAAGTGGCAACCACACGACTTTTTAGATTGGTGTTTAGAATCTATGAGACTGGTGACGTATCATGAGAGTCTCGAAGAAACATCAGTCACATAATTGCCAACATAGTAAGGGCAGTAAGTACAGAAACAATGGCACATCAACTTAACCTCTCAAGCATCTAAGCTGTCGACAAGAATAACAGACAGAAAAATGGAAAAGAAAATTGAGGAGTAGTTAGATGACGATCACTTTGGACTGAAGACATATAAAGGCAGCTGAGGGAGTTCTGACGTCGTGACTGACAATGGAAGCAAGAGTGAATAAAAAAAGCATGACACATTCATACGATTTGTCAACCTGGAGAAGACGTACGACAATGTAAAAAGGTGCCAGATGTTCGAAATTCTATGAAAAATAGGGTAAGGTATACAGCTATAGTGAAAGACGGGTAATAAACAATATGTAGAAGAACTAGGAGGAAACAATAAGACTGGAAGACCAAGAACGAGGTCTAAGAGTGTAAGACAGTGATTTAGTCTTTTCCTCCCACTGTTCAATTTACACTTCAGAGAAGCAATGACGGAAATAGAGGAAAGGTTCGGAAGCAGAAATAAAACTGAAACTGCAATGATATCAATGATAACAGCATTGCAGTCCTTAGTGAATGTAACAAAGAACTGCAGGCTCTCTTGAATGGTATGAACAGTATAATGAATACAGAATACGGATTGAAAGTAAATCGGAGAAAGACATGTTAATGAGATGTAGGAGAAATGAGGATAACGAGAAAGTTACCATCAAAATTAGCGATTACGCATTAGAGGAAGTTAAGGAATCATGCTACCTTGCAAGCAAACCCACCCATGAAGGACGAAGTAAGAAGGAGATAAAAAACATACCAGCAAGGGCGAAGAGGGCATTCGTGGCTAAGAGAAGTCTACTGGTACCAAACATTGGGTTTGTTACGCTAGCGAATCACGGACAATGGGAAAACCGTAATGTGGACTGATAAGATAGGGAATGAGGAGTTGCTCCGCAGAATCGGCGAAGTGAGTAACATATGGAAGACAAAAAAGAAGATGGTACAGAATGATGGGACATTTGTTAAGTCATCAGAAAATAACCTCCATGGCAGTAGAGGAAACCGTGGGAGTAGACAGACATTTGAATACATCCAACAAATAATCGAATACTTAAGGTGCAGGTGCTGCACTGAGACGAAGAAGTTACAGAAGGAATTCGCGGCCCGCTTATAACTGCAGAGAGTAGCATGATCTCTGTGATTTTCGCGCGGTTGGAGGACAGTTTTCTTTAGCTCGTTAACTCGGGTGAGATGCGACTTCCATTGCGATTTCTGTCCTGCCGTTAATGAATGTTGCTTTGCGATATTTTGAAAATCACTGAAGAAAATGACTGGAAGAAAGCGGCTAAGTGGGGCTCAGTATCGGTCCTTGGCAAAAGAAAAAATTAAAAGGTAAGAAGAAGCACTGCTCAAAGATCCGCGCGTTGACGTTTCTATAAAATCCTCAAAGAATTTAGGTAGAGAAAAAACACTTTCCCCTAGCGAAATTCTAGAAGACCACACTGAAAAACTTACTCCAAATGACGAAAAAAAATTTCCCAAAATGAAAATGTTGAGGAAAATTTCGCACTCAGTGCTGATCCCTTTTTTTGGACAAAAATTGCTGATAAAACGATGTATTACATGGCAATGAGCTGGATAAAACACGATAAAAACGGTGATGTTTCAAATTCAAAACATTTAGGGTGTTAGCACAATACTCTATCGTATGATCTTTTTTTTCAGAGAAAACTACCAAACAATGCAATTATTAGTAGAGACGATTTAGTGTTTCAGAAAGTCGGGGAACATTATTTTGTGCACGAACTACTCTGCGGGAACATCTGACAAGGCAGAACTTCGTTTTTTCTCGTACTGGAAGCATACAGAGGTAATTGCAGCTCATGAAAACAGTTCAGGCTACTGAGACTTCGTTCCCCGTTTTAAAAACAGAAGCTGATAAGGACAGATGGAAAACCGTTCGCACAATTCGAAAATGAAGTTAGATACTGAAGTACTATGTTTCAAAGAGTTATTGGTTGTGAAGAAACTTATTTTTCCCGAGGACTACCTTTCCGTGGTTTTGATGAAGCACTTGGAAGTGTTCATAATGGTAACTTTTTAATTTTCATGTGACTTATGGCTGAATTTGATCCATTTGTTGCTGACCACAACGTAGCAATATAAGAATTCTGGAAAGGGAAAAGAGTCATACCTGCCTTTTACAACGTGTGAGGAAGTAAGCAAAATCATGGGGAAGAGAGTAGTTGAAGAAATAGTGGCGAAAATTATTGCATGTAAATATTATTCTGATATTGCACACCATAATCAAATAAGCTGTGTCTTACATTATATCAAGAAACTGGGATTATCAGAAGAGCGATTTGTTGCAATTACATCCAATCCAGAACATGGTGCCCAGGACCTGCCAGATGCAGTAATCCATTTGCTTGAGAGACGTGGCTTCAACATACCCAAATGTAAACGACGCTACATCGAATACGTCAGGTATTTACTCTGGCGTGCAAGCTAGAATTAAAGTTGTGACTCCTTACACTTACTATATTCCTTGTACAGCGCACACACTTAATTTCGTGGTTTCAAGTGCAGATAATGTTGTAAACGTCAAACTTTTTGTTTCTCGACATTTATCAAGAAATATTTAATTGTTTCAGTGGTTCTAGCCAGCAATGGAACTATTTAAGCACATTTTTAGTAAAGACCACTTGAGTGTTAAATCCATGTCCACAACTCGATTGTCTTATAGAGAAAAATCGTACAGAAGCTTGATCAAAAATGGCTTGGCAGTCTCAGAGCACTGTTGTCAATCATTGAGAAAAAAAGTGAAAAGCTTTTGTTCAGATCTGAAGCTAGATTTGTCATGAAGAAATTGTGTAGTTTTCAGACATCTTTTAGGACTGCAATTTGGGATTCAATTCTTGAAAGATCTACTGTTTTAAGTAAGCAATTGCTAGCAGTAGATACGGACGTACTCACTGTTCTGAAGTTGTACAGTTCCTTCGTTGGTTTCTTGGAAGGAATGAAAATGCGATATAAAGTTGTCAAGAATGTAGGTCAGAATTTTTTTTAATTTTGAGTAATATTGCTAAAATTCAACAAAGGGAAGTTCAGAGTAAGGAATACAATAGGGAAAAAAATAATGTTTTGATGTGTGTGATTCAGAGACTGAAGAATCTGATGAATCGGGTTAGAGGTAGACATCCTCCCTTTTGATTCTGGATATATTGCTTGAAGAACTTATAAGGACTTCAATTAACCATTTATGTTTTTGTCAGGCCTGAAGAAGCTAAGTCAACTGGAAACCAGGAATTGTTGCCCAGGAACAGCATCTCTACAGCTCAGATCTTGAAAACTTAGTATTTGTACTTGAATGTTTTCACTTCAAAACCTACATCTGTTATATAAAGAATGAAAATAATCATACCCTTTTCTAGAACTGTGCAAGATGCTAGTAGGTAGACAAAGTGTACTCAAATTAGGTATCACCTCTAATACGCTTCAGTAATCCTGCTTCCAGTTGCTCAACAGAAAGATAATTTTCTGCTCTATGACATATAAATAATTATTTAAGGACATCACAAAAACAGGATCGTATCAGTTATACTGGTGTCTTTGATATCGAATTTGACATAACAGTGAAACAGAGGAATGAAGATATCATAAAATTGTTTGTAAATGAAAGGGAAGTGAAAGCTCCTGGTCATTTACGTCATCAGCGTGGTAACTTGCTAAATGTAATTTAAGTCGTTTGTATTGTTTCTATTTTATTTTAATGAAAGTGCAAGCATAGTGCTTGCATTGATATTTATTTTGTGAAAATGTATTAGCTTTTTATATTTGTAATATTTCTAAACGGATTGTTTTAGGTTTGCAACTCATAGTTAAGTATTACAGAGAAAAAAAATTTGCTCACATGTTAGGCCAACTTTAATAAATATCTGTATTTTAAGCGTGGGGAAGGGGCGGAAGAGTGCTTTCTTCTTTTTTCTTTCTGTCAACACATTAACATTTCCATCATCTCTAGACGTCTCCATTGTTATGGGTGGCACAGCACTTTTCGAAACATAAAGAGCTCCATTTTCCTGTACCTTAGGTCCTGATTATCTCAAACATACGTGGCAGCCTGAAAGGCGTGGATGAAGGCAAATAGGTGGATGCAGTGTTTCTGGATTTCTGAAAAGCATTTGACTCAGTACCACACCTGTGCTCATTTAGAAAAGTGTAATAATGCGGAGCAATGTGACTGAATTGACAATTTTTTGGTAGGAAGAAGACAGCATATTACTTTGAATAGAGAGCTATCGACATATGTAGAAGTTACTTCGCACGTGCCTCAGATTGCTTTTCGTGTTCTATTTTAATGACCTGGCAGACAATACTATTTGCAACTCAATCTTTTTGGATATAGTGTAGTTCTCTATAATGAAGCACTATCTACAAATAGCTGCAAAAATATACAGATCTTTATCATATTTTAGTGGGGCAAAAGTATGCAGCTTGCTTTAAATGTTCAGCGTTGTAAAATTGTGCATTTTACAAAACGCAGAACCGTAGTATGCTATAACAGCAATATGAGTGGGACAATTTGGATCAATACTTAAATGCGACAGTTTGTGAGAATATAAAATGGAATGATCACAAGAGCAGAATTATGGGCAGATCAGGTAGCAGACTTAACAGGAGATTGGAAAAATGCTGCAAGTCTTCAAAGGAGATCGTAAATGAAAAAATCGTGCAATCCATCCTGTGTGTGGACCCTACCAGACAGAATTAGCAGGGCTATTGAACGGGAACAAGGAAGAACAGCATAAGACAGGGTCAGAACAATCCCGTGGAATACCTGAAATGTATTCGCAGTTGCAAATACGGACAACCATCGACTGTATGACTGAATGACGGCAATGCATTTATGTCCAAAGGAACATTGCATATTACTTCTTAACAACATAGGCACTGCAATATCGTATTTATTCGCCGATACCAGACAGCGACTTTCACTTAAAATGTCCTCCACCTGTACGACAATTACATGATATGTGTTCGAGTACGGGTTGTGATGCAGGAATGACGACACATGGAAATTTCGGTCCGACTGTGAACCGTGCACGGATAACCTAAGCGGTTAAGGCGACGGTTCGCCTAAAGCGGGAAATCCGGGTTCGAGCCCCGATCCGGCACCAATTTTCACAGTCGTCATTTCGTTATACAACCGATGGTTATTCATATTCCCAGTGCGAATACATTTCATGTATTTCATGATAGCTATAGTCACCGCAAAGCCTTTTCTTTCGGACATGCAAGAGTGCTTAGCTTAGAGCACGGAGGAAGTAAGAGGCATGGTGACTGAAAGCCGACGGCGGTGCGTGTAATATGTCTCAGGTGGCCAGATACGTGAAGTGTTAACGCAGCTACTTCGTCAATGGTAAATCTGCAAAAGGTACTACTATCCGCAAAAGTTGTGGGCCCATCATCTCGGTCGAGCATTACCTTATGGTGCGTCAGTATGACATTTCTCATCTTTATGGATAAAGGCTTCTGTCCCTTAGACACTACAGCCTTTGACTTAGAGAGTAAATGGTTGCTTGACTGTGTTGTGCCACATAGATGCAAGAAGTGGGTCTTGTCACTAATTACGGAGTTAATTGATGGACATTGGCGTCTGGTTATTGATTAATTATGCTGGAGTGTGGTGTCAAGTGGCTGCAGTCCAAGTTATTTTCATTCAACAAAATTGTTGTTATTTCTGGTCTCTGATATCAAACTGTTTGATGTATCAGCTGACATTGCCTTGTATTTATGTGCCCTGAGGTAGACGGATGGAGCTTATAGTTGGGCGATATGTGTTATGGAGCAGTGGTAGTGACACAACAAGACTTTACAAAAAGTGAAGCAATCGTTCATTTATAACTGTAGCAAAACAACTGTTAGTGAACTTTAAGATCATTTGGTTACCATTGAGTCTTCCAGATGTCCTAAGTATATTCGTTTGTTTATTTCCGCAAGTTTAAAGATATGGATGTTGATTTTATTATGTTTATTTTGCTTTATGAGTAAGTACGGAAAGAAGACAACTGATTTCTGGTTTAAGTAATATTTAGGTAACTGAAATTTTGTAAGGAAGAACAATGACTGAAAGACTTGTCTAGAGGGTACAGTGTTTAAGACGTCAAATTGTAAATTTTATTATCAGTATTGTTGTGGTTGCAACATTACTTTTTTTTAAATATTGACTCCCTTAAGGAAATAATTTCACTGGAAGTGTTTACACTGTATTAGGTAACTGAATTATTGAGTATTGCTGTTGGGTTATCAGTGGTCAAGTTTGGTGTGACTTTGTAATTTTAAAATAAATGTTTAAAGTGTTAAGGTTGTCCCTACTCAACAATCGCCCCATCCTTTTTCATTGCGGCCCGGATACCTCTAAACACAAAAATAGTTCTAAATTACTCAACAAAAAAAAAAAGACCAACTTTTCTGATGCCAAAGGGTACGTTGAACTGATAACAACGAAGTACAAAAAGAATCTTGCGAAAAGTAGGACTCACATACTGTTCGCACTTCAGCATGTAACTTTTCTAAGTGGACTGCAAGAGATGACTTAAACGACATATTCTTCAAGTGGGACTAAGGTACATGAAGTATCTTGCTATAGTCCTTCCTAGGCTGTACAAGGAAGATGAAAATGAAAGGAGATGTCTGCTATTTTGCATCCTAGCAAGTTCGCCAGGAAAGACCAGTCCCCACATAGATAAACCTGCATGCACGCTACTGCAGAAAGTCTAGTCCGAGTGAATCGCACGGTACAGTACTTTCTATGCATGATTCACGACCAGCAGCTGCACGCAGAAAAATTGCGAGAAAGCTACACGAGCTCTAGAGCCAGAGAGGGTGACTGAACAAAACGCAGGCAGTTTTCTCATCGCGTTCCAACACTTTCACATCTCCATTGTCTCTCGTCGTCTCATTTGTAGCTAGAAGAGCACTTTTCGAGTGCAAAATTTCCCTGCACTCTCGGTTCTAATTATCTGAAACATATGTGTCACAAAAATGTGGGCAAATCTAGGTTCGGAACACTCTTGTTATTGCTATATAGTGGACCGCAAATTGTGGAAATTTCTAATATAGCATAGTCGATTCGAGACAGTCATTCCAAATTGCCTTTCAAAGCACACGACGCCTTTGGTTCTTAACAGACAGACAAGTTCAATCTGATCAAAAGGATTCGGAAATACGATGTAAAGCGCGACTGAGCACTAGATGTCAAAAGTGCCGGAGGCGCCAATATAAAAGGCAGAATGGGTCGGAGAGCTCAGTGACTCCGAAAGTAGACTAGTCGTTGAATGTCGCCAGAGTAATAAATCCACCAAGGACATCTAAACCCTACTAAAGCTACCCACATCGACTATTGGCGATGTGACTGTGAAGGGCAAAAGTGAAGGGACAACCTTAGCTGAACCAAAACCAGCAGACCTCGTGTACTGATGGACAGGTGCCATCGAACACTAGAAAGGTGGTTGAACAAATTCGCATAAAATTAGGAGAAGGAATCCTTCGTAATTTCCAAAGCCCGGCCACTAGTACAACTATGACAGTGACGAAGCACAGGCAGTCAAAAAGAATAGGTTACAGTGGTAGAACAGCTCCTAGTTAGTGGCACGTTTCTGCGTTCATTGTTGTGCGACAGTTGAGGTGGTGTAAAGAATGCGGCCACTGAGCAGTAGAAGGCTGGTAACGGGTGATTTGGAGAGAGTAATCTCATCTCACCCTGTGGGAGTCCGATAGAAAGGTCTCAATTTGGTGACTGCCTGGAGAACCCTACCTGCCATGATGTGTAGTAAAAATGAAATGTTCGTATGGCATCGTTGGCCGGGAAGTCCTAGTCGGGTTTGGCTGCCAGGTTCAAGTCTTATTTCAATCGGTGCCACATTGGGCGACTTTCTGCCGATGATGAGGACAATACAACACCGAGTCCCATAGCAGAGTGGCAGGTTATCAAGATTTACGTGAGTTTGAACGCGTTGTTACAGGCGGCGCACGACCGATGGGACGCAGCATCTCCGAGGTGGCGATGAAGTGGGAACTTTCCGGTACGACCACTTCATGAGTGTACCATGAATATCAGGAATCCGGTAAAACATCAAATCTCCGACATAGCTGCGGCCGGAAAAAGATCCTGCAAGAACGGGATCAACGACGACTGGAGAGAATCGTTCAACGTGACAGAGTTGCGACCCTTCTGCCAATTGATGCAGATTTCAGTGCTGGGCCATCAACGACAGTCGACATCCGAACCACTAAACGAAACATCATCGATATGGGCTTTCGGAGCCGAAGGCCCACTCACGTACCCTTGATGACACACGACATAAAGCTTTACGCCTCGCCTGGGCCTGTCAACAACGACACTGGACTGTTGACGAGTGGAGGCATGTTTCCTGTTCGAACGAGTTCCGTTTCAAATTCTATCGAGCGGATGGACGTGTCCGGGTATGGAGACAGCCTCAAGAATCCATGGACTCTGCATGTCAGCAAGGGATTGTTCAAGCCGTTGGAAACTCTGTAATGGTGTGGGGCGTGTGCAGTTGGAGTGATATGGGACCCCTGATGCGTCTAGATACGACCCCGACAGGTAACACGTATGTAAGCATCCTGTCTGATCACTTGCAACCATTCATGACCACTGCTCATTCAGACGGACTTGGGTATTTCCAGCAGGACAATGCGAGACTCCACACGTCCTGAATTGCTACAGAGTGGCTCCAGGAACGCTCTTCTGAGTTTAAACACTATCGCTGGCCACCAAACTCCCCAGACATGAACACTATTGAGCATATGTGGGATGCCTTGCAACGTCTGTTCAGAAGAGCTCTCCCCCCGTCGTGCAATTATACTATTATAGATTTGCCGCCAGCCCTGCAGGATTCACGGTTTCAGTTCCCTCCACCATTACTTCAGACATTAGGCGAGTCCACGCCACGGCATGTTGCGGCACTTCTGCGTGCTCGCGAGTGTCCTACACGATATCAGGCAGGTGTACCAGTTTCTTTTGCTCTTCAGTGTATAGGGTCATGCTGACGGGAAAAGTGCTAGCGAAGGCATGGATCATGTCTACAAGTTAGCCACGACCATGAATCCTGTACCACACGGGTAACAGGCTCTTTTTAATGTAGTCTTATATGGTAATGTATTGCCACCCGCCAGGTTAGCCGAGCGCGCTAACGCGCTGCTTCCTGGACTCGGGTAGGCGCGCCGGCCCGGGATCGAATACGCCCGGCGGATTAACGACGAGGGCCGGTGTGCCGGCCAGCCTGGATGTGGTTTTTAGGCGGTTTTCCACGTCGCCCTAGGTAAATACCGGGCTGGTCCCAACGTCCCGCCTCAGTTGCACAGCTCGCAGACATCTGAACACTTCCGCGCTGTTCCATGGATTACACTACTCGCAGACAGTTGGGGTGCACCAATTCCTTCCCGGGGGGTATGGGGTCGCGGTAGGAAGGGCATCTGGCCACCCCTTCAACTAACATTGCCACATCCGATTACACATGCCGACCCTGCGTCTCCGCGGGAAAAAGGCACAAGCAAAAGAAAGAAAGAAAAGAAAGATGGTGATGCATTATCAGTATTTATATAACACGTCTACATGCAATTTCACGCACATGTGATCAATGCAGAAATAAGGGTTTGACTTTGAGTGCGGCACTCACGCCATGGATGATGATTCCATCGGATGACGCTCACTAGGCTGCTATAGAGTTTATTTATTGCGTAACTGTGGGTTTTTACCAAAGGTTACACTAATAACGCAATATGAAAAAGATGTAACTCTTTTATGTCTTTCACCTTATTTTACTCTAGACAGTATGTGGATACCATACATTAAAAAATAGCGTATTTATGGTTTTACCATGGACTCCCTGTAGTTCTTGGTACTGTACCCTGCAATAAACATACAGGGTAGTGTAGTGGAGAGCGCGCTACGTCATCATCTCCTGGTTTTGTAAGTTTCATTTGGACGCTACGTTATTCTGTAAAAAAAAAATTTCTTAATATTTCCTGTAATATAAGATTGTTATTTTCGTTTGGATACTACGTTATTTTGTAAAACAAAATTGTTAACTTTTCCTATAATGTAATACTGGTTTTTTTATTTTTTAAAAGTTATCAATCAATGACCATGCCTTCTTAGAAAACTAATGGGCAGCCATATGCACATGAGCGGTATGTATGACGGCGACACATACCAAGGTGACCTGTTGACTACTGAGAGTAATATTTGTCAGTTTGTTTGTTTCACCCAGCTGCTACAATAGGCGCATAGACTGAAACACGGTATTGCACACAAAACCGGTATGCCTCACGCCCGAGATTCAATTAACAATGAACCAATTACAAAAGAATAGATAATGAAACGTTAAATAAAATCGTAGTTACCTGTTCATGCCATGAACACCCAAGCATCGTTGACTTCGTATAATGACGTTACAAAACAGCTCACTGTAATTCTACTGGCGTGGTGTTGTTGATTTCTGTGTAATGTTCCCTTTAAGATGGTCGGCATACACGTTGCATTTTAGCGTACCCCCCAATAAAAGCACACGGTTTTAATTCCGGGGATCAAGGGCACCAGAAGCCTCTGCTGACAATTTTGTTTTCAGGGAACAAGTTGGTGATGTGTGCCATACATTAGTTGGATGTGTGAGCGGTTGCTCCATCCTGTTGGAATACTGCATACATCTTCCCTGCGTCTGATAATTGTGCATAGAAAGAGTCAAAGGACTCCAGATAGCTAGCATTATTTAAGGTGTAATTGAAAAGCATGGTGCTAATAATGCGCATACCGGACAACGCACGTCAGACACCTATCTTCTGTGAGTGGAGAGGTTCTTCATGCAGAGTATATGAGTTGTCCTGCTGCTAGCATCTGCAGTTCTGGTAGTTTACATAGCCTGAGAAGTGAAACCAGGCCTCATCCAACATGAAGTAAGGCAAGCGGTCCAAGTAATCGTTAGCAGTTGATGTTAATAGCCAGTTACAATAATGAACTCTTTTTTTTCTGATCCTCTGCGCATTCTGAACGGATCCTACAGCCCTCGATATCTTGTGTAGATCTTGAATAGTGGTGGAGTTTCCTATGAGGACACTTCGCCTGAAATATTTCTTTACATTCCTTGATGGAACCTGTGTTTATGTAACACTCCACTTTATCAATTCGCTGTTCTAATGCAGACTGCCCAATTTCTGCAACAACTCAGCAGTACAAGCTTCTCACGACAACTGACGCACAAACACACGAACGTTCGAGCTGCACCAAACATTCCGTTGAAATGCAGTGTGGCCACTTCAGAGTCAGCTGACTAGATATGATTAACCGGTACGTGAGGCGTACCGTTTTTATGTGGGTCACCTTATACCAGTGGAAGTACTCATTCCCCACAGTTCAACTTTCTGTACAGAGGCTATTCGTGCCTTTTCGAACCATACTATATGACTAAGTACGGTTAATAACAAGGTATTTATGTCTGTAAGCATATAAGTACCTGTAATATGGACATGCATACTGTATGTAAACATTATTTTACAACTTGAAAATTTTAGGTGTGTGGTTAGGGGATGGGTGTGTCAGCCCGAAACTGGTAACCACTGCAGCAAAAATTGTACAGTCACGTTCAGAAAAAAAACAGAACAGCTTGAACGACTGGGAGATTAGAGATTCGTATTCGAAGGACATGTACATTAGAATGTTCTGCAGAAATGATTAGCACTTGAACCATGTCAGACCACAGCTTCAAGCTCAACATTTATATCACGGCGCAACACCACCTATCGGTAAAATATGCCTGCAGCTCGCTGTAAACCGAAGGTAATGGATCAGTGTGACTTGAACAGGCATGCAGAATGCCTCGCAGATCGTATTGTGAAATCAGTGAATTTCAAAGACAGCGCATTATTGGAATGAGAGAATGTGATACATCCATCTTCGACATTGCTGCTCGTTTTGACGAATGTGCAGAAACATGCTAGACGGCATAAACATGCTAGACGGCAGTGGTATATGGAACAACGTCACTCTTTAAATGAATGGCATCAGATGGTGTTCTGGACAAATCCAGGCTCTGTTTGTATGAAAATGGTGACGGGGGGGGGGGGGGGGGGCGGCATCACAGTCACTGCATTCGCACGATACGTACGGCACCAACTCAAGACCTTATGGTATGGGGTGCAAATGGATACAACCACAAATCACAGTTGGTGCGTGTCAACGGCACTAAGACCAGTGTGACCTTCGTGAATGAAATCCTGCCACCAACAGCCATACCTTCCTACACAATATCCCAGACACGATTTTTCAGCAAGACAATGAACGACTACATGTTGCTGCACGAACACGTGGCTTCTTTGTGTCACAGTATGTCAGATTTTTGCCCTGGTCCGCCACATAACCAGACTTGTCGGAAATCTAAAACGTGTAAACTTGGAAATTGGTGGTAAGGACTATGGGACCCAACTGCTGAGGTCATCGGTCCCTAGGTTTACGCACTATTCAATCTAACCTAAACTAACTTACGCTGAGGACAACACACATCCATGCTCGAGGGAGGACTCGAACCTCCGGCGGGGAGAACGGCACGAACCGTGACAATACGCCCTAGACCGCACGGCCGAAAATGTGTGGGATACGGTGAAACGACGGGTGCAGTGGTGTGACCCAATGTCAACTGCCACACATTTTGGAATCAGATGAATGCAGCATCGATGGCTACACCACAGGACGCCATTCGTACCTTATGCCCGTGGATGCCATCACGCATGGAACAAGTTGAAGGGCACTTCGCGGGCGCTGTGCCTGCTAGGCAACAGGACACACGCTGAACCGAGGTGACTGAAATGCTAATCATTTCTGCGGAACATGTCCTGTGAATATGAACGTCCTATCTCTAGTCGTACAAGGCGTTCTGTTTCCTCTGAACGTGGCTCTAAGTCAGCGCGGCTGAGACAGACGAAATAAAAAAATTATCCAATTTCCTCAGTATTCAGTACTCGTCCTCTGCTGATATTTCGGGTGGGCGAACGGTCCAGCCACGTTCTGAACCATAAGACTCGTGTAATACTGATGGTTCAGCTTTTTTTTCTTCAGTGTTATTTCAGCCTCTTCGTCCTATGTGTTTGGAGAGTTGTTTGCCAGTGGTATGACATTCGATCTTCAACCAAAAGCTTTAAGATACACACAAAAACAAGATAAATATGATTAAAATGTAAAATAATTTACGACTGTTATTAAAATAGATAAAAAGATGGATTTCGATCGAATTTACCATAACATTAAAACGTCGTTTTCCATTGATTTTAAACTGAAATCGAAAGTCTGAAGGGTAAAGAGAGAAATGAAAATATATATTTAATCTTAAGAGATACTAGCATATATGGATATAGGAACGCGGACTAAAGCTGGCGTGTCTCTTTTGATAAACAACAGGTGGAAAGAAAAAATAAAGAACTGGGAGGAGTTTAGTGAGAGGTTCTTCAAATTGAACATTGAAATGTTTGTTAGTGAAGCGGCTATAATAGCAGCTTAGCAGTATGCTCCCAGTGACGAAGTTATATCACCGTTTATTTTCGGGGAACTTGAACCATAGGGTTGGGTCTCCATTAAATAAGAATGTGGCTGGGAAAGAAAACACTGAATAGCAGTGGAAGTAGATTAACTGAATTATTTTATCAAGTGCAATGTCAAATTAAGAATGGTTCTTTCCGTCATTAGGAAATACATAAGTATACCTTGCCTCAACCAACTAGGTATTTAAGGACAGTTATAGGTTTGGTAATTGCCAAGCGAGGTGTTAGAGTTTCGAGCGCAAGCAAGTTGAACACATATTGTGTTGGAAAAGCCACTATCCCCCTAAGATCTAAATATGTAGAGCGAGGACAGGACGAAAGACTCAGTATCAAAATTCCACGGGTAATGCACGGCTTTTGCAGCACTAGATTACATGAGATCTGTACTAGAGATTAATTGAGGAAAAACTCAGATTGGGCAAGGACTCAACTTTTGCGTCATTATATGAGGATTTAAATAATGTGTGCTGGGAACTGCCTTGGAGGCTCTTGGAAGGGAAGGAGGAAACCGGAGAGAGCCGAGTAGGTGACAGGCCTTAAGAGGAATAACTGTAGAAAAGAAGACCACTTACTGGCAATGGTTAATCTCTAAAAGGCTGGGAGATAGGAATCACTACAACACAATTAAGAGAGAAGTAAAAGAGCTAAAGAGGAATAGAGGGAGAGGAAATGTATCAATGTAGAACATTCAGTTGGATACAACAAGGCATCAGAAGTGAAGAAGAGTTATAGTTAATAGGATAAATAAATATCGGGACAGATTTTATCATCATGGAGGGAGAGACGGTAGGAGTCTAAACTGTGCAGGGAGGAGGGGAGGCTTGTGGGTGGGTGTGTGTGTGTCTAGATGTAGCGACAGTGGGAAGTGTTGGTATAGACGAAGTGGCATAACAGTATTGGTAGTCGGAGGAGAAGTAATGAGGTGGTTGGACTATAGGGTTAGGAAAATGTAGGCTGTGTGGAGGTGTTCGATCTGGGTGAGGAGAGGCGCCGTGCAACCCTTCACGATCTTGCTACAGCGAATGCGGACGCACGTCATCACAGCTGCAGAAATGTCACTCGGCCGACAGAGGTACGAGCATGTAGTACTGGCACACTCTATAACGGAGGTACAGACACATATTTCAGTTCATAAGCTCTAGGCATTAGGGCCACGAGTACTGTGCCGTTGCGTATGAGAGCTGACTGTTTCAAGTACAGGATTCCACATTTTATCCAAGTTAAAACGGTCATCGCGAAATGGTAAATCGTTCGCCAGACGGACTGCATTGGCGTTTTTAACACTTATAATGGATTATACTGTAAATGATGAAAGTATGTGAATGCAGCTTGCCGCTAACTTGGTGTAATGTCTCTCACACATAAACCTGTACAGTAAAGTAAGGGCCTCCTGTTTTATCTTTAGGCTGATCCGTGATAAGACAGGCAAACAATTATACTACTGGAGGATTCTGCGTATTTTCTCTAATTTCATTCGCTCTCTCTCTCTCTCTCTGTCCTTTATCTATATACAGTTTTAAATATAATATTTCATTACGTGAACTCAGCCCAATAGAATCTCTGGTGGAGCCCTGCGTCTTAATATTCAGCGGCTGGCTTGCTGTAAAAGATCTTTATATCTATTATTCTTGTTAAGCGCTGGATTCAGTTGGGAAAATCGATCGTTTGAACAATTCGTTCATTTTACGACAGATTTAGAATTTCAGATGTGGACGAAGCCTTTTTGGACGATTTTATAAAATCTCGGTGATTGCAGGCTCTCTTCGTCACAACTGAAATTTCCCCACTAATTACAGGGCCAAGACAATCAATGATTCAGACAGAGAACTCATTCGTCATTCACTCTAGAATAAAAGGGTCACAAACCTTATTTCTGAGGAAAATTGTATATTCAATCCATCTCCATTACATGTTCCGTTTACTGTTGATTCCAAGTCTTACTTAATTTGCGTTTACAGTTTTTCTCTCTCTTCAAATAACCCGCTAGTGGCACAAACGTTAATAGCTCGCTTTAGCGAGAAGAAGAGCAAATATGTCTCTTTTAGCAACCCGACAATCTTCCAACAGATACTCCCGAAGCTGTCCTAGTTATCCGTCTATAATAACCATGGAGAATACATCTATGTATCTCTGTTCTTGCAAAGAATAAACGTACTAGAAAAATACCTTGGCGTCGACGAGCCGTCGGCGCATATATTACTAGAAAATCCGATCAGATACTTTCCAAAAGTGAATAAATGTGGATGATTTGATTGATAATTATTAATTATTGCGTGGTAGAGGGTAATTTTCCGTGGGGAGATTACACACTTTCAACACTGCCCTCTTTACACCAGGAAACTTGGCTGTGAACTGGCATATTTAATGGATGTTTGAAATTAGATTGCAAAGAACAGAAAAATGATAGGAATATTGTTCTTGCATCATTGAAAAGGAAAACGTAAGAGCTTTACATGAATGTGAGTTTATTTTACAATGTAAACTACAAATGGGTGTTATAATTAAAAAAAGAAAACACAAAAATGTTGTGGATAAAAAAGTTTTACATGATCTCTCTCTTGAGTAATGCCATTATTACTGTATCTAAATTTAAAACAATATATCACTGGACTGTCTAACTGCAGATACCTGTAAACTAGAGTAATTTAATAGTTCAGATGTAGTTAGCCTTTGTGTGAAAATCCTGGAAACATTGTGGGACGCAAAGGCCAACGCCACAGTCATTGCACCACCATCTACTTTCCTTCCTGATGCGCTTACCCATCTCTTTCTACCCCTTGTCTGAACATACTTTGCAATACCTAGTAGTATTCACCTTGTTTGCAGTGGGTGGGATCTTCTCTGGAAAGTGCCTTGCAAATGTCCTCTCAATTTGTGAGGATGAAGCGGCTTGTTCCTGAAAAATACTCCCGCCCTTCTCAGCCAGTTTCTTCCCCACTTTGTGAATAAAGTCTACTAGGGATACATTCTTTCTAGTCCTCTCTTTATATACAATAAAACTGTCGACAGTTGACATGATAAGCAAGTGGAAAAACAGCTTTTTCCACCACTTCAAAGTTTTTCGGACAAACGGATGATAGCTGGAGAACTGATCTGCTCTGTCAAGCCCAGCTTTATTCTTAGTGTAATCAATAATAACGTCTGGCTTTACAATTTATGCTATTCCACCTTTGGCGCTCCCTTGAACACTAGTGCTGGTAGACTTATGCTTTGTGGAAAGACAAAAAACATCTCGTTTTGACTTCCACTTCACTGCCAAGAGATGTTGTTTCCTTTGAAAAACTACTTCTTTTTGTTAGTTTTAGTGTTTTGAATATTCGTCGCAAACCTTTCCTGTTTTTCATTACAGTTCCCACTCCAAGAGCTTTATTTTCCCAAAACATGTCCAAAAGGGATGGACTGGTGTAGTACCTATCCATATAAATGCAACGTCCTTTGCCAAAGTACTGTGAACACAACCTTTTTACAAGGCCCTCGATGCTACTGTCAACACTGCCTGCAGAACCTGTATATACATCACAGTTTAGCATATAACCAGTTGATGAACCGCAGAGAGCATACAATTTTATTCCATATTTACTGGGTTTGTTTTTCATGTATGCTCTGAAGCTTGTTCTACCACGAAAGGGACACATTGCCTCATCTATTGTCAGATTCATACCTGGACGAAAACTGATTTTGCTTTTTTCACAAAGAAATCAAACACAGGTCTCACTTTGTGAAGTGGGTCGTGCTTTCCTACACCTCTGCTAATGAACGTAGCATTGTCTTTCAAGTGTAACATCGACAATGTAGCGCAAAATCGATCGCGACTCAACAATTTACTCGCAAATCCTGTCTGCGAAAACGGGTCTGTTGACCAATAACCACTGATTTTCGGCAATTTGGCGACGCACATATGCAAAACACAGTTTATTTTCAGGCTACCTTTGCGTTTCATTGCCGTAATAACGTTACCAGCGTACCGATTCGTTTCACTTTTGACGAGTCGAATAAGGTCGTCATCAAAGAAGTAACTAAAATATTGAAGCTCCTCAGTGGCATCTGAAAAATGCGATGCTACGCCGACTACTTCCTAGAAATCCGGCAGTACTGGCTGATCGTCTAGTTCCGACCAATCTTGCTCTTTGTGCTCAGTGATTTTCGCCTGGAGAGTACGAATCCTCTTTGTCAGAATCGTCAATTTCAGATCCTGCATCTCCACAAAGAATATATAAGATCTCTGCCCCCGTCAACTCGCTGCGCAATATTTTCACGATCGTAAACACCTGTGAATGAACTGCAGGTAACTTCGTCTTTGCAGTGCTTACAACAGGTCCCAGGATGAGATAGCCGATAAGTGCTTGCCTTCTGCGGAAGAAGAATGAAATACCGTCACATTAGTTGACGAAACTGCTTCGGAGACCCGCTAAACGCGCTTACGGAGCCAAATAAAGGCTCGCCCGTACGGTATACGGGCGCCGTCGCCAACGTCAGGGCGGCCGCGTCCGTATGGCGTACGGGCACCGTGCTGTAAGTGTTAATAGATCAGTACCAGGTGGGTGGTGTACGCGTTAGACAGTATGATATTTTCGCAGTCCATGGTGTGGCCTGGATCAGTGCAGTGTCGGCCACCATTGATTTGTCAGGTTGAAGCAGACGGGTGTAACGTCGACGTTTCACGCAACCGTCTCGAACGGTTCTTGTTCCGACATAGGAAAGTACACACTGATGGAGAATATTGTACAGGGTTGAAGAAATAAAAATTTCACAGGAAATATTTACAATGGGACAGAGGCAGGACTGACCCTTGTTAATCAACATCACATAAAATGGTACAAATTGTGGCGTCACAACTAGTGCGTGATCGCCCATTTGTCTATTAAAAGCTTTGCTTCAGAATGTATGTGGGCTGCAATGTAAGCCGGTAGAGTATGATACGGTCAGTAACGGACGAGTTGTGTCCTGCAGACTGACGTCACGACCATCTGTTGCAGCTGCACATGTGAAAGCAGTGAAGTAGCGCTGGCAAGCCACTTACTTTATACAAAATTAAAAATATTAATAACTAATAAAGGAATAACCTGAGGAACGTCATATTTGATCTACATCCTTCTGTTGTGAAAACAAACAATATGTCAAAGTCTGAGATCAAAAATAGTTGTATTTTGGAAGTTAGTAAAATTCCATAAAAAAACGTAATTTTCCGACAGTCAAGAATTTAAATAAATACAGTGATGTAATAATTCACCTTCAGTGACTATGTACGATGATCTGATAACACTTTCAGTGTTCATATATAAATTTGGAAAGATTTTAGTTTCACAAAACCTCTGTGACTTTTCCATAATAATAATTATAAGAATTCTAAGTAAATATGTGTACTGTGTGTTAGGGAGCGTGTGAATGAGAATGCTTGCGTGAGAGTATGTGGGACGTTCGGCATTATTAAAAATCATTCATGCAATTCTCTACAGGAACTGGCAAGTGTTCTGACTCTGTAACGTGGGAACGAATCCACTAGTGGTTCCCCTACTAGTGAATGTCGGATGTCCAAGCATGTATGCTTATGTATAAGACAGCCAGAACATTCGCGACTACATAATAAATTTCCAGATGTAGAGTAAAGCTTGTAGTTCATTTTGTTTTGTTTATTTAATTAGAGAGTTTTGTGTTACTTAATTTGATGACGTCAATGAGCCTAGAGAAGTGGTTGGTGCTTGCTAGATTTTGGCGCGAGCCGAGCCCTAGAAGTGAGTTCTCATTGGTCGTAAGTGCTGACAGTCAATGAGAAGCGAGACGGTTGGCCGCCTAGCGAGGAGATATAGTTTTGAGTGTGGGAGAGTGAGAGGGGAGCCGCGAGCTAGCTTTGATTGGAGGCGGTTATGCTGGATGTGACTTTTCGCATTATGTATAAGATGAAGTCTTGGGATGACTTCCGCGTTATGGTCCAGTGTTAATGGTATCTGGTAGTCATCAGAAACTGTTTATGAAAACTTTAGAGTGTTGTGATAATTCGTTCCGACGAAAATCACGAGTGAACTTTGAATTATATAGCGTGGCGGTACTGAGTAAATTCTTACTGAGTATTTTATGGCGAGCATAAACTTTTCCTAAAGACAACCACTGAATATCGTGTGCAGAAGTAATTGATCGATCATTGACTGTGTTACAAGTAATTGGTTTCGGAATTTGGGAAGATAAAAGTTCTGGCTGTTTTAGGTATGGTGATAACTGTGAGCAGAAACTTTAGTAATTTTCGTAATTGTGGGCTGATGATCTATTGAAGGTTTAAATTTGAACTTCATGTTTAAAGTACGAGTTACATCCCCTTTCCGAATCATTTCTTTAAAGTACATAGAAAATTTTCAGCAAGTTTTACTTATAGCGGCCTCCGGCGTGTAGCTATGAGGTTACAGTATCCTCAACAATGCTTTTCTGTGATCTCGCAAGTAGCTGCAGTCAGAGTTTACGTGCGAAGATCTACCGCTGTAAAGAGGTAGGTGAACAGAAATTATAAAAGAAATTGCATTGCAGTAGCAACGTATAATCCGTCGCAATTGGTGCATCGCACGCACGCGCGTAAAAAATCCGTCGCAAAATGGCCACCGTTGACGGCCGCGCAGTGCTGCGCTCGATCTATCAAGCTGTGAAACACGTGAAGTTTCCCTGACTGACGGATAGCAGCGATAGTGCGTCCAGTGTTCTACTGTAATTCCTCCACTGTGTGACCTTTGTTTGAGTACGCGTGACCTTTCAATGTGCCCCACAGGTGAAAATCAGGAGATCAGGTGCTCGAGATGGTCAGGAAATAGCACTGCTTCTGCTGACTGTCCTCTGCTCAGGAAATGTCTCACGCATCCACGACAAGGTTTCAAAACGATATGTGCCGTTGCTCTGTCTTGCTGAAAATATCCACTAATGGCACACGTAGCTCAGTCTTGCTCATAGAACACTATTAAGTTGCATAAAGGAAGTGAGTTGTATTTAACCTGATTACATCAGTGGATAACTGTCTCATTTAAAGACAATTGCCAACATAATAGTAATATCTTTTGGCTTTTCAATCTAAGTGACCTTGACTGTAGAATGTCTCTCTCAATCGTTCGATTCTCACAGCCCGCCTATTTCTCTTTTTCCGTACATTTATCTATTCATTCATCCCTCTAGCGATCACTGAGCAAGGTGGCGCAGCGATAAGGTATTCAGGAGGGCGGAGGTTAAAATCCCCGTCCGAGCATACAGATCTAGTTTTTCCGTTTGTTTACGTAAATAAACTGCGTAGCAGAATCAAAGGATCACTTTTACGAGAACTCATAATTATTTCCCATTGTGCTGCTTGAAATGTAGCTCAAAAGTGCCTACAACCTTCCTCTGTAATGATGAGAATGTCCAGAGCCTTGCGACATCACCCTCGAACTCGGCGCCGCTTCATGGAACAAGATGTCGACACTTGCGAAAAAAGGCAAGAGCTCAGTAGTTCATGTGAGGAGTAAGATGAGTTGATGGTGTCACATTGACACCAAATTTCACCGCAGTTGTGCTCAACACCACCGTGTCATGTGATGTGGAGGTCGTCGTACCCCTTCTTAACCACACCACTCCTTTTGACGCCGCCTCGATAGAAGTCAGAACCGCGAGCCCAAGCGTTGAAATCACGCAGTTTTCTTATTTGCGGCTGACGAAAACATTTCAGAAATACCGCCGCTCAGAAATGACACGAAAAGGCCTCAGGGCATGGCATAAAGGGCGTTAATGAACTACCCCTGCCCTTGAGACGTTGATGCCCACTTACTTCGCGGTCGAAAACGACATTTAACAGTGCGATGAACAACAGGATGAAGTTCTTGAAAATCTTTGACATTGTTGACACCCCATGGACGCTTCAACCCTTCTCTGAGGGCCTTGTGCGCAACCAACAAGGACGAACGTAATCCTTTGGAGTATACTGCGACTGTAGCTTTTGCTCTGGTATAGCTATAAGGGACCGTTCAAATCCGTTAAATGAAATTTGAATGTGATCTGAAGGAACAAATGGTGCTTATGCTTTTCCAGCACTCCTATTTTGCGCCCTTTGGTGGCGTGATAATGGAAGGGTATGACACTGACATATTGACACCTGCGTGAATAAAGCGGCAAAGGGTCCCTCCAAGACCCCCCATTTCGGTAACTCCCTCAGTGCCACCCGTCCACGTTGGTTGGGCACTTTAAAAAATGTATCCGTACAGAGAAAACCATTGGCGAGTCTCCTTGCCTGCAGGTAGGACACCAATCGACACCTCTCCGTTCCGGCATGCCTACTAGCAGGTAACCTAGGAATTTGTCACTTTTTTTTAGGTACAGGTGACAGTTATTGAGCTATATGAAATAAAATTGTCACAACTCCTGAACGGTTTGCGTTAATACTTTCAAACTGCGTTGTTGGCCGCGGGGCATGATGGGAATTAATATGCGCATGCGTTGTTGGCTTAGCGACGAATCTCACTTTCATTTGGATGGGGTCGTCAATAAGCAAAATTGGCGCATTTGGCTGAGAATCCACATTTCGCGGTCGAGAAGTTTCTTCACCCTCAATGGGCGACTGTGTGGTGTGCAAAGTCCAGTCACGGAATAATCGATGAAATATTCCTTGATGACACGGTGACTACCGAATGGTACGTGAAGATTTTGGAAGATGATTTCATCCTCTGAAGTGACCCTAATTTTGACAAGATGTGGTTCCTTCAAGACGAAGCTAGATCCCATTCAGGCAGGAGAGTGTTTGATATCCTGGAGGACCACTTTTGGGACCACACTCTAGCTCTGGAGTACCCAGAAGCCGCTAACATCGACCTCGATTGGCCACCATATTCTCGGGATCTGAACACATTCGACTCCTTTTTGTGGGGCATTATTAAAGACAAGGTGTACAGGAAAACCCCAAAACCGTTGCTGAGCTGGAAACAGCCATTCAGGAGGTCATCGACAGCATCGATGTTCCGACACTTCAGCGGGTCATGCAGAATTTCGCCATTCGTCTGCACCACATCATCGCCAATGATGGCAGGTATATCGAACATTTAATAACCTAACTCCGAGTATCTGTAGTGACGTTTATACGTTGGCTAAAGTGAGTGCCCGACGTAGTTCGCAAGAAATTTAAGTTTTCTTTTCCACATAGTTCAATAATTGTCGCCCTGCACATTTTTGAAGTGCTCAATAAAAGTGGCGAGGTTGCACTGACAGGTGCGTCGATACCTTGCTGTCTGAAGCGTCGCTGAGCCCAATGGTGAAGTTGAAGGGCGCCACTCTTTCGCTCCATTACAGAGAGGGAGCTTTTAGGAACCTTTACGCTAAATTTCAAAGTTATGCGTGTCAATGGGAAGTAATTATGTTGTTTCGAAAAGCGATCTTTTAATCGTGTTGATAAGAGTAGGCTAAGGCAAATATCAGGATGATTCGTTTGTAATAATCAGATCCGATTCCCTTTCCCGTCCTCTTACTGCTCAGTACTTCTGCTAATAACAGCGTCGTCGACGGACACTATGCTGTAATCTTTTGTCTATTTGTCTCTCTCTCCACCATCTCTCTCTCTCTCTCTCTCTCTCTCTCTCTCTCTCTCTCTCTCTGTCTGCGATCATTAACGCAAGGAAATACCTTGACGGCATACGCATAACGGAGTTATGGAGTTATTACTTGTTTAATAGCTTCTCGTAAGCTGTAACTTGCCTTGCTTGGTCGTTGCATCTGCTTTTAATGCCATCATGTGAAGACGTCCGACGGAGCGCGGCTCCAACATCAAAAGCAAGGCTTAATGATCGCAATTTACAGGGATGCGTAAGTGCTTGAGCTTTTCTTTCTACGAGATAACTGCTATATACGGCATTTAGCAACTACTACGTGCTCCCACTGTAACAATCTCCCTGCTCAGACACTGAAATCTTACACAAAGAATTACAGAACGTTTGCCTGGAAACGTAAGATCCTGCGTTCCATTACACTAAATGCAGTAAGTTTCATCTAAAGTAATATTAGCCACAATGGATGTCCTTCGACACTCTTGGACTGCAGTGTAAGAAAGAATTAATGAGTAGATGCAGCAGCCAATAATATTAAATTAATGGAACCTAATTTTCAATACCTGCTTCTTGTATTTAACCACCAATGTTCATTTATCGTGAGAAATTAAAATTTGTGTGAGACCAGACTCGAAATTGGACCTCCTGTTCATCGCCTTCAGTCAGCTGAATCCTCCGCCACTGTTACGTGCTCAGAGACTTTGCACGCAACACTAGCCCACAAATCTCGGATAAAATGATTTGGATTTTACAGGAACGTGATTGCAAATTATTATAAGCTTTTCGTAGTGCAACAACCACTTAGTTAATCACTGTACATCACTAACTTCCGGCTACTGAAAAATGTAATACTTGTGCACATCACTTCGCTGTATGGTGTCAACAACGCTACAATCAGCAGGGCTTACCTCCTGAATCGCCGATATCGCGAGCTCCAAGCAATCCACGAAATTGTTTCAACGTTGAGAGCTTTCTGCCAGTCAGCCATGAGGTGCAGGATTACTGGATTTTCGTTCAAACTTGGGTATTCTTTTAGGCATTACGTAGAAACATTTATCTGCTAAGTATTGCTGTGTGGTACTACTTTTTGCATTCTTACACTACTGGCCATTACAATTGTTGCACCACGAAGATGACATGTGACAGACGCGAAATTCAACCGACAGGAAGAAGATGCTCTGATATACAGATGATTAGCTTTTCAGAGCATTCACACAAAGTTGGCGCCGGTGGCGACACCTACAACGTGCTGACATCAGGAAAGTTTCCCACCGGTTTCTCATACACAAACAGCAGTTGACCGGCGTTGCCTGGTGAAACGTTGTTGTGATGCCTCGTGTAAGGAGGAGAAATGCGTACCATCACGTTTCCGACTTTGATAAAGGTCGGATTGTAGCCTGTCGCGATTGTGGTTTATCGTATCGCAACATTGCTGCTCGCGTTGGTCGAGATTCGATGACTGTTAGCAGAATATGGAATCGATGGGTTCAGGAGGGAAGTACGGAACGCCGGGCTGGATCCCAACGGCCTCGTATCACTAGCAGTCGAGATGACAGGTATCTTATCCGCATGACTGTAACGGATCGTGCAGCCACGCCTCGATCCCTGAGTCAACAGACGGGGACGTTTCCAAGACAACAACCATCTGCACGAACAGTTCGACGACGTTTGCAGCAACATGGACTATCAGCTCGGAAACCATGGCTGCGGTTACCCTTGACGCTGCATCACAGACAGGAGCGCCTGCGGTGGTGTACTCAACGATGAACCTGGGGGCACGAAATGGCAAACCGTGATTTTTTGGGATGAATCCAGGTTCTGCTTACAGCATCATCATGGTCGCATCCGTGTTTGGCGACATCGCGGTGAATGCACATTGGAAACGTGTATTCGTCATCGCCATACTGGCGTATCACCCGGCGTGATGGTATGGGACGCCATTGGTAACACGTCTCGGTCACCTCTTGTTCGCACTGACGGCACTTTGAACAGTGGACGTTACATTTCAGATGTGTTACTACCCGTGGCTCTACCCTTCATTCGATCCCTGCGAAACCCTACATTTCAGTAGCATAATGCACGATCGCATATTGCAGGTCCTGTACGGGCCTTTCTGGACACAGAAAATGTTCGTCCGACTGTTGCCCTAGCCAGCACATTCTCCAGATCTCTCACCAATTGAAAACGTCTGGTCAATGGTGGCCGAGCAACTGGCTCGTCACAATACGCCACTCACTACTCTTGATGAACTGTGGTATCGTCTTGAAGCTGTATGGGCACCTGTACCTGTACACGCCATCCAAGCTCTGTTTGACTCAATGTCCAGGCGTATGAAGGCTGTTATTACGGCCAGAGGTCGTTGTCCTGGGTACTGGTTTTTCAGGTTCTATGCACCCAAATTGCGTGAAAATGTATTCACATGTCAGTTCTAGTATAATATATTTGTCCAATGAATACCCGTTTGTCATCTGCATTTCTTTTTGGCGTAGCAATTTTAATGGCCGGTAGTGTTTCTTCAGCTAAATGTTACTGGGAGAATGTCAAGTCAGAGCAAAGTTTCAAACACTCTGGCAAGTCAAGCAGTCTCCAATCTCAACGTTTAGAAAGCACTGTGAATCTACACTACAGCCCACTCCGAGTGGACTGGGATATACCGGTGCCTGTAATTAAAGAGCAGCTGCTCACAGAGGTCTTGTGTGCGATGTAATTATTGTATGGTAGCGAAACTTGGTAGTTATATTAACACGTTCATCATAACCGATTTACGCTGTAAAAAGAATTAGTTCTACTGTTGGCCACTAGGTACAAATCTGGGCCTATGAATGCAAGAAAGACGAATAGAAGCGTTTCACATGTAATGGCTTAGGAACGCAACGCGCACAGAAATCGTCAGACGAAGTTAGAAAGGCATAATGTTGGTTTCCATAGCTTACAGAAAGATTCATACCTAAAGGCTGGAAAATTGCTCAAGTCACATCAATATCCAAAAATTAATCACCGCTTACACGACATGCTGCAGCCGTAAAATGATGTGATCAACAGTTGCTCGCAATTCCGGTGGAATTTGAGCAATGTATTCCTGTATTCTGGCCTTTAAATGGGGTAGAACCAAATGTGTCCCTGGGAAATCCGTTCTTTTAGATATTCCCAGAGCCGAAACTCACAAGGATTCAGATCAGCTGATATTTCAGCTGATCCATCTGCTAAACCTTTGGGGATTACAAGTTCGTGGAATGTGGCATCAAGCAGATGTTTCACTGGGGAAGCGACATAAGGTGTTGTCCCGTCTTGCATTAAAACAGTGATTTCCACACAGTTGAGCTCTTTCAAAGTAGGGATCTCATGCCTCACAAGGAGGTCTCGATAACTTGCAGGCGTCATGGCACACCTGACAAGTCCTCTGGCTGTATTCTCTTAAAAAAAGAACGGACCGAGGATAAAGGTGCTTGTGAGTCCACATCATACGGTTACATACGATGAGTGTAATGGCTCTTCGCGCCCAAGACACGATTTAACGGTACCCCGAGAGCAGCAGTTCTATGTATTCACTACATCATGTTGTATAAACTGTGTCTCGTCATTCAGTAGACTATTGCCCGTCCACATGTCATCGATCAATGACAGAAACCGAAGACCAAATTCAGAACGTTGCTGCGGATCATCAGGTTTGACGTGCTGCACCGTCTGGATCTTGTACGTGTACCAGTTTAAAAAGAGCGCATACCTGTCAGTTCTGTTGATTGTGGCACGCACTATTCTAGTTACGCTGCACAGTCACTGGCACTACCCGAGGCATGTGCTGAGTGGCCAGTTACAGCAACACCATCTTCATGAATAACCGTTAAAATTCATTTGGAAAACCTCCAGCTCTCTTTTATTTTGTACAGTGTTACTAGTTTCGTACATAGTAAATTTTCGAGCTACCATGTACAAATGGCAGGAATGTTATTATGGTATAACATTCCTGCCATTTATTACTGCTAAACTTAAAAATGGTCTACAACCAAAACTAACAGCACTGTACAAAACAAAAGACAGCTGAAGTTCACCATGAATTTTAAAGATTATTTAGCAGCTGACATTTCCCACCAACGTGCAGCAACAACAAATGTAGTGGGAAGAGGTAGAAGGCACTATATTAAAACTCGTCCAAGCTTTCCAAGTGATTTATTGTTACCAACTACAGTGCCCCCATTTCTCTCGGTCTGCATTACTGGGTCCTGCAATGCTGAGGTCACCACTTCATTGTCTGCAAAACGGTTTGGCGCGGAATGGCTGCCTCAGCGACCTATGCACGCACTGTGTGTCAGCCTTGTACACCAGTGGGGTTGTGGCGTCGTCAGGATGCTGGCAGTTTACTCGGCGGTCTGCATCCCTGCTGACTCAGCGCCGCTTGGTGTGAGCCGTAGGCTGCCAGATGCGTGCTTCTCGTCAGCATGGCTGAGATTGTGGCGACAACAGGTGCCCGCGATTCGGCATTCGAATCTGTGGCCCTCACCTCGGGATGCCTCCGGCGTGTGTTGGAAACCAGGATGCCTGCCCGTGGTAGCGAGCAGTGGAGTGGGCCGCCGCTGGATGGCTACGGACCCAGCGTCAGCCTCACAGGGTCGAACCAGTAACCCGCCATGGACTGGAACGCTGGCGCCCCATCTGCTGCTGCATGTGGCTGGTGGTATGACACGCCCTGCCGTCCAGGAGAGCTGCCACACTTGAATGAACCTCGTTAAAAACCCGCACCGATTTATACGCGGCTGGGCGCCTCTGTTTTGCCATACGCGCCACTTTACGTCACGTTCACATAACACACTAGGTTGGCCAGTGGGCCCCTTTTGCCTGTGATTTGCGACATGCAAAACTACTACGTACACTCTTTCAGCAATTTGACAGCCCTGTGGCCTCTAATTCTGCTTCGCAACTGTTGGTATGCGTAACTCACTACAATCCATAGCGCACCTGGCTGTAACTTGTGTTCAGAATATTGCACAAAACGAACTTTCCCTATAACAGTGGTCAAAATTCGCTTCGCTACTAGTTTCGGTGAAATGCTTGGTAATAGTTTGATAGTAGCGAAGCGAATTATGCAATATAAAGGACAGCTGAAAGTCCACCATGTATTTTAACTATCAGATCACGGTTCTACACAAAGATAAACGTTTCTAGGTCATGGGACCCCGATTCTACGCTCGTTAACAGCTGAAACAAGAATCAGTCATCTGTTGCTTCGGATTTTAAAAAATCGTAAAATTACTGGACCAAATTAAATACAAACTGTATAATTGTACTTCCTGACACTGGTGCTACACAGTGTTGCCACAGGCTGAGTGCTATGTTACAACATCGTCGAAACTAAGATACAAATGCTAACCTATTTTGGAACTTAAACGAATACTTGTTCTATAATTTAAGCGATATCTGGATTGCACGGCCCTAATGATTGTTAATGAGAAGTTTCAGTGCCTTGAATGGTTCATCCACGCCAAAGATAAGACACAGTCTGATAGTTAGATGAAACGAAACACTCAAACCAGATATCTACATCTACATCCATACTCCGCAAGCCACCTGACGGTGGCCTCTATCGATTTTCCTTTCTATTCCAGTCTTGTATTATTCGTGGAAAGAAAGATTGTCGATATGCCTCTGTGTGGCTCTAATCTCTCTGATTTTTTCATCATGGTCTCTTCGCGAGATATATATAGGAGGGAGCAATATACTGCTTGTCTCCTCGGTGAAGGTATATTCTCGAAACTTCAACAAAAGCCCGTGCCGAGCTACTGAGCGTCTCTTTTGCAGTCTTCCACTGGAGTTTATCTATCATCTCCTTTAGGCTTTTGCGACTACGAAATGATCCCGTAACGAAGCGCGCTGCTCTCCGTTGGATCTTCTCTCTCTCTTCTATCAACCCAGTCTGGTACGGATCCCACACCGGTGAGCAGTATTCAAGCAGTGGGCGAACAAGTGTACTTCCTTTGTTTTCGGACTGCCTTTCCTTAGGATTCTTCCAATGAATCTCAGTCTGGCATCTGCTTCACCGACGATTAATTTTATATGGTCATTCCATTTTAATTCACTCCTAATGCCTACTCCAAGATAATTTATGGAATTAACTGCTTCCAGTTTCTGACCTGCTATATTGTAGCTAAATGATAAAGGATCTTTCTTTCTTTGTATTCGCAGCACATTACACTTGTCTACATTGAGATTCAATTGCCATTCCCTGCACCATGCGTCAATTCGTTGCAGATCCTCCTGCATTTAAGTACAATTTTAAATTGTTACAACCTCTCAATATACTACAGCATCATCCGCAAAAAGCCTCAGTGAACTTCTGATGTTATCCACAAGGTCATTTATATATACTGTGAATAGCAACGGTCCGAGGACACTCCCCTGCGGCACACCTGAAATCACTCTTACTTCGGAAGACTTCTCTCCAGTGAGAATGACATGCTGCTTTCTGTTATCTAAGAACTCTTCAATCCAATCACACAATTGGTCTGATAGTCCATACGCTCTTATTTTGTTCGTTAAATGACCATCTTAACATAAGAAAGTGGTACAAGAACAGCATGAATGAGCCGGTCAGGATGTAATGCATCATTTAAAGGGCGAGTGAATCTCAAAGAGAACGCGGAAGTGTGGGCTTCCACCGCTCATCTCGCAAGTCCTCTCTGCGGCCTCATATAAACTCCAAATCTCTAGAGCAATCGTGCACAGAGTCCTTCGCAAATGTTTACCATTGTACCTGTACCGATGGCAACTGTTGTAAGCGTTTGAACTCTGTAACAACCTACAACAAATGCAGTGCTGTAGATATTTATAACGCGGTATCGACGTCGCCTTAGTTGACCGCACTCGGTGCTATGGACGCCTCTCTCATCCCCCGCCGGCCGCGGTGGCCGTGCGGTTCTAGGCGCTGCAGTCCGGAACCGCGGGACTGCTGCGGTCGCAGGTTCGAATCCTGCCTCGGGCATGGATGTGTGTGATGTCCTTAGGTTAGTTAGGTTTAAGTAGTTCTAAGTTCTAGGGGACTGATGACCTAAGATGTTAAGTCCCATAGTGCTCAGAGCCATTTGAACCATTTTTCTCATCCCCCTCAGAAGACATTTACGTCTGCAGTCTCGAGTCGCTGCTAGAGAGCGCTCGCCAGACGTCACCAGGTAGCGAGTGCTACACGCGCCGGGGGAGGGCGTGGTATTCGCGTCACCGCACGACCTGCAACTGCGGTTGCCGAGCCGTGCACGGCTGGTGCTCATGCCGTTTATTGTTTGTCATCTTCTTTTACGGTACTGCCGCCTCGTTTTCTTAATACATTCACTGGCTTCGCTGACTTCTGCCTTACTTGCCCGTGAGTGGCAGCAGCAGCGCTTATCGATAAGTGCACTGTCATACCATTTCTGGAGCGACTGATAATATGCGGGTCGTCGTGTGTTGGGAGGTCAGTTGGACCAGGAGGGCGGTCGGTATGCAGCAGCAGTGCAGTTGGGGACGGAGCCCCAGTAAGGTCCACACAGCCAGTACCAGTGGGGAAGACTGCTGGTTGATCGTTCGGTCGGTCGTCTCATCAGCCGACGTCTGTTTGGTCCTTTGACCGTTTCTGGCGTCGTGGCAGTCGGTCGGTTGGCGCAGAGCAGCGAGGAGGTCCCAGTCGCACGGCGTCGGGCTGGAGCCACTGGCGGCGTGCACGAGCGGTTGGAGTGGTTGTAAGCTCCCCCTCACTTATCGCCCTTAATGACAGTGAAAAATTAATCCGCGTGCACCTAATGGAAATTTGGGAAAAGCAATCGTCACCGAAGTTAATTTGTCGGTAAAGAGGGAGGAAAGGGTTACATCTAAATGAAAAGAAAAATGCAAATGAAACTGATGGAAATTAATTTTGAGAAAAGGGTAAAATTAATAAAGAAAGTAAATGTGTGGCCGTTACGTTAACAGTTAATTGGCCTTAATTAGATATTTGAGATTTGGGGAAAATTACGGTCGCCAGTCCTATGGACAACTACTATAATAACTGAAAATGAAAGATTAATGCACATATAATTAGCACTAAAAGCGTGGCAACTGAAGGTTGACACGTGCTGTGTGAAAACTGAATGTTTGTCAGAAGTAATAAATTTCGCTACACTCTGACTTCATTTATCAAAAGAATTAATAAAACCGGAAAATTCAAATTTAGGGACTGAAATTAATAGTGAACTTTGTTCCTGAAGCACTACGAAATTCAGTAAAATAAGGTTAGTCTTGGGCTACCTCAACAATCATTTCAAAAGCTACTTGAATCTACACAATTTAGAAATAAGAGATTTAACTTTGAACCTGAATTAAATGATTCTGAACAATTAACAATAGTAAAATTTAGTACATATCAAGCTGAGCTGCAGTCACAGGTAAGCTAAAATATGGTAACAAAACTCGCACTCTTAATTTGTGCTTGTGTAATCTAAATATTGTAGCCAGCTATGAGTACTTTAACTGAACTTTGAAATTAACACAGTGAAATGAAATGATATTACTTTAATGCTGGCGTTTCAATTTCAACGACACTCGGGTTCATTCCGGAAAAGGAAGGGATCTTGCTTGGTAATGCAATTGGGACAATGAGCAACAAATGTTCATGCTAAGTTGCTGTAATTTTAGTTATGAAAATGGAACAGTTTGAAAAGCTGAGGTCTGCCATACAGTTCTAAAACTTTACGTGCTACCAGTCTTCCTTGTTGGTTGATTGAAGGTTTGAAGTCGTCGATCGAGGAGGTGGCGACAGTCACTCATTGTCGGCCGTCGCTGTTGCAGAAGCTGGATGTTGGCGCGCCTTCTTCTCGACACGGTCTCCAGCCGAAACGGGCTCTTGATGTGTGCCAGCTAACGCTTCCCGTCCGCGACACCATGTCAGAAACTAACATAGCAAGTCGAGCGCAATTACATGCTGCCAAACCCCGAAAGCGCGGCAACTCGCGGGAGCATCACACAACACACCTGCTCCACCGCCCTCCTCCAGCCAGACTCAGCTCTGCCCGCGCTCCACGCGGCAGAGTTCAAACTACCAAAAATCCTAAACACTCTGGTTCTCCACACGACCTATCGATGTATTCGTTCGATAGGATAGTTTTCCCTAGGCCAGACCCAGCGTAAAATACATATAATATTCACAAAACAAACCAATTATACATCGACATAAATGCATATATATATATATATATATATATATATATATATATATATATATATATATATATATACAAATAGAAAAACAATTACAATACACAAAGATACAGAAATGTTATATCTTCAGGTAACAAAATAAGGAAAAATATTCGCAGTGCAATAGATGGAAATAGGAGGATATGCATTTCCGGCGTTACATGGTGAGGCGCTTCTTGCGAGGGTTACGAAGTTCGTCGCCCACCGTTGTTGGACTCTAAAGCTGAGTTCTCACTCAATTTACTGTCAAGCCTCAACTGCTATCACTTCTCTTCGTTTGATTCTGGTTGTTGCCTTCTGCGAGATTCGCGCAAGCAACAACGTAAGTGCATTGAAGCCAGCTAGAATTGCAGCCGTGTACTTGGATGGAGTTTAACCTAATTTAATTCACTCCTTCGTTAGTGAAGTGTACCAGCGGCATCTTCTGCCTTGTGCCCATTAGGGTTCCGGTTACCTGCCCTGGGAGTTGACGTAAGTTTTGGCGGTGTATTTTCCTCGTCGTGTTGTTGCTGTCCAGCACGGCGTGTAGATCGACGGCTGAGGTGTGTTGGCAGTTTTGGGGTGTTTATTCTGACTTGGCTGGATTGGGCACCAGTATCCAGAACGTTGAGCTGTTGACGTCTTGTTGTCGTTTTGCTCGTCGAGTGGAGCAGAAATAATTTGGTTGGCTGGTTTGTCGGCTGGCCTTCGGATGAGTTACCTTCCGATTAAGAGGTTGTCGGTCTGGATGCCTGTCTCACCTAAATGTGCGTTAGTGCTACCTTCCCAGCCCGATCCTTGGAAACTTCTGAGTGCCGCTCTTTGTGTTTTACATAGTGATTTACTTGTAGTTTTAAGTACTCTGTGTGGCTTTCAGCCGAGTTTTGGCTTATTAAAATTGTACGCTTTTTTCTCTTTACGCCTTAAGCCGTGAAATTGTTTTCTCCATGATGTGTCGCCTTTAGCCGAGTTTTAATCTCTCTTAAATTAAAATTACAAAGTTTTTGTCATGCCCTTAGGTCATAAGATTGTTATTCTTTAGTATGTGGCCTTCAGCCGAGTTTAATCTCTCTTAAATTAAAAATTAAAAATTTTGTGTTGCCCTTAAGTCATAAGATTGTTATTCTTTAGTACGTAGTCTTCAGCCGAGTTTTAATCTCTCTTAAACTAAAAATTTAAAATCTTGGTCTTGCCTTAAGTTATAACATCGTTATTCATTAGTACGAGGCCGTCAGCCGAATTTGCATGGAATGTTTTAAGCTAAGGCCCGCAGTCTGTTAAATTGATAGCCTTCTTCCTAGGCTTTAAGCCGTTAAATTGTTTGGTTGATATGCGGCCTTCAGCTGGGTTTCAGTCTATTTACAAGTAACACTGAAAAATCTTTGTTGTGTCCTTAAGCTGTAACACTGTTCTTCCTTAATGTGTGGCCTTCAGCCTATTTTTATTGAAGTAAAAAAAAATTTTGAAAGATTGAAACTTGCAGAAGAGCTCCTGTACCTCAATTCCTTGCTTAGGCCTTAGGTCCTAGGTGTTCGTATGTGGCTTTCAGCCGATTTGAATCAAATCAAAGGAGCTCTTTCGTTAAAACCTTGAGAGTTTTTAATTCTTGCTTATGTTATTGTGGTTTTAACTAATAAAATTTATACGTTGAGTGTAACTGACAGCAACTTATTTTGGCCCCTTTCCACAAATATAACCTCACCCGCTCTGTCCTGCTAGTCCAGGGATTTCAGTTGCACCGCGCGTCGTTTTAATCCATCGCCACATATTACCTCATATTTTCCTCAGATTAACTTCAGATGATCGTCAGACTATTCTCCGTCCACACCGAGCGCACGAACGACAGTGCAAAAAAAAAAAATGGTTCGAATCGCTCTGAGCACTATGGGACTTAACATCTGTGGTCATCACTCCCCTAGAACTTAGAACTACTTAAACCTAACCTAAGGACATCACACACATCCATGCCAGAGGCAGGATTCGAACCTTCGACGGTAGCAGTCGAACGACAGTGCAGTGAGATCGTTCAAACGTAGGACGAAGTCAGTGAAACTACACGAATCCTGCTCGATGCTAGTGCTATTGCTGCTGGAGTGTTCATTGACAACCAGTACTAGTTGGACAGGGAGGGAGACGCCAAGAAAGTAAAGCATACAAAGTTACGAACGTTTTCTATCGAATATAATGTACACTCCTGGAAATGGAAAAAAGAACACATTGACACCGGTGTGTCAGACCCACCATACTTGCTCCGGACACTGCGAGAGGGCTGTACAAGCAATGATCACACGCACGGCACAGCGGACACACCAGGAACCGCGGTGTTGGCCGTCGAATGGCGCTAGCTGCGCAGCATTTGTGCACCGCCGCCGTCAGTGTCAGCCAGTTTGCCGTGGCATACGGAGCTCCATCGCAGTCTTTAACACTGGTAGCATGCCGCGACAGCGTGGACGTGAACCGTATATGCAGTTGACAGACTTTGAGCGAGGGCGTATAGTGGGCATGTGGGAGGCCGGGTGGACGTACCGCCGAATTGCTCAACACGTGGGGCGTGAGGTCTCCACAGTACATCGATGTTGTCGCCAGTGGTCGGCGGAAGGTGCACGTGCCCGTCGACCTGGGACCGGACCGCAGCGACGCACGGATGCACGCCAAGACCGTAGGATCCTACGCAGTGCCGTAGGGGACCGCACCGCCACTTCCCAGCAAATTAGGGACACTGTTGCTCCTGGGGTATCGGCGAGGACCATTCGCAACCGTCTCCATGAAGCTGGGCTACGGTCCCGCACACCGTTAGGCCGTCTTCCGCTCACGCCCCAACATCGTGCAGCCCGCCTCCAGTGGTGTCGCGACAGGCGTGAATGGAGGGACGAATGGAGACGTGTCGTCTTCAGCGATGAGAGTCGCTTCTGCCTTGGTGCCAATGATGGTCGTATGCGTGTTTGGCGCCGTGCAGGTGAGCGCCACAATCAGGACTGCATACGACCGAGGCACACAGGGCCAACACCCGGCATCATGGTGTGGGGAGCGATCTCCTACACTGGCCGTACACCACTGGTGATCGTCGAGGGGACACTGAATAGTGCACGGTACATCCAAACCGTCATCGAACCCATCGTTCTACCATTCCTAGACCGGCAAGGGAACTTGCTGTTCCAACAGGACAATGCACGTCCGCATGTATCCCGTGCCACCCAACGTGCTCTAGAAGGTGTAAGTCAACTACCCTGGCCAGCAAGATCTCCGGATCTGTCCCCCATTGAGCATGTTTGGGACTGGATGAAGCGTCGTCTCACGCGGTCTGCACGTCCAGCACGAACGCTGGTCCAACTGAGGCGCCAGGTGGAAATGGCATGGCAAGCCGTTCCACAGGACTACATCCAGCATCTCTACGATCGTCTCCATGGGAGAATAGCAGCCTGCATTGCTGCGAAAGGTGGATATACACTGTACTAGTGCCGACATTGTGCATGCTCTGTTGCCTGTGTCTATGTGCCTGTGGTTCTGTCAGTGTGATCATGTGATGTATCTGACCCCAGGAATGTGTCAATAAAGTTTCCCCTTCCTGGGACAATGAATTCACGGTGTTCTTATTTCAATTTCCAGGAGTGTATATAAATACAATTACGTTGGAATCTTTCTGCATCGTCTGATGTGTTCTACAGCGTTCAGTCACCCCATTATACAGACCGACACAACACTTAAGCATCTGACACGTTCACGCCGGCGCTGACTCCTGCTGTGGGACGGCGTGTGTATCATGCTTTCCTTCATCCCGCGGCACTGCCTTTCCGGTTTCAAATGCACTAGTCCACTATTTTAATGTACTTACCTTATATTCTGAAAGTGGCGTAAGTCCTCTCTTTTGAAAATAACGTGAGGTCACGTAAAATAATTTACTCTAAGCGAGCCGTGGGGGAGTCGTTGCGCCAGTGATTCTCTTATTTTGTAGGGGCGGTAATCCCGTTCATTCTGTATGCGCGTTTTCCTCTTCTGGCCTCTATTTAAGCGCGGCGCTTCCGGCTACGGTTCTCTTGGTTTTCCGCTCTGGGGTCCCAGTGGCCGTGCTTGCCCGTTGCTTGGGCATATGTTGTGTTGACGAGTCTTGGAGTGACCGTTACCGAGGAGCGTTGGTTGCTCGAGGTGCTGAGTTATGGTTTGAGGAGTGTGTTGGCGGCGGGCTGGTGGTGATGGTCTGCAATGCACAAGCAAGTGTGTATATTGTACTACCTGTACTACCTATGTATGCTGTGTGGATTCTCGTCGTTTGCTGCTACTAACGGTGGGCATCTGCTATTTCTTTGAAGTTGTGTTTTGTGATCAATCTGATCGTAATTTGTCTTCACAGCCGGAAACAGTGATCTGTATGTGATTATCCCCACCGTGGCGGGAAAAGGCAATTCACTCTTGGTTCCGTTATATGTTGAGTAGTGGTGTTAAGAGTGTAAAGCACTGCTCAGTGACGGAAGCACTAGACTGTTAGAAGAAAGGCGAAGGCACCAGAGAGGTAGTACTGATGTTGCGGCTGATGATGGGAGCGAGACTGAAGGAAAGTCAATACGCGTTCATGGGATTTGTCTACACGCAAAAAGCGTTCAACTGTGTCATATGATGTAAGATGTTCAAAATTCTGAACCAAATAGGGGTAATACATGGGGGGAGGGTAATATACAATACGTACAAGAATCAAGAGGGAACAAGAAAAGGGGAAGGTCAAGGACACAGTTCTCAGATTAAAGAGGGTGTAAGAAATAGATTAAGTCTTCCGCCCCTACTACTCAATCTATACGTCAAAGAAACATTGACATAAATAAAAGTTCAAGAGTGGGATTAAGATTCACGGTGAAAGGATATAAATGACAATATTCGCTGATGACACTGCTATCCTCAGTGAATGGAATGAACAGTCTGACGAGTACAGAACATGGACTAATAGTAAATCGAACAAAGACGAGACTAATGAGAAGTAGCAGAATTGAAAACAGCCAGGGGCTTAACATCAGAACGGGAATCACGGAATAGACAGAGGCAGCAAAATAATCAATGACGGACGGAGCAAGGAAGTCATTAAAAGCAGGCTACCACTAGCAAAGAGAGCATTCCTGGCCAAGAGAAGTGTAATAGTATCAAACACAGGGCTTAATTTGATGTAGAAATTCTTGACAATCTATGTTTCCAGCACAGCAGTGTACGGTAGTGAAACATGGACCGTGGGGAAACTGTAAAAAGAAGAGAATCGAAATGTTTGAGATGTGGTGCTACAGAAGGATGCAGAAAATGAGGAGGACTGATAAGAAGCGCACAGAAGCACACTGTTTTACAAACAGCGGTACGGCCTGCAAGAAGGTACGGTACCAGACGTGCGTCCCGGAGTTGAGGCACGGCGTTCAGGAACACCTGCTACGACGATCACCAAATAAACGAAGTGAACTCGTGTCATAATTACGTTTTACCACCAACGAGGGGCAGGAAAATACACATTCTTTTCAGTTGTGTGGCTACGTGTCGAACAAGACAAACAGTCTGCATAAGATTCAAATTGGTCTTCAGGCCTCCTTCAAAAGTCCGGCTGTTACTGATATCAGATAAAACTGCTGCGTGTCTCAGAACCAGTGGAATATGAGTGAGGATAATTTTGCACCAAACAATGCGCACTATGGAACAACTCAGGAAGAAGCATAAGAGACGTTTTCGCTTACGCTGTCCTCAAAAATCCACTTTAGCTGCACATCGCCTAGAAAATGATCACCAGCTCAAATTTGTAGAAAGTAACAGCCTCTGGGAGGGTGCAGTTAAAGAAACCATTGAAAGAAATATCATTGAAAACACTCTTAATAAAGACGGCGCGGCATCGAATACAGCAATGACGAATTTGAAGAGGGCGCATCGAAAGCTGAGTCAACTTACGTCAATATGTGGCGATTCCACATGCATCAGTGACCTCACAGCCAGCAGCTATTGTATATGTTGCGGTGTGAAGTCGAGCGCCGGCACGCCAATCGGGAAGGAGACAGCAGAGATAGCTGTGAAGCAGACGTCAGCCAATTGCACGCTGACTGTTCCTGTTGTGGACTGGCAAGACAGCCAATCCACTAGGACGGGAGGCCGAAGGGCACGCGTTTAAGCTCACGCAGGATGGCGTGAGGTCTGGAAAATGACAAGGTCTTTAGAGTAGCAAAAATAGTACGTAGCTTCTGGAATACTTAACTTTAATCCATAATTGCTGAACATCGGTCTGACGGTACATGCATCACATGATAAATAGCAATTGATAATGGCGCCTTGCTAGGTCGTAGCAAATGGCGTAGCTGAAGGCTATGCTAACTATCGTCTCGGCAAATGAGAGCGTAATTTGTCAGTGAACCATCGCTAGCAAAGTCGGCTGTACAACTGGGGCGAGTGCTAGGAAGTCTCTCTAGACCTGCCGTGTGGCGGCGCTCGGTCTGCAATCACTGATAGTGGCGACACGCGGGTCCGACGTATACTAACGGACCGCGGCCGATTTAAAGGCTACCACCTAGCAAGTGTGGTGTCTGGCGGTGACACCACAGTTCCCTCTTCAGGACATTACTACAACAGTGGCTTCTATGCAAAGAGAACATAAGCGCCGCAGCTCAGTCGAATAGAAGCTTCAAGACTAGCGACCTGAATAGAAGCGTCAACGGTATTGCTTCACTTGTATTAGAATTGTTATACTGAAGAAGCTTGTTCATTTCTCCTTGCAACACGTTTATGTGATTCTCAGAATTAAGTATTGTCAGTTACTTTTTTTGTAATAAAACTGATTAATTCGATTTATTTGAATTGTTGTCTAGCAGTCCGAGAAAGCAGGTTTCCTAGACACCTGACATTTGACGATTAGGCAGGATTCAACAGTATACGTTTTATTTAGTTATCGTTTATTTAGCATGACCAGATAAGAGCCTTAAAGCCCTCTCTTACATCAGACCAGGTACATGCGCAAGAAACATTACAAAAATCCACAAAACAATAATTAGTATTAATAACAAGAACAACAATAATAATAAGAAGAATAACAACCTGCTTCTGGGGCCAAGGCCAGGTCAACATCGTACATGGTACATGGTAGTGAACCGGAAATACCCAGCGACTGGCAAAAAGTACACAATACATTTAGCGGATTCGCCCATGTGTCAGCAATGCTTCATGCTGGACATGGACGACCACCGGCTGGTCTGCGGCGAGGCGTTGGCTGTCTCGTCTCCAGCAAGGAAGATAACAGCGTTCATGCAGCGCACGATATATGCAGCAATATCTTACGTCATAGTATTTTTTTCCAGAGGAAACGTATTTTCCGCGTCATAAGACGAACGCAGTGGCGTGGATCACAGGTATGACGGTCCATTACATGTATAGAGACACACGTCTGAGCGTACTGGATTACTGGAAATACTTGCAAGATGGCGGCATAAAACTGTTACGGCTACGAAAGTACAAGGACTGGTATGCAAATTTCCCAGGAACGGATCTTGCAGACACGCCATACACTTGGGCTGTGCCGGGCGCGCAAAGATGAGCGGTGGTGCTGTCGTTGTGGAACCGACCAAGTAAAGTGATCCGCTAAGGAAAACTATGCGAGTATGCGACGCAGGAAGAACTAACACTTGCACAGTTAGCAAAGGAATGTTTCTTTCAATTTTGTTTTAATATCTATAAACACATTTTTAAGGGATCTGGAGGTAGCCCCACTTTCACTTTTTTGTTATTTCAAGCTGCATTCTAGGACGGCAGCGAGGTTCCTTCCAGGACAGTTATAATGTAAACGAACGTACTATGTTTTTGCGAATGATAAAGTTTTCTGTCTCTCCTGCCTTCCGTAAAACAAAATAAAAAATAAATAAATAAAAAAAGTCGGTAGAACACTTGCCCGCAAAACGCGAAGGTTCAGAGTTCGACTCTCGGTCCGGCTTTTTAAATAAATAAATAATAAAAAAAAGATCGCTAAAGCGCGTTTGTGCGGTGGCACTCGACCCGAGGGTAAACCAATTCGAATACTGTTGAGGGAAAAATTATTTTGCAATTATTTGATCGGCAACGGGTGGAGATGTGATGGCGTGAAGTTCATGACCACTAGACATTGCGCGAATGTCCTTGTTTAAACACCAAATCTCTCCGCAGTGACTCATGAAATGAGGGCTTTTGACACTGTCGGGGCTTTACGGCCCCCTTGGTGCTATCGGGTTTCAGTCTCTTTCTTCTCTCATCGTCATACAACACAAACAATACACTATACACACACACACACAAACACACACACAATATATGCATGTAGTTTTACAAAAAGTTGCAATGGAGCACGTTGCAAATAAACAAACAATAACAACATTTGGTTTTAATAATAAAGAACGACATTAAGATAACATTGATTTGTTTAGCACATTAGAAGCTGTGTTTAGTCTTGTCAGGAGGGGGGGGGGGGGGGGGGGCTAATGCAAGAGGCAACAGCATAATTTCATTTAGAGAAATCTGTAATCCCGGGGGAGATAACTGTTTTGGGGATGGGAGTGTTGAGGTCTATGAGCTGCAGAGATGTGTATGGAAGAGATAGGTACTGTGACAGAATGTGTGCCGTACACTCTTTTGAAACTGACATGAATTTAATGTCTCTGGTATTTTGAGGAAGATTGTTCCAATGTCTGCTTCCTGATATAGAGAATTATTTTCTGAAGGTCGCTATGTTACGTAACGGTACCGAGAGTATTTCACTTCGTTAAGAACGATTAGCTCTGCTGTGCTGTTCAGACAGTATTGTAGGAGTTGAAGACAAATAGGGAACACAAAGATAAAGACGACGGAAGAGCAAACACAGTGTATGATTGTTTCAACGCTAATCGGCACGGAGCCATGATAACTGTTCGTAGACGGGAGCGATACGATCGAAATACCGTCCGTCACACATGCATAGCTCCCAGGGAGTCATCGAGAGTTCCAGCTTTTTCATCCAGCGAGAGTTGTCATATGGAAGTCCTTAGAGAATAGTCCAAACGTAATCAAGTATGGAGTTAGGGGAGATCCTTCTTTATATTTTCGTAGTGAATAACGTGAAGCCGATACCTTTTTACAGATGGCAGTTGTGCGTCTAAGCGATGGTCCATAATATTATTTCTGTGCAGTTTAGCATTAAGGGTGGGATAGATTCAAGTGTTTGTGAATTCCTAAGGGACCAAACTGCTGCGGTCATCGGTCCCTAGACCTACACACTGCTTACACTAACTTAAACTAACTTATGCTAAGAACAACACACACACCGATGCCCGAGGGAGGACTCGAACCTCCGGCGAGAGGGGCAGCGCAATCCGTGACATGACGCCTCAAACCGCACGGCCACTCCGAGCGGCGGCGTGGCCGATATATGTTCCGCGCCCTCTCTGATAAGGCAAGTACGAGGGTGAGTCAAATGAAAACCTTAAATATTTTTTAAATATTATTTATTGTGCAGAAGTGGTACAAAGCTGTATCACTTTTCAACATAATCTCCCCCACGCTCAATACAAGTGCTCCAGCGCTTACAAAGTGTATAAAGTCCTTTAGAAAAAAATTCTTTTCGTAGTCCGCGCAACCACTCATGCACCGCGTGGCGTACCTCTTCATCAGAACGGACTTCTTTCCTCCCATTGCGTCTTTGAGTGGTCCAAACATATGGAAATCACTTGGGGCATGGTCTAGTGAGTATGTTGGATGAGGAAGACACTCAAAATCCAGGTCTGTGATTGTTTCAACTGTTGTACGGGCAGTGTGAGGCCTTGCACTGTCATTTTGCAAAAGGACACCTGCTGACAGCAATCCACGTCGCTTTGATTTGATTGCAGGCCGCAGATGAGTTTTCAGGAGGTCTGTGTATGATGCACTGGTGACAGTGGTCCCTCTAGGCATGTAATGCTCCAAAATGACACATTTTCCGTCCCAAAAGAGAGTCAACATAACCTTCCCTGCTGATGGTTCTGTTCGAAACCTCTTTGGTTTTGGTGATGAGGAATGGCGCCATTCCTTGCTCGCTCTCTTCGTTTCCGGTTGGTGGAAGTGAACCCAGGTTTCGTCCCCAGTAACGATTCTTGCAAGGAAGCCATCACCTTCTCGTTCAAAGCGCCGAAGAAGTTCTTCACAAGGTTCAACACGTCGTTATCTCATTTTCAGGAGTCAGCTGGCGTGGCACCCATCTTGCAGACACTTCGTGAATCTGGAGCACATCATGCACAATGTGCTGTGCTGACTCATGACTAATTTGTAAACATGCTGCAATGTCATTCAGTGTCACTCGGCGCTTTTCCTTCACTATGGCTGCAACTGCTGCAATGTTCTGTGGAGTCACAACTCGTTGTGCCTGACCTGGACGAGGAGCATCTTCCACTGAAGTCACACCATTTGCTAACTCCCTGCTCCATTCGTAGACTTGCTGCTGTGACAAACATGCATCAACATACTTAACCTTCATTCGTCGATGAATTTCAATAGGTTTCACACCTTCACTAAGCAAAAACCGTATAACAGAACGCTGTTCTTCCCTGGTGCAAGTCGCAAGTGGGGCGGCCATCTTTATACTCATACGGCGACGGTATGTGTGCATCTGCACTATGCTGCCAACCACAGACCATTCTGCACGCTGTTTGTAGCACGCTTACCAACTTACAGGATAAGGGCGCGAAATTTCGATTTGTTATTGCAAATTTAAGGTTTTCATTTGACTCACCCTCGTATGTTGGCGTTTATATGCTGGATAGCTGTGCACAGGTATGTTGAGCTTACACTTAGGTATAACTGAAGGTCTTCAGGGTATAAGCGATATTCGCAATGGGAGAGTAAAGTCGACACACCATTAACATACAATGAGAAAAGTAATGGGCGCAATACTGATCATTGTGGTAACTCTGATGCTAGTCCCCGCATTGTGGCCTTTTTCTTCCGATCACCTCACGCTGTTGGCGAGATGTAAGGTGAAGAAAAATTTTGAGTTGTGCGTTTAGCGTGCAGGATGTCAAAGTCGTCAGTGTCGAAAGCTTTGCTGAAATGTAAAAAATTCTTTACAGTGCCATCTTTCTTGGGTACCAGACTGATTCATATCGTCAGTCCACATAACGGTGTACCACGAGCCCATCATCAGGCATTCCATTTGACAATCACCAAGTAGTAGTTGGTCTTGAGCTGCAAGACTCTACATGGACGATTATGTCGCCGAGAGGACGGGACACGAGCAGAACAGGTGAGAACAGCCGAGCCGGATGTGTGTGCCTCGGCCAGTTCCCACCACACGGTAGCCAGCCGGCAGGCCGTGTCTGGTCTGGCGGTGTTCCAGGCGCGTGAGGGGGCGCGGGCAGCGTAGCCGCTACTGACTCACGGCAGCCTGGAGAAAGTCCGCAGGACCCCGGGCCAGCTTACGCAACTCGCCGCGGGCAGAGGCTGCGAGGAGCCTCCGGCCAACTGATTGCATCCTTCATGTGTCTGTCCGCGAGACCTGCAGCTACCATGCCGTGAGACACCCTACAACACGGGACCTTTCGAGGACAGCACTACCACAGTCTAACACATATAGTCCACGAGTCTCTTGCACGTTTTTGTTATACACTATGACAGCAGGGCTCCAAGCGGACGAAAGACTACACTTCTGAATACGATACCTGACGAGTCCGATAGTGTCTTTTACATTGATTTGTAACAGTTTTCACAATAAAATGGCTCTGGGCACTATGGTACTCAACTTCTGAGGTCATCAGTCCCCTAGAACTTAGAACTACTTAAACCTAACTAACCTAAGGACATCACACACATCCATGCTCGAGGCAGGATTCGAACCTGCGACCGTAGCAGTCGCGCGGCTCCGCACTGAAGCGCCTAGAACTGTTCGGCCACCTCGGCCGGCACAGTCAAGTGAAGAATATGCGGATGATGTCAAGGAAAGGGCATACACCAACAGACATATAGGCTGCTCAACCATAAAGTATTTCTTTTATTTCGGAATTCATGAACTGTGTTTACATTCTTATTATATTTTCTTGCTTCGCAGCAGAGTAGGCAAAATTATACACATATTCTAAAATATTTCTTGAGGAACAATCTGTAGCTTATATCTCGGAGTCAGTGAGTTTCGGCTCTTTTTATGCTTATTTCACGATCATTCGCGTCTCTTGATGATTTGCTAATGCTCGGAATTCAAAACTATAATAACTATTTGTTTATTAAATATAAAATTGTTTATAAAGAAACATTAATCTTACCCCTGGCTTCTTCGACACTAGGGGTGGTAGTTTCGTTCCAAATGTCAGACAATAGCACAACAGTGAGTGTCGCGACTATACAGGGTGGTCCAGTGATAGTGACCGGGCCAAATACCTCACGAAATAAGCGTCAAACGAAAAAACTACAAAGATCGAAACTTGTCTAGCTTGAAGGGGGAAACAACATGGCGCTATGGTTGGCCCGCTAGATGGCGCTGCTATAGGTCAAACGCATATCAACTGTGTTTTTTTTAAAAAAAATAGGAAACCCCATTTTTTATTACTTATTCGTGTAATACGTAAGGGAATATGAATGTTTTAGCTGGATCACTTTTTTCATTTTGTGATAGATAGCGCTGTAATAGTCACAAACATATGGCTCACAATTTTAGACGAACAGTTGGTAACAAGTAGGTTTTTTAAATTAAAATACAGAACGAAGGTACGTTTGAACATTAAATTTCGGTTGTTCCAAAGTGATGCATTTGTGAACTTATCATTTCTGAGAACGCATGCTGTTACACCGTGATTACCTGTAAATACACATTAATGCAATAAATGCTCAAAATGATGCCCGTCAGTCTCAATGCATTTGGCAATACGTGTAACGACATTCCTCTCAACAGCGAGTAGTTCGCCTTCCGTAATGTTCACACATGCATTGACAATGCGCTGACGCATGTTGTCAGGCGTTGTCGGTGGATCACGATAGCAAATTTCCTTCAACTTTCCCCACAGAAAGAAATCCGGGGACATCAGATGCGGTGAACGCGCGGGCCACGGCCAATCCACCTGTCATGAAATATGCTACTCAATACTGCTTCAACCGCACGCGAGTTATATGCCGGACATCCATCATGTTGGGGGTACATCGCCATTCTGTCATGCAGTGAAACATCTCGTAGTAACATCGGTAGAACATTACGTAGGAAATCAGCATACATTGCACCACTTAGATTGCCATCGATAAAATGGGGGCCAATTATCCTTCCTCCCACAATGCCACACCAAATATTAACCCGCCAAGGTCGCTGATGTTCCACTTGTCTCAGCCATCGTGGATTTTCCGTTGCCCAATTGTGCATATTATGCCGGTTTACGTTACCGCTGTTGGTGAATGACGCTTCGTCGCTAAATATAACGCGTGCAAAAAATCTGTCATCGCCCCGTAATTTCTCTTGTGCCCAGTGGCAGAACTGTACACGACGTCCAAAAGTCGTCGCCATGCAATACATAGTGCACAGAAATGTGGTACAGGTGCAATCGATGTTGTGTAGCGTTCTCAATATCGACGGTTTTTAGATTCCCGATTCTCGCGCAGTTTGTCTGCTACTGATGTGCAGATTAGCCGCGATAGCAGCTAAAACACCTGCTTGGGCATCATCATTTGTTGCAGGTCGTGGTTGACGTTTCACGTGGGGCTGAACACTTCCTGTTTCCTTAAATAACGTAACTATCCGGCGAACGATCCGGACACTTGGATGATGTCGTCCAGGATACCGAGCAGCAGACATAGCACATGCCCGCTGGGCATTTTGATCACAGTAGCCATACATCAACACGATATCGACCTTTTCCGTAATTGGTAAAGGTCCATTTTAACACGGGTGATGTGTCATGAAGCAAATACCGTCCGCACTGGTGGAATGTTACGTGATACACGTACTTATACTTTTGTGACTATTACAGCGCCATCTATCACAAAGTGAAAAAAGTGATCCTGCTAAAACATTTATATTTCTTTACGTATTACACGAATATGTAATAAAAAATGGGGCTTCCTATTTAAAAAAAAACGTAGTTGATATCCTTTTGACCTATAGCAGCGCCATCTAGCGGGCCAACCATAGCGCCATCTTGTTTCCCCCTTCAAGTTAGACAAGTTTCGTTCTTTGTAGTTTTTTCGATTGACTCTTATTTCGTGAGGTATTTGGCCCGGTCACTATCACTGGACTACCCTGTATACAATATATTAGACTGTGGTACGAAATAGAGCACTCAGCGAGTGTATCGGGCGAGCAACCAGTGTAACTAACCTGTTTCTACGGGTTATTACGTTAAGAGTGGGAATGGAAATGCTTATTGATCGTGAAACTAACGTGAGAAGATTAGGGTCGCCCCCGACTCTAGCCATACAACTAATCAAAGGTTTGGCTGAGTCGGAAAATGAATTAATTTGATCACATAAAAATACGTACGTCTTGATATCGCTCATAGAGGATGCGACGTAATTAATAGTATTTCCCGTGCACTGTTCACGAGAATCAACCATTTAAAATAAAATAGCACATGCAAGAACACTGTGCAGAAGTTCAGCTACCAGCAACACACCTGAAAATAAGACTTAATCTAAGGCATTAGTCTTAAAATAAAGGGAGACTAATCACTGGACCTGTACGTAAGGAAACGCGTTGGATGTGCTAACAGGAAAGCTACAAGGTGAGTGGCTTAGGTGCAAAAACGTAACCTCGGAATACAAGAGGAAATTGTGGATAAAATCATTTATTTGTAAGACATGGATGTGAAGCATGTACACAGTTCCTGATAACATTGAAGAAAAGCGTCGATACGTTCACCGCTATAATCTACACCTAAAATCATTGGTGTGAATCATTCATACAACTGCTGTTGCCTGATAACTGATCGCAATAACTCGTGAAACGGTGCACGTTTCGCAGTACACCCGCGTGCCCACGTGGTTTGTGGAGACACAATTTCTAGGTATAGTGCCCAAATTGCAACAATATCACATCACACAATCATGTTAACATTATTTAAAACAAACATGTGATCGGACAGATAGTGATGCCGGTAGCCCAACAAACTATTATGTTATACCACGTGGTTGGCTCCCCACGGACGAAAGACACATAAAGCAAGGAAAATTTACGAGAAGGCAAAGCTTTTTAGAAAGATGAAAGCTTATACAGGCACAGCTGAAGGCAAACAGACATTCATACAGAAGCGAGTGCTCACTTCTTATTCACACCTTTGTGTGGCGCTCTTCCGGCGGATCCAAGTCTGCTATAGAAATTTTCTAAAAGAAAAATCTGCCAAGGATATGCATCCTTGGTGCGACAAGGCAAAGCAATCTTTCAGAGTTGAAAAGCGAGACCAGAAGCTAACAGCTCTCCTCTCGCCAAGTAACAACGCGCCACGCGGTCAGTCTAACTCACCCTTCTTCGACTGGAGCACAGCTGTGGACACTTCCCGTAACGGCGGGAGACTGCCACCCGCTTCTTCTCCAGCCTCCACGCTCCGCGTGGCCCGGATAACCCAAAGATGCCATTTCCGCCACCAACCTAACGCAGGTGGATCTCTCACAAGTAGCGAAAACCTCTTTGCCTACTTGACCACTACGAGAGTTGGCTATTCTGTACAACTGCTGCTGAATCTGTATGACTATCGCAGACTTTCTGCAGCAGACTACGCCACCGCCTAGCAACGTGACACACAACCACATTCATTCAATCACACCACTATGAGAGATATGAAAAAAGAGAAACAAGGAAAAGAAAGAGAAATACTAGTGAAATTGGGCTACCGGACTAATGAAAGGTGGCTACAGGACCCTTTCACCAGTTTCCTGGAGATTGAGAGGATTGAGCCTGGTCGTATCATGGGGGTCAAGACCCCACCAAAATACGATTTAGTGGAAGCGATTGTTTTTAAACATATTCTGATGACGCAAAACATCATGACCAAATGCTTAATAGCGTGTTTTTGCACCTTCAGAACGCCATTCCGCGTGATATGGATTTGATACTTCCTTGGTAGGTTTCCAGAGGTCGCACCAGATGCCTACACAAAGGACACACAGTTCTCGTAAGTTACGGGTCGGTAGTTTGATGGAGCTGATTTGGCGCCGTATACGATCCCGGAAATATTCCTTCGGTGGCAGATCAGATGAATTTTTTGGCAAATACATCAACGTGAGTTTACCATCATATACGTCAAGCCTCTTGCAGTCATTTGACATGGACAGCTATGCAGCTGTAAGCTCTCATCACCGTCAGGGAAGACGTCCAGCATGAAGCGAGGCAGGTGGCCCACAGTAATGTTCCCCTTGTCAACTGTCATGGTGATTTTGATCGTCCCACATAGTTTAATACTGTTGTAAGACGTGCATATTTCTATTGTCTATTGTCAAACCACAATTTATGAAAGATGTTTATATTTTATTAATAGGATTAAGTAGGAATAATTAATATTTGTCATGTTGGAAATAATTGTGGTAGTAGGGAATGTCTGCACCAAAGTATTGTTGGCAAGAGAGACCGCAAATAGATATAATTTTAAAAAGGGCGGGAGGGACGGCACATGGATACATTTTAAGAAAAGAGCGGGAAAGACCGCGCATTGATACATTTTGCAATGGTAGCAGGGATTGTCTGCACCAGTATGCATTGTTGTCGGGAAAGACAGCACTTTAGCGTTCGTAGGAAGTCAGTAGTAAGCGAGAAGTGAAGCGAGTCGGTAGCAGGTCTGAAGCGAGAGGTTGATAGGAGCGGTGTGCCTACCAGCCACCAGCTATGGTTTGCAAGAGGTTATAAACAGATGTACAGAGACATCAGCTAACTATTATCGTAAGAGGAACTAATATTATTGAATTATTTTTTTGAGAAACTCAAGATTACTGAAGGTATGTTTGCGCAATGCTAGTTGTAATATTATTGTAAAAAGTAAGCCCCATTTGAACGTTTGTAAAATCATTTCATTACCAGCAGTAAATATTTGAAGAAACGTTTTCAGAATATAATTAATTTTTGCCAGCAATATTGCACTACTGATTGTAATCCATCCCAAAAACCATCAACGTAAAACTTTGCAAAATTCTATTGTTGTCAAGAAAAAGTTTAACTATGAATTACGTAATTTCAGTCAAATTATTTAAAGAATAACGTCAGCTTTGCTATTAAAGAATAACGTCAGCTTTGGTGATATATACAACCACTTATTATGACAGCCCACCAGCAGCTAATAGAGTATAGTAAAACAGAGTAAGTATATTCATGTCGCAGTTCGATGTAGCAGTCAGATGGCGATTCAGTAACAGTGAAATAGGTAAGGAACAGTTTTGGGTTATTGCAGATAACGACTGAGGGCCACGACGACGACACATTCTATGTTCCGTCGAAATAATCAGCAAATCACTTTTAATAAGCAGCATTTAAATTTGTATGCGAAGATTAAGAAAGAGAATTAATTTCAAAGGGAAAATTCCATTTTTTATTATTAAGCAAGAGGAAGAAATCCAAAGGGAAGGTTTCATAGGTTATTGTAGAAGGGAAGGTTGCCTAACAAAGGAGATATAGACGAGACGGTTATTGCGTAACAAAAGAGATGTAGAGGAGACGGGATGGTTTCACTTTCACAGAATAGAGAGTATGGGGAAAGGAAAATGAGGGCGGCTTCTTTGATTTGTGTGAAGCCAAAGCGTAGAGCCCACGCCATATTCAAACTGAGTAGCTGCGAAACAATAGCTGCTTACTACTACAGCTCAAAATGGACATTCTTACGAAACGAAACTAATCTGACACACTAAATGAAAACTTTTAAGGAAGGATACGCTAATGAAACGAGATGTGACAAATCTTTAGTTAAAAGCTTTATACATGAGATTTTCAATTAATTATTGTTCACATGCACAAGGTATGAACTGTCACTGCTCTTAGCCACAAATGTCAATGAACCTATTTTCCCGGCCGCGCGGGATTAGCCGAGCGGTCTTGGGCGATATAGTCATGGACTGTGCGGCTGGTCCTGGCGGAGGTTCGAGTCCTCCCTCGGACATGGGTGTGTGTGTGTTTATCCTTAGGATAATTTAGGTTAAGTAGTGTGTAAGCTTAGGGACTGATAACCTTAGCAGTTAAGTCCCATAAGATTACACACACACACACACACACACACACACACATAACAAGCTATTTTGTTTTGTAAATATCGCTTCTTTCCTTGCGGCAGTTTTATTTTACTCCTCGATTTTTTTCTTTACTGGGACTGTGACCTAATAAATCAATTTCCCTTTCAACAGAAATAGCTGTTATTCAACACTCTGCTGGAGTTTCAGGGTATTCATTAGCGCTGGAATTTTCATTTATGTTTTCAGCCAGAAAGTAACGCATAGGTACTACTCTAAATAAAGTCAGTAGATTGGCAACAATTTAATCTACACATATGTTCTGAATTAGGCCCAGACCCATGACTTCACTGTAACATAATTACCTAACACGAATCCCACTCTTTTAATAAATGGCTATAGATAAGTGTCGTAAAGAAACGTTTGTCCGGCTTTGTCCTAAATATGAGATGTGTTACTTATTTCATTGTGTAACTGTTGGTATAGGTCTTCTTCTTCATCATTTTCTTCTAGCAATAATTACTAAAACAAATCGCGATAACCAGTTTGAACAAGGTGCATTTACTTCCTCTAACTGTTCGCGACTGCTTTTGCGATAAATATAAACGCAACAAGTGTAAATCATCAACTTTAAGAATTTTATATTCACAAAGTTCTCGTGTACAGCTTACAACCGGAAAATTATATGCAAATTATATGAAAATCTTAATTTTTGCTTGCCTTTCCTTTTCGTGCATTATGATATTATTTCGTATGACTTTGGAGTGTAAGTAATGTAAAATTCACAATAGAAAAGATAAAACAGTAACTACGGGTGCACTCGAACCCACGACCCTTCCTGCTCATAATCTTTCCACTACACGAAGCATTGCATGCAACCTAACTTACCATAAATTTCTCAACCCTCACTCGAGCCGCGCCAAATATCGTACATTGGTGTCCAAAAAATGGTTCAAATGGCTCTAAGCACTATGAGAGTTAACAGCTGAGGTCAGTAGTCCCCTAGAACTTAGAAATACTTAAACCTAACCAACCTAAGGACATCACACACAACCACGCCCGAGGCAGGATTCGAACCTGCGACCCTAGCAGCCGCGTGGTCCCGGGCTGAAGCACCTAGAACCGCTAGGCAACCGCGGTTGGCACTGGTGTCCAAAATTAAAGCAATAAGCCGCTATTTTCCGGTATTGTGTCTAATTCATGATATAGTTACACAAACTCTCAACCAGATGTCCGTACGATCGTGTCGTGCACGGAAGATCGCATTCCGATCAATGGACAGCCATGCCAGTGATGACGTCAGGGCACGTGTGAAGCGCGGTAGTGTTTGCTAGGTAGCCCCACATCCACCATCACTGTGTACACAGTCACTGACGATGCAGTATGGAGCAGAGAAGATGCCCACCAGAATCTCTGCGCTGCAGTGCCAGTCGCAAATTGATGTGGCTCGATGGCTTAGTGTGAGTTGTTGTATTGTTGCCCGGATATGACGGCAGTGTATAGAGACCGAAACTATATCCCGAAGACCAGGACTGGGCCGACCACGAGTGACTGCAGAAGGGAGGATCATTATTTGTCTGTAAGGGTAGGACATTGCCGCCTTAGTACTGCATGGCAACGGGCATGTGAGCTCGCAGCATCCACTGGACATACTGTATCGAGGCAAACTGTGCATAAGGCCTCGGCAGAGTGGCCTTTATTATTGGACACCTGCTGTATGTCTACCTCTGACGTGTCTCCACAGAAGGGATCACCTAGAGTCATCAACATGCCACCTGGGCGGTCTAACAGTGGGCCAATGCTGATTTCACATATGAGTCCCCGCTTAGACTGCAGAGTGATTCTCGATGATTCGCATTTGGAGGGAACGTGGAACATGATTTTGGGACCCAAACATTGTGCGAAGAGACCGATATCGAGGCGAATCCCTAATGGTGTGGGCAGGGATTTGTTGACCATTCAAACCCTTCTTCATTAAATTGTACGGGTGAATCGGCAAGGTTTAACTGCTGTCAGGTATCGTGACGAGATCTTGGGACCTCATCTGCTGTTGTTGCGAGGTGTTGTGGCCCAGACTTCGTACTGATGGTCGATAATGCTCGACCTCACAGAGCATGGGTGACATGTTTTCTTGGAAACGAAAGATACTGCACTCATGGCGTGGCCTGCTCGCACTCCCGATCTGAATCCGTAGAGCGTGTCTGGGATGCACTAGGGCGACGGCTTGCATCACGCCAGCATCCACCAACCACTGCGAGCAGCTCTGCATTGTCAGCAACGACGGGGCCTGCTGCAAATGATGTCATCAGTCTCATGTTGAGGGAATAACGCCCATTATTTCTGCAGAGCTGCTCGCAAGTCTTGGAGAGTGGTTGGTGGATGGCGACTTGGTGCAACCCAAGTGCATACCAGACATGCTCTATGGGTTCAGATCGGGAGAGCGAGCAGGCCACGCCAAGTGTGCAATATCTGTATGGTCTCACTCCATACTGAACACTTTAACCAGTTGTCGGAATCTGTGTGCAAATCCGTTAAGTTGGAAAAAAACGAAGAACATTTTTGTCTACGGTTATGTATGTTGCACTTGTTTACTTTCTCTATTCTTTACATTGCTTCTACTTCACTCTCTCTTGTTTTTACTGTTTCGTCACAAAATAAATGCACCCTTGTAAAATTTCCGTTTGTTGCTATAATTTTTGACAACATCTTGTTTGTTCTTTTAAACGCTTCGCCACATGGAGTTCCCTCTTCTGTCTCTTTTATTTCTGGTCGAGCCCTACATACACCATAAATTTGGACGAAATCGGTGATGACGAGTTAAGTGCGGTCCCCTTGTGAGCTGCGTATTTAGGCGACGCGTTTAAATAAAATACTTTATATGGCTGGTTCAAATGGCTCTGAGTACTATGGGACTTAACTTCTGAGGTCACCAGTCGCCTAGAACTTAGAACTAATTAAACCTAACTAACCTAAGGACATCACACATATCCATGCCCGAGGCAGGATTCGAACCTGCGACCGTAGCGGTCACGCGGTTCCAGACTGTAGCGCCTAGAACCGCTCGGCCACCCCGGCCGGCAATACTTTATATTCCTCATACCGAGTGAGACTGGCTTTCCTACCAATATTAAAAGCAATTACATATTAGCTACAATTAGTATGCAGCAACGTGCACCCAAAATGAACCAAACGTAAAGTAGCCACCAAACACGTTTTTTGCTGCAAACCCTTCAAATTTTGTGCTATAGAATGCTTGGAAATTAAGTATTACGGTAACTATGACACATAACGAAAAAATAGACATTTCATCATTAAGCTTTGATATGAAACTACGAAAGAAATCAATTTTATGTGCCAATTATTTTCTTCAAGATCGAATGAGAGACGCTACCGCGTGTTTATAATTAAACTTCCCTATTTAACACGTTATAACAAGAAAACTAATTACCGTACGAGCAACAAACACGGTAGCATTGATGTCAAGGACGTGGGGAAGATAAATAATGCATAATCAATTCAGTTGAAACACTTTTCATATGCTACTACGCTGAATCATGCTATTATACACCGTTACCATTTCTGTTACATTTAGAGGACCATCAGTGTCCAGAAGAGACTGAAAGAGCAGGATTCCATTCTGAACAGCAGAACGAAGCATGTCCGTAGGTATTCTGGCTACCTCTCTTAATATGCTGTGCCTCAGATAAGCACATGTGAGCATTTTCCGCTGATACACCCTGTTCTTCAGGTAGCCCCACATGAAACCACAGGGAGTAAGATCAGATGATCGTGCCGGCCAAGCATTTGAAGACGATCGACTGATAATTCTATCTTTTTCAGATGCGTTTCGAAGGAACAGGTGAACTTTACGAGCGATGTGTAGCTGGTTCCACCTTGCATGAAAACTGTTGAAGAACTTGATGCACAGTGACTGGAGGTGAACATCCCCACACTCGGAAATTCTGTGTGTTCACCAAACCAGTCAGAGAATAATAAACTCCGTCTGCCCATAGAATGGTCCAGGGCCAGCCCTCGTCAACTTCAGTCATTGTGAGAAAGTGGAGAGCGAAACTCGTCGTTGTGCGTCCTGTGTTGCAAGCTGCTGTACGAGATGGATCTTGTGCGGATACCATTTGAGAATGATTCGAAGCACCTTCCGTACAGTGAACCACGGGATGTTCAACTGTCGTGCCACAGCACGCGCACTGCCTGACGATCGGGAATTGCGCGCAGCTTTGTCTGCCATAGCAACAGCTATTTCATCAACTACCTGTGGTGCAACCACTCGTCGGCCTCTATCAGGAGCGACCCCAGTTCTCCAGTTGATTCGAACTTCTTCGCCATGTTCCGCAAAGCAGATGGAGAAAGAGGACCCTTCCGTAATCCTTTCAGCAGGCGATATTCTCGAAGTGCAGTTGCAGCATCACAGGGGTTTCGATAATAGAGCTTCACCGAAAATGCCCTGATATTTCTGTCCAAGCTCATGTTGACATGTCAACAAGTGTACTACAAATTGTCACGCGTGTGAGACTATTAATCACGATGACTGATCACGGCACCTGGTGGCCATAGTTGGGACTGGACGATGGCGCCGTCACGCAAGGAAATCATGCGCGCCATACTCTGGACATTAACTACTGAGTCTGGTACTCGTAAGGTAATTAGTTCTCGTGTTATAAGGTGTTAAATAGGGAAAGTTTAATTATAACCACCCGGTACATCGACCAGTGAAGAAGACGCGCAAATGTGAAAGAAGTCATTTTTAATTTTTTAAAGGAAAAGGTGAACCTCTACAGAAAAACTAACTACAGGTGTTCATGTAACTTTGCTTCACATACCAGGTGTAGACGAATGAAACCAGAATTTGGTGGCAATAATTACACATCCGTTGTTTGATACTGATAAACAATATTTTATTCAAAATAATCTCCATTGCTATTTATACATTTCTCCCACCTCTCCAGCAGGCTACGAATGCCACGCCAAAGAAATAGTTCTTCTTTTGAAGCGAACCAGTCAGCGAGCCATTTTACGGCAAGAAAGGAAGAATGAATTGATTGTTACTGTTAATAACGATCATCCTTATTTACCTCCTCTGCATTACTGCAGATGCCGTGTCACTGAGCACATTTGTTCTGTGAATGCAGTACACGTGAGGCGCCTAGTTGTTTCCACTGCACTGTGTGGAATACGAAGGTTCTGTTATAGTTCATTAACCTGCTGTCTTCAAGTCGATGTCCCCAGCGCAGAAAACAGTACGCAGGTCGTAGGTTCTGTATCTTGAGGCTGAAACTGACTTTTAGCGAGGTTCTGTTCTGAAATAATGTATCACGTCTTTGGGATACAACTCGCTTATTTTAATATAGCCACACGAGAAGACGACATGATCTTAATACAACACCTTCTGATACAGCAAAGTACATGATCAAACACAATGTTTACAAAAATGTATCTTTACACTATTTGTGGCACGTGTCTGTGCCTCATGACTACCAAAGTGAATCTTTTAATACTGGATGCTGGCAAACACATCCTGCCACAGACAACACGACTGTACATCTCGACTGCCTGATCCAGAGTGACGAACAGGAACTTAAATAAAAATTGGAAACACATCCTACGACAGACAACGTGTCTGTTCTTCTCGACTGCCTAATCCAGAGTGTCGAACAGCCCGAAACACTTCGCGCGCCATACCAAAAGAGGCGTGACCCGAACGCTTCCGAAGTGATTCGTCTGTAATTTCGTCAGTCTTTTATATTTGATTTAAATTGTTTTTAATAATTCTAAAATGACTGATTGATAGTCATCTGTTGAGAGAAATTTATATTAAAAAGTGAAGTCATTCCAATGAGTAGTTTAACTAATAATAATAACTATACTTCAACGTTTTGGCGCCCTTGCTCCGAACACGGCAGCCAATCACAGAGCAGTAGCATTATGCAAGCGGTCTTTCTCACGGGAATGGTACCGAATCTAACATCTGTCGCAGGTACCTCATACCACATTTCGTCATCTATATACTTCTTGCATCTCCACTGCTCTGGGAACAGCTTCTTGGAGCATAATATGATGGCTGACTAAGCCAGAAATATTACAATTTTCGTACATTTTCATGCGAATTGAAGCATTACTCAGTGAGACCGCATCCTAGTAATGCGTTGTTGTTGTGGCCTCCAGTCCTGAGACTGGTTTGATGCAGCTCTCCATGATACTCTATCCTGTGCAAGCTTCTTCATCTCCCAGTACCTACTGCAACCTACATCCTTCTGAATCTGCTTAGTGTATTCATCTCTTGGCCCCCTCTACGATTTTTACCTTCCACGCTGCCATCCAATACTGAATTGGTGATCCCTTGATGCCTCAGAACATGTCCTACCAACCGATCACTTCTTCTAGTCAAGTTGTGCCACAAACTTCTCTTCTCCCCAATCCTATTCAATACCTCCTCATTAGTGCTCTACCCATCTAATCTTCATCATTCTTCTGTAGCACCACATTTCGAAAGCTTCTATTCTCTTCTTGTCCAAACTATTTATCGTCCATGTTTCACTTCCGTACATGGCTACACTCCATACAAATACTTTCAGAAACGACTTCCTGACACTTAAACCTATACTTGATGTTAACAAATTTCTCTTCTTCAGAAATGCTTTCCTTGCCATTGCCAGTCTACATTTTATATCCTCTCTACTTCGACCATCATCAGTTATTTTGCTTCCCAAATAGAAAAACTCCTTTACTACTTTAAGTGTCTCATTTCCTAATCTAATTCCCTCAGCATCACCCGACTTAATTGTACTACATTCCATTATCCTCGTTTTGCTTTTGTTGATGTTCGTCTTATATCCTCCTTTCAAGACACTATCCATTCCGTTGAAATGCTCTTCCAAGTCCTTTGCTGTCTCTGACAGAATTACAATGTCATCGGCGAACCTCAACGTTTTTATTTCTTCTCCATGGATTTTCATACCTACTCCGAATTTTTCTATTGTTTCCTTCACTGCTTGCTCAATATACAGATTGAATAACATCGGGGAGAGGCTACAACCCTGTCTCACTCCCTTCCCAACCACTACTTCCCTTTCGTGTCCCTCGACCCTTATAACTGCCATCTAGTTCCTCTACAAATTCTAAATAGCCTTTCGCTCCCTGTATTTTACCCCTGCCACCTTCAGAATTTGAAGAGAATGTTCCAGTCAACATTGTCAAAAGCTTTCTCTAAGTCAACAAATGCTAGAAACGTAGGTTTGTCTTTCCTTAATCTAGTTTCTATGATAAGTCGTAGGGTCAGTATTGCCTCACCTGTTCCAATATTTCTACGGAATCCAAACTGATCTTCCCCGAAGTCGGTTTCTACTAGTTTTTCCATTCGTCTGTAAAGAGTTCGCGTTAGTATTTTGCAGCCGTGACTTATTAAACTGATAGTTCGGTAATTTTCACATCTGTCAACACCTGCTATCTTTGGGATTGGAATTATCATATTCTTCTTGACGTCTGAGGGTATTTCGCCTGTCTCACATATCTTGCTCAGCAGATGGTAGACTTTTGTCAGAACTGGCTTTCCCAAAGCTGTCGCTAGTTCTAATGGAATGTTGTCTACTCCCAGGGCCTTGTTTCGACTCAGGTCTTTCAGTGCTCTGTCAAACTCTTCACGCAGTATCACATCTCCCATTTCATCTTCATCTACATCCTCTTCCATTTCCATAATATTGTCCTCAAGTACATCGCCCTTGTATAGACCCTCTGTATACTCCTTCCACCTTTCTGCTTTCCCTTCTTTGCTTAGAACTGGGTTTCCATCTGAGCTCTTGATATTCATACAAGTGGTTCTCTTTTCTCCGAAGGTCTCTTTAATTTTCCTGTAGGCAGTATCTATCTTACCCCTACTGAGATAAGCGTCTACATTCGTACATTTGCCCTCTAGCCATCCCTGCTTAGCCATTTTGCACTTCCTGTCTATCTCATTTTTGAGACGTTTGTACTTCTTTTTGCCTGCTTCTTTTACTGTATTTTTATATTTTCTCCTTTCATCAATTAAATTCAATATTTCTTATGTTACCCACGGATTTTTACTAGTCCTCGTCTTTTTACCTACTTGATCCTCTGCTGCCTTCACTACTTAATCCCTCAAAGCTACCCATTGTTCTTCTACAGTATTTCTTTCCCCCATTCTTGTCAATTGTTCCCTTATGCTCTCCCTGAAACTCAGTACAACCTCTGGTTCTTTCAGTTTATCCAGGTCCCATCTCCTTAAATTCCCACCTTTTTGCAGTTTCTTCAGCTTTAATCTACAGTTCATAACCAATAGATTGTGGTCAGAGTCCAGATCTGCCCCTGGAAATGTCCTAAAATTTAAAACCGGGTTCCTAAATCTCTGTCTTACCATTATATAATCTATCTGATACCTTTTAGTATCTCCAGGCTTCTTCCAAGTATACAGTCTTCTTTTATGATTCTTGAACCAAGTGTTAGCTATGATTAAGTTGTGCTCTGTGCAAAATTCTACCAAGCGGCTTCTTCTTGCATTTCTTACCCCCAAACCATATTCACCCACTACGTTTCCATCTCTATCTTTTCCTGCTGACGAATTCCAGTCACCCATGACTATTAAATTTTCATCTCCCTTCACTATCTGAATAATTTCTTTTATTTCTTCATACATTTCTTCAATTTCTTCGTCATCTGCAGAGCTAGTAGGCATATAAACTTGTACTACAGTGGTGGGCTTGGGCTTCGTATCTATCTTGGCCACAATAATGCGTTCACTATGCTGTTTGTAGTAGCTTACCCGCATTCCTATTTTCCTATTCATTATTAAACCTACTCCTGCATTACCCCTATTTGATTTTGTGTTTATAACCCTGTAGTCACCTGACGAGAAATCTTGTTCCTCCTGCCACCGAACTTCACTAATTCCCACTATATCTAACTTTAACCTATCCATTTCCCATTGTAAATTCTCTAACCTACCTGCCCGATTAAGGGATCTGACATTCCACGCTCCGATCCGTTGAACGCCAGTTTTCTTTCTTCTGATAACGACATCCTCTTGAGTAGTCCCCACCCAGAGATCCGAATGGGGGACTATTTTACCTCCGGAATATTTCACCCAAGAGGACGCCATCATCATTTAACCATACAGTAAAGCTGCATGCCCTCGGGAAAAATTACGGCCGTAGTTTCCCCTTGCTTTCAGCCGTTCGCGGTACCAGCACAGCAAGGCCGTTTTGGTTAGTGTTACAAGTCCAGATCAGTCAATCATCCTGACTGTTGTCCCTGCAACTACTGAAAAGGCTGCTGCCCCTCTTCAGGAACCACACGTTTGTCTGGCCTCTCAACAGATACCCCTCCGTTGTGGTTGCACCTACGGTACGGCTATCTGTATCGCTGAGGCACGCAAGCCTCCCCACCAACGGCAAGATCCATGGTTCATGGGGGGAGGGGGCGCGCAGTAATGCAAACAAATGATAATCGGACGGAGCCAAGTCTGGAGCATAAGCCGCATGTCCTAGTATTTCACAACTGAACGCCTAGATCGTTTCCCTGGCCAGTTTTGCTGTGTGTGATGGGGCGTTCATGGATCAATATGACTTTGTGTTGCCTTTTTCCAAATCCCGGTCGTTTTCCACGTAATGCTCGATTTAAATCGATCATTTGCTATTGGTAGCGATCTGTGTAAATGGCTTCACCGGGTTTTAGCAGCTCGTAATAGATGACACCCTTCTGATCCCAGCAAACACCGAGCATTGTCTTCTTTCCAAAGCGATTTGGTCTTGCAGTGGATAGTGATGGTTTGCCTGGATTCACCCATAATTTACGACGCTTAGGATTCTCAAAATACTGTATATCTATTTTTTATCACCTGTCACTATTCCATGGAGAAACGACTTTCTTTCATACATGGCGAGGAGCGTTTCACAAGTGGTTTTCGATTTGCTTGCTGTCTTTGATTCAGTTCATGCGGAACCCATTTTCCCACTTTCTGCATCTTTCCCATAGCTTTCAACCGAAGAGAAACGGTTTTCTGCGTCACATTCAATTGTCTCGCGAGTTCCTGTTGAGTTTGATTATCATCTTCATCCAATAAGGCCTGCAATTGGTTGTCTTCGAACTTTTTCGGTGATTTCTCGCGCTCGTCGTTTCTCACGTCGGAGTCACTACTTTTTTGAACGAATCAAAACACTGTGCTTTCCCAAAAGCATGTTCGCCGAAAGCTTCGACAAGCGCTTGATGCGATTCTGCAGCAGTTTGCTTCAAATGTTAACAGAAAACCAATGCCGTCCGCAAATAGTAGTTCGGACATGTTCACGATACCGATGTATGTAACTTGGGTTACTGTGTGTTGACATTTGTCGCCAGCCGTCATAGGAAGCAGATGGCGCTGCAAACGCTGTCTCAAGGGCCCTACTCTGACCGCTAGCACCATATATAGGGAAATTCCCGTTTGATACTTCTACATCTGGTACAATATTTTCTACAGTTTCTTGAGAATTTAGTATTTACAGCATGAAAATCGGGAAACTCATTTTTGTCGTGTACTGCCATCAGCGACTTCGTGGGGTTCGATCATTACTTTCCTGTGTACTCTTTTCTCTCACTACTGCTCATTAAATCTTTCTAACTTTTACAGTACGCCAAACAACTGTGTGCTTTTGGGTAAGCCCGGCAGCTAAAATTCACAAATAATAAATTAAAAAAAAAAAAACTATTCGACCGCCTTCGGTGCCAAACACAGGTGTTTACTCGGTTTCAATAGGGAGGACTTCGCTCATACGCACTAAATTTTTGTGTATGGATTCCAGCTGAGTTTCCGTTCTGTATACTCCCTATTCTGTGATACTGCCTTGCATCCGTGGCGTGGTGCACGTTTCTAGCTGTCGTTCGTGTTGACGACGGAGGATCCATACACGACCATCGACCAGGTGTAGCGAGGAACGCGATTTACCAGACCATGCGGCCCGTTTCCATTGATCCACGTTCCAAACTCAATAATTTTGCTCCCACTATAATCGTAATTGACGATGTCGTTAGGTCAACAGTGGAACACGTAGGGGTCTCCTGCTGCGGAAACCCACTGTCAGCAATGTATGCGAATTGTGGGCACCAACGAGTCACATTTTCAAAAAGCGGTTAACACACAAATTGCAGCTTGCTGCAACCAATGTTAATTTCGCCACCATTTCTACGGTGGTCAGAATACTAAGAGAAACTCAAGAAGCTAAAATCAGGCCTGTCAGTTTCCAGTTTTGTTAAGTCTATGGACACTGACGGATCCTGATAAATTCTATTTTTTGTGCAGTAAAACTATTATTATATTCTTAGGATGGAATTGCATTCTTTTGGTGCCTAGTGCATCTGTTTATGATGATCACACTTACGGTCTTCCATATCCAGAATTTTTTTTTGTTAGTTAACTACTCGAATTTACTACACAATCTGAAATTGCATTGTTTTACGTTCAGTTTACGACCAACAGAAATTTGAATAGGTATAAATGTTTTGAGACGAGTTACAGTTTTATCTGCATCGAAAAGTTTATTCACATTTCAAGTACTGCATTTGTTACTGCAAGTCAACATAGAAAATACCGATGTGTCCCATTGTTTGACAAAAAATAAAGCTAGAATGAGAGTATTGCAGTTAAAGGTAATTTCATGAGGACGGGACAAAGCGAACGGCGGCCTTTGAGTACAGAAAAAAGGCGAAAGTGGATTCAATTTGTCTCAGACATGGCGGACATATAGCTAGTCTTTGAAACTGAAACTCGTCAGTGAGCATCGAACTATCTTTGCCTGCAGTATCATGGTACTCTGTCGTTAGATGTGCCACAGATCGCAGCCTACCCGGCTCCAACCTTCACATTCTATGATGAGGTGTCGACGTCTAACACTTTGACATCCGCTCGTAGTTTCAACTTCCTTCAACCATTCTCCATAGCGGCTCAGAACAGCAGCAACTCAGCAGCCGACCATCTTCGCCGTTTCCGAGATGACCTTTCTTAGGCACAGGGCCATAAAGATACCAACTTTGCCAAAGACCCTTGATTTCATTTGCAGCCAGAATCTTCATTGGAATGGCTCTCCATTATTTCTCTCTGCTCCGCTTGTACTTTCCCTACGACGCAACGTCCCCAAAGCCATCAGGCAGCCGTGTTTTGACTCATGAGTGCAAAGGAATTTCTCAAATTCACGTATAACTTTCCGAGAATAAAGTATCATGAAAACCAAGAAGGGGAGGCCACGACGTTGGGATCACGGATTTACCTCAAACTTTAGTAGGCCGTTAAAACGACATAATGTACATGTACGAATAGTAAGGTACATACTCTGGAAATAACGACAAAATCGCAAGGGAAGTTTTACGCGTCTATTGCATGTACACTATGTGATCAAAAGTGTCTGGGCACCCACAAAAACATACGTTTTTCATATTAGGTGCATTGTGCTGCCACCTACTACCAGGTACTCCATATCAGCGACCTCAGTAATCATTAAACATTCTGAGAGAGCAGAATGGGGAGTGAGCAGAACTCACGGACTTCGAACGTAGTCAGGAGATTGGGTGTCAGTTGTGTCATACGTCTGTACGCGAGATTTCCACACTCCTAAACATCCGTAGGTCCACTGTTTCCGATGTGATAGTGAAGTGGAAACGTGAAGGGACACGTACAGCACAGAAGCGTACAGGCCGCCCTTGTCTGTTGACTGACAGAGACCGCCGACACTTGAAGAGGGTCGTAACGGGTAATAGACATCTATCCAGACCATCAAACAGGAATTCCAAGCCGCATCAGCATCCATTGCAAGTACTATGACAGTTAGGCGGTAGGTGAAAAGACTTGGATTTCATTGTCGAGCGGCTTCTCATAAGCCACACATCGCGCACATTTTTGAGTTTACAGCTACAAACGACAAACCATAGCAATTTGAATAAGATAAAGTAGAAGGATACTCTCTCCATAAGGAAGACAAGTAGCAGAAGACTGATGACCCAAATGTATGCGGAAACTGAAAGAAGTATCATAGCACTCCCCTTACCTCCACTTAAACGCCCGCTCACCACTAGTCTGAAGACCCGTATCCATGATGGTAGTGCTTATGAAAAAGTACAAGCGTCACTTTATATTGATCTATTACTAAGATGTCAAAGCTGTGAGACACTATTGCTGTTACAGTTGGGAAATTAATATGTGTCACATCTGTTGCTCACATTTTCGGACGTATGCTTTTTGATGCTACATTTCTATCTTTTAGATGACATATGTCAAGAATATAACTTAAACATATCGACAGAAAAATTAAGTTTTAAGGGAAAAGAATCAAACAAACCAAAATGTTGTTGCTAATGAAATATTACGTCAAGTTCAATATTTTTACTAGCTAGGATATGATATTACATATGAATTTGATAGACATACACAGAAGAAACCAGCAAATTGTCTAGCAGTCAATAGGCGCATGAGAGAAAAAAGCACAGACAGGCATTAGACATTTTATAAGATCATGTTTGTTCATTCTTTATTGCATAGAAAAGGGTAATGGATCACAGATAAGTCACACACAAACAGAGTTAACTTAGGTGTCAAAAATTATATTTAAGATGGCAGTTAGTTCACATAGTAGATTAGACAGAACTGAGGACGACGATGTTGAACAGATGTAAACTAGCTAATAAAATCTGTGAAAGCAGAACAAAATGCAATGGATACACAACGGTGTGAGAAGCCGAAAATTACTTTTCAGAATCACAGGATACAAATCTAATATAAGAAGAAGTCAAGGAAGATCAAGGAGAAGTTGGTTACAGCAAAAGGCAAACGCGTACAACTTGAAATATAGGAGAAGAAGAAGAAGCTTACGTTAGATTAGGTTAGGAAGAAGAAGAAGGAGGAGGAGGAGGAGAATAAGAAGATATTTCTCTGAATTTCAGTTTATAAGACGTTATGCTAAACTGATGCACTAAGCATAAGCACTGATGTAAACGAATTGTTATTGTCATGTTAAAACACTTTATTGTAATTAACTAATTCGCTTAATTGTCTCTAAAATTTTTTGTTATTATTATTATTAAAACCGAAGACATCTATGGCTTGTTAAAGTAATGGTATGTGAAGCTGTATTTGTGCTGGGCGGAGAGGATAGAGGGGGGGGGGGACGAAAATATAGTGACAAACTGTTTCCCTCTGAAGAACAGATTCCAGGTCACTACTTGTATGCAGATTAGCTTGCTCCTTAGGTGATACAGAGCGCTAATGACGTCATTATATTGACATCACGATCAGCTAACTAGAGGTGGCATCCATTTGCAGGCGATTCCGAAAATATAGAACAACTTTAGTTTATCTAACTTTAGTACATTCAGTAAAGATTTCTTCGATACTGTGGTGAAACTTAGGCTGCACCAAAATATATCTGAATGGAATTAATATGTCGTTCGCTGGCCCTCAGATCTAAAGATTAAGGAATGACAAACATTCTGAGAAGAAAGGATGTTAACACGTAACCCACTACATGAGTTTTCCTCTGTATCGAATGTTTTCTAATATATTATTTTTATTATCATTGTATTTGTTTGGTATCTGTACTGGATTAAACAAAACCCTTAAACGTAAACGCCTGCGTGTAATTACCGGATATTACGGATAGTAATGGTTGTCATTTCTTATAAAAGCATAAGAAATCATTTCAAAGGTATTGTATAGGAATCGCCAGAAAACTAAATGTTTCCTACCTCACTGATATTTCGTCCTCTGCTCCTGTGGAAGCGGTGAAGTAAATGATGCAAAGTACACAAAAAAGGAACTCACTGATGAACTGTAATTCTATCGCTCGTATAAAGAAAGAACTGTCAATACTTTGTTTCAAACTGTTTCTTACCTTCCTATCTGACCGAAGAACTGTACGCATCACATTAATACTGGTAATTTCGAAGAAATTTTGTTAAGTGTACTGCTATATGTGTAATACTAATACAAAAAGTCGTTCAATTTTTAAAACCAATGCTTAACTGTTTTCAGCTATCAGCGAAAAAAACTTTAACTGTCGGTTCCTCTTCGCACAGTGCGTATGACAGAAACTCGCGACAGAGATTGCGGCTCCTAAACGTAACATAACAGAGATAGGGGCGTGTACAGTCTGTATGTATCTACGGTCTTACCCTCTTAGTCTTACCGTCCATGCTGGCTTTGAGTGTGTGAACACAACACAGGTTACTGCTTCAGAACGAGAGGATACATTCTAATGTAACACTCCCGATCACCAGACTTTACGTCAAAACCTTGCGTTAAATTCCAATCTCACTGCAGTGTCTCGTGGAGTGAGTGCGCCAGACAATGTTGATAGTGATTTGTACGTCTGAAATATACGGTAATCTGAACAGCCCTCTCGGTCAAACAGCAGCAGCAGCAACAACATAAACTCGACAGCGCACTACGCCTGCACTCCTCAGTCAGCTACAAGTGACAGTTAGCAATAAGCAATCTGGAAGGAAACCCGCGCGATGACGTGTTTCTTCGCTTTCGGAAAGTCACCAACACAGTTTCCCACCATCAACTTAAAAAAATACATTCTATCTGAACATCGGATAAAGCGCGAGATTTAACTGAATAATCCCCTTGAATTTAGAGTGTAAAGCGTTCATTGACTGATCTGGCCTTGTAACATTAACCAAAACGGCCTTGCTGTTGTGGTACTGCGAACGGCTGAAACCAAAAGGAAACTACAGCCGTAGTTTTTCCCGAGGGCATGCAGCTTTACTGTATGGTTAAATGATGATGGCGTCCTCTTGGGTAATATATTCCGGAGGTAAAATAGTCCCCCATTCGGATCTCCGGGTGGGGACTACTCAAGAGGACGTCGTTATCAGAAAAAAGAAAACTGGCATTCTATGGATCGGAGCGTGGAATGAACAGATCCCTTAATCGGGCAGGTAGGTTAGAAAATTTAAAAAGGGAAATGGATAGGTTACAGTTAGATATAGTGGGAATTAGTGAAGTTCGGTGGCAGGAGGAACAAGACTCCTCGTCAGGTGAATACAGGGTTATAAATACAAAATCAAATAGGGGTAATGCAGGAGTGGGTTTAATAATGAATAAAAAAATAGGAGTGCGGGTAAGCTACTACAAACAGCATAGTGAACGTGTTATAGTGGCCAAGATAGACACGAAGCCCATGACTACTACAGTAGTACAAGTTTATATGCCAACTAGCTCTGTAGATGACGAAGAAATTGAAGAAATGTGTGATGAAATAAAAAAAATTATTCAGATAGTGAAGGGAGACGAAAATTTAATAGTCCTGGGTGCCTGGAATTCGACAGTAGGAAAAGGGAGAGAAGGAAACGTAGTAGGTGAATATGGATTGGGGCTAAGAAATGAAAGAGGAAGCCGTCTGTTAGAATTTTGCACAGAGCATAACTTAATCATAGCTAACACTTGGTTCAAGAATCATTAAAAGAAGGTTGTATACATGGAAGAATCCTGGAGTTACTAAAAGGTATCAGATAGATTATATAATGGTAAGACAGAGATTAAGGAACCAGGTTTTAAATTTTAGGACATTTCCAGGGGCAGATGTGGACTCTGACCACAATCTATTGGTTATGAACTGTAGATTAAAGCTGAAGAAATTGCAAAAAGGTGGGAATTTAAGGAGATGGGACCTGGATAAACTGAAAGAACCAGAGGTTGTACAGAGTTTCAGGGAGAGCATAAGGGAACAATTGACAAGAATGGGAGAAAGAAATACAGTAGAAGACGAATGGCTAGCTCCGAGGAATGAAGTAGTGAAGGCAGCAGAGGATCAAGTAGGTAAAAAGAAGAGGGCTAGTAGAAATCCTTGGGTAACAGAAGAAATATTGAATTTAATTGATGAAAGGAGAAAATATAAAAATGCAGTAAATGAAGCAGGCAAAAAGGAATACAAACGTCTCAAAAATGAGATAGACAGGAAGTGCAAAATGGCTAAGCAGGGATGGCTAGAGGACAAATGTAAGGATGTAGAGGCTTATCTCACTAGGGGTAACATAGATACTGCCTACAGGAAAATTAAAGAGACCTTTGGAGAAAAGAGAACCACTTGTATGAATATCAAGAGCTCAGATGGAAACCCAGTTCTAAGCAAAGAAGGGAAAGCAGAAAGGTGGAAGGAGTATATAGAGGGACTATACAAGGGCGGTGTACTTGAGGACAATATTATGGAAATGGAAGAGGATGTAGATGAAGATGAAATGGGAGATACGATACTGCGTGAAGAGTTTGACAGAGCACTGAAAGACCTGAGTCGAAACAAGGCCCCGGGAGTAGACAACATTCCATTAGAACTACTGACGGCCTTGGGAGAGCCAGTCTGACAAAACCCTACCATCTGGTGAGCAAGATGTATGAGACAGGCGAAATACCCACAGACTTCAATAAGAATATAATAATTCCAATCCCAAAGAAAGCAGGTGTTGACAGATGTGAAAATTACCGAACTATCTGTTTAATAAGTCACAGCTGCAAAATACTAACACGAATTATTTACATACGAATGGAAAAACTGGTAGAAGCCGACCTCGGGGAAGATCAGTTTGGATTCCGTAGAAATGTTGGAACACGTCAGGCAATACTAACCTGCGACTTATCTTAGAAGAAAGATTAAGAAAAGGCAAACCTACGTTTCTAACATTTGTAGACTTAGAGAAAGCTTTTGACAACGTTAACTGGAATACTCTCTTTCAAATTCTGAAGTTGACAGGGGTAAAATACAGGGAGCGAAAGGCTATATACAATTTGCACAGAAACCAGATGGCAGTTATAAGAGTCGAGGGGCATGAAAGGGAAGCAGTGGTTGGGAATGGAGTGAGACAGGGTTGTAGCATCTCCCCGATGTTATTCAATCTGTATATTGAGCAAGCAGTAAAGGAAACAAAAGATAAATTTGGAGTAGGTATTAAAACCCAGGGAGAAGAAATAAAAACGTTGAGGTTCGCCGATGATATTGTAATTCTGTCAGAGACAGCATAGGACTTGGAAGACCAGTTGAACGGAATGGACAGTGTCTTGAAAGGAGGATATAAGATGAACATCAACAAAAGCAAAACAAGGATAATGGAATGTAGTCGAATTAAGTCGGGTGATGCTGAGGGAATTAGATTAGGAAATGAGACACTTCAAGTAGTAAAGGAGTTTTGCTATTTGGGGAGCAAAATAACTGATGATGGTCGAAGTAGAGAGGATATAAAATGTAGACTGACAATGGCAAGGAAAGCATTTCTGAAGAAGAAAAATTTGTTAACATCGAGTATAGATTTAAGTTTCAGGAATTCGTTTCTGAAAGTATTTGTATGGAGTGTAGCCATGTATGGAAGTGAAACATGGACAATAACTAGTTTTGACAAGAAAAGACTAGAAGCTTTCGAAATGTGGTGCTACAGAAGAATGTTGAAGATTAGGTGGGTAGATCACATAACTAATGAGGAGGTGTTGAATAGGATTGGGGAGAAGAGAAATTTGTGGCACAACTTGACTAGAAGAAGGGATTGGTTGGTAGGACATGTCCTGAGGCATTAAGGGATCACAAATTTAGCATTGAAGGGCAGCGTGGAGGGTAGAAATCGTAGAGGGAGACCAAGAGATGAATACACTAAGCAGATGCAGAAGGATGTAGGTTGCAGTAGTTACTGGGAGATGAAGGAGCTTGTAAAGGATAGATTAGCGTGGAGAACTGCATCAAACCAGTCTCAGGACTGAAGACCACAACAACAACAGCGTTGTGCGTAGGCACGCATTGACAGAAATGAAAGTAGCGAACAACGCACCATGAGGACTTCCGGTAGGATCGTTACTGTGCAAGATGTATGTAAGAGACTTGACAGATAACGTTTATTGCTTTCCGAGGTAGTTCGCAGTCAGCTCCGTGCGCTAGTGCGTAGCTTCATTAGAAAGTTGTTTCAGAATTTAAAAAGGTATAAAACGATAAACGCACAGTGTAAAACTGACGGCTGACCCCTAACGCAAATGAATTAACATAATGAATGATAATAAACGAACAGACCTGGCAGCGGTTGAGTACACACCAGTGATCAGCGTTTGCAATAAATCACAGTTGTAAACAATTACGCGTTAGAAGGGTTTTTAAGTGAAACGAACACATAAAACTAGCCGTAACAAAGACAAACGCTTCCGTCACACCTGCCGGAAGAATCTAAGATTTGTGTAACCCGTCCCTACTCTGGAACGTTTTCCACAGTCGTCTAATGGGAAAAAGGTAGATACAAACAAAAGAAGAGGTTTTTTAAGGAATACGCGGCCATGTGACAGCATATTTTTGCACAATTCCTGGGTACAATCTACATTTCGGCTTTCACGCCATGATCGGGTATAATGACCTTAGGCCATTAACGCATTTTTCTGTGTACTGTGCAGGATATGTTATTTCATGCCTTTATCGAGTACAATGTTCGTAGATTGTCAACGTCATTTTGCTGAGTTCTCTGTAGAATGACATACACACAGTTCATATTTGCTTAACACAATACAAGTGGTAAAAAATTAACGTCTTATGGGAATGTAGCATATTATCGTGCAAATACACTGAGCCGTGCTGCGGCTCGCGTTGGTGCTGTTTGTCGGTTTCCGCCCTCTGTTGGAGGCCAGACCGTATCCTTTAGTTGGCATGGTTGCGGTTGTTTGTCTTCTTCTACTCGTCTTGGCTGGCACCACTCGTTTCGCAAGCGTTGCCTGCCCGCTAGTGGCAGCAGTGGCAGTTATCGATATGTAGTAACTGTTGCCCTATCTTTGGGCAGTTCGGTTGGAGCCAGGTCCGCGCAGTGTCAGAACACGCTGGGACCAATGGCGGCGCGCATGGACTGCCGGATGGAAGGGCTGCGGTCACGAGTGTGCACGACTTCATCGTAAACCAGCTCCTGCAGATGAGTGCATTTCAATTCAAGTACAGAAACCTAAGCACAGTATTCTGGGGGCGTAGTGCAGACGGCCGGTTTCGGCTTTGGCGTGTTGTTCCATTCTTGTATTTGCTTTATTGGACGTCACATAGCTTCGGCAAGGTTATCATTAGTCATTCGTTAGACTGCCACTAGTCTGAGTTACCATCTTGTGAAATGAATGCAACGCTTGGCTGCTTATGTCATCGCTGGCGAAACTGTTTGTTTCCGGACATTCTCGGAGGTTGATTCCTGGAGCGCCATCTGCGACTGGTCCTTGTGTTTTATTATTGTATTACTTATTACCATATTACCATACCTTGTAATGCCTACATTAAAGGTTATGTATGTCTAGATAATAGTTCCGATCGCCTTCTGCAATTAATCTAGCAGTGTAAGGGTTGTGTTACAATGTTACCATCATCTTATTTCAACCGTCTGGTAGTCAGTTGCTTGTTTCTTTTAATTAATCTTTGCTTGTATTTGCTGTTTACAGCAGGTTTCAAAATTTTTATATAATTGCCGTTCCTGGCGTGCAAGGACTTCAGCCATGATTGTGGTCATTTGCTTTGAAAAAATAATTCGATATTTGTATTTTAGCAGTAAGCCTTAAAACCTTATTTACCGCTATTCCTAGCGTCTGATACCTTCTGCTGTGTTTGTGGCCATTAACTTTTTAATATTTCAATACCTGTAAGTTGTAATTGCAGCGAGTTCTTAAACATTCTTAATTTATTGCCATCCTTGGCGTGTAAGGCTTTAAGTCGTGATCACAGTGGCTTGTTTTTTTTCTAAACATTATCTGTATCTGTATTTTATGGTGATTTGCTAAATTGTAACGCACTGAAAACGCTATTATTCACACAGTTGTTTATTTCTTCATTAATAATAAGTGGTATTTTTTATTTATTGTTTAGTCTGGAATTACTGTTTTAAAAATAAATGTGTGTAATTGCCAAAAGTAACCAACAGTAACTGATTACGGCCACGTCCACAATCGTAACCGAATCCTGCCTTACTTTGACTATCAGGTTTCATGCATCATATATGGAAAACTCAGAACAAAGCAGGTAAACACAAGAGTTGAGCGCATTTAAGCGTCAGCTTTCGGGACTGGTATGTGTGCCGGAATAGGTTCGAATCCGCGCCGGTGTGAAACCCACTCTAAATGCATACAGGGTTGTTACCCACATCCCGCTTCAGGTATACAGTATGAAAACATTTAGAAAACTTTCTCAGACTTGCACACTGAATGATAGCCACTCCTATCTTGTGTATACGTTAGGGATTACACTAACATAAGATTGTTTCTGTTTTGTACATGTTCAGTCAGTTATTAAGTTTTGTAATAGATGTTGAGACTGTTGAGAGCAGTTTGATTGTCTTTTGAGATTGCTCCACTTAGGTTTGCTTTATAGAGTATTTGTTTGAAGCTAGTAATATACCAAAGACGAGCACATTGAATGAAGGTAAACAAGTTCGTCACTGCATGGTCGTCCCAGATTTCTGCATATTCGTAGTGTTTCTTCGTTGTTTCTTTGACAAATAAATCAGGAAGTTTGGGGCTTAAACACGGCAGGATCCAGTACGATCCTTTCATGTGCAGTGAACGATTTATCCTCCCACGTGGTAAACAGAGGTGATTGAAACCTTGCCGCATGTGCTAACTTAAATAATATTCCTCCCGCACCCACCCCCCTCCTCAATGTTTTCGTGACAACAACGCTCATGACTGGCCAGTTAATGAAAGAATATGGCACAATTAGGACATACACCTTTGCATTCAGAGACTGCTGCTTAGGGTTTTCTTTTTGACGATGTTAGCTAAGGACTTTTCCACGTAGCGATACTATCTGGAGTTCCCTCACATAACATAGAGGTTTACCAACAGGCCAAATTAAGACACACTCCCTCTTTCAATAGACTGCAACTCACACAATTCTATTGGTCATTATTGAGTAAGATAAACAGCTCCTCACCTATTACACTTTCGTAGGGCAAACCAGATGTCAATTCAGAGTCTTTAAATGACTCTCTATGCAGGATAAAATGATACGCCATGCCAGTCGGGAAATTATCGATTCAGTTGCTCCTTCGATTTGGTACTGAATCAAAAGCTAATTTTTCACGAGTTTCATTGAATCCGACTATACATTTCGGACCCTGTGGTTCCATCATCGCATAGAATTCGTCTTAATACATTGTTTACCGTTGCTCTTGAGTGAAGTGATGCGAAATGTGTCTTTCTGTTGTTACATGATAGATTTTGTAACTGGCGGCAAAAATATCGTGAAACTTCAGAAAAATCCAGGAAGAACAATTTTAACGCTTTAATGCCAGTAGACATTTGTTTATCTATTCTGTAGTCAGTCATCAAATCAGCCAACACGCACACTTGTTTGTAAATTCCAAAACACTTCACAGATGCAGACTAATGTGATATTACCAAAGATGAAGCTTATTATGAATTATCGGATATCAGAGTTTTAAATAAACTGTCATGCCTAAGGAAATAAATTTAAAATGAGTCTTTAAAATTACTAATACAGCTACTGGCAGTACATCGTATTGAAGCAAATAGCAAGACCTGAAATCTGTTAGAATAACTGGAAATACATATCCATTAAAATCAGAAAGCCCGAATCTATGCTAAATGAACAGACAGATTTGGCTAGGCATATTCATGATGTATTACGACGATTGGCACCTGGTGAAAACTTCATACATCGTTTCAGAGTTGGTCTGCTACACGATGACTTCGTCGTGCATTATACTACAGAACCTTCTTGTCTTTCGGCTGGTTTTTAAAAGCCTTGGCCTATTGTTACCCCAAATACAGACACAAGTCTATCTACAACGCCACTTAAATTAAACGTTGCTGCATTTGAAAAAGCTTCTTGCTGTAGAAAATCTTCATTCTCTCCAATGTGGGTGGCGCAGTGGTTAGCACATTGCACTCGCATTCGGAAGACGACGGTTCAATCCAGCGTCAGACCATCCTGACAGGTGTTCCGTGATTTCCCTAAATCGCTTCAGGCAAATGCCGGGATGGTTACTGTGAAGGGGCACGGCTGACTTCCTTCCCCGTCCTTCCCTAACCCGATGGGACCGATGGCCTCGCTGTTTCGTCCTCTTCCCAAAATCAACCAACCGACCAATATGGAATAACATATTATTGAAAAATTGTTCTCGTTGTTCATAATCACGTGGCTTCAGTTCCTGCTATGTCTGAGTTTATTAAGCATAGAGTTGCAGCAGTTTGCACAATATTCTGTACGCAGTGGTGTTTTATACCTGGAGCTGACGTGATGTTTATCTCACTTATTTGGATGGTGGTCGTGTAAATACTACGAACATGTTTTTGGCTATTTCTTTGACATTGAAAGGCGTCTGCTGATTTACTTCTTAGCAGCTATACCCTTCTCTAAAAAAATATTCCACCACTTATTTTACAAAGTGGAGGTTCGCCGATGGGTTCCCTTTGAGTTGTTCTGAACCTTGGTTGCACCGCGATTGTCGTCACAGCAAGCCTCACAATACATTGTGCTTTTTCCTGCACTGATGCAGTAATGTTATGCTTTAATCGGTTATGATGCGAAAACTGATATATTCTATAACTGAATCGTACCACAATGGCGCATCACAGGGGTGAAACTCATATAGTGACGTCCTGCAACACGACCTTGGATCGCTGCGAGGCCGCTTGGAGCGCTGCAACCATCTTAGCAGCTTTTGACGGAATCAGAGTTCAGCTGCATGACATTTTCTCTCGGAATGGCCGTGTAATTCTGCTTTGAATGTTGTTGCTTCTTGTCACTGCGTGCACTCATTTTACAGTGGTTTCTGGAGTATGGAAGTAGGTGTACATGAGTATACTTTGTAGTCTTAGTGACTAGAACATTCTTCCTTGCAAATGCAAAAATGCGACAGTAGTTACGGAAATGTATCCACATTTTATTAATAAGTACTTTAATAGCCACTATAAACAATACAATTTAGCAGAAATCAATGTAATAAATTCATTCGCTCCAATGAAAATTTCAGAGGCCTCCATTAAATATGACAATGTACAAGAAACGGGCGCGACAAAAAAAAGAGAAGAAGACGTAGAATACGCGCAATATACTCGTACTTAAAATGCTTTTAAATCTTATAGATTCGCAAGCAGTAACAGACAGGTAAGAGTCCTCAGAAAACCATACTACAAAACTGACTTCTGTTTTGTCTATTAAACAAGAACAAATAGGGAATCGTTGTTCCTCCCAACATCATGGATTTGATCAAAAGTTAGACAGAATACGAGCAAAATCTTTGCAATGTAATTCAAAGAGTGCAATACACACAAGAAGGTTGTGATCAGGAACACAATGCGATGAAACCAGCTTCTGCGTCACCTCATGTCTCATGGTTTTTAAGTTTTGACATTTGCTAAAGCACAGTTATTTCCACATAATAATGGTCACACGGTCGAAACTGCAGTTTAGTAATAAATAATTTTACAATCAATACTTCCATGGTGTCATTTACAAAATTTTATATAACTGTGAACCCCAGCTAAGACAAGTAGTTCTTAGTATTTCATTAAGGTTTCTCGAATGTATTACTTTGTAAGGTCACAAAAACGTTTCCAGGTACACATTTTGCCACCAGATTACCAGGCCTACCCATAACGTATATGTTCTTGTTGTGGTCTTCAGTCCAGAGACTGGTTTGATGCAGCTCTCCATGTTACTCTATCCTGTGCAATCTTCTTCATCTCCCAGTACCTACTGCAACCTACATCCTTGTGAATCTGTTTAGTGTATTCATCTTTTTGTCTCTCTCTACGATGTTTACCCTCCACGCTGCTCTCCAATACTAAATTGCTGATCCCTTGATGCCTCAAAATATGCCCTACCAACCGATCCCTTCTTCTAGTTAAGTTGTGCCACAAATTTCTCTTCTCTCCAATTCTATTCAATACCTCCTCATAACCAAACAGTAAAGCTGCATGCCCTCGAGAAAAATTATGGCCGTAGTTTCCCCTTGCTTTCAGCCATTCGCAGTACCAGCATAGCAAGGCCATTTTGGTTAGTGTTACAAGGCCAGATCAGTCAATCATCCAGATTGTTGCCCCTGCAAATTCTGAAAAGGCTGCTGCCCCTCTTCAGGAACCACACGTTGGCTGTCCTCTCAACGGATACCCCTCCGTTGTGGTTGCACCTGCGGTACGGCTATCTGTATCGCTGAGGCACGCAAGCCTCCCCACCAACGGCAAGGTCCATGGTTCATGGGGGGGGGGGGGGGGGGGGGAGGGTGCATAAAGTATAAATGATAAATATTATCATTTAATGTTTCGAAAATCGAGAATTCGGATTTTCGTGCCATATTTTCCCGTATTCGAAGTTCACTGTCAGACACTAGTAGCTGCGCTGCTGTCGTTCTCTGGTCCATATCATAACATAGGCCCTGCAATTCTTGTAACTGGTAACCTACGTGGCGCATAGTCCCAGCTATCCCTAAAATCGAAAACCCGGAATAGTACTTTGATTACCAATAAATGCAAATATTACCTATTGTACTAAAATATGTATTGTTCACAACCAAATTATTGAACACTTACATGAATTCAGCTTATATGTCAGATATCAATTCAGCTTTCTGAACACTATAGCACAAACACTGCACTAATTAAGGTAACTCAAGATCTGATATGTGCCATGGGCAACCATGAGATCCCAATATTGACGATTCAAGAGTCCAACATCGCTTTTGGTTCTATCCATTTTTGCCTCCTGTTCAGAAAAAATGCGACAGCAAAATTTTTCAGAAAGTGCACTGAACTGCTTTGAAAGCGACTTGAAAAACAAATAGCTATGTGTTGTCTGTGGGAATGAAAAGTAGTCGTGGAAGCGTGTCGTGTCAAGAGTGCCACAGGGGTCAGTACTCGGCTCAGCTTTGTTTTCCTTGCCGCACATTGATACTTCTGTTGGTTCAGTCCATATGTAAACATCATATCTATGTCGACGACGTCTAGCTTCACGTTAGTGTCAGACGTGAAGATTTCCATACTGTGATCATCGAAATGAATGACAATCTGCCTGTCACAATTGCTACGAAACTGTGCAGTGAGAGAGAAACTTTTATGAATGTAAACCAAGTTTGTGTTCTATACAAACATTCAAACAACCAAATAACTGTAAAAATGCGGTGTTCATAAGGTTAGCAAGATGCTGAGAAAATTACTGACTCCCTTGTTTTTACGATGAATATCACCCCACCTCATGTAAATCATCAACTGTAATATAATAAAAGTATCAGGTTTTATATACGAAGTTCTCATATACATCTCCCTGGAAATTTATTTTCAATCTCAAATTTTGCTTCGCGTTTCCTTTTCACGCTTTACATGAAAATAATAATAAATGCAATACACTGAGTATTACTTCGGTTTTTTGCAGTGTTAGTAATTTAAAAACTGAAAATAAGGAATGAAAAAATTTCGCATAGGGATTCGATGCCACGACCTCCCTCTTACCTTTCTGTACCCTTTATAATGCGCCAAACTCCGCCTGGAAACTACTCTAACATAGACGGTTCATGCCTCACCCGACCTATGCTAAAAATGTTATTTCTTCTAAACACTTGGCCATCTCGACCTCCCAGACTGTCACCTTCATTTGTGGCCAAGCCCTGCAACACTATAAAGGAGCGCTAAAGCCGGGACTGAAACGAAAAAAGTCACAAATAATTTTAGTATCCCAACAGAAATTAGTAAGTTCAGAACTTCGTGAACAGCTGCCTCATGTTCGGCTTGACGGTGTTCCAGAGTCATACCAGAAAACAGTGAAGATCATCTCAAATGGGCAGAAAATACTGTCATGACGTGAAAGAAGACTTACATTTGCCTTTTTGCCCTCAGAAATATTCATGACTTTTTCACAAGTGATGCGGAAAGTAAACACATGCAATCACACGTTCTGCTGAACCTCCACTACTGTGACGCAATTCAACTCGGCGTGCGTAGAGGAAACACTAGGCCATTAGAACTGATGTTGGATGCTCGTGTGAGTTACACTTACAACGTTAATGTGTACTACAATGTCAGTTAATCATAGGCGCAGTTAGGTTCGTTGTAGCTAGTCTAATTACGGAACTACCATACGATATAGTAGTTCCTCGCATCAGAGATGAAATACATGTCATCACATCATAACCCAAACAGAAAGTCGCACGTGTCTAGTTTCCTAGTCGTGTGCATTCATAAAACAGAAACATTCGCAAATTCCTTCGCTGTCGCCGGTGTCTGCTTCTGGAACAAGTTGCCCAGCACTCTGTGCACAGTTCAGTGCTGAAGGACTTCCTTCTGTCACCCCAAAAACTGATATATATTGTCAATTTTCACCCTGACAAAAAATAATGCCAATGACTTTCTCTTATCCCAGCCACGCTTCTTTCTCTCCTCCGTTCTGTATGACTGACACCACTTTGTTTTCCCTTATATTCTACCTTCAGTCTGTAACCGCGCGACCGCTGCAGTTGCAGGTTCGGATCCTGTCTCGGGCATGGGTGTGTGTGATGTCCTTAGGTTAGTTAGGTTTAAGTAGTTATAAATACTAGGGGACTGATCATGAATGTATTTAATAGTAATGACAACGACATATAAATGTGTCAGCTCATTTTAAGTTGACATGGCTTAAAACCACAAAAATCTACACTTGATAATGGCCTAAGGCCGAAATTGCAATCGTGAAATAAAGAAAGTGTTACAGGCACTGGCGTAAATATGTCTTTTATAAAGCTGTGCATGACTGTGAATCTCAGGTATAAAAAGTTAATTAAAAGATACCTCTCCGTTATAAATTATGGAGTGCAGCCATCAGTCGTCCTTTTTAGATTTTATTATGCAAATCCAGATTTCGGCTAATAGCTAGCCATTCTCAACGCACTATTTTTTATTCTCAATGCGTGGACGTCCCTTTGGTGAGGCGTCAGTCACAGTTCTTTTGAACAACATGGACTGACATGCATTGAGAATAAAAGAAATAGCGCATTGAGAATGGCTAACTACTAGCGGCAATGTGGATTTGCATAATGAAATCTAAAACGGACGACTGATTACTGCACTCTATAATTTATAAGTCAGATACACTTTCGGAATGGAAGGTAACCTGATACGTTCCCGTTATTTCTCTTTCTTGTCGTACTTATCACGTATACATATAAACTCTGTTGTGTGTGTACGTGCGTGCACGCGCGTGTGTGTGTGTGTGTGTGTGTGTGTGTGTGTGTGTGTGTGTGTTGTACTGTAATATGTATTTTCTAAATGTAGTATAACATACAGGTATGTAATGTAAAATTTGCATTTATCGCCGATATCTCCCAAACGACTGGAAAAAGCGCAGGTGACTCCTGTACATTTTTGTTTCATCAGTCTTCTGTCTGGTTTGATACAGCCCGCCACGAATTCCTCTCCTGTGCCAACCTCTTCATCTCAGAGTAGCACTTGCAACCTACATCCTCAAATTTTTTGCTGGATGTATTCCAGTCTCTGTCTTCCTCTACCGGTTTTGCCCTTTATACCTCCCTCTAATACCATGGAAGTAATTCCCTCATGTCTTAATGGATGTCCTATTATCCTGTCCCTTATCACTTTTTCCACACCTTCCTTGCCTCTCCGATTCTGCGCAGAACCTCCTCATTCCTTACCTTATCAGTCCACCTGATTTTCAACATTAGTCTGAGGGCCACGTCTCAAATGCTTCGATTCTCCTCTGTTTCGGTGGAACGTCCCCTTCGAACAATTATACTGACTGTCCTTAAACTGACACACAATATTTTTTTAGCGCAATGCAATCTGACTTTCAATAATCTCTACAAAAGAATGGCCCTGACTAACATTAACCTATACCTTTCATAAATCACTTACCTCACAAAAACCTTGGTTACTTGAACTACTGCAATACAGCGAGCGCCACTACTGCCAGCTAAATAAAAGATTCAAACTACGGAAGGCACTAATTACTGATAGGCATAGTTAGCAAATGTAAGATTTTAATAGAGAACAAACAATGTATTTACCTTAATAGTCATAATATATATAGCAGTTCATGACATCCAGTCTTACAAATTTCAAAACTCCGCCATTTCTCTCCACACATCCACCACTACTGGCGGCTCACCTCCAACTGCGCAACGCTATGCGCTGTTAACAGCCAACTGCCCAACACTACAATGGCAGACAACAATGCAAACTAGCCACAGACTGCACACAGCACAGCCAGTGATTTTCATACAGAGCGCTACGTAACGTTGCCAATAAGAAAATATAAACAGCCTACTTACAGCCAGTGATTTTCATACAGAGTGCTACGTAACGTTGTCAATATGAAAATATAAACAGCCTACTTACATAGCCCCATGCTCCCCACAAGAAATTTTACAAATTGTTTTGGGCAGTGGCCAATAATGATATGATAAAATTTTTCATAATTACAATAACAAAGATATCAAATGCACACACTTATTGATACAATGTTGGTCAAAAGCTAAAATTTTCTCACAGTCCATAAAGACAGTCCTGATCATTCATCACAGTAAAATTGCAGTCTTTTTCTCAAAGTCTGAGCAGTAAATGAAAATGCACACGTAAGTAGTGGATTTCCATGCAGTCTTGAAGAAGTAGTGTTGTCCTTCTAACGGAAAGACAGTGCTGACTCTTGACATGCAGGCAGGTAATGGCCCACAATAGAGCAAACCCACAGCAGAGTCAGTCGAAGTTTTGAAGAATATTGGTAGGTAGGTAATCACAGAGCCGACCCACTGTAGTCCTGGTAGAGATTACGGTATTGGTGGGCTACCAGAGGTGTAGAACCACTGCAGTCCTTGTAGAAATAATGGTATTGGTGGGCCATCAAAGATGCAGACCCACTGTAGTCCTTGTAGAAATAATGGTATTGCTGGATCATCAAAGATGCAGACCCACCGTAGTCCTTGTAGAGATGGCCAGCAGCCATTTTTTGTGACTGTGCAGGTGCACAATCACCATTGAAGAGTCTTCCAGATAATATAGCAAGTCCATAACCACCACTTGTGCACTCACAAAGTTTTTAGAAATGTCCTTAGAACCAGCAATGCTGTTATCCAGTCCCTTGCTGAATTATTAACACACGAGCAAACACTAACAGTCCCTACTTCTCACATATTGTCCATATACTATGACCAACAGAAACGTGTGCAGTGAAATGGAACTTACAAGTTAATAATATGATGAACTGGTGTCAATTACAATTTTATAACATAAGAATACAATTACAAAAGTACAAAATACTTCATTAAAGAACATAACAATACAGATAACATTTGTAGTACAGGCTTTACAAAAGAATCGAAATAACATATACATCAGTGTTACAGGAATTATGACATGAGTACATACATAAAAGATCAGAATAACTTTCGAAACATCAACTTCACATATGAGCATTAAAACAAAACAGAATAAATAATGTCTAAACATCTTTACAAAGAAAATAAGATATTATCAGAAAAATTCTACTACATAACTCTTATTAGCTGAACACATTAAGACAGGAAAAACACAAATTCACGTAGTGTAATAACACAAAAATACAGGACATGGTTTGTTTTCAGTGTGACATTTGGTACTGCAGTCCACCCCAAACTTCATTCCATATATCTTTCCTCTTATTTCAACATTTGTTTCCACCAAAAAAATTCTATCCAAGCATGCTTTCTGTATTTATATGTTCACACATTTCTTACCATCATTATTTATTTATCATTATCTTACCTCATCATTTATTTCCAAGAAAATCCTACCTAAACCTGTTGGCCCTAAACCCTACTTTTTTTGTTCATATCCTCTTTCAATTTTTTGTTTTGTTTTTGGCCAAACCATTTTCTTATAGCTTCTCAATGCATTTCTTCCAATCCATTACAACTCGTTCTCTTATATAGCCTACCCCATCTTAAGCTAACTTAAATCTACTGAGCTCAGATGCTAAACTAAGGGATGAGGCAATGCAGCAGCACAAAACAATTAACACAAACAGCAATGAAAGAAAATGGAAATTTGCAAAGCAAGCTACAGTAAATCTAAATTACCAAGCAATGCAACATTACAACTAATATGAGCCAATGTGCAGCAACAAAAAAAATAAATCAGTAGTAAAACTAGCTTAACAGAGTAATATAAAGTGAAATTTAGTTGCACTATGCCTGGCAAACAGCCGCAGCAAATGCAATAACTTATATCTAAACATGAGAAAGCTCAAGCAGAAAAAATATTACACTACAAATTGCCATGTTTAATACCTATGTAACATCTTAACACTAGAGTGATGCATCACAAAAACTTACGCTAGCAGATAAGTTACCAAATCGTAAAAAAAATTATTTATGCAATTCCTGTGAAGGGAAATGTCTATTTATGCACCCTCGTTTTCTTGGAAGTAGATCATAAATTTATAATTGACTGGATCTGCAGGCATAAAAAAACTATATTAGTACATCTATTAAATTTTATTTTAACCAATGCTGCAGTGCAGCTAGAAACTAGATATTAAACAAAATGAGTAAATAAATACATAAAGCAAGCCATATGGCATTTCTCTCAACTAGCAAGACAATAGCCATGAAATGTTTCTCATCGTTTCATTAGGCATTTTAGTAAATATCATAAATTAAGAGCTCCACAGTATAATCATATGTTTGCAAGTTTGAGTGTGCCGTATTTGCGATGCTTTCTACAAAGGAATGTCAATAGCGAGGGTAATGGCCTCTTTTTTTTTTTCTCCACCTGTCCCTCTGAAAGGCACACACTAATGGCTTTTTTCCAGGCAACTGTCGCGCAGCTGCCCACGTAATGCGTCGTGCCCACGATGCATTACGTGAAGGTCACTTTCTTGCCGAAATATTTACGACACCAGTTTCCGCTACAGTGACAGTCTCATATAAAAATATTTCACAGGTCGAGAATTTGCATTGCAAATGTGTAGAAACAAAATCCTATGAATATAACAGTGTTCAAAAAATTTTCACCGGCATTGTGATATATTCACGCATTTACACACATTTCATAACTCTTAAAGTACGATTCTTGGTTTCCAACATCCTTTTTCGCAAGTCAGAGTGCCTAACCACTACTCCTTATTCCTTACCTTGTTACACATATACATATTCGTCGACATTCTTAAATATTTCATCATTATAAATATGTAGCATAATCAAATTACTCATATAGCATCATCTTATTCATCATAAACACACCTCAACAGCATAATACACATCGTCATCATAAAAATAACATCATAACACCTCAGTCAAATCTCAAAAACATCGTAGGTTTCTGCAATAATTTCAAAACGTAAAGAAAACTCTCTGCTCATTTCAACAGTGTCATCTACCTCAAACATACATTAAAAATCATGGTCCCTTACCAAATACATCATTCAAAGCTCTCATAGTATCACAATGGTTCCGAAAAAGTATGAACAGTTCACAAATTACAGACAAAATACAATTTCGTAAGTGTGAAGTTATCCAACGGTGTAATTACGTAAACATCTGTCACTGCCGTAGTAGAAAAGTTTGTCTCTCTCAGTTAAATGATCAGATAGCTGTGTAATTCTGTGTTAGAGAAATATGGTACCGATGTGTTAAGTTGTATAAGCAAATACCATATTAGCTAGGGCTCCTTGTGCTTGCCAAACACATGGTACACAAAGTAGGCGTGTATCCCCCTGAGGATTTATTTCCCTATGCACAATTACCAAGTTACTACTTTCAACATTAGTTAATTCATTACTCTGTGGCGCTAACACACTGCTTTGGTCTTCACTGTCATTTCTCAGTTTACTTTGAAGCCTAGTATTACGTTTTTCACACGCACTGTTCTCACAATATTTCACACGACAACACAGAAAAGCACAATTTGAAGAGCAAAATAAGATAACATAGCAATGGAAATATTGTCTATTTAATTGCAAGCGCAGCTGTGAAATACTTGGTGCAAATCTACGAGGGCCGTTCAGAAAGTAACCTCCGGTTGATTTAAAAAAATACACGAAGTTAAATAAAAATATTTTAATATATACATCTTACAACTACATCTTTGCACTATTTTTCTACGTAGTCTCCATAGCGATTGAGGCACTTATCGTATCTCTTCACAAGCTTTGAAATTCCTTCTGCATAAAAATCACCCGCTTGTGCCTGGAGCCAGCCTGTGACCGCATCTTTGAGCTCTTCGTCGTCATCAAACCGCTGTGACCCGAGCCATTTCTTCAAATGCATGAAGAGGTGATAATCACTTGGCGCCAGGTCTGGGCTGTAAGGTGGATGGTTGATAACGTCCCACTTGAAGGACTCAAGAAGGGTTCGTTGTTCTGCGAGCAGAGTGAGGACGGGCGTTATCATGCAAAAAAACGATACCGGAAGTCAGCATACCACGGCGTTTGTTCTGTATAGCCCGTCGTAACTTTTTTATTGTTTCACAGTACACGTATTGATTAATGGTCGTACCACGTTCCATGAATTCAACCAACAACACCCCTTTGGCATCCCGAAACACCGTTGCCATCAGTTTTCTGGCAGAAAAATCTTGCGAGGCTTTTCTTGGTTTGGTAGGCGAATTTGAATGTGCCCACATCTTTGGTTGTTCTTTTGTCTCAGGGTTCACGTACTTAATCCAGGTTTCGTCACAGGTCATGATTCTGTTTAACAATGGTTCTCCTTCGTCCTCATAACGTGACAGAAAGTCTAATGCAGAGGCCATTCTTTGAGTTTTGTGGTGGTCGGTAAGAATTTTGGGCACCCATCGTGCACAGAACTTACGGTAACCCAATCTTGCTGTCACTATCTCGTACAAGAGAGTCTTAGAAATCTGTGGAAAACCAGTAGACAACTCCGACATTGAGAAACGTCGATTTTCACGAACTTTTGCATCAACTGTCTGAACGAGTTCGTCAGTCACCAATGATGGTCTACCACTCCTCTCTTCATCATGAACGTTTTCTCGTCCACTTTTAAATAAACGTACCCATTCACGGACAACTCCTTCACTCATAACTCTTGGTCCGTACACGGCACAAAGCTCACGATGAATAGCTGCTGCAGAATATCCTTTGGCTGTAAAAAACCTTATGACAGCACGCACTTCACATTTGGCGGGGTTTTCTATTGCAGCACACATTTCAAACTGCCACAAAAACTAAACTAGCGCAGGTACGACGTTCACTCGACCACGGCTTGATGCCAACTGACCTGTTGAGTGCGTGAACCCACAGATGGCGTCGCTACTCCCCCCACAACCCGCACTGTGACCAATCGGAGGTTACTTTCTGAACCGCCCTCGTACATGCATGTCACAACTGTTTTACTGTACAACAATGAAAAACTACAATTACAAAGGAAATTCTCTCTATGATTATGCGCTAGCAATAAACAAAGGCTACACTAATTACACAAACAACAAGAAAAAAATCAGAAGATTCCAGTCAGGTATCCTCGGCTAAGGGTCGACACATGAAACGTCCCCTTAGAAAAATTATATATGTGACTGGGCTTAAACTGACACACAATATTTTTAGCGCAACGCAATCTGACTTTCAATAATCCCTACAAAAGAATGGCCCTGACTAACATTAACCTATACCTTTCTCAAATCACTTACCTCACAAAAATCTTCGTTACTCGAACTACTGCAATGCAGTGAGCGCCACTACTGCCAGCTAAATAAAAGATTCAAACTACAGAAGGCACTAACTACTGATAGGCATAGTTAGAAAATGAAAGATTTTGATAGAGAACAAACAATGTATTTACCTTAATAGTCATAATATATATAGCAGTTCATGACATCCAGTCTTAAAAATTTCAAAACTCCGCCATCTCTCTCCCCACATCCACCACTGCTGGCGGCTCACTTCCAACTGCGCAACGCTACGCACTGTTAACAGCCAACTGCCCAACACTACAATGGCAGACAACAATGCAAACTAGCCACAGACTGCACACAGCACAGCCAGTGATTTTCATACAGAGCGCTACGTAACGTTGCCAATAAGAAAATATAAACAGCCTACTTACAGCCAGTGATTTTCATACAGAGCGCTACGTAACGTTGCCAATAAGAAAATATAAACAGCCTACTTACACCGGTTTTCCCACAATCCATAGTTCACTACCATAGATACGCTGTAGTCCAGACGTACATTCTCAGAAATTTCTTCCTTAAGTTAACGCCTATGTTTGATACTAGTTGACTTCTCTTGGCCATGAATACCCTTTTTGGCCATTGTTAGTCTGCTTTTGATATCCTCCTTGCTCCGTCCGTCATTGGTTGTTTTACTGCCTAGGGAGTAGAATTCCTTAACTTCATATACTTTGTTTCTCACTGTTCTCTTTTCCGCTACTTTTCATTACTTTCGTCTTTCTTCGATTTACTCTCAATCCATATTCTGTACTCATTATACTGTTCAATCCATTCAGCATATCATGTAATTCTTTACTTTCACTCAGGATAGCAATGTCATCGGCGAATCGTATCATTGATATCCTTTCACCTTGAATTTTAATTCTACTCCTGAACCTTCCCTTTATTTCCATCAATGCTTCTTCGATGTACAGATTGAACAGTAGGAACGAAAGACTAGAACTGACGCAAAAAATTACAGACCAATGTCCTCAATATCGGTTTCCTGCAGAATTCTTCACCATATTGTCAGTTTGAATATAATAAATTTCCTTGAGACCGTTTCAGAAAGCACTCGATCAAATCTCAGCTGCCCTTGTCGTCACACGATATCGTGAGAACCATGGATGAAAGACATCGGACAGATTCCAAATTCCCAGATTTCCGGAAAGCGTTTGAGAGGTGCCGCATTGCAGATTGCTAACGAAGGAACGAACGTACGCAGTAGCTTTCCAGGTATATGAGTGGCCCGAAGACTTCTGAAGCAACAGATTTCAGTACTCTGTCCTCGACTTCCAGTGTTCATCAGACACAAGGATATCGTCAGGGGCGCCCAAGGGAAGTGTGAAGGAAGGACTCACCTTATTTTCCATATGCATAAATGGTCTGATGGACAGGTGAGCAGCAATCTGTGGCTGTTTGATGATGATGCTGTGGTGTATGGGAAGGGATTTTCGTAGAGTGATTGTAGGAGTATGCAAGACGACTTAGACAAAAATTTCTTGTTGGTGTGATGAATGTCAGCTCGCTCTAAATGTAGAATTAAATGACAATCCTATAATGTCCGAATACATTATTAGGAGTGTCCTGCTTGACAATCACGCCAATTAAGTATCAAGGCATAACGTTGCAAAGAGAGATGAAATGGAAGGAGCAAGTAAGGACCGTAGTAGGGAAGGCGAACAGTCGATTTCCAGTTATTTAGGGATTTCAGAAAAGCGAGGTTCTTCTTTAAAAGTGACCCCGTATAGAACTTTGGGGGGACGCATTCTCTAGTACTTCTCGAGTGTTGTTGATCCACTGTAGGTTGGATTACAGAAAGATATCGAAGCAATTCTGTGTTGGACTGCTACATGTGTTATCGGTAGGTTCGATCAACACTCTAGTATTACGGTAATGCTTCATGGACGCCAGTTGGAAACCGTGGAGGTAAGATGACGTTCTTTTCGAGAAGCGCTATCGAGAAAATTTAGAGAGCAGTCATTTGAAGCTGACGGTGGAACTATTCTACTGCCGTCAACGTACATCTCGCGCAAGTAGCACGAAGAAAAAGTAAGAGAAATTAGATCTAGTATGGAGGTGTATAGACAGTGACTTTCCCTCGCTCTATTTGCGAGTGGCACAGGAGAGGAAATGACTATTACAGGTTGTATGTTGTATGTTAACCGGGGACCTAGAAACGACGGAGAGGCTCCATCCCCGCCGCAGCCGCAGTGGTCCACAACCCCACGACGACTACCGCAGTCCACTTCACCCCTCCGCCGCCCCACACCGAACCCAGTGTTATTGTGCGGTCCGGCCCCCGGTGGACCCCCCCCCCCCCCCCCCCCCCCGCCCCAGGGAACGTCTCACACCATACGAGTATAACCCCTATGTTTGCGTGGTAGAGTAATGGTGGTGTACGCGTACGTGGAGAACTTGCTTGCACAGCAATCGCCGACATATTGTAATTGAGCCGGAATAAGGGGACCCAGCCCGCATTCGCCGAGACAGATTGAAAACAGCCTAAAAACCATCCACAGACTGCCCGGTTCACCGGACCTCGACACAAGTCCGCCGGGGACCAGGCGCTCCTTCCTGCCTGGAAAGCTGTGAGTTAGACCGCACGGCCAACCGGGCAGGCTACTATTAGAGGTACTTACTCTACGTCTCCGCCACGTAGAAGGGGATTGGAGAGAGTGCCTGGTAGCCCTGGTCAGTAAACAAAAAAATGTAATGGAAACGATATGAATTTTCACATATTGAGAAATTAGAATGAGCGATCCGTTTTACTTGGTAAAAACTTTCTACAGCGAAACTAAATGAGTTTGTCAACAGAATATAGACATGAGGCATAAGCAAATAGTAAAAGCTGTTTGGAGTCTTGATAAAAGATCTGCGACACCCTTTATGATTAAGGCTCGCTGTCGAAGACCAGTAGTATGTTGTTGTTCCTTAGAGGTCAGCTAGGCCGTTATCCATCAGGAGAGAGGGGCAGGTGGGGTCACAGTGAGTGGCGGCTGTCCTCTAATTGAAGACACGCAGACGTACGGCAGATCCGTCTCGGACAGAAGGAGGTGCCCCAGATAAGTCAGTCGCTCCTCTGGAGGCATTCCCAAAGCGTGCACGGCTCGGAGAGGGAGAGGGAGCGCCGCCTCTGCGAATGTCCTCGACGGCGGCACCGAAAGCGCCGCCTAATTAAACGATCTCGCAATTAGCCGCGCCGGGAAGCCGCGCTCTACTGCTAGGTGAGGCAACCCACACTCCTGCATCTCCGCCGCCATCTTAATTACGTCGGTCCCGGCCAGGCCGGGCCAGCGGACAGCCATTGTCCGCTAAGCTGCCGTCCGCGGCAAATTAACCGCGACCCTCACCAGCACTCACTTCCCACCCAAGGACCGGCATAATTACGCAAATACAGTAATGACGTGTGAAAGACGCGTGCCGTTATAGCGCGACTTATTGTCTGAGAATGACGACATTCTTCCGTCTATGCTCATCGCCATGCCCGACGAGAGGGGTAGTGGGTTGAGTGGTGAGGCAGGGGAGAGGGGGAGGGGAGGCAAAATCCCCGGGGCCGAAGCCTCATGGGGGGGGGGGGGGGGCAAGTCTCTCAAGGTTCCGATCCCACATGCCGGTGATGAGGATGAAACGCTGATTGCAAAATAGGTTTTGTATCATACAATAAATAAAAGAATATTACCCCACCGCCAGAATATCCAATCTAGTTCTTCCTCTCCAGTTCAGTTAGCCGGGTGTTGTAGCCGAGCGGTTCTAGGCGCATCAGTCCGGAACAGCGCTGCTGCTATGGTCACAGGTTCGAATCCTGCCTCAGGTATGGACTTGTGTGCTGTCCTTAGGTTAAATAGGTTTAAGTAGTTCTAAGTCTAGGGGTCTGATGACCTCAGATGTTAAGTCCCATAGTGCTCAGAGCCAGTCTCCAGTTCAGTTCTTCAGTTTTATGAGTCATCCAGGTCAGTTGCATACAATTCTATTTCGTGTTTAATCTTGAATATACAACATTTTCTTTAGACGTCATGCACTAAAATCACTTTGTGATGGAGACTAAAATGGTTCAAATGGCTCTAAGCACTATGGGACTTATCATCTGAGGTCATCAGTCCCCTAGACTTATAACTATTTAAACCTAACTAACCTAAGGACATCATACGCATCCACGCCGGAGGCAGGGATCGAACCCGCGATCGTAGCAACAGTGCGGTCCCGGACTGAAGCGCCTAGAACCACTCGTCCACAGCGGCCGGTGAGAAGAAAATGCGCTTTCTCTAAATGTTGTTGGAAATGCAACCAAAACATTTCCTCAACAAATGTATGCGGCAACAGCTGCGGAACGTCGTTATAATTTGGTAGATTTCGCAACAACATTCAAAGATAAGGCACCCCTGATCGCATTACAAATTTATTTTATACGAGAAATGAGTACATAAAAATATTTTCCATTGAAGAGTAAACACAAAATAAAATATTTGTGTATTGTTGACACGGAAGGTGCATAAAAGTGTAGAAATCAAATTACATCTAACAGGTACAATGACCACGCTGATGGTCGGAAGTAGAGAGATAATGTTGTTCTCTACGTAGATAGCGAAATGACATGGAAACTTTCATGTTACTTCATGTGACATTTCTTGACCAAAGTTGTTTGGCCTTCAGAGGCTTAGCTCAGAAAATTAGAGATCAAAACAATGGAAGTTTCCTCTAAATATTAAGAGCTCGCCGGCCGCTGCGGCCAAGCGGTTCTAGGCGCTTCAGTCTGTACGCTACGGTCACAGGTTCGAATCCTGCCTAGGGAATGGATGTGTGTAATGTCCTTAGGTTAGTTAGGTTTAAGCAATTCTAAGTTCCAGGAGACTTATAACCTCAGATGTTAAGTCCCATAGTGCTCAGAGCCATTTGAAGCATTTATTAGAGCTCTTGAGTCACTATGATCTACGCCTTGCGAACATATTACCAAGATAATGAGAAGAATCTGGAAAGTGTTTACAGGTGCATTGTCTTTCAATTGATTCTCGGGATTAATTTATTTCTGGTTATGGCCATGATGTCAAGGGTACCATCTTGAAGCCGAGAGAAAATCAGAAGTGCTATTCAATTATTGTTAGTGCAATTCTTGAATCACTTTGTACTGAACAAACAACATTTATCCTGTGTTATATTTACTTCAAGAAGGAAACTGTAACTGGCGTAACCACAAGTGCCCGAACGAAGAAGTACGCAAGACCAGAAAAGGCGGTGAAACGACGTCGGCCAATGGTGCGCTGATGAGGACCGCACCCATCTTTTGCGACCACTACTTGTAAATCTCCAAGTTAAGTATTGTCAATCTGCTTTGTTGAAATAAATCTATTTACGTTACTTGTTTGAATTGTTGTATAGTATTCCGAGAACGCAGCATCCTTTAGGCGCCCTATAAGCGACGAGGGGGCAAGATCCAACAATAAGTATGAAACAAAGGAACGGTTTGGAATTCGTTATGAAACGCTCATTTCCCGTAAGTGAATATCGTCGGCAAAGATATGATAGTGGAAGTAGTATTACAGGGTCTTATAAAGGAGCTTAGACACATTTGCTTCAGTGAAATCCTCTTCCATAATTTTTTCTGTGATACTTAAAACTTTGAATACATTACTTTGGAACTGTTAGAACTCTTGAATTGGACGCACAACCTTGAAAATTGAAGTTTGTTTCCGAATGTATGTGTAGCTATGTGCATCTTTTACACTCTTCCAGTGACGGTAGCTGAAGCAGAATGCGCACTCTGGCTCGTGTTAAAAACTGTCTCAGATCAACAGCGTCTTACAGATTTGAGAACCTTGGCCACAGAATATGATTTGGCAAGGCAACTTGACTATGACGCTGTGGTTGAAACGTTTCCTGAACGAAAAGTTCCATTGACAGAGTAATACTCGTATACATATGAGATACAATATGCTACCGGTCACACGACTCATGGCTGTTTGCATGCGAGTGCGCTGATCTCTCTTTACCGAAACGTTTGGGCACGCCAGGAAACCAGTGGGAACAGAACAATCCATGTTCCAGCGCTACTGGCACCAGACATTTCGTCAAAATAAAACTCGGTGTAATAGTTAGCCTTTTGTTTTAAAGTGAAGTGAAAGAAAATTAATCCAATTTAAAAAATAAAATGCTAAAGATCATAAGTACATTTTACAATAATTCACTACTGAGCAGAATCTGAAGATGAACTTGTAAATTTGTCAGGCGGATCAGTTTTCTCCTTTACCGTGTAGGTCATGGTTGAACCATCATCCAGTCTCTAACTGTGGTCGTCTTGCGTTCCTCACAACTGTTTTCTTCATTACTTATAAAACCAGTATTTATCGCTATACTTTCAGTTTCCTACCCCATGACAGCGTCATGTCGCTGCTATTCTTTCTCGGTAGATTTAACCTTCGCACATTCATTCATGATTCATCCGATTCGTGTGTCAGTTTTTTCAAAGCCACAGTAGGTAACTGGAGACGCGGTTTGCGACTGATTATTTCATTTTATTCTATTTTTTGATTTAGTACGTTCCAAATAATGTTGACTGTAGTATAACATTATGCAAGATGCATCATAATAGCTATTGCTGGTTTTGTGAAATAACATAGGGTATGAAAGTAAACATTTTGGTTGATAAAGCAACATCCAGTAATGTGTCGTTTTGAACTTGCACTGAAATGAAGGAACCTGTATATTGTAACAAAAGTGCTGGCAGGACATCATTGTAAAACGAGTGTGAAATTTGGGGTATGATCTTAGCAAATGCACATTACGCAGTTGTCCTACGGTTTTCTTTCTATGAAATTATTATAATTAAATACAATGAATGTTGGAAATATATTTATAAATGTTATTCAAATTTGTAGCTACCGCAGTCTATTGTAATTCTGACTGAAAATGTATGTGGTAATCAGAAAAGACAAAGCAGAAAGTGTGGTATGAAAGAAATTACGCACTGGAGGCTGCAAATTTATCTTTCAGAGTTAGTTCAGTAATTAGGAAGCCTGTCTCTTCGTACTTTCATAGAAAAACACTGTTACATATTTAATACCAGAAAGTAAATAAACAGATTTCATATAAGATATTCTATGACGAGCAGTAATTAACTTCAGTAATTCGTTGTTTTCTTGGTAAGAGTAAAAACCGAAACGAAAGCATCTAAAACACGAGTAACGAGCACTGGCTTTTGTGCTGAAACCAAAGCATTTGCAAACACGATATCACTGACAAGTAATGTTTACATTCTTGTCCTCCACGACATCAGAAATTTAGGAACAGTTACTCTGATACACCTGTATATAAAATTACCTCTCTGCGTCGGAACACTTCAAGCTGTATGCTCGGGGCGTCCGCTTTCTAAATACAATGTGATAACACGTCACAGTCTGTATAATTTCCCCGAATGTTCACGTGTTCTGTAATACAGCGCAACACTGCAACGAACATTCAACCGAATTTAGTACTCTTAATTGTGGCTCTATGATACACGTGGGTATACTATCAAGCGCTCTGATTCAGCTAATTGCCGCATGAACAACTGTTAATTCGTTCGGACTGTGCCGGTAATATCTCGTGCAACATGTAATATCAAAATGTAAACCAGCGGAAAAATTCTCCTGTCGGAGCATAAATATGTCGTTCGAAACGTGGGGAACCAGCTGTCTCAGTTCTCATTCCGTCTTCCTGACCAAAAGTTTGTCATGCAAACATATTTGCGCTCTTCCAACATAGAACATTTTAAATCCTTTTATCGAGTCTGTCTTTCTAGTGAAGCCTTCGTACTTAGTATCTCCCTCTCACTGCCACTGCCTATGTGTCTCTCACACTGCCCCTTTTCTCCCATTGATTTACAGTATATCCCACAGCCTTTTTTTGTCTTTCTTTCCTGCCATTGTCTCCACCATAACTCAGCAGATCAAAAATTCAAGGGGGGGGGGGGGGGGAGGGGCTGCAACTTACTTCTCCCCCTACACCCACTCGTTTAAAATTTCGGTGTAAAATGCGCTCTCTCCTATACCCACGTGTTTAAAGTTCGTCGGTCTGGAAGCGCCCACAGCCTACGTATGGTGTCCACTCACCTCTCTTTCTCAACTTCACTCTCTCTTCTCTCTTTTCCTTGCACTGCTTCTATCTCGAAGAATCTCTTTCTCTTTTACTGGCATTGTCTCTGATTATCAATAACTTCTCTCCCTTTGGCTGCCAATGCTACTGTCTTCATCCATCTCTCTTTCTCTTTCACCATCATTTTCTCTCTCCCACAATCACTTGTCTCCTCTCCCAGTCTCTCACACTGGCACTGTCCCCTCTCTCTTCCAACGTCACTGTCTCTCTACCATTTTCTCTCAGCACAGAAAAGCACGAACATGTTCGAATGCCAAAATTTTTGGCTAGAAAATCGGAATGAGGATTGAGGTAGTTGGTTGCCCACTTACCTGTCAGAATCTCTTAAAGAAGAACGTATTCGCCTTTTTTGTGCTCCAACAGGAACATTTTCCCTCTTCGTGCAGCGTATGCAGCTTACATAAAACGAAACCTATACGTCAGTAAAGATTTACTTCAACACGTAAGTACGTATAATATAACGTTAACCGAAATCTTTTGGCAGAGGCTGAAAATATCGCTTCAGTCGTAAATTACTTTATTTTCATACGACCGGTTTCTGACTGTTCTAAGCCCATCCTCAGGTGTCGTAGCTGTGTTGTGGTCCCCGAGCGCCGCAGGAACAGGGAGTTCTGCGCTCATAACCAGCACACCGGGCCTGGTAGACGCGGCGCTCGGGGACCACAGCACAGCTACGACACCTGAGGATGGGCTTAGAACAGTCAGAAACCGGTCGTGTGGAAATAATTTACGACTGAAGCGGTATTTTCAACCTCTGCTATAATGCTCAGTTGCGGATGTTCTGCTAACAGGATTGTTTGGCGAAATCTTTTGCTTTACGTTTTCTCTCAATACTTTGGTCGTTGATCGTAATCCATCGAAAACGTCCAGCTTTTGATTTGTATGATAAAAGAGTAAAGATTTTGTTATAAATATTTTACTGAATTTGCAGTCTTTATAGTTCTACATATGTTTTGCTAGTCATTTTAAGTTCTTTCCACGGTTGTTAGTCCGCAGCTCGTGGTCTCGCGGTCGCGTTCTCGCTTCCCGAGCACGGGGACCCGGTTTCGATTCCCGGCGAGGTCGAGGATTTTCACTTGGCTCGAGATGTTGTCGTCGTCGTCGTCGTCGTCATAAATTCCCATTACGGTCGGAGGAAGGCAATGGCAAACCACCTCCTCTAGGACCTTGCTTAGTACGGCATTGCGGGTCTCCCGCGTCGTCCCCTACGCTCTGTCAAGGTATATGGGACATCATCATCTTCCACGCATGTTAAAACCGTTTTTAGCCCATTTTATATTACTGCATTAACTCTTTGCGATATCTGTATAGGCTTGAAGTGCCTGTTATTCGGAGACAGTAAGCCGTAAAGTATTGTTGACGAAAACTATAATTTGGTTCAGTCATAGCCCTTACGATGATCCTAGAACCGTTGCCCATGTGTTCACAATGTCAGTTAAAATCACATTTACGCCTCATGTTTGGTATTATGCGCATATTTTACTGCATATGTACAACAACTTTGAACCTCTGAAACTAGCTAAGGGCGTAACAACATTGAAAAAATTTTCGAAGTTCCGCGAGAATATCATCTTAAGAACATACCGTACAATTTTCGACGATCTACCATCAATATAAATTATGGAAGTAACGATCCACACAATTTGTACTTTTTGTGTTCAAAAAATCATGGTTTTCCGAATTTTTTCACGAACCTCCCACGAATAAATTTAGCTTCTATAAGCCACCTAAAGCCCACCCTAGACCACGCCTAATGCAGAAGAACCAGCAGTTTGCTCAATTTGTTGGGCTGGAGAAAGTACGTAACGTTTAAATTTTGTTCCTATACTGCAGGGTGGCTACCCGTATGCCCTTCTTCCGATAGATTTACAGATGATCATTAGGACGACGGCATCTGTGATCAATAGAACCCGAGATATGGTCCCCCTGAAAAACCACATTCCCCCGTCTTCTTGAATCACACCGTGTACGAACTACTGCATTCGAGAAAATATGTTTAGAGTTCGATAGGAAATTATATTTATTTTGTAGTCCATCCCATTGCCTATTTTTGTGTATATTCAATACTTCCCGAATTGCATTATGTTTAAATTATGCGAAACCTTCTTTAAAATTGGATTGCTATATTTGGAGGTGAGGCTCAGTCACAAATGTTGCCCGGGGCCCCGTCCAGGCTCTCAGCAGCCCTGATCATCACATCATCAGCAGCAGCTTGACTCATCTGGACCCTGGGGCCCAGCCAGTAGATCTGATGCCTGACTGGCAGTAAAACAAAGGAAAATTGGCAAATTAAACTGTGGCCATTTCAAATTAATTTGCAATACAGTATATTCTTGAAGGGAACATATCAACAGTTTTAATACTTTATTTTTATTACTTTAATAGCAATTTTTGCGTATAACATGCATACGATACCTTGTTATATGAGGTACATCTTACAGCTAAAACATATTCATGTAAGTGCAATATGTGATCAAAATGACCACTAGATGTCATGAGAGAGGAGTGTGAAAGGTGATGGGAAGTACTGTGTTGTCAGTAAAGAAGCAGTAACAGCAGAATGGGGTGGGCAGGAGAGCTCAGTGACTTCGAACGTGGACCAGTCACTGGATGTCAGCCGAGTGCATCTCAACCCCTGTAAAGCCGTCCAAGCCGACAGTTTGTGATGTGAGTGTGAAATGAAAACGCGAGGGAAAACCACTAGCTAGAACAAGACCAGACAAATCTCATGTGCTGACCGAGAGAGGCCTAGTCACTGGATGTCAGCCGAGTACATCTCAACCCCTGTAAAGCTGTCCAAGCCAACTGTTGGTGATGTGAGTGTGAAATGAAAACGCGAGGGAAAACCCCACTAGCTATATAAAGACCAGGCAGATCTCAAGTGCTGACCGAGAGAGGCCTTTGGACATTCTGTAAAAAATTTCATGAAATCAGCGGAAAGAATCACTCTTGAGTTCCAAAGCGCATCCAGCAGTCCAGCTAGCCCAATGTATACGGAGCAAAAAGAAATGGGTGCAATTGTCGAGAGGCTCCTCACAAGTCACGCACTCCTGCAGACAAAGCTAAGCGAAGCTTGGGGTGGTGTGAAGAGGGACGTCACTGCACAGTGGTTTATTGGAACCTAGTTATTGGGAGTGGTGAATCACGCTACACCCAGTGGCAATCAGATGTAAGGATAAGATGTAAGGGGCATGGGGTCAGCGTGCCGCTTTCCTGACCATTGTCAGTTTTCGTGACCGCTGCTGCTACTTAATGAAGAAGCTCCTCAATTGGCCTCACAAGCAATGAGAGCAACCCGCTTGCCGACAGCACTCAGCAGATCCGGACAGCGACCCATCCAAATGCTAACCAAGCCTGACAGTGCTTAACTTTGGTGATCTGATGGGAACCGGTGTTACCACTGCGGCAAGCCCGTTGGCGTGGTCCCTTTACTGCATTTACGAAAATGCTATATGCAGAAGGCTATGACCACATTTTACAGCATTGTCGACTGTGTGCAGTCGATGAACAGTTTGGAGAAAGTGTTTGTATCAATATGACAACGCATCATGTCATAAAACAGCACCTGTGAGGCAGTAATGTAGAAAATAACATTGCTCATATGGACTGGTCTGTCCAGAGTCCTCACTTCGCTGTAGCCCACTGTGTGCGTCACTACCTCCTCCCTTTTCGGTCCTTATGGAAATAGGGGCGCCATTCGGTCACGGACATTTATGCATCTCTTTGGAAGTGTATACACCAGAGATCAAGCAGTCCTAAAGTCACAAATTGACATATCCCATATTGACGTCCACTGATGGGTATTCAGATACTACTGATCACAGAGTCTGCATGTACAGTGTATAGTAGCTAATTACTAGAGCTACGACGTTAAAGTGCTGCACCTTAAATTTCTTTGTATTTATGGGTTGTAAATGACTTAACATGACAAAGAAACACGTAAGATAAACATTTCAAACTGTCATTTTGTTGCACCTTTATTAACAGCCAGCACCTTTATCCGGCGTCAGCACCCTTCGTAGTATTTTTTCCCTTTTCCTCACCTTTATCTCTTTCATGACATTTGATTTACCCTACTTTTGAGACCTACTAACTATCTGGGTTTTGATCTGAACAGCTTTTTCATAAACGACAGGTACGAGGATAACAACGAAAGTAATGCCTCCTATTTTTCTGTAGTGACTTTGGATGTACGCGCCAGATACCGTTGGTGTAGTGCTAATGCTTGAACCTTCCTCTTTCATTTGCAGGTGGTTTCGTTGTTCTGCAGTAGTTGGTGCCAGCAGAGGAATGTTCCAAAATAGAGTCTGATAAGGACGCACTTGTAGAACAGCTATGTATGATCGATTTCCTCACTGCTGTAGAAATTGTGGCAATTGAAATCCATCGACGCTTGCTAAAGATGTACGGAGACGATACAATAGACGCGAGCAAATGTGAGGCGATGGGTATGGCATTTTCAAGGTGGTAAAAGCCACGGCCCGGTCGACCTGCACAACTGTCATCCCTCGCAATTAAGAGCGTCTTGATCGTCTCATCCCTGCTTATCGTCGACCAGAGAGTTGTGTGCAATGCCTTGGAAAGAATGCTGGAGCATGTTGGTTATCGCAAAGCCCATGGATTTTCACAGAAGAACAAGAAACTCATCGAATGGAAATTTTTCAGGACCTGCTGAGTCACTATGAAGCTGAAAGTGACAATTTTCTTAATAGCATCATCACCGGAGACGAGACGTGGTGTCACCATTACGAGCCGGAATCCAAAAGACAGTCCATGTAATGACGACATGCGAATTCTCCCTCAAAGAAGAAATTCAAGGCACAGCCATCTGCAGGTAAAGTGATGTGCACAGTCTTCTTGCATAGCCAAGGTCTGTTCTTTTGGAGCCGGCCGCTGTGGCCGAGCGGTTCTAGGCGCTTCAGTCCGGAACCGCGCTGCTGCTACGGTCGCAGGTTCGAATCCTGTCTCGGGCATGGATGTGTGTGACGTCCTTAGGTTAGTTCGGTTTAAGTAGTTCTAAGTCTAGGGGACTGATGACCAATGATGTTAAGCGCCATAGTGCTTAGATACATTTGAACCATTTTTTGTTCTTTTGGATGTCCTGGAGCCTGGAGTTATTGTCAATTCAGAACGCTACAAGATGACACTGGCTAAGCTGAGAGCCCGAATTTCCAGGCTAAGGCCAGAGAAGAATACCAACTTTCACCTGCAACATGAAAACGCCAGGCCCCATACCAGTTTTGTAACCACGCAACTCATTTTCAAATTCGGCTGGTTTGTCTTACCACATCCACCGTACAGTCCCGACTTAGCGCCTCCAGACTTCCATCTCTTTGGGTCTCTGAAAGATGGATTACGTGGCGAACATTTTAAAGACTCGGATGCTGTTGTCAAGACTGTAAGGAACTGGTAAGCCTCAGCTGGTTCCGATTTTTACAGGCGCGGCATGCAGGCTCTGGTTAATCGTTGGCAAAAGTGCATAACGAATGCTGGTGACTTTGTGGATAAATGACAATCTGTAGCTAAATATCGATTTATTTAGCCGTGATGTTCTGAATTATTATCTCCTGTAATTTCGTAATAAAAAGTTTGTGTAGCATTTTGGATTTTGAAAAACAGTAGCAAAGACAGATATATTGCACTGGACCTCAAGTGCGTTGCTCTGCGGAAGGGTTATTCTGAAAATTTCCAATAGCTGATGAAATATCTTTTTCACAGCTACTGATCTGCAAATATCAGCAATATTACATTGATAGACTTTCATGCTTTATTTACACTTTTTTTGTTACATTGTAAAGCGCCGATTTGTACACAGTGCTGCTGTTCAGTTGAGTACTTCCTTCTTGATTTCTCCTCAAAGTTACGCCACGCTTCCAGGCGTTTTAATTTACACTGCCAGTGAAGTAATCTATGTTCTTAGCTACTCCGTCTGAAATGCTAATAGATACCTCTCGGTGATACTCTACCTCAACGAACGCTCCGTAAATGTGGAAGCTCATTTTCTGAGTGTGATTCCCACACAGAGAGAAAAATTCTGGAATATTCTTTCTAGCGACTTTTTTCTGTTGGAAAGCTTCCTGTTTGCACATCCGCTGCTGATCCAACAAAACTAGAAATGATACCGTGTTAATTCCTGCAAAAATGTTTTGATACTGGATACTTAGTGAAGAAGGAAATTTAATTTGTTAAGTAAAGACACTGTTGTCACATCATCATGAATAAGAGGCCGAAAAAAAAATTGGGTATCCAAGAAAAAATTAATGAAACTCTAAGAAGTTGTGAGTAACTTAATTCCCCCCCCCCCCCCCCCAAAAAAAAAATCAAATGAAACGAGAAAGTATGACCATCTACTAAATTTACGTGAAGAATTCACGAAACTCCTGGCAAGATATGTTACTTACATACATCAGTTTACGATTGCACTATCGGTCACAAAGTCATTTTGATGCTGACAATATGTGACAGAGACTAGTAGCAACGCTCGCTTTAATGTCGTTGTGGTCGGTCATACACCAGGGCTTTAAAGACCATGCTCTTATTAAATAACTGATATAGGTAGGTTAGCAAAAAATTTATAAATAAATAATGTACATGGATAAATACAGTGGGATTAATAATATTTTCAAGACAATAATTATTGTTTAAATACAATAAATGTTCATTGTAGAAACTTAAATTTGTGAATCTTTACCTTGACCCTGAAACAAAGCTAAATATTAATTAAACTAGCGAGCAGAGCAACGTAAACGAATCAGTGCGTGCAAAGTTCGTTTAAAAGCCCATTAATCACGAAATTCTAAAGCAAAGTCTGAAAGTCTGATAACACAGTTTCTCCTTATTAGTCGTGACACCAAAGTAAAGTTCAATATCCTAAATAATCATAGCGAAAACAAGCACACAAGTCCATCATATTTACGTCTCAGTACTAATTGCAACAAAATACTTTAAGTCTATAGCTGCTTCAAGTCCCAAAAATGAAGTTAAAGTTCAAACGAAGAACCACTGTCAAGTATTCTATGTCCAGTAAAATATTATGAGCCTGCACTCACCCAAAACTATTCGAAGACAAAAAAAGTTGAAAGAATGTAACTTATCCGTCTGCCTTGCCCCCCAGACTATTTCAATGGTGTCCCAACGCATCTGCCCCCACCAAGCGCATCTGGTGGTACAGTGCCACTAACAAAAGGTGGAAAATTCGAACGACGATAGGCTATTAACAGAAAACCAAAGTCCTAGTGCATGTTGCTGCTCACCGATAAATGCTTTCTATGATGTCGCATGCTGCTGAATCCCCGCTGAATATTGAAAAAGTTAGCATCATTCAAATTAAGGCTATCTGCACATATATACAAATTAGTAATGGGTGGTAAGTTCCTATGGGACCAAACTGCTGAGGTCATCGGTCTCTAACCTTACACACTACTTAACTAACTTACGCAAGGACAACACACACACCCATGCCCCAGGGAGGACTCGAACCTGCGACGGGTGCAGCACCGCGAACCGTGGCAAGGTGCCCCCAGACCGCGCGGCTACCCCGCGCAGCAACACATTAGTACAATAATTCCATGCTCACCATGATCATCTTATAACCATCCATTCTAAAGATAATCCAGTATTACGTAAGTTATTAGCTAAATTCCTAAACATACTTATATTTGATTTTACGATATGATTACGTAAGGAGCTAGGTAATTGATGCTGCTTTCCAATTATGTGTAGCTTGTGGAGGGTATATGGCTATGGCACATTTGCATATCTTTATCTTGACTTTTGATGTACATGCAGTATTTTAAATGTAATGCACTGTAGCGTTGCTGGCGTTGTCAGCCTTCATTTGATACTTCATATGATGTGATCACAGTTTAACTGTCATGAATTTTTATTACCTACCTTAACATTCACATTTAAAAAGGAATAATCTTTTAAGCACCTATCGTACAATCGTGATTGAATTTACAATGAGCTCTTCTCATAGCCGCGTTTTTTATAATGCATTTGGTTTCGCGTGTCGTGTTTGTAAGTTCTCTAAGGCAGTTTGAACCGTTCTGAGGTTATAAATGTAGCGGCCGCCTTGATTTTTTACAGGGTGCCAGCTATTTGAGGTCACGCGCAATTGCAAATGTAGTTAGTGACCATAACACAATTTTCCTGTAAATGGACCTATCACGCACTTCTGTGCACGAATTTTATTCGTTTATCATACTTCCATTCCAACCTGCTTTGGTTTTTTTTTTTTTTTTTTTTTTTTTTTTTTTTTGCCGGCCGAAGTGGCCGTGCGGTTAAAGGCGCTGCAGTCTGGAACCGCAAGACCGCTACGGTCGCAGGTTCGAACCCTGCCTCGGGCATGGATGTTTGTGATGTCCTTAGGTTAGTTAGGTTTAACTAGTTCTAAGTTCTAGGGGACTAATGACCTCAGCAGTTGAGTCCCATAGTGCTCAGAGCCATTTGAACCATTTTTTTTGGCTTTTTTTTTATCCGACTGTTCTGAGTTAACCGCGTTCCTTCCATCACTTTCTCGTTAAGATCTCGTCGATCATCCACATATTCTGAAAACACCCATGTTTCTTCTATAACATGCTGGAAATTGATTCTGCAGTTTCAAGTAACCGCAGTTTTGATCTATATAAATTTCACCTTGATTTTTGTGCCTTAGAATTTTTCTTTTTTCCTTCTCCAACTGCATATACGCTCTCTTTCCCAAGTGATTGTTTGCGTCGCATATGAGACGGTGTTTCTCATTGTCGACACATAACGTAGCAACATGACGTTTATCAATACGTTCTTCTATCCTCAGGGTGTGTTAGCAATACCCCTTAGTTACTGTAGCAGTGTTATGCTCTTCTCTGGATCCGATTTGTACACCATCAGTAGCCATAGTTTCCTTTCGTTCACGGGTCTGCACTATTTAATCACTCTAGCCAGAACCAAGTTGAAGACAGCACGCGAACTCCTCTCACTATTTCTGATATTTCTGACACTAGAGTTGGTAAACTGCTCCTAGAAGTTGTGTCTTTCAATGTATCCCTCCATAATTTGTGTCCACGAATAATGTACAGCGAAATATTCCTGCCAAGGGAATCGTAAACGTCGATAACGTTCACAGAAGGAGTCTGTACTCCAGTGAACTGGTTCCAAAAGGCATAACTTCTCTGTGCTAGGAGCAGCTCGTATTATTTCGTCTAGGGCTCACTATTTCGCTTATAATCACACTACTGCTAGCGCAGCACTTCAATTATTACTTCCGCTAGTCCGAAAAAACACTTTGCTTTCTTCAATTATATACATATTACGCATTTCGTTTAGTTCTTGCGACTGTCTAACATTCTGCGTCTGTTTGCTCTAAGTCGTGTCTCCCTACCACTTTCGCGCAACGACGCTCTGAGCGTGTTTTTTAGGGAATTGACTGGTTTGAACCTGGGACCTGTTGCTGGTAAGGAGACGTCAGACCACACATGACATGTAGAGTTCAGAAGAGTTCAGTGAGACAAGCGATGATATAACCAAATACTTAATGATTTCAGCGTCAGCTCCACTGCACTCCCTGTAAAAGAATCTTAATACTAACTAAATTTAGTGGAAGGGGTTCAAGGCTTTCCTATTTTTAGTTAGCTGGTAAAATAACGTCGAAAAAGCAGTTGAGTTTACCACTGAAAATTTTATTCTACTCACAAAACATTGTTTATAAATTGATAAAAGAAAATGTTTTAATACAGGATGGTAAAAACCAACTGCGTTCAACAAAAATGTGAACGAATATTCCCTGAATGGGTTTCCAAGTTCTACAATGGATCGAAGGATGACCTATGCCCTATCACATCTATAATCTAGGTTTAAATTAAGTTTCACAAAAGAGAAAACTATCGAAATGGTCTACAGTGACCCTCAATTATCTTTAATTACCTATCTAACTTGTCATAAATTACAGTGGCAGATGTGGCTTCTCAATAATTATATAACAGAAAAATCATTGCGTTTCAGATTTTACTTCAAGTAGCAAATGTGAACACCATGAGATATAATTGACGATCGACACTAGTATTACGTTAAAAGGGGGTGTAACAGATGAGACCTGCAGTTCTGAGTGAAGCTTTATGCGCTGTTATGTGGCATCGCGTGCGTTCATTACCTTGTCGTTGGTTAGGCAGCGTCAGGGGGCGGCGGGCGGCACAGCTCCATACAGCTCGCCGTCTCGGAAGCAACTCTCTCCTAACTTCTCCTTACTGCAATTTACCGAAGTTAGTTTAAAAAAAACTATCTGGCTGTGTTTTCATCTGACCAATCAGGATCTCAACGTTAACCTTAAGCTCCACCTACAAAAATTCTGTCTATCCTATGAGAAACGTTATACTTTTCGTGGTGGGGCAATGTTTTTAACGTTTGCAACGTAACAGAGACGCGAAAAAGTCTCACGCTAAAACTGGCAGCTGGTGTGGCCCTTTTAGTGTTATCGTAGGATCTATACTGTTCTTCTGGATTGCTCTATCTTTTAACATGGGCTGGGGGTGGTCCTGGCGGTTGGCTGGCGTCGTGGGTATCCATCCCTTATCGTAGGGCCTTCTAGCTTAACAAGCTTCTGCTCTCGGCTTCTGTTCTCGTTTCTCCCCTCGGAACTGCGTCTGTTTCACGGTGGGAAGGTATGACATGCATTTAGGCATTCTTGTGTTAGTCTGTGGTATTCCATTTGCTCACTCGTTAATCGTATTACTTTGCTTAATTTAATGTCACGATTTATTCGGAGCTATGTGACATACTGCAGGATTTGCTTATGATGTCAGGGTTTTCATGGAAGGTGTTGGATTTGCCTGACACCTTACAACTGTAAGTGTACTACGTTTCTGAAAAATGCACCTACGTTAAGAGTAAGCCAGACTAAAATTAACAACTCAGCTGTACATCATATCCTGGTTGCTGGTGGTATTCTGGTAACACTCAGTTTTTAATTAAGAACAAAGTCTCTAGCTTACAGGTAATGAACATAGAAACTTCCCTGTGGATATTAAAACCAACACCATCTACACTGTCACAAGAAGCAACCGCCAGTAGGGGAGATAGGGGTGGGTTTCCGTAATTCATTATACTTAATTTTTGAAGAGACAGTATTTACTGTTTCTCTTTCTATCGTTAGTGTACGTCGTAATATCTTTCCACAAATTTGAGGCAGTATCAGCATTTGAATTTTCAGGAGAAAAGGTGTTTGCAGAGTACATTTTTCTGGCAACCTTCTCTGACTCAAGATTGATTGTCGCAGGCATTGGGGTTGTATGTCACGGGTTGTTTAGAAAGTGAAAACGAAGTTTTTTTTAAATGTTGCATTAAGAAAGGAAAAGCCAGGCATGGTACTGATAAAGCACTAATACATATTTAAGAGCAAATTATACACTAAAATATTGATTTAAGAAAATATCATCATCTTCCTCACTAACTGAAATTCTTCCTTTCTTCTTCTTTTTACTTCCTTTATCGTCTTTTTTTGCATAATTGTTTTCAGTTGCTTTCTTGAGTATACTTTCTGTAGATTTTTTTACTTATATTTCCTACTAGTCCTTCAACTTTTTTAACACTTCTATTTCTGAAGTTATTTCTAGCCGTATTGATTCTATCGGCAGCCTTTGGTAAATGTCTCACTTTGCAAGATTTTCTGTAACTTTGTTCGCATGCTGCTCTCCGTCGGTCAGATGGCTTGGTTAAAAATAAACACCTGTGAATACGTTGCCAGTTGATGCTTATTACCGAAAACCTGAAAGAATATTAGATAGAGTCAATGCGAGAGGATACGTATGAGAAACTAGTGGTGGTACATTGTAAACTGTCGCCGGCCGTGGTGGTCGAGCGGTTCTAGGCGCTTCAGTCTGGAACCGCGCGGCCGCTACGGTCGCAGGTTCGAATCCTGCCTCGGGCATGGCTGTGTGTGATGTCCTTAGGTTAGTTAGGTTTAAGTAGTTCTAAGTTCTAGGGGACTGATGACCTCAGATGTTAAGTCCCATAGTGCTCACAGCCATTTGAACCATTTTGTAAACTGTCGTGCTCGCGGAATTGCTAATAATCCAGTCGTCAAAAGCTGAGCTGAATTTCTTGAACGGCAATAGACAGAGGATCAAGAGTCTCGAAATTATATTACTCCGTTGTGCTATGAAAGTTGATCCATTACCTCACATTTCACCAAAACTGGTCAGATCTCGCTGTTGTCCATTTACCCGCTAAATCTATACTAATATATAACATAGAATAGTTTTTTAAAGTTGTTTCCATAAATCTGTAAAGTTTCTTGACCGATTACGTCGAACTTTTACGCGATACTCTAATAAAAATTCATCATTTTAAACAACAATATCCAGGCTGTGCACGAAAGCAGTGCAAGAGAATAATGAAATGAATACGTAGAGCAAGAAAGTAAAGATTAGTCACTTAATCAATGGCTAAAAGGTAACAACACCAAAAAGACAAAAGACAACTCCAGACACCCGACAAGCGACCGAGGCCCTGGTAATTGGGTTGGGTTGTTTTGGGGAAGGAGACCAGACAGCGAGGTCATCGGTCTCATTGGATTAGGGAAGGACGGGGAAGGAAGTCGGCCGTGTCCTTTCAAAGGAACCATCCTGGCATTTGGCTGGAGCGATTTAGGGAAATCACGGAAAACCTAAATCAGGATGGTTGGAAGCGAGATTGAACCGTCGTCCTCCCGAATGCGAGTCCAGCGTGCTAACCACTGCGCCACCTCGTTCGGTGCCGTGGTAATAAAAAACTGAAAGAAGTTAATAAGTGTTTTCTATGTCTCCGTGCATAGTTTCCGATTTGGCGTGTCCTGTGTTGTGAATATTCGAATATGCTGTATTATGTTTTATTTATTTCTTAATTTATTCATTACTTTTTCAATTTTATGCCTTTGTCACACTGTAGACACGATGGCAGCGCCGCATGGCGACTGTAATTACTACTAGCCCAATATTTTGCATGAGCTCCTGTCTTCCATACGTAGACTCCATGTGAATACTGGCGGGCCTCTGGGGCTGTTTTAATGTACGGCTGTTTACGGTTTGCTCGCAAGGTTTTTCTCTGCGTTGCTATGCCTGTCGTCGCCTCCATCAGGTAATACGCATTTTTCGGTTTCTCCTTTACCATCTACTAATACCTGATTCCGCTAATTTTATGTAATCAATTTTTAGTATTTTTCCATGTAAGTTGCTTTTTAGTATGTTTTATGCGGTGTCATGCCTCCTGGACGAATGCTTTCTGGCAGAAAATTTGTGATATTTTAACGTGAGTTACAGTACGTTTTTCTATATAATTTTATTCGGTCATTTTTGGAAGCTTCTTTTGCTTTTATAGTAGTCCAGAATAGGACCACGCCGGATGTATTGTAATGTCGTCGTCCCCTCATATTTTGAGGTAACCTGATGATGCCCTATCCGGGCGAAACGCAACGTTCTTAATAAAGAACATTCTGCAACCTTCAACTGGTTTTTAAATAATAGCAAGCGAAGGTTGCTGTACCACCACGCAAAGATGGAATGGGATAATTTTTATGAATACGCATCGTCCGAACCAGCATCCTTACGGATCCAGCAGCTGCATACGTCTCTCTCTCTTTCTCTCTCTCTCTCTGTCTCTCTCTCTCTCTCTCTCTCTCTCTCTCTCATACCCAGTACACCAATCATGCAAAACTATTTATCCATTCATTTTTAGTGAGTTAAGTTCCCATACCTGGTTTTGTTTCCAGTAACAATAAGCAAGCCTCGAGGTCAGGAAGAGTAGGAAAGAAGAAATGGAGAAAGGGGGGTTGGAGGAAAAGATGGACAGAGAGAGATGGGAGGTGAAGATTTCCACAGAGAAGGGGACGAGGTGAGAGACAGAATAGGAAGGAGGAGTTTAGGACATATATCCAATTCGCATACATACGAGGGCGTGCTGGAAAGTAATGACTTCGAATTTCTTATGTGAAAACTCTTAAAGATCTTTAAATAAAACATATTTGCAGCCCCCTGCCAGCCGGAGTGGCCGAGCGGTTCTAGGCGCTACAGTCTGGAACCGCGCAACCGCTACGGTCGCAGGTTCGAATCCTGCCTCGGGCATGGATGTGTGTGATGTCGTTAGGTTAGTTAGGTTTAAGTAGTTCTAAGTTCTAGGGGACTGATGACCTCAGCAGTTTAGTCCCATAGTGCTCAGAGCCATTTGAACCATTTTGCAGCCCTCTTTAGCTAGAGGACCCCGAATTGTAAATTGTAATATGGTGTGTGTAACTAATCGACTTTAGAATTCGGAAAGTCCGTCCACACATGGAGCCTCTGTTCTTTAACATGACAATGCCTGGCCACACACGATGCTACGACATCTGCAACAATCCGACGCCTTGTGTTCACGGTCGTCGATCATCCTCCATAGAGTCTCGACTTGACCCGATCCAGTTTTCAACAGTTTCCAATACTTAGAGAAAACCTCTGAGGTTCACTTTGAGAGGGGGCAGGTAGAGGTGTGAATCAAACATTCTACAGCGACGTTATCAATAAACTAGTATCTCGTTGGCAGAAATACGTTCGTCGCCAGGATGACTATGTTGAGAAATAAAAGCGAAGACAAGAAAAGAAAAGATGTAGAATGTTAATAACGTTTGTTTTATTTAGAAAGCTCTATGACCTGTCACATAAATTCAGAGTCATTACTTTTCAGCACACTCTTGTATTTAGCAGTTGCGAAGCACTGCCGAGTGCGTTAGCTTGATGCAAAAGAGAAATATTTTCAGATCGTTAATACTGGGGTCATAACTTGCTGTGCACTTGCACGTTAAAGTTAGAAGGTAGCGGCGGCATTGGACCGCTATATGTGCCTCTACCTAGACGAAACAGAGGTTGAGAAAGTTCTGTGCGCTGAAACTAGACAGGAGAACAGTGCCCACTGAAGTGAGTTAAGTGACTCGAGGAGGGTGTTATGTAAAATGGAAAGCAAATTGAGCTCCAACTGCGGATGAGTGCGGCGGACGAAACGACTCTGCAGGGGGGGGCGCCGCGCCGGAGTGAAGCCCGATGGCCAGCCGATAGGGCGCGGGAAACGGCACGGGAAGTGAGCGGGATTGGGCAGCAGTGTTACGCAAGGGCCGACCTTTGGCGGGGAACTCATAACTCGCCCAAAGTGGCCGGAAGCGCGCCTCTGTGATCACTCCGGCGCTTTCTCCCCTGCCCGTACGGGTAACGTGACGCCGACTGGCGGGCTAAATTGCTCGCGGCTACGGTCGCTGCCCGTGTCTCACGTCCCGATACACCGAAGAAAGCCCGATCTGTTCCTTTCCTTTGATCATCCTACTCGTCGTTCTTCCTTTTAACCTACCGCAAAAGTACAACTGCCTGTTACTGCTTCCGATTCCCAGCATTGTTATGTAACAATCCAAAAAATATAAAAGGTGAAGTTCTGTAATCAAGATAATATTCTATTGGCCATTAAAATTGCTACACCACGAATATGACGTGCTACAGACGCGAAATTTGACCGACAGGAAGAAGATGCTGTGATACGCAAATGATTAGCCTTTCAAAGCATTCACACAAGGTTGGCCCCGGTGGCGACACCTACAACGGGCTAACATGAGGAAGTTTCCAACCGATTTCTCATACACAAACAGAAGTTGACCGACGTTGCCTGGTGAAATGTTGTTGTCATGCCTCGTGTAAGGAGGAGAAATGCGTACCATCACGTTTCCGACTTTGATAAAGGTCGGATTGTAGCCTGTCGTGGTTGCGGTTTATCGTATCGCGACACTGCTGCTCGCGTTGCTGGAGATCCAATGACTGTTAGCAGAATATGGAATCGGTGGCTTCACAAGGGTAATACGGAACGCCGTGCTCGATCCCAACGGCCTCGTATCACTACCAGTCGAGATGACAGGCATCTTATCCGCATGGCTGTAACGGATCGTGCAGCCACCTCTCGATCCCAGAGTCAACAGATGGGGACGTTTGCAAGACAACAACCATCTGCACGAACAGTTCGACGACGTTTGCAGCAGCATGGACTATCAGCTCGGAGACCATGGCTGCGGTTACCCTTGACGCTGCATCTCAGACAGGAGCGCCTACGATGGTGTACTCAACGACGAACCTGGGTACACGAATGGCAAAACGTCATTTTTTCGGATGAATTCAGTTTCTTTTTACAGCATCATGATGGTCGCATCGCGGTGAACGCACATTGAATACGACCCGTGGCTCTACCCTTCATTCGATCCCTGCGAAACCCTACATTTCAGCAGCATAACGCACGACCGCATATTGCAGGCCCTGTATGGGCCTTTCTCGATACAGAAAATGTTCGACTGCTGCCCTGGCCAGCACATTCTCCAGATATCTCACCAATCGAAAACGTCTGGTCAATAGTGGCTGAGCAACTGGCTCGTCACAATACGCCAGTCACTACTCTTGATGAACTGTGGTATCGTGTTGAAGCTACATGGGCAAATGTACCTGTACAGGCCATCCATGCTCTGTTTGACTCAATGCCCAGCCGTATCAAGGCTGTTATTAGGGCCAGAGATTGTTGTTCTGGGTACGGATTCCTCAGTATCTATATACCCAAATTGCGTGAAAATGTAATCACATGTCAGTTCTAGTATAATATATTTGTCCAATGAATACCCGTTTATCATCTGCATTTCTTGTTGTTGTTGTTGTTGTTGTTGTTGTCTTCAGTCATGAAACTGGTTTGATGCAGCTCTCCATGCTACTCTATCCTGTGCAAGCTTCTTCATCTCCTAGTACTTACTGCAACCTACATCCTTCTGAATCTGCTTAGTGTATTCATCTCTTGGTCTCCCTCTACGATTTTTACCCTCCACGCTGCCCTCCAATGCTAAATTTGTGATCCCTTTATGCCTCAGAACATGTCCTACCAACCGGTCCCTTCTTCTTGCCAAGTTGTGCCACAAACTCCTCTTCTCCCCAATTCTGTTCAGTACCTCCTCATTAGTTATGTGATCTACCCATTTAATCTTCAGCATTCTTCTGCAGCACCACATTTCAAAAGCTTCTATTCTCTTCTTGTCAAACTATTTATCGTCCATGTTTCACTTCCATACACGGCTACACTCCATACAAATACTTTCAGAAACGACTTCCTGACATTTAAATCTATACTCGATGTTAACAAATTTCTCTTCTTCAGAAACGCTTTCCTTGCCATTGCCAGTGTACATTTTATATCCTCTCTACTTCGACCATCATCAGTTATTTTACGTCCCAAATAGCAAAACTCCTTTACTACTTTAAGTGTCTCATTTCCTAATCTAATTCCCTCAGCATCACACCACTTAATTCGACTACATTCCATTATCCTCGTTTTGATTTTGTTGATGCTCATCTTATATCCTCCTTTCAAGACACTGTCGATTCCGTTCAACTGCTCTTCCAAGTCCTTTGCTATCTCTGACAGAATTACAATGTCATCGGCGAACCTCAACGTTTTTATTTCTTCTCCATGGATTTTAATACCTACTCCAAATTTTTCTTGTTTCCTTTACTGCTTGCTCAATATTCAGATTGAATAACATCGGGACTGGCTACAACCCTGTCTCACTCCCTTCCCAACCGCTGCTTCCCTGCTTGCCCCTCGACTCTTATAACTGCCATCTGGTTTCTATACAAATTGTAAATAGCCTTTCGCTCACTGTATTTTACCCCTGCCATCTTTAGAATTTGAAAGAGAGTATTCCAGTCAACATTGTCGAAAGCTTTCTCTAAGTCTACAAATGCTAGAAACGTAGGTTTGCCTTTCCTTAATCTATTTTCCAAGATAAGTCGTAGGGGCAGTTTTTCCTCACGTGTTCCAACATTTCTGCGGAATCCAAACTGATCTTCCCCGAGGTCGGCTTCTACCAGTTTTTCCATTCGTCTGTAAAGAATTCGCGTTAGTATTTTGCAGCTGTGACTTATTAAACTGATAGTTCGGTAATTTTCACATCTGTCAATACCTGCTTTCTTTGGGATTGGAATCATTATATTCTTATTGAAGTCTGAGGGTATTTCACCTGTCTCATACATCTTGCTCACCAGATGGTAGAGTTTTGTCAGGACTGCCTCTCCCAAGGCCGTCAGTAGTTCTAATGGAATGTTGTCTACTCCCGGGGCCTTGTTTCGACTCACGTCTTTCAGTGCTCTGTCAAACTCTTCACGCAGTATCCTGTCTCCCATTTCATCTTCATCTACATCCTCTTTCACTTCCATAATATTGTCCTCAAGTACATCACCATTGTATAGACCCTCTATCTACTCCTTCCACCTTTCTGTTTTCCCTTCTTTGCTTAGAACTGGGTTTCCATCTGAGTTCTTGATATTCATACAAGTGGTTCTCTTTTCTCCAAAGGTCTCTTTAATTTTCCTGTAGGCAGTATCTATCTTACCGCTAGTTAGATAAGCATCTACGTCCTTACATTTGTCCTCTAACCATCCCTGCTTAGACGTATTGCACTTCCTATCGCTCTCATTTTTGAGACGTTTGTATTCCTTTTTGCCTGCTTCATTTAGTGCGTTTTTATATTTTCTCCTTTCATCAATTAAATTCAATATTTCTTCTGTTACCCAAGGATTTCTACTAGCCCTCATTTCTTCTTGGTGTAGCAATTTTAATGGCCCTAATGGCCAGTAGTGTAGAAAAGTAAAATATCATCAACCTGATGGTTGGTTGGAACACCATAGAGCATTACTAGGCATCTGTCATACTGGAAGTGGTATTTCGTTACCGGTATCCGACCATCGAACCGAGAAAGCTATTGATAGGGGAACCTATAGTTTAAGGGTCCATCCTTCTCAGACACCCTCTAATACACCAACGAAACAAAATAGCAACACCAAAAAACAATTAATGTAGAGTAATGAAAAGTAAAATGTCCTGTGGTTTTGTTGGCAGGGATGCCCCATCTGTGGAAGTTCGGCCGTCGAGTTGCGAGTATTATTTCACGTAGCGCCATACGGGGAGACTTTTGTATCGGTGTTGATGAGGAGGACAGCACAACATCCAGTCCAGGAGCGGAGAAAACCTCCATCCCGGCGGGGAATCGAACCCGGGCCCGCTGCATGATAGGCAAAAACGTTACCACTCAGCTAAACAGGCGAACTGATGTAGAGTAATAAGAGTTAGGGAATACATTTGTCTACATAACACATTTAAGTGATTAACATCGCAAGATCACAGGTTAATGTAAGCGCGAGATAAGCCATTGCAAATGCGAAATCCTCGTACATTAATAAGCGGTGTAGCTTCAACAATGTCGAATAAAAGCATACAGACGTACATGCATTGTGTTGCACAGTAAGGAATGTCAGTTTGTTTGGTGAAACAGGGACGATTAATGCTAATTGTTGATAACGCTGGAGTTGTCAAATGGTTCAAATGGCACTGAGCACTATGGGACTTAACATCTGAGGTCATCAGTCCCCTAGAACTTAGAACGACTTAAACCTCACTAACCTAAGGACAGCACACACATCCATGCCCGAGGCAGGATCCGAACCTGCGATCGTAGCGGTCGCGCGGTTCCAGACTGAAGTGCCTAGAACCGCTCGGCCACGGCGGCCGCGCTGGAGTTGTTCGATTATATCCCATACACGACCGATTGGAGACAGGCATGGTGATCGAACAGGCCGAGGCAATATTTCATCACTCTGTACAGTCTGTTCGGCTACAATAGCGGTATGACATAGGGGATATAAAAATGAAAAAGCTGGCACACTATGCTTACTTTCATTCCATAATATCATAGGGGATTATTTTTTGGGGTAATTCATAAAGCCAAGTTAAAGTTTTTCGGGCACAAAAACGTGCAGTAAGAGTTATATGTGGTGTGAACTCAAGAACATCCTGCAGAAGCCTGTTTAGGGAACTAGGGATACTAACCACTGCTTCCCAATATATTTATTCCTTAATGAAATTTGTCATTAAAAATATACCACTTTTTCAGATTAACAGCTCAATTCGTGGAATCGATACTAGAAATAAGAATAATGTTCACAAGGATTTAAAGTCACTTAGTTTTGTACAAAAAGGTGTGCATTATTCAGGAACACATTTTCAATAACTTGCCAGCAGCCATAAAAAGCTTAACAACCAATGAAATTCAGTTTAAGAGAAGCCTAAAGGATTTATTGGTGACCAACTCCTTCTACTCCATTGATGATTTTCTCAGTAAAACCAACTTTTATATATATATATATATATATATAAACTCCTGCGCAATTTCAGTGCAGTAATGTGTTCATTGTAAATATGTGTGTGTGTGAGAACAATCTAACTTCTGCACCATTTCAGTGCAGTAATGTGTTCATTATAAATAAGTATTATAGTAGTTGTATTACACGTTTATTACCTTATAAATAAATAAACTTTTTTATTTTAAATTCAGTGCATTAGTATTTGTAAAATGACTGTTTCACATATAGTTCATTAAAAAGTGGCGATCATTCCACTTGGGACCTGTGGAATGGTACATTGGCTTATTTGTTTTAGTTGTATTTGTCATGTATTGTTGTTTTTCTGACATGTTCTACATCCTGGAGGACCTCGTCACTACGTATCAATTGGAATGAAAGTAAATCTAATCTAATCTAATGACGCAAAGGTTGTCCTATTAAAAAACACCCCCTGGAATGCAGTTCGTGGACGACAGCACAACGGGTCAAATCATAAGACTGACGTACAAATTTGCAGTCACGGAGCATGGGATAACCACTGGAGGGTTCATGCTGCCATACGAAATCCCACCCCAAGCCATAAGTCGATGTGTAGGTGCGGTATGTCTAGCACGCAGACAGATATAGTGACCTCCTCCTAACCAACACGCGGCCATCACTGGCACCAAGGCACAACCAGTTTTCATCAGAAAACACAAGAGACCTCCACCCTGCCCAGTAATGATGTCCAGCTTGACACCAAATGACGACTGTTTGGGGTCAGTGGAATGCACGCTACAGGGCTTCTTGCTCGGAGCTGTCCTTGTAGCAACCGATTTGTAACAGTTCGTTGTGTCACTGTGGTGCGAACTGCACCCTATACTGCTGCTGCAGATGCAGTACGATGCGACAGTTCCATACAGCGTGAAAGGTATGTGCTAAGGTCTGATCAGGGTAGCTCCAGAAAATAGTCGGTAGTTGCCAACCGCAAGGTGGAACGAGTATAATATCTTTGAGTAGGAGGATCTTTGATGCGCTTAGTAAGAAACCGGAGAGTCGCAGGTAGGTGCCCGGAGGAAGCAGACGTGTGGTGACAGCGTTAAGGTAGGTCGCTGCCCCTGGCCAAAATTTAGCACGTAAATGAGAGAAGATATATAATCATTTCAAACAGCATTATTCTCTTAGACTTGACTGCTGAGTCAAATACATGTTGCCCTTCTGGCAAAATGGAGGGGTGCAAGAAACAAGTTCACAGACGCAGTCAGATGCAGGTTTGCTGAATAATTAATTTAGAACAGTCTATTCACTGATACTTTCATAGAATAAAAAGATATAATTTTGGTTGCATACTTTCAACCGAACACGATGATCTTCGCTCTGTTAGTGCCACGTAGCCGTCCGGAGCCCGGTGTCCTTCCGACCGTACAGTGACACCGCTGCCAGCAATCATGTACAGTGGCTGCCTTCCTGCCAGGTTTTTCTGCAATATCGCAGAAAGATCGTCCAGCTTCTCGTAGCCCTATTGTACGACCTCGTTCAAACTCAGTGAGGTGCTGAAAGTGGCCTCTTTGTCGCTCTAATGGAATTCTTGTCTAACATCAACACACCACGTCCAGTCTCAAAGGTAAACTAACACTCACGACTGTAACAGCGTGTATTTAAAGCAAACTAGATTTCCCTTTCTTTTATGTCACACAACTGTTTCTTGGCATTTCGATTTTTCTTTCGTCAGTGCATAAATGATTTTTTAAAGAAATTTATTAAGCAGTCAATGTAAATCTTTTTGCACATTATTTGTTGATGTTTGGACGACATTTAGTGTTTTTCGAATAAATTGTGTCATTCGTAGGCCACAAATCCGAGGAGTTTAAGTTGCTCTGTCCAAAGTGAGATGTGTCCATGGTGGAACTCCTGCAGTCCACATATCTTATCCGAAATCAAAAAATTAAAATATTATCTTAATCTATATGATATTGCCCACGAATCTATAGCAAAGTTTTTTGAAATTTGAAAATTAATGAACTGGTAGACGTTAGAAACAAAAATGTAGTTTCTTCATGTTTGATTGGTCACAGCCAGCAGGTGTGGCCGAGCGGTTCTAGGCGGGTCAGTGTGGAACCGCGTGACCGCTGCGGTCGCAGGTTCGAATCCTGCCTCGGGCATGGGTGTATGTGATGTCCTTAGGTTAGTTAGGTTTAAGTCGTTCTAAGTTCTAGGGGACTGATGACCTCAGATGTTACGTCCCATAGTGCTCAGAGCCTTAAAGTTAATGAATAAATTCAGTCAAATTTCAGAAAGATACTTTTATTAGTAAGCCCTAAATCCATTCTGTTAGCTTCAAATACACTGTATCTCAGAATGACAGAATGGACTGCGTGCAGATTAAGCTCGAGTATTTTATTCAAAGTGAGTCAGCGTGTAAACCAAGAGGATTATATTAATATAAATTTACTTTACATGTTAGTCAAGATTGACTGCATATAATATGGTTCCCACAGCACTTTGATTATTCTCGTAACTTCCTGATTTGTTCTATACCGTTAAATACATTTATAATAAAACAGCTGAAAGATGATGGTGCCTTCTTGGTTTGCCACTGCCGTGCTAATATGCGTCAGGCAGCTCCCCTTTCATTTCGTTTCGGTGATTGTCATACAATTTCATTTGTCTTTGATGAATCTAAATTTTCCCTGTTTGATATTAATATGATGGACTATTAGGGTTAGGACGAACCACTGATTGATCTCACAGTACTTGCATGACTTGAGTTGCAGTAGTAGAATTAAACTCGGCTCTTGAGGCAGATTTCCCCGAAGCAGCAAGCCAGTTCGCGGATTCCTTTGAAGACACCGAAACGGGCCGTGGGCCTGGTAGGGCAGTGGTTTATGGGCTGTCATTCTGGCGATCAGCCTTGTTCCCCTAGTGGCCAAGAAGGAGGATGGGAACACCGTGACTGAATGCGAAATGACATTTCATTAGAAATTGGCGGCGCCGGGCATCCTGGAGCCGGCCTAGCTTCTTCATTAGCGAGTGGACATGGTGCGGGAGTCTGGTATCCTTATCCCGCGTGCAGGTCCAGATAAAGCGGCGTTGGACTGGCGCCAAGACAATGTGCACTTTCTGAGACGGGACACGAATTTCTCCGGATGTCACGTTTCTTAGATACCACCATATCCTGCCAAAACGGCGCCCACTAATCGTTTTATGGACGAGATGGAGCTTGTTTCCACTAGGAAGCTTCCTTCATCTTGCGAAATGCGCCGGCGTTTGGCTGCAGGACCTCCAGGCATTGTGTGCTGTTTTTTCGGAGAATAGAATGTGTACTGCACTGCAGTGATTGAGGAAGATCGGGTTTCTTTACTGGAAAATATAATTGGCACTGTAACCACTGCTGGGCTATGATAGGTTTATTCGAGAACATCAGGAGGAACCGCTGTTTTTAGGAAGATTTTGAGCAAAAGGGATTGGCTGGGACTTGCTTCCCAACCGTCGCAGCCTACAATCGCTAGAGCTGTTCCGTTTATACAGAGAGAGCAGTTAGTTGTAAAGACATCCGGACACCTGGGCGAAACTCATATTTTCGCGGACGTGGGGTCATATCCCGCAGTACGACACTTCGGCAGCGCTTGCACGCAGACTACAGCGTCTCGTCTTTCACTGGCTTTATCGGTAACTTTGCACAGCTTCGGCAAATTCAGAAGCCTACCAATCGTTTTTACCACCATCTTTTTCCATGGTAGCCTTGTACTCACAGTAGTCACTCCCAGTGTCCATTGGATGCTTAATTATATTCTGACATGAGAGATCAGTGGAACGATACCACAGGTCCCTGTTATTAATTTTTCAATGTCACCCATTCTTATTCTCTAAGATATTTTTGTTGTGAGTTTGAAGGAATTAAACTAATTTTATGTCAAGTTAGCCAACTCAGGGGTGATCCACACTGGTGCCACTAGTCAGATTTCCTTGCGCTATTGATAACCGTGTCACCTCTCGGGTGTGGCGGTTAAAACTCTTTAGTCGTTTGGCAGACGGAGAACTGCCGCCACGAGAGGCTAGCTTGCACAGTCTATGTGCTAAACTGCTTTTATTAATAACAACTACATGTTTCGCCCGTGACATCAGATTATGCAAAAATGTAGTGGGATAAGGTTCGTACCACAGTTGCCGCTGAAGGACATCAAATAAGAAGTGTTTGGATATAACTTTCGGTCGTCAAATCTGTTTTCAGATATGTAAAGGACCTTATGTGTGCTACGCAGAGTCAAGCGTACAATATGTGCATATAGAGCAGAAAACGGGGAAATCTGGAAAGCCTGGTGGGCAGGGTGGTATTCTTCGATCCATGCACGTACACTGTGAGCTGTGTGAAACACGTTGTAGCCGGCCGATGTGGCCCAGCGGTTCTAGGCACTTCAGTCCGGAACCGCGTTATTGCTACGGTCGCAGGTTCGAATCCTGCCTCGGGCATGGATGTGTGTTATGTCCTTAGGTTAGTTAGGCTTAATGTAGTTCTAAGTCTAGGGGACTGATGACCTCAGATGTTAAGTCCCATAGAGCTTAGAGCCATTTGAACCAAACAGGTTGTATTGTTTTGCTGGTAGATGCCATCGTGCCTAGAAAAGACAACTTGCATTTGGCGGTGAACGTGGTATACAAGGATAGATACATACTTGTGTTGATCCGTTGTGCCTTCCGGAATGACGATATAACCCAGGGAATGCCTTCCGGCATGGACAAAATGGCTCTGAGCACTATGGGACTTAACATCTGTGGTCATCAGTCCCCTAGAACTTAGAACTACTTAAACCTAACTAACCTAAGGACATCACACACATCCATGCCCGAGGCAGGATTCGAACCTGCGACCGTAGCAGTCGGGCGATTCCTGACTGAGCGCCTAGAACCGCTAGACCACCGCGGCCGGCCCCGGCATGGACACTTCCGACGATTATCGCAGGGTGTTTGCTTTCAGATGTTTCACGCTTTAGATGCCAACGGGCATCTGTCCGATGCGGCACGAAACTTCATTCATTTGAAAAGGGCACCTGTCGCCACTCAGCTGCGATACTGGCGTTCAAATTCCAGGCTTCGTCTCCGATGAACAGTCGTCTGTATGGGTGCACCAACAAGATAGCTGATGCAGCAACGCAGCAACGTTCGCTGAGTGATCATGGAGAAGACACTGTTGTTAGCTCCTTGGTTCATCTGGGTGGTCAGTTGCTGAATAGTTGCGCGCCTATTCGCCCATATACGTCTCCGCAGCTGTCGTTCACAGCTGTTATCTATGATCCGTTGTGCTCCATAGTTGTGTCGGTGCAAGTTTTTAAAAGCGCTATTTGCCATGCACTCTATACGTTCACCACGACGGCACGCGAACAATTAACAAACTTAGTCATTTCGGAAATGCCTGCACCCTGAGCCCGAAAGCCAATGATATTCTCTTTTGGACGTCAGATAAATCGCTCCGTTATAGCATTACGACAATGACTGCACTGTTTCCGCGTTTCTGCATCCTCCCGACATCCTTCGTACACCTACAATCTCCTAGTAGTTGTGACCATTTGCAAGGCATTTTACGCCCCATAAACCATTACTGATAATCTAAGGCCGTAATTGCCCTCCGCAATTCCAGTAACGCTCACACTGGTTTCTAGTTTACTGAGTAATTTACGTTTCTGCCTGTTAGTAATGCCCTAAAGAATATTTTCTACTCTCATTATTATACTCCTCCTCTACACTGTCATTTGTTTTTACTCGATGCCGCACTATTAGCGGAACTCCGCCTAACATGCCCCTCCTCTCCACAATGTCAACAACGCACTATCTGATATGCTTTTTCTTTTTATCGTTAATGGCTTCATCCCTAATTTGTTGTTACGGATGGTCACTGTGTGCCCTTCTTGTCCACATGCGAAACAACACACCTCTTTTCGAAAGTTATTGTGCCTACCATTCTTTTTTCGCCTTTCATCCATATAATCAAATGCTTATATTATCGAACCACAGTAGTCAGTTCACTAAGAATTTGTGGCGACGTAATAAAGACGACCCTACGCTTGTCCTCTGGTTTTATCCCATGTAATATATGCCGTACCACCTCCGCTTCATTATATTGCAAACACTACACTCTGGCTGTTTTCTGGATCTTGTTTACATAGGTACTAAACGTTTCTTCCAACCCTTGTTCACGTCCATATCGTGAGTGTACTAGCTCTTTGTATCCTCTTGGTGGGATTATGTTATTGCAGACTAGAATCCTCATTGGATTAATACCTTGTTTTTGCTCCAGTGCCTGTAGTATCAACTCAGACATTGTTCCCCGTATTGGAAACGCTAAAATTCGCAACACATCTCTCTCTTCTATTCCCAATACATGTACCCCATCTTGGTGATTCACTAGGACGTCTAAAACTTCAACAACCTCCTCCATCGAGTCATCCGACATCACTCCACACTTACTATATGCTCTGTCAAGAGAGATAGCAATTTTGTAAACATCCTAGACGTCTGTCTAGAATCTAACGCCTCTGTTGTCATATTTTCATTCCCTATCGGATTTGATCCAGCCACATCACTTAGCCAGTGACTAATTTCCTCTATTTGCCGCTGAAACACCTGAACATCACCGCTACCCACGGCTGCCAAGTCTTCTACTGTAGTGAAATAATGATCGAGCTTGTAGTCGCCTGATTCGACTGGAAGTAGGACTGGATTCAAGAAATAGATGCATAATACCCTGTATTTCATTAAGTGACGCGCGAACGGCGGCAACAGCCCGTCTTACCTCTTTATCTGGCGATTGTTGTACTAGTTCTTCTACGCCTCCTTTTGGTTAAATTCCTCTCCCGTGTGTATCATAGGCTAGCTCCTCTTTCCTCAAGTGTGCGGCATTCCTCACAATAGCCATGGTTGTTATAAAAACGGTATACAGCGGTACAGTACTATACAGGGTGAGTCACGTAAGTCGAAATACACATTTTATTTCGTGAAGGATTAAACATATCGAAACGCGATTTTCGGGAAGTGTTAGAGCGTCGAGGGGCACGTATTTATTTGGTTGGTTAATGTTTTGAGTGCTGGTATCAACGGAGATATTGAAGGTCGTACGTTTTCCTTTTCTTGCTTTTTTTTGATGGGACCGTATACTTTTTATAATTGCTTTCGATAGCTCTTGAGAGGACAATTACCATGATATAGCGTTTGTTATGTTGGCGTTGCGTGCAGGCAAGTACACCAATGAGGAGAAGGTTGGATGTACTACTTTCATATGGTGAATGCAAAGGAAATGACGTTAAAATAGTACAGCGGTATAGGGCTATCTATCGGGGTGGCCAGTTCCGACGCGCGAGGCAGTTGAACGAATTATTAAGACGCTAGTGCGATCAGGCTGCTTGAAAGTCAGAAGTAGGTCAAAAAGGAAGACTGCAATTCACAGAGAAGACGAAGAAGCTGTTCTGGCAACGACACTATTGACTCCGCACAGTGGTACGAGACATGTTGCCAAGGAATGTAGAATCAGCCAGACCAGTGTCTTTCGCATTTTGCATCTACGGAATCTCCATCGCTATCATCTGTCACTGCATCGGGCACTCGACAACCGCGATCTCGAACATCGTGCAGAACTTCGTCAGTTTGCCCTTCAGCAGCTGAGAGACGACCCTACATTTTTCCAACGTATGCTCTTTACCGATGAAGCAACGTTCACTAACCACGCTAATGTAAATTTGCGTATCATGCACTACTGGGCAGCTGAAAATCCATACTGAATTCGTCAGGTGCTACATCAACGGCCGTGGTTCGTAAACATACGGTGCGACATCAAAGAAAATTACACTGTGGGATCTTACTTCCTCGCAGGCGTTCTAAGTGGACATTCGTACGCACACTTCCTGACAAACGTTCTTCCGGCGCTTCTAGAAGAGGTAGCACTGGATATTCGACAGTGTATGTGGCTGCCACACGGTTGCCCAGCTCACTCGTCCAGTGTCATAACTCAAATACTGAATGAGAACTTTCCTGGTCGTTGCATGACACTAAATTCTGTTGTCAAATGGCATGCGCTGTCCCACGATTTGACTCTTCTTGATTTCTTTCTTTGGGGAGCACTCAAAGATGCAGTCTATGACGAAGCTCCAACTGCGCCAGACGATATGTGTTGTCGAATCGCCAGTGCACGCTCTACCGTATCATCCACTGTAATTAAATCTGTTGATCGTTCTTTCAACGGCAATTGCAAATGTGACTTTGTCTATGGCCAACAGTTTGAACACTTGCTTAAATAAAGGAAAAGTTATTTTTTAAGACAAAAGTTGTGTTATGTGACCTGTATGGTTACCAAATCATTGTAAGTAAACTGTTTATTTGATTTACGTGGGCACAAATTGCATTGCCATGTAAAATAAGTCGACAGCGTGTATTGCACGTAGCTGGTAACACTGTCATTACGCGCATACGTTCAGCATGAAACGACGTTCCGTTAAGAAGAATATTTTTTTTTCGGTTTACAGGTGGTCACCATAGTATTTTTAATATGTTTACTTCAACGAATGTATCCCATATGACATAATTTAGAGCAGTGTAGGCAGAGACAGTTGTCCGACAGTATATATTTTACCTCCAAGAAGCACACAGCCACGAACAGGAAATGACAGGTAAAAATCTTCCTTTTAACATTTAGATATTTAATACAGTAGTTGCTTTTTGCTGCGTACAAGACCTCTTTGTTTCTGACTTAGCTCACGCAAATCTAGGAGGATACACAAATATGAAATAGTTTTCCTGAGCCCTGTGTGATACGCTAGCCTCTAACCTGTGCGTAGGAGCACCTGCGTTTAGGTCGTAAGTTGGTCCAATGGGAAATAAAGCTTTATTCTCGTAGAGCAAACCTACGTTACGGTATGTAGCTATAGAGCCTGGTCCGAGGCTCTTGCTTGGCAGTGTCTGCACCGTAAATGCCGTTTCCGGACACACTGCTCTCACATTCTAGAATATTTCTCGACTATTTTTACCACAAGTTTCAACGTCAACATCAACAAACGCTGTACCACTGTAATTTCTCAAGAGCTATCGAATGTAGTTATAAAAAGTATAGGGTTCCATTAAATAAAAAGAGTGCTTGCTCCAGTATTTACGTTGATACCGGCACTAAAAACATTAACCAAAAAGAAAAACATACGTGCCTCTCGAGGATCTAACATTTGCCGAAAACCGCGTTTCTGTACATGTAACCGTTTACGAAATAAAAAGGATGTTACGTCTTACGTGACTCACGCTGTATAATATGTGTCGCTCTGCACCACCTAACCAGATCTTTTCGCTCTGCTAGCAATTATGTACCATGTAGGAAAGACATTAATGCCATCCTAATCCCTTGCCTACCTGTCGGTGCTTATATACACGCATCGGAGTGGCGCCACGTTGCATATACGGTGCCCCAACACCCTCAGACAGCACGTTTTTGTTCGCCCCCTCCATTCGACGACGTTTTACGGTGTCGAACGGCTGACAGGAACACAGGTAGATAGAAACGAACTGTTCATCTGTTATCTCCAAGATATTTATAAACAACGCAAGTTGTTTTACACTATTTATATTTCCTTAATCCTTTCGTATTTTTTGAAGAAAGCGTATTTTCTTCCAGAAATGTCACAAATTCAGAATATTTGTGTTTAGAATACGGTCTGGTATCCTGCAAAGGTGGACGACAAGTATATTAGTCTTTAGAATAAAATTTTCACTCTGCAGCGGAGTGTGCGCTGATATGAAACTTCCTGGCAGATTAAAACTGTGTGCCAGACCGAGACTCGAACTCGGGACCGTTGTCTTTCGCGGGAAAGCGCTCTACCATCTGAGCTACCCAAGCAGGACTGCTCCCCACTCCTCACAGCTTTTCTTCCGCCACTACAGAGTGAAAATTTCATTCTGGAAACATCCCCCTCCGAAATATTGTTTCTTCCATGAGTGCTAATTCTGCAAGTTTCGCAGGAGAGCTTCTGTGAAGTTTGAAAGGTAGGAGACTGTACTGGCGGAAGTACAGATCTGAGGAAGGGTCGTGAGTCGTACTCGGGTAGCTCAGATGGTAGAGCGCTTTCCCACGAAGGGCAAGGGTCCGGAGTTCGAGTCTCGGTCCGGCACACAGTTTCAATCTGCCAGGAAGTTTCATATTAGTCTTTAATTCTGTGGATCCGATCTTTTGCTCTTTTTGTAAACACGTTTGACCTGCGCTCTTCCCCTGTCACTGTAGGAGATATCGCTCCACAAGTTTAAGATGTAGAGGTGAAGACCGTAATAAATGCAGGTACCAGGGAGGTTTTTATACGACAGTGGGTGCAATAAGGCTCATAACAGAAGACTATTAAATGCAAAATAAAACGTCCGTATAAAGACCACAAGGTGACAGAGTAGAAAGGCCGACGGGCATGGAGTTAGAATAATGTAGTTACTACTCCTGGTTAAGGTCAGTTGTTCTATGATGTGATACCGCTGTGTAACTGTTGTGAGGATATGTGTTTACCAGCGAATCTAGGGTCCAACAAGTGTTTATCCACCTGCATATCGAGTATCGTGCGCACTCGCCGGGTGCGTTGTGTATAGAAAGTTGCGAGCACGTCATCTCTTTCTAAGCTTGTGAGCCTTCGCCTCCTCCATTAATGTTGAAGCTGTTAACGTATAAAGAATACAGGGTCTCAAGTCTCGCAGCGCTGTACTTGCGTTTAGAAAGTGGCCGGACAGTACCGCGAGGAAGATCCTCACGCCAAGTGTTAATGGCGGTCAGCGAGGTCATACGCTGGAATGGACAGGGCTGCTTCCGAGGACGAGAAGCACAGCGAGCGGTCTGCGTATCCCACACGGAAGTGGACCCCGGCTAATGCGATATGCCACGCACTGCAGAGTTCTCTTGTTACGGGTGTCCTTTCACATCTCCCCTCCATCCAACACTTCAAGGAACGTTCACCGCACGCTGTTGGCGGTATGTGGGGTAGGATGATTGAACGAGAAATACTACGACGTCCGACGTCATTAAGAACGGTGACTAAGTATAGTATCAAAATTACTTGAAATGTTTCTTCCTTCTCACCCCAGAGCTTCCGCAGCGTCCTTCCAGCACTCTTAGCGGTAGACAGATTACGCGACGCATCGCTCCGCAAAGCATCTCGGAAGCGTTTGCTGTCGCCGACTACGCTCTGGTCTGCAAGAAAGGACGAAAATTTTCACGATTCCTATTCCACTAATAAATGCCCCTTAGCGATCCCACTACATTCCAATAGACTTTTCAAATTCTATCTTCCGCACACCCTTCCACCCCGGTTTTACCAACTCGTGTCGATAATCTCAGCAAGCAACAAAATAGAGTAACAACTGGAAGTCAAAACGAAACAGACAAAAGCGTAGCACTTCAAGCTTGCAAGGGAAACAGAAGGATATTGCCAGATATTGCCGTCAATTAGATCTACGTCTACATCCATACTTCGCAAGCCACCTGACGGTGTGTGGCGGAGGGTACTTTGAGTACCTCTATCGGTTCTCCCTTTAGTCAGCCATAGTGCCAGTAGAGTCAGTGTCGTCGTAACTGCCGTCTGCTTCACGTCTGCTGTGCAGCGAGCTACCTTAATTTAAGTATTAACTGTATTTTTCTTACTTGTCACTTCTTCTTCCGTGTGTATTTGCTTTTAGGAAGCTTTAATTGTCTGGTGCTATTAATAGTGTTCCATAGATTTCGTGTTTGTTTTGAATACAGTCAGAGTGTCCCTTTAGTCAGCCATAGTGCCAGTAGAGTCAGTGTCGTCGTAACTGCCGTCTGCTTCACGTCTGCTGTGCAGCGAGCTACCTTAATTTAAGTATTAACTGTATTTTTCTTACTTGTCACTTCTTCTTCCGTGTGTATTTGCTTTTAGGAAGCTTTAATTGTCTGGTGCTATTAATAGTGTTCCATAGATTTCGTGTTTGTTTTGAATACAGTCAGAGAGTCCCTTTAGTCAGCCATAGTGCCAGTAGAGTCAGTGTCGTCGTAACTGCCGTCTGCTTCACGTCTGCTGTGCAGCGAGCTACCTTAATTTAAGTATTAACTGTATTTTTCTTACTTGTCACTTCTTCTTCCGTGTGTATTTGCTTTTAGGAAGCTTTAATTGTCTGGTGCTATTAATAGTGTTCCACAGATTTCGTGTTTGTTTTGAATACAGTCAGAGAGTCCCTTTAGTCAGCCATAGTGCCAGTAGAGTCAGTGTCGTCGTAACTGCCGTCTGCTTCACGTCTGCTGTGCAGCGAGCTACCTTAATTTAAGTATTAACTGTATTTTTCTTACTTGTCACTTCTTCTTCCGTGTGTATTTGCTTTTAGGAAGCTTTAATTGTCTGGTGCTATTAATAGTGTTCCATAGATTTCGTGTTTGTTTTGAATACAGTCAGAGAGTCCCTTTAGTCAGCCATAGTGCCAGTAGAGTCAGTGTCGTCGTAACTGCCGTCTGCTTCACGTCTGCTGTGCAGCGAGCTACCTTAATTTAAGTATTAACTGTATTTTTCTTACTTGTCACTTCTTCTTCCGTGTGTATTTGCTTTTAGGAAGCTTTAATTGTCTGGTGCTATTAATAGTGTTCCATAGATTTCGTGTTTGTTTTGAATACAGTCAGAGAGTCCCTTTAGTCAGCCATAGTGCCAGTAGAGTCAGTGTCGTCGTAACTGCCGTCTGCTTCACGTCTGCTGTGCAGCGAGCTACCTTAATTTAAGTATTAACTGTATTTTTCTTACTTGTCACTTCTTCTTCCGTGTGTATTTGCTTTTAGGAAGCTTTAATTGTCTGGTGCTATTAATAGTGTTCCATAGATTTCGTGTTTGTTTTGAATACAGTCAGAGAGTCCCTTTAGTCAGCCATAGTGCCAGTAGAGTCAGTGTCGTCGTAACTGCCGTCTGCTTCACGTCTGCTGTGCAGCGAGCTACCTTAATTTAAGTATTAACTGTATTTTTCTTACTTGTCACTTCTTCTTCCGTGTGTATTTGCTTTTAGGAAGCTTTAATTGTGTGGTGCTATTAATAGTGTTCCATAGATTTCGTGTTTGTTTTGAATACAGTCAGAGAGTCCCTTTAGTCAGCCATAGTGCCAGTACAGTCAGTGTCGTCGTAACTGCCGTCTGCTTCACGTCTGCTGTGCAGCGAGCTACCTTAATTTAAGTATTAACTGTATTTTTCTTACTTGTCACTTCTTCTTCCGTGTGTATTTGCTTTTAGGAAGCTTTAATTGTCTGGTGCTATTAATAGTGTTCCATAGATTTCGTGTTTGTTTTGAATACAGTCAGAGTGTCCCTTTAGTCAGCCATAGTGCCAGTAGAGTCAGTGTCGTCGTAACTGCCGTCTGCTTCACGTCTGCTGTGCAGCGAGCTACCTTAATTTAAGTATTAACTGTATTTTTCTTACTTGTCACTTCTTCTTCCGTGTGTATTTGCTTTTAGGAAGCTTTAATTGTCTGGTGCTATTAATAGTGTTCCATAGATTTCGTGTTTGTTTTGAATACAGTCAGAGAGTCCCTTTAGTCAGCCATAGTGCCAGTAGAGTCAGTGTCGTCGTAACTGCCGTCTGCTTCACGTCTGCTGTGCAGCGAGCTACCTTAATTTAAGTATTAACTGTATTTTTCTTACTTGTCACTTCTTCTTCCGTGTGTATTTGCTTTTAGGAAGCTTTAATTGTCTGGTGCTATTAATAGTGTTCCACAGATTTCGTGTTTGTTTTGAATACAGTCAGAGAGTCCCTTTAGTCAGCCATAGTGCCAGTAGAGTCAGTGTCGTCGTAACTGCCGTCTGCTTCACGTCTGCTGTGCAGCGAGCTACCTTAATTTAAGTATTAACTGTATTTTTCTTACTTGTCACTTCTTCTTCCGTGTGTATTTGCTTTTAGGAAGCTTTAATTGTCTGGTGCTATTAATAGTGTTCCATAGATTTCGTGTTTGTTTTGAATACAGTCAGAGAGTCCCTTTAGTCAGCCATAGTGCCAGTAGAGTCAGTGTCGTCGTAACTGCCGTCTGCTTCACGTCTGCTGTGCAGCGAGCTACCTTAATTTAAGTACTAACTGTATTTTTCTCACTTGTCACTTCTTCCGTATTTGCTTTTAGGAAGCTTTAATTGTCTGGTGCTATTAATGGTGTTCCATAGATTTCGTGTTTGTTTTGAATAGTCAGAGAGTCCCTTTAGTCAGCCATAGTGCCAGTAGAGTCAGTGTCGTCGTAACTGCCGTCTGCTTCACGTCTGCTGTGCAGCGAGCTACCTTAATTTAAGTATTAACTGTATTTTTCTCACTTGTCACTTCTTCCGTGTGTATTTGCTTTTAGGAAGCTTTAATTGTCTGGTGCTATTAATAGTGTTCCATAGATTTCGTGTTTGTTTTGAATACAGTCAGAGAGTCCCTTTAGTCAGCCATAGTGCCAGTAGAGTCAGTGTCGTCGTAACTGCCGTCTGCTTCACGTCTGCTGTGCAGCGAGCTACCTTAATTTAAGTATTAACTGTATTTTTCTTACTTGTCACTTCTTCTTCCGTGTGTATTTGCTTTTAGGAAGCTTTGTCTGGTGCTATTAATAGTGTTCCATAGATTTCGTGTTTGTTTTGAATACAGTCAGAGAGTCCCTTTAGTCAGCCATAGTGCCAGTAGAGTCAGTGTCGTCGTAACTGCCGTCTGCTTCACGTCTGCTGTGCAGCGAGCTACCTTAATTTAAGTATTAACTGTATTTTTCTTACTTGTCACTTCTTCTTCCGTGTGTATTTGCTTTTAGGAAGCTTTAATTGTCTGGTGCTATTAATAGTGTTCCATAGATTTCGTGTTTGTTTTGAATAGTCAGAGATAGTCCCTTTAGTCAACCATAGTGCCAGTAGTGCTAGTGTTTGTTTTCAATACAGTCCAGAGACAGGTAGTGCAATTTTCATTGTTTTCTACAAGAAGTGGCTAGCAACCCCAGTTTAGTGAATAAACAGCCGCCTTTAGTGAATTAGCAGTCTAGTTAAAGGTTGAACAACTCTCTTCAGTAAATTGATTCCTTAGGATGGATAGGATGTGTGACTGCTGTGTACGGACGCAGGAGGAGCTGGCCACTGTTCACGAACAGCTGAGCGTGTTGATGGCCGCGGTCAGCTGTCTTCAGGCTGCTGCCTCGGAGTGTAGCGGCAGTGGGGAGTCTGGTGCGTCGCAGGGTACACCCCAGGTGTTACATACTTCACACACTGTACCTGCTGTCGAGACATCTTCGCCGGTACCGGGCGCGGTTGGGCCACCCTCTCCCCAAGGGGAGTGGTGGGTTCAGCGGCGTTCGCGGCGCACGAGGCGGAGGGTCAATGTGGAGGCTGGCCGTGTGGCATCGCCCGCTCTGCCTGTGAGTGGACATGTGGCTGCTCCTTCAGCAAGGTCCGAGCAGGCACAGGGGGGGAGGGGTTTATTAGTTATTGGGAGCTCCAACGTTAGGCGGGTGATGGAGCCCCTTAGGGAAATAGCGGGAAGGTCCGGGAAGAAGGCCAGTGTTCATTCTGCTTGCCGGGGGGCCTCATCCGAGATGTGGAGGAGGCCCTACCGGCGGCGATAGAGAGCACTGGGTGCACCCGACTGCAAATTATTGCTCATGTCGGCACCAATGACTCCTGCCGTGTGGGTTCAGAGGTCATCCTCAGTTCGTACGGGCGGTTGGCGGAATTGGTGAAGGCGGAAAGCCTCGCTCGCGGGGTGGAATCAGAGCTAACAATTTGTAGTATAGTTCCCAGAACCGATCGCGGTCCTCTGGTTTGGAGCCGAGTGGAAGGCTTAAACCAGAGACTCAGACGATTCTGCGGAGATCTGGGGTGCAAATTTCTCGACCTCCGCTATCGGGTGGAGAAATGTAGGGTCCCCCTGAATAGGTCAGGCGTGCACTACACGCCGGAAGCGGCTACAAGGGTAGCGGAGTACGTGTGGAGTGCACATGGGGGTTTTTTAGGTTAGAGAATCCCCTCCCTAGGCCCGACAAGACGCCTCCTGAGACGCGGCAAGGTAGGAGTAGGCAAAATGCAACAGGGAATAACAATATTAATGTGCTAATAGTAAACTGCAGGAGCGTCTATAGAAAGGTCCCAGAACTGCTCTCATTAATTAACGGTCACAATGCCCATATAGTACTAGGGACAGAAAGTTGGCTGAAACCAGACGTAAACAGTAATGAAATCCTAAACTCAGATTGGAATGTATACCGTAGAGACAGGCTGAACAGTGAAGGGGGAGGCGTGTCTATAGCGATAAGAAGTGCAATAGTATCGAAGGAAATTGACGGAGATCCGAAATGTGAAATGATTTGGGTGAAGGTCACGGTTAAAGCAGGCCCAGACATGATAATTGGATGTCTCTATAGGCCCCCTGGCTCAACAGCTGTTGTGGCTGAGCACCTGAAGGATAATTTGGAAAATATTTCGAGTAGATTTCCCCACCATGTTATAGTTCTGGGTGGAGAATTTAATTTGCCAGATATAGACTGGGAGACTCAAACGTTCATAACGGGTGGCAGGGACAAAGAATCCTGTGAAATTTTTTTAAGTGCTTTATCTGAAAACTACCTTGAGCAGTTAAACAGAGAACCGACTCGTGGGGATAACATATTAGACCTTCTGGTGACAAACAGACCCGAACTATTTGAAAAAGTTAACGCAGAACAGGGAATCAGCGATCATAAAGCGGTTACGGCATCGATGATTTCAGCCGTAAATAGGAATATTAAAAAGGGTAGGAAGATTTTTCTGTTTAGAAAAAGTGACAAAAAGCAGATTTCAGAGTACCTGTTGGCTCAACACAAAAGTTTTGTCTCAAGTACAGATAGTGTTGAGGATCAGTGGACGAAGTTCAAAACCGTCGTACATTATGCGTTAGATGAGTATGTGCCAAGCAAGATCGTAAGAGATGGGAAAGAGCCACCGTGGTACAACAACCGAGTTAGAAAACTGCTGCGGAAGCAAAGGGAACTTCACAGCAAACATAAACATAGCCAAAGCCTTGCAGACAAACAAAAATTACGCGAAGCGAAATGTAGTGTGAGGAGGGCTATGCGAGAGGCGTTCAATGAATTCGAAAGTAAAGTTCTATGTACTGACTTGGCAGAAAATCCTAAGAAATTTTGGTCTTATGTCAAAGCGGTAGGTGGATCAAAACAAAATGTCCAGACACTCTGTGACCAAAATGGTACTGAAACAGAGGATGACAGACTAAAAACCAAAATACTAAATGTCTTTTTCCAAAGTTGTTTCACAGAGGAAGATTGCACTGTAGTTCCTTCTCTAGATTGTCGCACAGATGACAAAATGGTAGATATCGAAATAGACGACAGAGGGATAGAGAAACAATTAAAGTCGCTCAAAAGAGGAAAGGCCTCTGGACCTGATGGGATACCAGTTCAATTTTACACAGAGTACGCGAAGGAACTTGCCCCCCTTCTTGCAGCGGTGTACCGTAGGTCTCTAGAAGAGCGTAGCGTTCCAAAGGATTGGAAAAGGGCACAGGTCATCCCCGTTTTCAAGAAGGGACGTCGAACAGATGTGCAGAACTATAGACCTATATCTCTAACGTCGATCAGTTGCAGAATTTTGGAACACGTATTGTGTTCGAGTATAATGACTTTTCTGGAGACTAGAAATCTACTCTGTAGGAATCAGCATGGGTTTCGAAAAAGACGGTCATGTGAAACCCAGCTCGCGCTATTCGTGCATGAGACTCAGAGGGCCATAGACACGGGTTCACAGGTAGATGCCGTGTTTCTTGACTTCCGCAAGGCGTTCGATACAGTTCCCCACAGTCGTTTACTGAACAAAGTAAGAGTATATGGACTATCAGACCAATTGTGTGATTGGATTGAGGAGTTCCTAGATAACAGGACGCAGCATGTTATTCTCAATGGAGAGAAGTCTTCCGAAGTAAGAGTGATTTCAGGTGTGCCGCAGGGGAGTGTCATAGGACCGTTGCTATTCACAATATACATAAATGACCTGGTGGATGACATCGGAAGTTCACTGAGGCTTTTTGCAGATGATGCTGTGGTGTACCGAGAGGTTGTAACAATGGAAAATTGTATTGAAATGCAGGAGGATCTGCAGCGAATTGACGCATGGTGCAGGGAATGGCAATTGAATCTCAATGTAGACAAGTGTAATGTGTTGCGAATATACAGAAAGATAGATCCTTTATCATTTAGCTACAAAATAGCAGGTCAGCAACTGGAAGCAGTTAATACCATAAATTATCTCGGAGTACGCATTAGGAGTGATTTAAAATGGAATGATCATATAATGTTGATCGTCGGTAAAGCAGAGGCCAGACTGAGATTCATTGGAAGAATCCTAAGGAAATGCAATCCGAAAACAAAGGAAGTAGGTTACAGTACGCTTGTTCGCCCACTGCTTGAATACTGCTCAGCAGTGTGGGATCCGTACCAGATAGGGTTGATAGAAGAGATAGAGAAGATCCAACGGAGAGCAGCGCGCTTCGTTACAGGATCATTTAGTAATCGCGAAAGCGTTACGGAGATGATAAACTCCAGTGGAAGACTCTGCAGGAGAGACGCTCAGTAGCTCGGTACGGGCTTTTATTGAAGTTTCGAGAACATTCCTTCACCGAAGAGTCAAGCAGTATATTGCTCCCTCCTACGTATATCTCGCGAAGAGACCATGAGGATAAAATCAGAGAGATTAGAACCCACACAAAGGCATAACGTCAATCTTTCTTTCCACGAACAATACGAGACTGGAATAGAAGGGAGAACCGATAGAGGTACTGAAGGTACCCTCCGCCACACACCGTCAGGTGGCTTGCGGAGTATGGACGTAGATGTAGATGTATTCCAATCTCGTATTCTTCGTGGAAAGAAAGACTGTCTGTATGCCTCTGTGTGGGCTCTAATCTCTCTGATTTTATCCTCATGGTCTCTTCGCGAGATATGCGTAGGAGGGCGCAATATACTGCTTGACTCCTCGGTGAGGGTATGTTCTCGAAACTTCAACAAAAGCCCGTACCGACTTACTGAGCGTCTCTCTTGAAGAGTCTTCCACTGAAGTTTATCTATCATCTCCGTAACGCTTTCGCGAGTACTAAATGATCCTGTAACGAAGCGCGCTGCTCTCCGTTGGATCTTCTCTATCTCTTCTATCAACATTATCTGGCGCGGATCCCATACAGGTGAGCAGCATTCAAGCTGTGGGCGAACAACTGTACTGTAACTTACTTCCTTTGTTTTCGGACTGCATTTCCTTAGGATTCTTCTAATGAATCTGTCTGGCATCTGCTTTACCGACGATTAATTTTATATGGTCATTACATTTTAAATCACTCCTAATGCCTACTCCCAGATAATTTTATGGAATTAACTGCTTCCAGTTGCTGACCTGCTACATTGTAGTTAAATGGTAAAGGATCTTTCTTTCTATGTATTCGCAGCACATTACACTTGCCTACATTGAGATTCAATTGCCATTCCCGGCACCATCCGTCAATTCGTTGCAGATCCTCCTGCATTTCAGTACAATTTTCCATTGTTACAACCTATCGATATACTACAGCATCATCCGCAAAAAGCCTCAGTGAACTTCCGATGTTATCCACAAGGTCATTTATGTATATTGTGAATAGCAACGGTCCTACGACGCTCCCCTGCGGCATACCTGTAATCACTCTTGCTTCGGAAGACTTCTCTCCAGAGAGAATGGCATGCTGCGTTCTGTTATCTAAGAACTCGTCAATCCAATCACACAATTGGTCTGATAGTCCATATGCTCTTACTTCTCTCGCTGATTTCGCCATGACCAATAAACCTCACCTATTGCTACCTAATGGCTCCACGTTCCGGTATCCTTGTCATGATTTATTAAATTGTTTTAACGTAAGATAACTTCAATCCCTGGACCAAAATTTTCAACTAGACAATTAAATGTCGATGACTAGTTTCCGTTGCTTTCTATAACCATCTTCAGATCAAATTGTAGAAAAGAGTTGAATATTCTTTGAGAAACGTCATCATTAGCTACAGTCATGCAATCAAATGAATTCGTGTTATGGGCCAACAAGAGTACGCCAGTATGTAGTCCAAAGCTTCATCGTGAGCGAGCCAGGTTTCCAACCATAAACTTGTAAGATGCAGGTGATAAAGAAGGAAAAGGGCCAGTTGCATTATCAAAAATTACGTCAAATTTCAGCTGTACTATTGCAAGCAATCTACATCTACATTTATACTCCACAAGCCACCCAACGGTGTATGGCGGAGCGCACTTTACGTTCCACTGTCATTACCGCCCTTTCCTGTTCCAGTCGCGTATGGTTCGCGGGAAGAACGACTGCCGGAAAGCCTCCGTGCGCGCTCGAATCTCTCTAATTCTACGTTCGAGATCTCCTCGGGAGGTATTAGTAGGGGGAAGCAATATATTCGATACCTCATCCAGAAACGCACCCTCTCGAAACCTGGACAGCAAGCTACATCGCGACGCAGAGCACCTCTTTTGCAGAGTCTGCCACTTGAGTTTGCTAAACCTCTCCGTAACGCTGTCATGCTTACCAAATAACCCTGTGACGAAACATGCCGCTCTTCTTTGGATCTTCTCTATCTCCTCCGTCAACCCGACCTGGTACGGATCCCACACTGATGAGCAATACTCAAGTATAGGTCGAACGAGTGTTTTGTAAGCCACCTCCTTTGTTGATGGACTAAATTTTCTAAGGACTCTCCCAATGAACCTCAGCCTGGTACCCGCCTTACCAACAATTAATTTTATATGATTATTCCACTTCAAATCGTTCCGTACGCATACTCCCAGATATTTTACAGAAGTAACTGCTACCAGTGTTTGTTCCGCTATCATATAATCATACAATAAAGGATCCTTCTTTCTATGTATTCGCAATACATTACATCTGTTTATGTTAAGGGTCAGTTGCCACTCCCTGCACCAAGTGCCTATCCGCTGCAGATCTTCCTGCAATTTTCTAATGCTGCAACTTCTCTGTATACTACAGCATCTCCGTGAAAAGCCGCATGGAACTTCCGACACTATCTACTAGGTCATTTATATATATTGTGAAAAACAATGGTCCCATAACATTCCCCTGTGGAACGCCAGAGGTTACTTTAATGTCTGTAGACGTCTCTCCATTGAGAACATGCTGTGTTCTGTTTGCTAAAAACTCTTCAATCCAGCCACACAAGTGGTCTGATATTCCGTAGGCTCTTACTTTGCTTATCAGGCGACAGTGCGGAACTGTATCGAACGCCTTCCGGAAGTCAAGGAAAATGGCATGTACCTGGGAGCCTGTATCTAATATTTTCTGGGTCTCATGAACATATAAAGCAAGTTGGGTCTCACACGATCGCTGTTTCCGGAATCCATGTTGATTCCTACAGAGTAGATTCTGGGTTTTCAGAAATGACATGATATGCGAGCAAAAAACATGGGCATATGATGCAATTTTTATTAACGCAACTGACCATTTTCCTTTCTTATTAACTGCATACCGCGTGGTTCATCGAACACGTACTGGGAATGGAGAAAAATACGTAAACTCCGAAAACACAACACATTGTGATGCATTGTAGGAACCCCGTTGCCGGGTTCCCGGGTTCGATTCCCGGCGGGGTCAGGGATTTTCTCTGCCTCGTGATGACTGGGTGTTGTGTGTTGTCCTTAGGTTAGTTAGGTTTAAGTAGTTCTAAGTTCTAGGGGACTGATGACCATAGATGTTAAGTCCCGTAGTGCTCAGAGCCATTTGAACAATTTTTTTTTTTCTTTTTGAACCCCGTTGGAATTCAAAACAGCTTCCAGTCGTCTCGATATGGATAAATGCAAGTCCCTTACGGTTTTCAAGAGAACCTTATCCAAATGTTCCTGCAAAATAGCGGCAAGTTCAGCCGACGATGATGGAGGTGGATAACAATCGGGCTTCCTTCTCTCCGACGTAGACAACCAAGGCTCAATAATATGGGGACTGTGGTGGCTAGGAGAGATGGGACAATTCATTCTCAACGTCACAAAACCAGTCCTGGATTATGAGAGCTGTGTGAGTAGAGGCCCTGTCATTTTCAAACACAGCATCACCACTGGGGAACAAACATTGTGCCATGCGGTGCACTTGATCAGCCAAAATGGTCACACAGTTCTTGGTAGTAATGTAACGTTGCAGAATAACCATGGGGCCCGTGGAATACCATGATATGGCTGCCCAGATCACCACCAAACCCTCGCCATATTTAAGCCTTTGTACATAAACCCGGCCAGATATTGGATATAGTGTGAAATAAGTCACTCTCCCAAAGGACTTTCTTCCATTGCTCCATTAGTCGATTGATTTGGAGGAGGGGACCAAATATCGAGGTCGTCGGTCCCATCGGATTAGGGAAGGATGGGGAAGAAAGTCACCCTTGCCCTTACAAAGGGACCATCCCGGCATTTACCTGAAGCGATTTAGGGAAATCACCCAAAATTAATTTAGGATGGTCGGACGCGGCTGTGAATCGTCGTCCTCCCGATTACGATTCCACTCTGCTGATCACTGCGCCACCTCCCCCGGTCCATTGCTCCATAATCCAGGCTTTGTGGTCTCTGGCAGTTTTTCTGTTACGTACATTTGCATCACTAATATGTGGTTTTGGAATTCCAGCTTCCCTTGAACTTCCAGTGTGTGGAGCTCCTTTCATATTGTTTTGGTGCTCACAGGGTCCGCGAGGGCAACATTCACTTCTTCAGTGACTTTTGTAACGGTCGTTCTATTATTTTTCGTCACAATCCTCTTTTAATGACCGTCTGATTTGATCACTCAACACACGAGCGTCGGAAATGTGACTTGAAGGCTTACGCTTTCCCACTTGCGCTGTAAGCGATATAAATTTTCGGTCGGTGTCTCTAGAAGCACCAAACAGTTCAGATACCTTGGTTATGGAGGCTCGTATCATACCAGCAACAACAATTTGCACAAGTTGGAGTTCACTTAGCTCCAACATAAAGCACTTACAACAACACAGAACACTGTCCTGACCACGATTGACGGCCAGAGTGGCCGAGTGGTTCAAGGCGCTTCAGTCCAGAACCGTGCTGGTGCTACGGTCGCAGGTTCGAATCCTGCCTCGGGCACGGATGTGTGTGATGTCCTTAGGTTAGTCAGGTTTAAGTAGTTCCAAGTCTAGCGGACTGATGACCTCAGATGTTAAGTCCCATAGTGCTCAGAGCTATTTTGAACCATTGTCTTGAACACGATTCACACTTGCAAAGTATTAAGGACACTACAGAGGTGACATTCGCGATGAGATACAACAGTGCCATCTGGAGTCTTCTTTAGCGTCTATATGTTCAAGCATGCATTTCTCGTGGTTTTTCCACATTTTTGTCCAGCCCCTATATTTCTCACTAAAGTAAGATGCAGTTTTGAGTGTTGGCACGTCTGTATTGCACGTTTGTCTGATGTTGCCATCCAGCAAAAAACTAATTTCTGAGAAAAGTACTCAGGACAATAGGGTGGGCTATAGAAGGTGAACATTAATAAAACAGACGGATTATGGGGAGCGATTCTTGACTAGAAAAAAGGATCCTGTGAACATATGTCCGGACCTGAATCGTTGCCACCGTAGACGGCGCTGAAACCCTTGGAACGGAGAAAATGGTGATTTCATCTGATTTTGATAAAACAGACACACCGTGCCAGCTATAAACACATGCTGCTTGTTTTGATCGTCAGAGCTTTCTATAAAGGGTGAACATTAAAAAACCGACAAATTCAAGTACGGATTACTTACTGGAAATGGAGTAAAAAAGGTCCTGTGAACATAATTCCCGAACTGCACTGTTGCCGCGGTAGATGGTGCTGAAGAATGACAGTTCCTGTGACAACGTGTTGTGTGTTCCTTGTGTGCTGAAGGCTGTGTGATAGACGCAGTGTACTGTAAGCAGCAGAATGGTCCGGTATACATGTCGGGATCAAGCCGAGATGCTGTTTGTGTGCGGCCAAGCAGATGGAAACAATCGAGAGGCAGCATGGCTGTACCAAAACAAGTACCCTACAGGCACCAACCGTAGATGCAAGTGGTCGTGATCGATGGATCTCTGACGGCACAACGGTACATCACAGATATCCTATCAAGCGACGGTATCGTGGTGACATTTTTCAAAAGGACAACGCTCGTCACACGTGGCAAGAGTCTCTATGAAATCTGAACGTTATGTTGAGGTACTCGTGTGGCCAGGAAGATCCCAAGATCTGTCCCGGATAGATGATGTGTGGCTTTAACTCGGATGTGAACTCATTATACAATAGCAGAAGTAACCACGTCCAGAGAATTCATTGTTCAGCCACGTTTCATACTTTTCTCGTTTTTTTTTGTGTTGTGTACATAGTTTCGCATAGTCAGCGCGTACATAACTTTCCCACTTGAGCGCGGCCCGCTAAGCACAACAGCGCAGGCACAGTCCTCGTCCGTCTCCGCACTACGAGATGGCGCTGCCATAGAGACGGACCAAATTCTGCTTCCGCCGATCCACGTATTAATCTGTAACTCAGCCAATGAGATTGCTGCTAATGTAGAACCTTTTCTCCTCGTGGATCACACTCGCACAGTGATACATGAACACGCGAGGTATTATAACGAGTGTACGGACATCCGATTAGTCAGTCTGCATTTGTCTGCACCATTCCGTACCAGTCTGCATTTGTCTGCAACAGTCTGTAAGAGTTCTACATTTGTCTGTACCAGTCTATAGTCAAGTTTCAGCCTGCGCCTAATAAGATTACCATATTCCTGCATGTAGCCATTCCTGTACATACATTGTCAAGTATCAGAGATATATGTGAGAATAAGATTAACTTACCAATACCAAAGGAACTTCAGCTTGTCAATTGTAAATAGCTCCAGAACCAAGTTAAGTAATTTTTATGCTTGTTATTATTTTAATAAATGTGTGTGAAAATTAACCACGTTCTGTTTAAAGTTGGTCACCGTCAATCTGCTACTCTAAGCGTGCAAGTGGCATTTCTATCGTCTGAGCTAAAGGCAGAAGATAAACACGCCACGATAAGACCACGAGACATATTGCTGACACTCGCCTTCTTCGTTAGAGCGACAACTCAAATAATCTGATGGTGTGTGTACTGAAGGTCTTACGGTACGCACACCACAGTTCGCTGTGGCTTATTCGTTCTGTTTTAACAGATATGATAGTAACGTCTTCATAGTTCACGTTCCTGCATTTACTGCATGCACAAGTCACCGACGCTACACTGATCCCTTCCCTACATTTCGGTGCTAGTATCGGCGCATCGGAGTCGCGTTGCGTTGTGTATACGCTGCAGCAACGCCGTCAGAAAGAAACGCTTCGATCGCTCCTAATACATTCCTCACCGCGTCACATGCCAAAAGCGACACAAGGCTGTAATCAGTCACTCGGTGAGCAAGTAGGTCGTATGTTTTCATTCATCAGTGTGTATCCCTTTAGTGCTATCGGTCGGGAATACTGTTAGAAAGTTACGAAGTAGCGTTTGCACAACAAGCTAATGTCCTACGAGACGATAACGTCATAATATTTGAGGCAGCCTGCTGTGGTGTCAAGATCGTAGCTGCACCTGCATGCCGGGCTGAGGCCTATGAGTAATAACTGTCGCAAGTCACGCAGGTTATCACCGGCGACCGTACTGCGGACGTGAGGGAACGCAGCACGCTGGCTGGACGTGGCGCGTAGAGTCGCTTTCGCCGTCGTCCCTCGGCAGACACACGAGTTCTGCTCAAAAAATTCCAGGAATCCACAAAATTTTTCGACGCTTACGTTTTGCCTATTGTGCATGGTCTCCTTCGAAATACTCTCCTCCACAACTGATACACCGTACCGAGCGCCATTTCCACTTCCGGAAGCAGTCTTGGTGCGCCTCTTCCTTATCTCGTCCATCGCTACAAATTTAGTCCTTTCAGTATCGGAAGTAAAAAAAAAAAAAATAATAATAATGAGGAGGGGCCAGGTCTGGAGAATACGGAGGATCAGGCACCACAGTGATTTCGTTTTTCGTGCAATAGTCGCACACCATCAGAAACGAAGTGTGAGTACGTTATCGTGATGCAGGAGCCATGTAGGAGACTGCCTACACTACGCTTGTCCGTTCTCTTTTACAATACTGCTGTGCGGTGTGGAATCCTTACCAGATAGGACTGACAGAGTACATCGAAAAAGTTCAAAGGAAGGCAGCACGTTTTGTATTATCTCTAAATATGGGAGACAGTGTCACAGAAATGATACAGGATGTGGGCTGGAAATCATTAAAAGAAACGCGTTTTTCGTTGCGACGGAATCTTCTCACGAAATTCCAGTCACCAACTTTCTCCTCAGAATGCGAAAAAAAAAGTGTGTGAAATCTTATGGGGCTTAACTGCTAAGGTCATCAGTCCCTAAGCTTACACACTACTTAACGTAAATTATCGTAAGGACAAACACACACACCCATGCCCCAGGGAGGACTCGAACCTCCACCGGGACCAGCCGTACAGTCCATGACTGCAGCGCCTGAGACCGCTCGGCTAATCCCGCGCGGCGAATGCGAAAATATTTTGTTGACACTCACCTATATAAAGAGGAACAACCACTACGATAAAATGGCTCTGAGCACTATGGGACTTAACATCTATGGTCATCAGTCCCCTAGAACTTAGAACTACTTAAACCTAACTAACCTAAGGACAGCACACAACACCCAGCCATCACGAGGCAGAGAAAATTCCTGACCCCGCCGGCAATCGAACCCGGGAACCCGGGCGTGGGAAGCGAGAACGCTACCGCACGACCACGAGATGCGGGCTACGATAAAATATGGGAAATCAGAGCTCGTACGGAAAGATATAGGTGATCGTTCTCTCCGCATGCTATAAGAGATTGGAATAATAGAGAATTGTGAAGGTGGTTCGATGAACGCTCTGCCAGGTACTTAAATGTGATTTGTAGAGTATCCATGAAGATGTAGATGTAGATGAATTGTCTCGCCACATTTGAGGCCGTTTCCTTCTCACATTTTGTCGCAGGCGTGCAACACTTCCCGATAATACCATCGATTAACAGTTTGTCCCTGTGGCACGAATTTATCATGAACTAATCCTTCAAAGTCAAAGAAAACTATGAGCATCGCTGTGACAATTGACCTAACCTGACTAGCCTTTTCTGGTCTTGGAGTACGTTTCCCGAACCATTGTGAAGATTGAACCTTGGTTTCAGCATCATAACCGTAGACCCACGTCCAATCACCAGTTATTATTTTCTTAAGGAGCTTCTCATTTGCGCGATCCAAATGCTCTTCACAGATTGTGAGGCGAAGGTCTTTCTGGTCTTGACTCATGAGCCGCGGAACGAGCATGGCGGCAACACGATGCTTTCCAAGATGCTGTGTCCGGATTTCGTGACATGGACCAAGTGAAATGTTACATTCTGCTGTAGTCTCTTGGACAGTCAGTCTTCGATTGGCATGCACAATTTCGGTGCCGTTCGTGACATGAGCGTCGTCGGTAGACGTCGAAGGGCATCATGAACGAGGGTCACCTTTAGCTTCCGTCCGGTCATTCTTAAACCATGTGAACCATTCGTAACGAGTACGGCTTAACCACTCATCGCCGTAGACTTCCTGCGTTATTTGGTGCGTCACTGCAAAGGTTTTTTTTAATTTTACGCAAAATTTAATGCAAATTTGTTGCTCCTCTTAACTCTGCCAGCTCGAAATTCGCAGACTGTGCGACACAACGGTCTACTCCATTCAGCAGTGAACAATAGCTAACAGACTTACAACAATGAAACTTCCGGCCGTTACAACATTAAACACAGGCGTGTGCAGTGATCCCAACCGCAATTCGCTACAACACAACATTGGCGCGAAATTACGAATGTTCCGAAATTTTTTTGAGCAGACCTCTTATGCTGTTGTCATGTCGATTCATAAAAATGGTAAATACGACAGAGCTACCGCACCATTAGCGTAACAGCTCATGGGTCCAAGTCGCTAACAAGAATAATATAAAAAAAAATTGAAAAGAATAGATGATCTGTAAGCCGACGATCAGTTTGGCTTTCGGGAAGGTAAAAATACCAACGAGGCAGTTATGACCTCCTTTATCGTGACCTTATCCCGTATCTTCATCGGTCCGGCATCTCAGTCTGCATATAACAATGAGTGGTGGCCAGACGCCCTCCCTTTCTCATTTCTCCCCCCTTCCCTCCCCCTACCTGCCCCCCAATTAGGGCGGAGTCTATCTACGTCTAGTGTAATAAATTTTAAAAATATTTGCGAATCATGTGACCGAGATTGATCGGGGTACCAGCTGGGTATTCATCTAGTGTATATGTGGAACACGCAATTCTGACGTTGTGGTTGATAGTGGATGTAAGACTAATGAAAAATCAAGACCATAGTATTTGTTTATCAAATAAAACTTTCGACGACGTAAAATGGTGCAGATCTTGATCTGATGGGAATAGGACTAAGGTATAGGGAAGGTTGAGTAATATGCAATATTTACAACAATCAGGATAGAACAGTAAGAATGGAAGATCAAGAACGAAGGATTCGGATTAAAAAGGGTGTAACACAGGGATGCGATCTTTCGCCCCTACTGATCAGTATATAACCCGAGGAAGAAAAGGCGGAAATAAAGGAAAGGTTTCAGAATGGGATTAAAATTCATATAAGTGATACGATTTACTGATGACACTGCTGTCGTCATTGAAAGTGAAGAAGAATTACAGGATCTGTTGAATTGAAAGAACAGTCTAGTGAGTGCAGAAGTTGGTTTGAGGGAGAAATCGAAAAAAGACGAAACTAATGAGAAGTAGCAGAAATGAGAAAAGCGAGAAATTTAACATCAGAAGTTATGATCACAAAGTAGATGAAGTTAAGGAAGTCTGCCACCTAGGCAACAAACTAGTCCATAACGGACGTGGCAAAGAGGACATAAAGCGGACTAGCACTGGGAAGAGAAGTCTAGTAGTATCAAATATAGAGCTCAGTTTGAAGAAGAAACTCTCGAGAATGCACATTTGAAGCACAGTACTGTGTGGTACCTAAACATGGACTGTGAGAATACCGGAACACAAGAGAATGGAAGCATTGGAGATGTAGTGTTACTAATAATAATAATAATGTCGTGTGACGGCGGCCTCCCGTCGGGTAGACCGTTTGCCTGGTGCAAGTATTTCGATTTGACGCCACTTCGGCGACTTGCGCATCGATGGGGATGAAATGATGATGATTAGGACAACACAACACCCAGTCCCTGAGCGGAGAAAATCTCCCACCCAGCCGGGAATCGAACCCGGGCCTTTAGGATTGACATTCCGTCGCGCTGACCACTTTTTTTTTTAATCTCATTTTGTTCGTTTTAGTTAGTTGCATCTGCTCGGGCCGAACGTCGCAAGACACCCGTTTCAGTTCGTCGTTTATCCATTAACTCGGTTTTTTTTATTACAGAGGGCAGCTAACCCTCTGACCGAACACGCTGAGCCACCGTGCCGGCATCTACCGGGGGCGGTGTTACTGAAGAATGTCAAAAATTAGGGGGCTGAGAAGGTAATAAATGAGGAGGTTCTCCGTAAAATCGGCGAGGAAACGAATATGTAGGAAACACTGACAAGAAGAAGGGACAGGATTATAGGACAGGGAATGAGTCTCATGATAGTACGGAGAGTTGTAGAGATTAAAAACTCTGGAGGAAGATAGAGAGTGGAATATATGTAGTGAATAATGGATGTCGTAGGTTGCAAGTGCTTCTCTACAGTGAAAAGGTTAGCACGGGTAAGAAATTCCTGGAGAGCCACATCAAACCATAACCTTAAAAAAAAAGTCACCTGTGGCCACTCGGTAGAAGTATAGTTGCGGTACTGGGGCGAAAATTCCAACCCCCATCGACAATGAACAAGTCACAGTGGGTCTATGAACCAAGCGCCTGCTGTAAAGGTCCATATACAGCAACGTTCACTTAACGGTCGTTGAGGTTTGGTTGGTTGATTTGGGGGACGGACCAAACAGGTCATGGTCCCATCGAATTGGGGAAGGATGGGGACGGACGTCGGCTGTCCTTTCAAAGGAACCATCGTGGCATTTGCCTGAAGCGATTTAGGGAAATCACGGACAACCTAAATCAGGATGGCAGGATGCGGGTTTGAACCGTCGTCCTCCCGAATGCGATTCCAGTGTGTTATCACAGCGCCACTTCGATAGGTGTCGTTGAGGGGACATTGATTATAACCCCTTGGTTCGTCTATGCTGCCAGTTGTTCAACTGTTACACTTTTATTCTTCCATACACATCTCCGAGCCGTCGTTCACGCCTGTTAGCTTTGGCCCATGGTGCGACACAGTTGCCTCAGTTCCGTTTCCACATTACGACAACGACTATACTGTTTTCCTTCCCCTTGTAATGTCCCCACAGCAAATACCCTCTACCACGCACCAATTAATCATTTTCAATCAAACCATCCACATTCATTCATTTTGGAAAAGTTATCTGATCTGATTTTCTCGTAATATATGCGGCGACAGCTCGTCGACGCCAAAGTATTTTCTAGTGCGTTTATTCTTTGAAATAACAGAGATGCACAGACATCTGAAATGTAATGTCTACTGTTCAAAGCGCCGTCAATGCGAACAACAGGTGAGCGAGACGTGTAACCAATGGCACCCTTACCATCACGCCGGGTGATACGCCAGTATGGCGATAACGAATACACGCTTCCTATGTGCGTTCACCGCGATGTCGCCAAACACGGATGCGACCATCATGATGCTCTAAACAGAACCTGGATTCATCCGAAAAATGACATTTTGCCATTCGTGCACCCAGGTTCGTCATTGAGTATACTATCGCAGGCGCTCCTGTCTGTGATGCAGCGTCAAGGGTAACCGCAGCCATGGTCTCCGATCTGATAGTCCACGCTGCTGCAAACGTCGTCGAACTGTTCGTGTAGATGGTTGTGTTGCAAACGTCCCCATCTGTTGACTCAGGGATCGAGACGTGGCTGCACGATCCGTTACAGCCATGCGGATAAGATGCCTGTCATCTCGACTGCTAGTGATACGAAGCCGTTGGGATCCAGCACGGCGTTCCGTATTACCCTCCTGAACCCACCGATTCCATATTCTGCTAACAGTCATTGGATCTCGACCAACCAGAGCAGCAATGTCGTGATACGATAAACCGCAATCGCGATAGGCTACAATCGGACCTTTATCAAAGTCGGAAACGTGATGGTACGCATTTCTCCTCCTTACACGAGGCATCAAAACAACGTTTCACGAGGCAACGCCGGTCAACTGCTGTTTGTGTATGAGAAATCGGTTGGAAACTTTCCTCATGTCAGCACGTTGCAGGTATCGCCACCGGTGCCAACCTTGTGTGAATGCTCTGAAAAGCTAATCATTTGCATATCACAGCATCTTCTTCCTGTCGGTTAAATTTCGCGTCTGTAGCACGTCATCTTCGTGGTGTAGCAATTTTAATGGCCAGTAGTGTAACAAGGCGCCGTTTCTCACACGGGCACATAAAGCTGCGCGTCTTCAACACGCTAGTGATCATCATAGGCAGTAACTGACTGGCGGAACGAATCACGATTCGCCTGTATTCAGTTAACTCAGGTTTTCGAGTGTACCGAAGGTCAAATGAAGCATTTCATCTCGAATGTGTGAAAGCTCAGGTTACAGCCGGAGGTGGTCTGCGATGATTTGGAAGTGTCTTTCTTATCGTGGATTGGGTCCTCTTAACAAGGTGACCACCACCAACATGAACCAGCATGCTTATTTAAACATTCTGATTGCTTTTCAGTTAGCAAATGGATGACGAGTTTGCTAACGGTACCCCTATTTTTCAAGAAGACAGCAGTAAAGTTCATCGGCCTGGAAAAATATGTGACTGATTTTCGGAATACTTCCACATCCTACGACATCTCGTTTAGCCTGAAAAGTCACTTGACTGAACCACATAGATAATCTGTGGGATATGATGGAACAGCGGGTAAAGCACCGACATCAGCATCTGCTCAGTTTGGTGGAACTGCGCGATCAAATCCTCCGCGAGTGACCTAACCTGGATGCAACGTACCAACCAACGTTGTGGACTCACTTCCTATCCGAATGAAGGTGGCATTAAGTCCAGGGGCGCAATTACCCGGTACTGAATGCAGAGTGTAATGATTTCTCTAGATGTTAAAGCTATTTGAAATATATTGTTAATTATTGAGTTACAGATTTTTATGGCAAGTAAAATGCTATGTATTTTTGGGACGTTTTATACTACATGAGGCTAGTTAAGCCACAGTTCGTCGGTCGTGAACGTCTCCTACCTTGAAACATAACTAGGTCTTCTATCATTTATCATGTGAAACTTGTAAATCACTTGTAAAACCACTTGTAAATCAAATTAGTTTCTTTCATAACTTAACAATTTTACCTGTTTTGTTAGTGTGAGCCGGCCGCGGTGGCCGTGCGGTTCTGGCGCTGCAGTCCGGAACCACGGGACTGCTACGGTCGCAGGTTGGAATCCTGCCTCGGGCATGGGTGAGTGTGATGTCCTTAGGTTAGTTAGGTTTAAGTAGTTCTAAGTTCTAGGGGACTTATGACCTAAGATGTTGAGTCCCATAGTGCTCAGAGCCATTTTTTTGTTAGTGTGAATTACTGTTAGTTTCCAATAGCTTTTGTTTCAAAATGTATTCAACATGTAACTGGTCTTTGATAATACTTCTGGTTAATCTGATTTCACTTACGCGTTATTGATATGTAGTAAAGTAATACTAAAACACACAGACGATTAAATACGGTACTGACAAGATTTCAAATTTGATAGAATATGTGTTTCTAGGTACATGAGTATTTTGTACCTTGGAACATGTCTCCACGTTTGGAAAAAGCTTTGTTTAGTGGAGTAATTTTTTTTAATTTCAGGAAAACGCTGCAGCACCTAAGGAGTGGAAGGTATAGCGGTTGAAGAAATAAGGTAAGAAGTTACGCAATGACGTCGTCTTAAGATACCATACGGCAGCTGAGTGTCACAGTGGCAGAGAGAGAGAGAGAGAGAGAGAGAGAGAGAGAGAGAGAGAGAGAGAGAGAGAGAGACTGTGTGTGTGTGTTACCGTGGGATGCGTAGCCAGTGGTCAGCTCTTTGCTACAGGTCAGGGCGCGAGCTCTCTCCCCGTATAAGGGCTGGAAGGCGACGTAATGGGCAGCGCGCCGGAACACGGGAGACACAGCACAGGACTGTAATTAACGACCATCTCGAGCGTCTCAGAGCGAACGGACGCTTCTAACAGCTCGGGCGGCAAGCTGTTAATCAAAGACTGGCGGCGAGGCATTCGGATATTAGCCCATACTGCTGTATCTGGCACTGTGTCCACACTCCACAACTGCCTTGTAGTGGAGGAGGAACTGAGGTACATTAGGAGCCGGGATGGTTACCTGGAATCTGGCTCCGTTAGATCGACAACCGGGGGAAACCGGGCATAGCGAAGTTTCACGAAACATCCTGGCTTTTTTCCAAGTAATTTAGATAAATATACGTTTTTATTTTGCTGCTCACACATTGTGTCTTATCTAAATACTAAACTAGGTTGTATATTTGAATTTCTTCAACAGTTTTCTTGTGTTTCCAGAATGAGATTTTCACTCTGCAGCGGAGTGTCCGCTGATATGAAACTACCTAGCAGATTAAAACTGTGTGCCGGGCCGATACTCGAACTCGGGATCTTTGCCTTCGCAGGAGAGCTTCTGTATAGTTTGGATGGTAGGAGACGAGGTACTGGCAGAAGTAAAGCTGTGAGGACGGGGCGTGAGTCGTGTTTGGATAGTTCAGATTGTAGAGCACTTGCCCGCGAAAGGCGAAGGTACCGAGTTCGAGTCTCGGTCCGGCACACAGTTTTAATCTGCCAGAAAGCTTCAGTTTTCTTGTTTTACTCCCAAAATCTCTTCATCCGGTCGCTGTATTCACCCTTCGTTCTCCTGTCCATTCAGTAGCTTGTCGAGGACATTTCTAAGCAGATTTCAGATTGTTAATAATGGTTCTGAATTTTGCTCTGTTTCTTCTCTTAGCCAGTCGCTTCGGTTCCTTATCGATAATGCTAACTTCAGGATTTTCTTTGTGGGACATTTTTATTATTTCTATGTAACTAACCATTAAGCTGCAATCGTCGATCCCTAACTCCGTCTGCTTGTATTTTATTTTTTATTTTTTTAGATTCACTTTTATTTCTTCCTCACCCATATTCAGTTTTCGTACCTTTTGCAAATATTTCCCACGAATTTTTAGTTTCTTGTGTATCTTTTCATTTATGTTGTAGTGTGCTGCCATACCTAGACTGCCTGACACACAGCTTTTACCCTGGGTGGCATAAATGAAGAGCTTGCCCCAGTTAGCATACGAGATAAATACTAATAAGCCATCGGGATCTCATATCAATTTTCTAACCAATATCACTGTAGGAAGGCATGGACTACGGCCCTACTTGCAGGGAGCCACTTGTTTGAATGGATACTGAGGAGAAGGTGGTAGAAATCACAAGTAAATGATTTAGAAAGTAACAGAAAGAGACCTGAATGAGATTTTCACTCTGCAACGGAGTGTGCGCTGATATGAAACTTCCTGGCATATTAAAACTGTGTGCCGGACCGAGACTCGAACTCGGGACCTCTGCCTTTCGCAGGCAAGTGCTCTACCGACTGAGCGACCCAAGCACGACTCACGCCCCGTCCTCATAGCTTTACTTCTGGCAGTACCTCGTCTCCTACCTTCCAAACTTTACAGAAGCTCTCCTGCGCACCTAATCCATGTCTCCGCAATATCCTTTCTTTCAGGAGTGCTAGTACTGCAAGGTTCGCTGGAGAGCTTCTGTGAAGTTTGGAAGGTAGGAGACGAGGTACTGGTAGAAGTAATGCTGTGAGGACGGGGCGTGAGTCGTGCTTAGGTAGTTCGTGGAGCACTTGCCCGCGAAAGGCAAAGGTCCCGTGTTCGAGTCTCGGCCCGGAACAGAGTTTTAATCTGCAAGGAAGTTTCAGAAAGAGATCTATTCAAAAATCGGTAGTAAACAAGGAACTCTTAACCATAGACAGACTCCATTGATATACACTACTGGCCATTAAAATTGCTACACCAAAAAGAAATGCAGATGATAAAGGAGTATTTATTGGACAAATAGACAGACTCCATTGACATACACTACTAGCCATTAAAATTGCTACACCAAGAAGAAATGCAGATGATAAACGGGTATTCTTTGGACAAATATATTATACTCGAACTGACATGTGATTACATTTTCACGCAATTTGGGTGCATAGATCCTCAGAAATCAGTACCCAGAACAATCACCACTGGCCGTAATAACGGCCTTGATACGTCTGGGTATTGAGCCAAACAGAGCTTGGATGGCGTGTTCAGGTACAGCTGCCCATGCAGCTTCAACACGATACCACAGTTCATCAAGAGTCGTGACTGGCGTATTGTGACAAATCAATTGCTCGGCCACCATTGACCAGACGTTTTCAATTGGTGAGAGATCTGGAGAAGTGCTGGCCAGGGCAGCAGTCAAACATTTTCTGTTTCCAGAAAGGCCCGTACAGGACCTGCAACATGCGGTCGTGCATTATCCTGCTAAAATGTAGGGTTTCGAAGGGACCGAATGAAGGGTGGAGCCACAGGTCGTAACTCATCTGAAATGTGACGTCCACTGTTCAAAGTGCCGTCAATGCAAACAAGAGGTGACCGAGACGTATAACCAATGGCACCCCATACCATCACGCCGGGTGATATGCCAGTATGGCGATGATGAATACACGCATCCAATGTGCGATCACCACGATGTCGTCAAACACGGATTGCGACCATCATGATGCTCTAAACAGAACCTGGATTCATCCGAAAAAATGACTTTGCCATTCGTGCACCCAGGTTCGTCGTTGAGTACACCATCGCAGGCGATCCTGTCTGTGATGCAGCGTCAAGGGTAACCACAGCCATGGTCTCCGAGCTGATAGTCCATGCTGCTGCAAACGTCGTCGAACTGTTCGTGCAGATGGTTGTTGTCTTGCAAACGTCCCCGTCTGTTGACTCAGGGATCGAGACGTGGCTGCACGATCCGTTACAGCCATGCGGATAAGATGCCTGTCATCTCGACTGCTAGTGATACGAGGCCGTTGGATCCAGCACGGCGTTCCATATTAGCCCTCTGAACCCACCCATTCCATATTCTGCTAACAGTCATTGGATCTCGACCAACGCGAGCAGCAATGTCGCGATACGATAAACCACAATTGCGATAGGCTATAATCCGCCCTTTATCAAAGTCGTAAACGTGATGGTACGCATTTCTCCTTCTTACACGAGGCATCACAACAACGTTTCACCAGGCAACGCTGGTCAACTGCTGTTTGTGTATGAGAAATCGGTTGGAAACTTTCCTCGTGTCAGGTGTCGCCACCGGCGCCAACCTTGTGTAAATGCTCTGAAATGCAAATCATTTGCATATCACAGCATCTTCTTCCTGTCGGTCAAAATTCTCGTCTGTAGCACGTCATCTTCGTGGTGTAGTAATTTTAATGGCCAGTAGTGTAAAAACGTTCACAGAACGACATACGGAAGGAGCATTGTCGTAAACTACACAAGTTTAACTGAGAACACCTTGGAGAATGGCAAACTAGGGCGAACCGCACCGCATGGCCGGTGCTACTGTTCTTCCGTAGTATCACGAATTACTCGCGGTCGACAAACAACCGGACAGCGATCGAACCGGAACGTTAGAGAAAGCAACACAAGAGTTAGTAAATGATATTTTTCAAACAATTATTAAGTGGTTCACTGAAAATGGACTCTCCCTAAATTTTGAAAGGAAATCGCACTACACTCAGTTCTGTACAATAAATAGTGACACCAACAATTGATGTAGCACATGAGCAGGAGTCAATAATTAGACAGAACGTTCCAAAGTTTTGGGTGTACGTATTGATGAAAACGTGAACTGGAACAAACATATTACTGAGTTTTGTCAAACAGACTAGTTCAGCTACTTTTGCTCTTCGTATAGTTGCTAATCTTGGAAACAAATGTGTCAACCTCATGACATATTTTGCATATTTCCACTCAACAATTTCGTATGGAATAATTTTCTGGAGTAACTAATCACACAGAAGGAAGGTATTGATTGCACAAAAGTGAACAGTAAGAATAACATTCATCCATGGACCTCTTTCGGGTGCTCAGCATTTTAACTGCGCCGTCACAATCATACTGTGGCTAATGAAGTTCTCGTAAAAAAATCCATCACAATTTTAGAAAGACAGTGATGTACATAACTACAACGCTAGAGGGAAAAAGCTGTCAGTGGCTCAAAGAGTAGTTCAATATGCAGCAATAAAATTTTTTGATCATTTGCTCCATAATGTAATATGTCTGACAGGTAGCGAAGCAAGTTTAAATCTGTTTGAAAATCATTGCTTCTGGACAACTTCTCGTATTCCATTGACGAATTTCTACTTCAAGACTAATAACCAGTAAAAAAAATTGTTTTTAGTTAGTTAGTTAGTTACGTGTTCCATTGATGAATAGCACGGAAAAACCGTTATGATGTGGAACGTGTCAAATGCACAAGAAATGCGCACAGGAAACAAGTTTTTTTCTTTTTTGTTTACGTTATAGCGCTATACCTAAATATTGTTATTATCTATCCCATTCCCTTAAATACCACAAAATGCATTTATTATATCTCCAGATTTATTTACCCATATTCCAGAATTCCTCTATGGTATAGGAGTTGTCAAGGAGGTATGATTTCAATTTGTTTTTGAAACTATTACTGCTGTCTGTCAGACATTTTATTTCATCTGGTAATTTATCAAAAAGTTTTATAGCAGCATATTTTACCTCTTTAAGTATAGTTGGATGAGTAGGAATAAAATGATGTATTCATTAACGTCAATATACTGTAAACTAGTTCCACGCTATTTCGATAAAAGAATTGTTCAAATGATGTATGGAACATGTAACTAGCTAACTGACTCAGGTACTAAATTGTGCTCGAAGTAACGTACAGTTAAACATGATAGCAACACAGCGGGCGAGTTCCTATAGCCAAGACGTGATCGCTGGCGAGACGGCAGCTGCTGTTCCTTCCAACAACATACTGAAGAATGAGTGGCGGTGCTCACGGGGTTTTGTTAGCTGGCTGGAACCTCACTCTGGTGTGCCTTCGGCTGGAAAAAGTAGTTCTGGTGCAACCTTCTGTGTGGTCAAGCGGCTGGCTGTCACCTTCTGGGGCACAGAACTGACCGCTTCCTTTCTGCCCAAGACTCTTCCTAACCCGGTGCAATCTCCGTCATTGGAAAGGCGGGCGTTTCTGTATTCGGATGCGCCTCAAGATCAAGAAAACGCTGCGTTTAAACTTGACCGTTTCTAACGGCCGCCACCATATTGTACTAATTGTACTCTCAAACTGACGGCACCCGAAATCTGTTTTCAGATTCCGGTTCCTCTGTGTGTAGAGAACCATTATTAATAAGCTTTCTTTTCTTTCTGTGATTATTTCGCCACTTTAATTCGCAGTTGCATTTTTAGGTAGTTTGAAATGAAATTGATAAGTGAATTATGGATACAGCAGCTGTTTGTCACATGATTACATATTTATTAATTACTTCTCGACTCTTCCAGTGGTTTCCACCCTGCGCGGTGGCTCACGCGCTCGTCGCGGCATCGGAGTATTACTTGAAACCTACATCCTCATTTATTTGTTGGATGTATTCCAATATGTCTTCCTTTACAGTTTTTGCCCTCTACAGCCCCCTCTGGCACCAAGGAAGTCATTCCCTGATGACATAACAGATGTCTTCTTGTCAGTATTTTCCACATATTCCTTTCCTCTCCGATTCTGCGTAGAAAGTCCTCTTTCCTTACCTTATCAGTCCACGTAAGTTTCAATTTTCGTCTGTAGCACCACATCTCGAATGGTTCGATTCTCTTCTGTTCCGGTTTCCCCACAGTCCATGTTTCTCCACCATACAATGCTGTGTTCTAAACGTACATTCACAGAAATTTCTTCCTCAAATTAAGGCCTATGTTTGATACTAGTAGACCTGCCTTGGCCAGGAATGCCCTTTTTGCCAGTGCTAGTCTGATTTTTGTAGAATCCTCCTCCCCACTGTAAAGTCTTGCACTGTAAAGAAGCGAGGGAGAGTTACTGGTGGCTGGTATCCACTTTCTACAACAAAAATGCTCACGTGAATTAATATGTTTCTTTATTTACGTGGACAGTATACTTAACTTGAGTAGAGTCCATGTGTTGTGGTACAAGTTCATCAATAATCGTCCTCTTACAGACAATAGAGGTAATCTTACTATTACAAACATTAGCCTCACTGCTGGTCCCGCTATAGGCACTAATCTGGTCGCTATTTCCTTTCATAACCTCTGACGTGAACATGAGCCTGCTCTGCAAATGTACTGACAGTTTTCAAACTGCAGAGTGAGTTAGTGAGGCCCTCCAGTCATCAGTGGCTGCCTAAACACTTGCTGTTGAGAGGGCGTTGGTGGCATGTTGCTTGTTGATGTCTCTCTCCTGATAGTCGCACTTGATCCAGCAGCTACCGAGCTTCGAGCTGGCGACAGCTTACATCAACACAATCCTCCTTCCCTTAAATGCCACAAGTAGTGGAACTAGGCTGGCATCAGTGCATTTTGTTAGTGCAGGTTGCCTACATCAGAGGCAGGTATGCACTCAGGGGCAAACCTACTGTTCTCCTTTGACTGTCAGGTACTTAACCTACTGTTCTTCTTTGTTTGACAGGTATTTAACCTGTTGTTCTGCTAAAAGGACCCTTCCTTTTGATTGACAGGCACATAACCTATTGTTCTCCCACCTCCTCCCACTCCCATACCCCTCAGGAAACCACCAAGCCACTCCCTCCCCTCGCTGCTACAGGTACACTTTCAGGTCTGAGTTACTGGAATAGACCCTCTCACTCTTATCAATTTGATTGACTACTGAATTAAATTGATCAATTAATTAACCTCTCATTCTCTGGTAAATCCCCCCCCCTCACCCCCTGTCACACAAAATGGCAGGAAGTTCAAATTCCATCTGGACAACGCAGCACACCATGGCTACCCCCACTAACCTAATAAAATATCGGGAAAGATAGGGCACTTGGGCTACTGCCACTAACCTAAGTCATCAGAAGGCCACCTTTTCCTAGGAATTGGCAGGGAAAGGACTCAGCCTGTGCTGGACATAAGTCTTTATTTTGCATGCACTATTTATTTATACAGTTTGAGGCAGTACTGCCATCCAGTGTGTCCACCACAAGGTCAGGAGTCCAACTGACCTACTACACAGTACTGTCACCAGAGGGCACTGCCATCTCTTCCATGATGTGATCCAAGATGGCAATCCAGTGGTGGAGAGGAAGGATCTCATAACAGGATATTCAAGAATATATTGTTCATTTATAAAAAAATTCAGTTTGTATAGGTTGGATTTCTCTTGCTCATCATTCTCTACTGTTTGGGAACATTTAGATCCTGTAAGAAGTAATTACATGGAAAATATAGGTTGCATAACCTAATGTTCAGCACTGTACCCTGGCTGTCTTAACATAATGTTCGGTCCTTTGTAGGCAGTTAACCTACTGTTCTTTTAAGTGGTTTTCTATATCACCCCCATTTCTTTAAACTATTGTACCCCCTTTGATACCAAATTAAGTATTTAGTAATGTCCTGCCACCATTTTCTGATACACTTTTCGAATTTCACATGCTTTTGAATGCCATTTCTGGTCCTTTGCTATCACAGTACTCCACGTCAAATCCATACCTTCCTTACGTCTGGATGTAGTCATTTCCTTTGCACATCTCGAAACACAAACACATACTTTATAAGCCTGATGCTCAAGGCAAACCTACCACGCATTCCCTCCTACTAAGTATAATACTTCGTCAATAACCGATTGCTGGTGATACAAAATAATACTGACCTAAAATCAGTGGTGGGTGGACATGTCTCATAAGTTTTTCTTGCGAGTGCTACTAGCTTGTCTTAGAAAGAGAGGCGTAATCGTCCCATAAACTGCTATATGTTAAAAAAAAACACAATCATATTACCATCACAAGTGGTCTTGTTTCTACAGGCGCACGCAAGTATCCATTTTAAAAGCTATACTGGCTTTATAGATCAACGTGTAGCATTACCTACGAATGATGTGGTTTTTCCAGACAAATACCGTGACACTGAATATGGATGGTGATCGCTGGAGAGTGTATTATCACACCAGCAGTGCGGTTACACTTTGCCAACGGTGCACCCTTGTAATAAAATTACCGAATTTTGAAAGGGATTCAGCTAAGGAGCATGGTATGAAACTGGTATTTGTAACCCCCTCACACCGCCGTCGCTGGATATTTCTCCAGTAGTTGTAATGCATTCTGTCTCGATTCAATGTCAGGGTCAGTGATATATCCACTGGGCTATAGGCAATGGTTGATTGAGAAGCATCACAAACAGTAGGTGGTGTGATGATTGACATCATAGGAAATGTACACTAGCTTTTCAGATCTCTAGTGCTATGTTATCCACTACAAATGCCATCTAGAGTTTGGAATCAAGCCCCCAATTCAAGAACATCACAGTTGAGAATATGTACAATTTTAGAAATTTAACAGTAATTTCAACACTGATCAATGTTGCGACAGCATGTTTCCCATAGATAAACCGCCCCACTCTCTACTTTACAAGTATCGTTGCGATTGTAGGTAGATGACTGTGCAGTACGTCCATTCATTGTTAATTGTCAAACATATACATCATCAAAGTATACCAGGTACTATAGAACTTATGAGACATGTCCACCCATTGTTGATTTTAGGTCAGTATTGTTTCGTATCACCAGCAACTTGTTGTTGAAGTATTATACTTGGTAGTAGTGGGTGTGTCATAGGTTCGCATTGAGCAACAGGCTTATAAAGTATGTGTTGGTGTTTCGACATGAACGAAGGAAATGAGTATGTCCAGCAGTAAGGAAGGTATGGATCTGACATGGAGTACTGTGGTAGCAGAGGGAAGAGTATTTCAAGTCATAAGAATGGTACCGATATTTCTATTCCCAGAGGCACAGCCGTTAGCAGGGTACTTCACTCATTGTCAAATGTTGTTCAACTGAGACCACAATCATAACATTTAATTGTAAGTACAGGGATAAAATATGTATGAAGTTGGTTTTTTTTCCTAGGACAGTTCTGTCTATGCGTGAATGGCGTGCAGCGCCGGTGACCTGTGGCAGGAACGATTCACATTTCCCATTCACTGTGGCAGCCGTCAGAAAGCAGAGGCCTGTTGGACTGTAGAAATGTAGCTGACTTAACTGTGTTGTCCTTTTGATGGCCGAATAGCGAACTAATACTTAGTATGTGCTGGATAGAAATCGTGATCACGTGGAAATTTGGGAAGATTCAATATGGACGTGTGTGTGCACTGGACCGCTATTCCCTCCCATGTAAATTGTCCGGTTGACTTCTTCTGCATATTTCGCGCCTTTGCTTACTTGAGGGAGAATCGATTGTGGTGTGCGCATTTAGCAGGCGAAAGACACATTTGCTGTTTCTCTAGATATAAGAAAGACCTTATTTGACTTGGTAAATTATATGGGGTGGTTTCGAATTTACTACACTCCTGGAAATTGAAATAAAAACACCGTGAATTCATTGTCCCAGGAAGGGGAAACTTTGACACATTCCTGGGGTCAGATACATCACATGATCACACTGACAGAACCACAGGCACATAGACACAGGCAACAGAGCATGCACAATGTCGGCACTAGTACAGTGTATATCCACCTTTCGCAGCAATGCAGGCTGCTATTCTCCCATGGAGACGATCGTAGAGATGCTGGATGTAGTCCTGTGGAACGGCTTGCCATGCCATTTCCACCTGGCGCCTCAGTTGGACCAGCGTTCGTGCTGGACGTGCAGACCGCGTGAGACGACGCTTCATCCAGTCCCAAACATGCTCAATGGGGGACAGATCCAGAGATCTTGCTATCCAGGGTAGTTGACTTACACCTTCTAGAGCACGTTGGGTGGCACGGGATACATGCGGACGTGCATTGTCCTGTTAGAACAGCAAGTTCCCTTGCCGGTCTAGGAATGGTAGAATGATGGGTTCGATGACGGTTTGGATGTACCGTGCACTATTCAGTGTCCCCTCGACGATCACCAGTGGTGTACGGCCCGTGTAGGAGATCGCTCCCCACACCATGATGCCGGGTGTTGGCCCTGTGTGCCTCGGTCGTATGCAGTCCTGATTGTGGCGCTCACCTGCACGGCGCCAAACACGCATACGACCATCATTGGCACCAAGGCAGAAGCGACTCTCATCGCTGAAGACGACACGTCTCCATTCGTCCCTCCACTCACGCCTGTCGCGACACCACTGGAGGCGGGCTGCACGATGTTGGGGCGTGAACGGAAGACGGCCTAACGGTGTGCGGGACCGTAGCCCAGCTTCATGGAGACGGTTGCGAATGGTCCTCGCCGATACCCCAGGAGCAACAGTGTCCCTAATTTGCTGGGAAGTGGCGGTGCGGTCCCCTACGGCACTGCGTAGGATCCTACGGTCTTGGCGTGCATCCGTGCGTCGCTGCGGTCCGGTCCCAGGTCGACGGGCACGTGCACCTTCCGCCGACCACTGGCGACAACATCGATGTACTGTGGAGACCTCACGCCCCACGTGTTGAGCAATTCGGCGGTACGTCCACCCGGCCTCCAGCATGCCCACTATACGCCCTCGCTCAAAGTCCGTCAACTGCACATACGGTTCACCTCCACGCTGTCGCGGCATGCTACCAGTGTTAATGACTGCGATGGAGCTCCGTATGCCACGGCAAACTGGCTGACACTGACGGCAGCGGTGCACAAATGCTGCGCAGCTAGCGCCATTCGACGGCCAACACCGCGGTTCCTGGTGTGTCCGCTGTGCCGTGCGTGTGATCATTGCTTGTACAGCCCTCTCGCAGTGTCCGGAGCAAGAATGGTGGGTCTGACACACCGGTGTCAATGTGTTCTTTTTTCCATTTCCAGGAGTGTACATCACAAGTAGTTCAAGTGGTTCTGAGCACTATGGGACATAACAGCTGAGGTCATCAGTCCCCTAAACTTAAAACTACTTAAACCTAACTAACCTGTCACACACATCGATGCCCGGGGTTGGATTCGAACCTGCGACCGTAGCAGCCGTGTGGCTCCGGACTGAAGTGCCTAGAACCGCTCGGCCGCCGCGACCGGCCTACTACATCACCGACATCGGTATTCATGAGTGGAAATATCAGTTTCCTCTATTTTTTTTCGAGTTCTCACTGTAAAGGTCTTCGTAGACGGAATAAGTTTCTAGTTACTTAGTTGTTTACATCACGTTCCACCTCGCTAAAGTTTCGGGTTTGTATAGAAATAATTTCCAGTCTATATCTTCGGAATTATGTTGCACAAGCGATCGGTAGGATACTGCTATGTGCTTGATATCGAGATGCATCGCTTAAATGGTACATATTATGGCAAACCATGAGAAAATACACTACTGGCCATTAAAATTGCTACACCAAGAAGAAATGCAGATGATAAATGGGTATTCATTGGACAAATATATTATACCAGAAATGACATGTGATTACATTTTCACACAATTTGGGTGCATTGATCCTGAGAAATCAGTACCCAGAACAACCACCTCTGGCAGTAATAACGGCCTTGATACGTCTGGGCATTGAGTCAAACAGAGCTTGGATGGCGTGTACAGCTACAGCTGCCCATGCAGCTTCAACACCATACCACAGTTCATCAAGAGTAGTGACTGGCGTATTGTGACGAGCCAACAATGTCGCTATACGATAAACCGCAATCGCGATAGGCTACAATCCGACCGTTATCAAGGTCGGAAACATGATGGTACCCATTTCTCCTCCTTACACGACGCATCACAACAACGTCTCACCAGGCAACGCCGGTCAACTGCTGTTTGTGTATGAGAAATCGGTTGGAAACTTTCCTCATGTCAGCACGTTGTAGGTGTCGCCACCGGCGCCAGCCTTGTGTGAATGCTCTGAAAAGCTAATCATTTGCATATCATAGCATCTTCTTCCGGTCGATTAAATTTCGCGTCTGTAGCACGTCATCTTCGTGGTGTAACAAGTTTAATGGCCAGTAGTGTACATGTGTTCTTGTAATCCCAGAGTCTGGAGTTGGGTGTATAAGACCAAGCAAGCAGGTCTGGGCCAGAAACAGTAACATGTTTGTGCCGACCCTGAATTTGTGGTACAGTTCTGAGAGCGACTTCGGTCCACTGACAGCGCCCTAGTTACGCACTGGGAGTGGATGTGCTCATGGGAAATATCCAGTGCAGCGAGGACTATACCTATGGTGCATGTGCTTATACTGTCTGTCTTTGAGATATATGTACGAGCGTCTGGCGGTCGATAGCTATATGAATGATGTAAAAGGGGCAATTTTGTATGGTGTAGGATACGAATATGTTTACTACATTGACACGGTACGTGGTGGTATATTGCAAGGTTGGAGATCGGTTTTCTGCTCTAATATTCAAGCTGCCGCCCTCAGTGGCAGTGCAGTGTAATTGAGTAAGAGTCTTCCGTATTTGACGATCTGTCGGCCTCTTTGCAGGATGTCCCCTCATCGGCACCCCTGAGTGTACCCTCGCATTTTCTTTATTGTTCTCTCGATAGTGATGTTGATTACAGAACACCAGCCCACATCGGTGATGTCTTTCGAGGCATTATGTCCATGGGTGCGGCATTCATTATCACACGTAGTGCCAGATGCCTATCATTCATAACACTTGTTTGAGAGAATCTTGGCAGGATGCAGCACCTTCCAGAAGTGCTGATCCGAAGACTTTGTCAGATAATTTCCTAGGACTGAGGAAAATCGAGACATATAGCCGGTGTGAGTGCAGGCATACCATAATTTTTTTGGGCGCTGTACACATAAAACAGATAATGGTGCCTAGGTGAACACATATTTCGAAGGGAATTTCTCAGGTATAAAGTATGAAAGAGATGCCGCTTCTTCATCCTCGTTGAACCAGAACTGACACCAACGCGTCGCTTGACAGCTGACGGTAGCGTCATAGCGTCATGGGGGTTGCCGGTGCATTCTGACTTCTGGGAGCATGTGCAGTAGCGTCCTGTGTGGTCGAGTGGACAGGGGAGCGACGGGCAGTATATCAGCGCGTTGGAACCTTTTTTTACGAGTTGTTTGTTTAAACTATATTCCATCGATTTCACCGACCAATAGGATGCCTTGAATTAAAAAAATAACTACCCCCTACATGTGAAGAATGTCGATTTAATTAATTTGGATAAATTTTTATATCAATATGGTGGGAGCGGTACAATAGTTAATGGGAGGATGTGTGCGAGTGGGTGATATGGAGCAGAACAGCAGGTTAAGTGCAGAAGACTACATTAATTTTCGTAATTTTATGTAAAATGCAGTACAATAGTTTAAGGGGGTGGGTGACAAAGAAGAAGAATGCGCCAGAAATGGCGTTTAAAAGCATGTGAAATTCGAATAGTGTACCTGAAAATGGTGGGACGTTATCACTAATTACTTAATTTGGTATCAAAGTCGGTATAATAGTTTAAGGAAATGGGGGTGACATGGAAAACCACTTAAAAGAACAGTAGGTTATGTGCCGACAAAGGGCCGAACATTATGTTAAGACAGCCAAAGTACAATGCTGAACATTAGGTTCTGCAACCTGTTTGTTCCATGTGTTTACATCTTACAAGACCTACTTGTTTCCAAACAGCAGAGAATGATGAACAGGAGAAATTCAACCCCCACAAACTGATTTTTTTTTAAATAAACAATATACCCTTGAATTTCCTGTTATGAGATCCTTTGTCTCCACCACCGGACTGCCACCTTGAATCACGTCACAGAAGGGACGACAGTGCCCTCTGGTGACAGTACTGTGTAGTAGGTCAGTTGGACTCCTGACCTTGTGGTGGACACACTGGATGGCAGTACTGCCTCAAACTGTTTGAATCAATAATGCATGAAAAAAAAGACTTATGTCCAGCACAGGCTGAGTTCTTTTTCTGCCAGTTCCTCAGAAGGGGTGGCGGTCAGATAACAGGTAGCCCAATTGCCCTTTCTTTCCCGTTATTTTCTTAGGTTAGTGGGGTAGCTGTGGTTTGCTGTATTGTCCGGATGGATTTTGAACTTCCCATTATTTGACGTAGAGATGAGCTGGGAGCCGTGGCTGTGGAGGACGGCATACCCCGCTATCTGGCTTGCAGGGCAACAGGAATATCCTCTGGAAAACTGATGCCTGAAGCACATGTCCAGGTTTGAGTACCTGGTCCAGGGCGATGACGTTGACGGCAACAGTGGGTCTAGGTCCATCCGGTCGCTAAGCCAGGACGGCGGGGTCGAGGGCGCGTCGTCCATCTGCTCCTCCTGGGGTGCCCAGTAGCAGCATCAGATGGATGCGAAGGCCGCGCGGTCCTATGAGGCCGCGAGTCTGGGGAAAGAAAAGCACCAGAATCCGGAGCAAATGACACACACGAATTTTTATCTGGTGGCGAGCCTCAAACCATTGGGACCTGCAATCAAGTACATAACACAGCCAATGTGATGATACTTGCGGACCAGCTGGATGCTGCGGCCATGCAGAAGTTCGGCTGGTGATGGTCCGTCTCGTGGGTGGGAGCGATAGGAGGCGAGAGAAAGTTGTGGCGACTGTTCCCGGGTGTGGGTAGTGCGAAGCTTGGCCATCTGTTGTTTAAAAGTGCATACGAAGCATTCTACTTCTCCGTTGGACTGGGGGAGAAACGGAGCACTTGTTCGATGACGAATGCCATATCATTCACAAAACTATTAAAAATTACGTGAACTGTGGTTCATTGTCCAACACAAGTACTTCTGGCAAACATTCTATGCAAAACATGGAGGACAAGCCTTGAACTGTGCTATGTGATGTGGTAGAAGCCACGCTGTGACGTCATCTGTTCAATGTGGGCCTCCAACTTCTGCCAAGTACAGTGCCGTCGCGCTAACTGTTTAGTCCCAACATTTCCCCAATGTCCTTGGTGGAGCAATCGCAACACATCCTTTTGCAACACTTTGGGAATAAGCACACGCGGTTGTCCACTGTCATTCTGAACTAGAATCACACCCTGTTGAACTGAAAAGCCATGCCGACGTGCGAAATATCTGCGCACAATATAGTTGTGCATTCTGTCCAATGAACAAGGCCAAAAAGTACGAATGTAATGCAACAGAATCTTAAGATCTGGGTCTGCTTCCGTGGCCTGTGCAATTTTTCTGTAGGGCACGGGAAAAGATTCCAGCAATTCAGAGTCTTGCGCATCGATTTGGACACAAGATGCGACAGATGCATCAAAATCAGTGTGTGGGCCGATCGGAAAGCGAGATAGACCGTCCGAATTGCCATGCTTTGCCGTAGGTCTGTACACAGTTTCATACTGATACTGTGTAAGCAACAAATCTCAGCGATGCAATTTTAGAGTGGTGCCTGTAGGAACCGGCCTTGACGGATGAAACAAGGACTGCAAAAGCTTGTGATCTGTCACTAAGAAAGGGCTTGCGACCATACAAATAGTGATCGGATTTGGCCACACCATAACAATAGCGATAGCTTCTTTTCCTATTGCACTGAGTATTGTACTGCGTTTGAGTTAACAGCTTTGAGGCGAAAGCAATAAGTCGATCTTGTGCACCAATTCTGTGGGAAAGCACAGCGCCGATTCCGTAGAAGGAAGCGTCGAATTGCAAAATTACTAGCTTGGCAGTTTCAAAATGCGCTAAACACCTGTCACGAAGCAACGCATTTTTTAGTTCCTGAAATGCGTCTTGACAGTCTTTAGTCCACACAAAAGGTACATTTTTGCGGCGCAAGCGATGCAATGGAGCCGCGATCTGAGCGGCATTCCGCATGAAACTGATGTAGTATGTCATCTTGCCTAGTACCTACTGACTGCGAGGAACAGGCAGGTTACGGATTGCAAGCAAATGACATTGGAGGGGTGCACACGCTGACTCCTTACGACATGACCTAAGTGCTATAGTTCAGTTTGAAAAAGTCACACTTTTCGAGACGACATTTGAGTCCTGCTTCTGACAACATTCGAAAAAGATTATGCAAATTTTCAATATGTTCCTCTGGCGTACGACCTGAGAAGACGATAACGTCAAGGTAGTGTGAACAAAATGACACTTGCTCAGTCAATTGTTCCAAGTAACACTGAAAAATGGCGGGTGTGGGAGCACTGCCAAAGGGCAAACGCAAATACTTGAAAATAGTAAGAGTGTGTTTACAACAAACACTTTGTGTGATTCTTCATCCAATGGAATTTACAAGTAGGCATCACGCAAATCTACCTTCGAAAAGAAACGTCCTGCACCAAACCTGTCCATGAGTTCCTCAGCGAGAGGTAACGGATAAGTGTCAACTACTGTCAGTGAGTTGATGTCTACAGCGGATGCGACCAGAAGGCTTATGCAACAAAACGAGAGGTCTTGTGCACTGACTAGCTTGAATGGGAGCAATTACACCATTATCTTGCAATTCTTTCAATTCACTGGCTACTTTGTCTCTTAAAGCAACTGGAACGGGGTAGGCCCAGAAAATTTTAAACTGTGCATTATTTTTCAATGTTACATGTGCTACAAAGTTATTAGCTTTTCCCATTCTTTCTCAAAATAGTTCAGGAAATTCATTAAGCAAGGTAGCGACACTCTTTCGGTGCAAAAGACGACACTGGAAGTACATTGCCTAGGATGCTGAGTCCAAACAAATCAAAGGCATCTAAGCCGAAAATGTTCTCACTCTCTCTTGATTTCAGTACATTAAAATTCACTGTCCTAGCTTGAGATTTGTAAGTGGCAGGCAAACTACACTGTCTAAGCACTGGAAGTTCCTGTCCATTGTAAGCAGTGAGGTGCTGCTAGATTTAGATAGGCGTAGTGAGCCTAACTGCTCGTGCGTGGCACAATTAACAAAGTTACTGAGACACCTGTATCTAAAAGCAAGTTCACACATCGGTCAACAATTCGTAATGAGGCAAATAGTTAGTTACAACGTCGTTGCACAACACTAGGGCGAGCAGGAGGCACAACTTGAATCTTACTTTTGTCAGAACCTGTTGTAGGTTTTGAAAATACGGCGTTCACTGCATGACTGCATGTGCACGAGCCTGTTTTTTCTGGAAGCGTGTAAAATTTGTTGGTCCCGAAACTGAATAACTTGTGTTAGATCCATCACATTGGCCGTCTGCGGCTGAAGCGCAGGGGGAGGGGAAGGGTGGGTGAAGGGGGGCGGGGAATTCATGGTTTACAGAAACAACGCTATACCAAAACGCAAGCAAAGTCTTTGAAAAAAGAAATTTGATTAGTTCTGCAGTTCCCCTCCTGGAATATAAGTAAGAACACAACAACAAATTAGCAATTAGAAACTCTTGAACACGATCACCCCTGCAAGCTAAAACACAAGAGGAACAAGCAAAATCTACATTATCTTCGTCGCCAGTGTAGAATTCTCGTCGCCATTGCGAAGTCTTGTACCGAAAGGAAGTAAGGAAGGGGATATTGTTATAGACGGGGCTATCCTCTTTCTACAATACAAATGCTCATGTGGATTAATATGGTTCTTTATTTACATGCACAGGGCACTTGAGTAGAGTCCATGTGTTATGGTATAAGATCATCAATAATCGTCCTCTTGTAGGCAATAGCGGTAATTTTGCTGTTACAAACATTAGTCTCACTGCTGATCCCACTATAGGCACTAAGGTGGTCACTATTTACTGTCATAACCTGCAATGTGAACTGAGCCTGATCTGCGAATGTGATGTGAGTTGACAAACTGGAGAGTGAGTTAGTGAGGCCCTCCGGTCAGCAGCAGCGACCTAAATACTTGCGGTCGAGAGGGCGGCGGCGGCGGCCCGTTGCTTGTCGGTGTGTCTCTGGCGTCTCTCGTGATAGGCGCGCTTGAACCAGCGCCTACTATCGAACTCCGCGCTACGTCTTTGTCGACTGGAGTGCTGGCGACACCTTACGCCAACATTCTTTTGATGTCCTCCTACTCCTCCTCCTCCTTCCATCATTGGTTATTTTGCTGCCTAGGTAGTGGAATTCCTTAACTTCATCTACTTCAATGACAATCAATCCTAGTGTTAAGTTTCTCGCTGTTCTCATTTCTGATACTTCCCATAACTTTCGTCTTTGCTCGATTTACTCTCAATCCATATTCTGTACTCACTACACTGTCCACTCCGTTCACCTGATCATGTAATTCTTCTTCACTTTCACTCAGGATAGCAATGTCATCAGTGAATCATGTCATTGATACTCTTTCACCTTGAATTTTCATTCCACTACTGAAACTTCTTATATTTCCATCATTGCTTCTTCAGTGTACAGATTGAACAGCGTGGGCGAAAGAGTACATTCTTGTTTTACGCCGTTTTAACCCAATCATTTCGTTCTTCGTCGTGCACTCTTATTATTACCTGTTGGTTCTTTTACATATTGTGTATATCCGTCTCTCCCTATGACTTATCCCTACTTTTCTCCAAAAGTCGAACATCTTGCTCCATTTGACTTTGCCAAAAGCTTCTTCCAGATCGACAAATTCTATGAACGTGTCTTGATTTTTCTTTAGTCTCGCTTCCGTTATCAAATGCAACGTCAGAATTACCTCTCTAGTGCCTTTACCTTCTCAAAGCCAAACCGACAGTCATCTAACTCACCTTCAATTTTCTTTTCCGGTCTTCTGTGCACTATACTTGTCAGCAGCTTGACCTGCTAAGCTGACTGGGCGATAATTCTTCCACTTGTCAGCGCTTTCAGTCTTCGGAATTGTGTGGAAGATAATTTTCTGAAAGTCAGACGGTACGTCGCCAGACTCACACATTCTGTCACCAGCGTGAATAGTAGTTATGTTGCCACTTGTCCCCAATGATTTTAGCAATTCTGATTCAGTGTTATCTGTCCCGTCTGCCTTATTTGATCTTAAGTCCTCAAAAGTTCTCTTATGTTTTATTCTAATATCTCTTCTAAATCGACTTCTGTTTCTTCTCCTGTCACATCAGACAACTTTTCCCTCTCATACATGCCTTCAATGTATTCTTTCCACATACCCGCTCTCACCACTGCATTTAACAGTGGACTTATAGTTGCACTCTTAATGTAACTACCCATGTTTTTAATTCCATGGAAGGTTACTTTGACTTTCCTATATGCTGATTCAGTCCTTCCGACAATCATATCTTTTACGATCTCTTCGAATTTTTCATGCAGCCATTTCGCCTTAACTTCCCTGCACTTCCTATTTGATTCATTCCTCAGCGACGTATATTTTTATATTCCTGAATTTTCTTCAATATTTTTGTGCTTCCTTCTTTAATCGATCAACTATAGTGTTTCTTCTTTTACCCATGGTTTCTTAGCAGTTACCTTCTTTGTACCTATGTTTTTCTTTGCAACTTCTGTGATAGCCTTTTTGGAGATGTCCATTCCCCCTCAACTGTACTGCCTACTGAGCTATTCCTTACTGCTGTATCTATACCCATAGAGAACTTCAAGCGTATCTCTTCATTACTTAGTAGTTTCGTATCCCATTTCTCTGCACATCTATTCTTCCTGATCAATTTCTTAAACTTCAGCCAACTCTTCATCACTACTACATTATTATCTGATTCTGTATCTGCTCCTGGGTGCGCCTTACAATCCAGTATCTGATTTCGGAAGTCTGACCATGATGTAATCTAACTGAAATCTTCCCATGTCACCCTGCCTTTTCCAAGTATACCACCTCCTCTTGTGATTCTTGAGGAGTGCATTCGCTATTACTAGCTGAAATTTATTACAGTTCTCAATTAGTCTTTTTTCTCTTTCATCCCTTGTCCCAATCCCATATTCTCCAGTAATCGTTTCCTCTACATCTTCCCCTACAGCTGCATTCGTGTCCCCCATGACTATTACATTTTCATCTCCCTTTACGTAGCGTATTACTCTTTCAATATGCTCAATACCTTCTCTATCTCTTCATCTTCAGCATGCGACGTCAGAATGTAGACCTGATCTATTTTTGTCGGTGTTAATCTTCTGTAGATTCTGATAACAACAACCCTATCACTGAATAGCTCCCAGGAACTCAGTCTCTGCCCTATCTTCATATTCATAACGAAGCCTACTCCATTATACTATTATCTGCTGCTGTTGATATTACCCTATACTTATCTGACCAGAAATCTTTATCTTCTTTCTATTTCACTTCACTGACTCCTACTATATCTAGATAGACCCTTTGTATTTCCCTTTTATCATTTTCTAGCTTCCCTACCACGTTCAATATTCTGATATTTTACATATCGACTCGCAGAACATTGTTCTTACGTTGGTTATTCAGTCTTTCTCTCATGGTCATCTCCCCTTTGGCAGACCCTCCCGGAGATCTGAATATGGGACCATTCCGGAATCTGTTGCCAATGGAGAGATAATCGTGACACATTTTGACTACAGGCCACATGTCCTGTGGATACACATTATGTGTCTTTAATGTAGTGGTCCCCATTGTGTTCCGCATCCTTATGCCGTTGATCATTGCTGATTATTCCCCCTGTAGGGACAGTTTCCCACCCCTCAAATTCTGTGCTCTCCTCCGCCCTCTTTGACAAGGCCGTTGTGAGTATGAGAGTGACTTTTTATGCTGGAAGTCTTCGCCCGCCAATTCTGATTATTAACCAGAATTTAAGCGGTGCAATAGTTCTGTGCTTTCAAAATTCGATGAGCCAGCTGGTCAGTCAAGGTGTGATAATGTACCTGAGTTTTTATCAAACGAGGACTGCATGTGTGTCAAAGCAGCACCGAACCACCTCTGTCTTCAACTACTCCCTTAACACACTGAGGGTTAAACGCCTCATTGGGCCATTGCTGCATTCAACACCGTTTGAGGAGGGGCTGAACCACCACTCGTTGAAGCACACTAAGTGCCTGCTGTCAGCTACTTCCAGTTGGCTCCATTTCTTCAAAAACTAAGGCCTGAATTCCCAGCAATTAAGTTCAATAAAATTTCAAGCTATTATAGTTTGTCTCGGATGAACCACTGCTACATGGAACTTAAAATAAATCACCTGGGAAATTTAAGTTACAGGACTATGAAACATGACTGGAACCCATAAATACTCATCTTAATGCTTTCAGTAATGACCCACCCTGGTTCCACCGCTCTGGGCACCGCAAACAAAACCAAAATATACCAGCCTGACAATTGGAATAGCAAAAAACTGTCTCAGTTTCACGCAGCAACCCACCGGATAGAAAATGAATACAATTTCTAAAGTAAACGACAAACTTTTCTTCAAACGAACTTACAACCACTGTGTATCTTAGTATTAATTATCATAATAAGTTTTAAAAAAGAAATCTGTTATAACTAAATAGCTCTGGAGCAGATATACAGGGTGAATAAAAATTCCTACTACATGCTTCTAGGGGTGGTAGAGGGGATTTAGTAGATGAAGTTTTAATAGGGAACCCATGTCCGGGAATGTACCTTTCGGATGGAAAATCAGTTTGAGGGTCGGATCATTGTCAGCTCTCACGCATCAGGGGTACTTTCTCATGGGGAGGTCCGCAGCTCGTGGTCTCGCGGTAGCGTTCTCGCTTCCCGAGGACGGGGTCCGGGGTTCGATTCCCGGCGGGGTCAGGGATTTTCACCTGCCTCTAGATCACTGGGTGGTGTTGTGCCGTCTTCTTCATCCCCATTACGGGCGGAGGAAGGCAATGACAAACCACCTCCCCTAGGACCTTGCCTAGTACGGCGGTGCGCGTCTCCCGCATCGTTCCCCTGCGCTCTGTCAAGGAGTATGGGACTTCATCATCATATGGGGGAGAATGACCTGTGAGCTTTAGGAAGACAATGCATGGGCAATGTTTTGAGTACTCGTTGTCGGATTCTCCTCTGCGCGATGAAGGACATCCTCTTCAAAGTCAAGATTGCGAAACGTCCGTGGAGCACCACAGCCAACCTTCCTAGTTTCGAACGCACCAGTTTCTCGCAGCTTTTGTTGTAGTCTGACGAAGGTGTTGAGTGATATCATAATAACACAGACTGGCGACGGCTCCCTCTTCTCGTTTGTGTGCCGTGAAGTGGAAGGTCTGGAAGTGATCCGGTCTTCAAAGTGATTTTACGTACAAACGATAAAATAAATGGTTCAAATGGCTCTGAGCACTATGGGACTTAACATCGGAGGTCATCAGTCCCCTAGAACTTAGAACTACTTAAACCTAACTAACCTAAGGACATCACACAACACCCAGTCATCACGAGGCAGAGAAAATCCCTGACCCCGCCGGGAATCGAACCCGGGAACCCGGGCGTGGGAAGCGAGAACGCTACCGCACGACCACGAGCTGCGGACAAACGATAAAATACCGAACATGTGTTCCTGATCAAAACTTCATCTACGAAGTCCCCTTTACAGCCCCTAGAAGCCTGTAATAGAAATATTGACTTACCTTGTACAGCGGTTAGTTCAGAACGAATACAGTGCAATGAATGTCTAATACAATGTCCCAAATTTCTTGTTTCTGCGAGACAACGGCAGGTGTGAACTCCATGCCTCTTAGCATGCGGGTCCACTCTACCATTGCGTTCAAATCATTCTGCTGGGTACTGCATTTTCCAGAATTCGAAGCTGGGTAGCGGTTAGGAATTTCTTAGAAGTGATCATGAAGCACATTTTTTTCCGAATCAATAGAGATTATAAAATTGAATCTACGCATGTATGTATGTTTCATCTCTCATGGACAGAGGTGGAAGGTGCAGATTGACAGAAAAAGGTGGGAGGAGTAGATGCATGGAGAGACGGGTAGGGGCAGATGTACATAGGATGCGGGACTGAGAACGTGGAGAGAGAGAGGGGTGGTTGTGGAGATGGGTAGAGAGAAGGGAAAAGAGGGGATGGACTAATACAAGACTGAAATAAGTACATTCCCGAGCAACACTGGGTAATCAGCTAGTTTCAGACACAAAGAAAATAAATTATTAAGTTCAAACTGATTGCTGAGCGAGGGAAGAAGGAAAAATTCTTTTATTAATAGACTAGCTGAGTACCCGGGTTTGCCCAGGTTATTCCAATCTACTGTTAGGCCGTCTGCTCCTCCCGCTCTCTACGTCATCTGCTGCTTCCCATTCTGCCCCTCTGCCGTTTCCCCGTCTGTTCATCTCCCCCTCCACCCCTCTAATTCAATCTCCTCCTCACCCTCTCTTTCTCAGTCTCCTCCTCTCTCGTTCCATATCTTCCTTCACCCTCTCCCTGTTCTCTCCGTCGGCACTAAGGATTCGCCAGTGGAGACTGAAACAATATGTGTGTCCATCGACCGAATTTAACTGAATGAGTTCTCCAGAGAATGAAAGACTGAGTGAAATTGTAAAAGTCGCGTGATTTGATGTGACCTGTTCTGGCACACAGCGCCAAAGATTACTTTTGCAATCCGATATACTCAAAAGCGGTCAAAGACATTTTTAAGCCCGACCGCAGTGAATCAAAAAATGGGATACAATGTGAAAACAAAACGGTAGGGTAAGACACGCTCCGTCTACACTGCAAAACTTGCTTAGCCGCTAAGTCTGTAATTATAAGATATGACAATTTTTATATATATATATATATCACACTTAAAGGACACCTTTTAAGCTACAACGCATTCCTCAGAGAAGTGCGTCCACAACTCTGAAAAGAATGGCTAACCTTTTAACATTTTCTTTAGCGTACAGTTTAAGTAGATAGTGACTTTGTTTGCTTGTACTGACAGATTTATTTATGTGTGAATTTGAATGACTTTGTGTAACCCTAATGTATTACCCGTCTATACCTGTGATTCCATTCCCAAATTTTATCACAGATTTTGTGTCTTATTGCGATGCTAATGTCTTCTGACGACGCAGATTTGAAGAAAGTAGTCACGATGATTACGTTTTGCCCCATATTTTCATTAATTTTTGATGAAGTCTGTAGACGACTTATGCAGAATTGAAGTCGAATCATTTTCCGAGGGTAGATCCCTTGTCTGAGATCTGTTCTCAGGGTATGAGAAATATGATATCATTAAAAGGAGCGAATGTTTCCAATAACAAGACTCCTGATAACTTAAAAGAGAGATTCGGTATTTTAAGCGGCTATAACAGAATATAAAGCTTCCTAAAAAGAGAAATTAACCAAAACTTGTTATTTAATGCGTAATAATGAAAAGATGGAAATGGACGAAGCTTCAGTAACTGTAAGGCTCAGCTCAAAGCTATTGCAGAGCCGATACTGTGATGTAATGAAAGTTTTTGCATGGTGACTACCTAAAAATAATTGTCCTTATAACGTGTGTAATCCTATCTTGTGGATGCAAAGTGACCGTGTCACTTTAACAAAATGTTAGTCTTCAAAAAGCTGACGATCATCGATCTGTGATCGCATAAGTGCACATAGTAATCGTCCATGACCTCGTGTGTTTAGTGGAAAATGTACGTGTGCTTCGTTTTCACTGTGCTACCAAAGGTGAAATTCAGCGAGCACATAGTGGCATGGTGTTGCAGCAGCCAACTTACGTTCGAATCACGGCTGTGATGCACCCGTCGCCATATGAGTAGGAAATGTGATTTCTGTCGAGTCATCACGTCGCTATCGCCGACAAGGCTCCACACATCATGACGTCATACCGCACAGTGTTAAGCGAGCCGTTGTGGACGACCGCTTCTGGCGCTTCAGTCTGGAACCGCGCGACCGCAGGTTCGTATCCTGCCTCGAGCATGGATGTGTGTGATGTCTTTAGGTTAGTTAGGTTTAAGCAGTTCGAAGTTCTAGGGGACTGATGACCTCAGATGTTAAGTCCCATAGTGCTCAGAGCCATTTGAACCATTTGTTACGCAACCAACCGTTGGAGCATATGCGCGCGCACTCTCCAGCGCTGCGGGCTCACGTGGTACGGTTGCCCGCCCCGCCATACTCCGAAGAAACAATATACAGACGCTATTGTAGCACAACATTAAGACGCAGCAAATATTCCCAGGTGACTGACGTCATCAAAAGTGCAAAGTCAAATAAGTGTGATCCACGGTGGCCACCCGATGTGAACTAATTATTAAAATAAGAAAGACACCACGAATGTAACGAAAAACAAACGGTTCAAATGGCTCTGAGCACTATGGGACTTAACATCAGAGGTCATCAGTCCCCTAGAACTTAGTACTACTTAAACCTAACTAACCTACGGATATCACGCGCATCCATGCCCGAGGCAGGATTCGAACCTGCGACCGTAGCGGTCACGCGATTCCAGACTGAAGCGCCTAGAACCGCTCGGCCACTCCGGCCGGCTGTAACGAAAAGCATCGTAGTGATGATACATCACATATCCTATGACCCTTCTCCAAAAAACCTGTAAATATTAAAATTAAGTTGTAGATTTATTCTAATATAAGTGTATATATTTTTTTTTTGTTTCACGTAAACCATATTATGCCATTGACTTCCTGGACGAAATGACATCCATTCGTCACCGAGTTTTTTCCCCCGAGTCTCTGTCATCAAACGATGAAATGGTTAAAAGAAAACTTATGTCCTACAATTTGTCACGAATCTGTATCAGTGCAGTGCCGACTTTAGTGAATATTTCCTCATTCTTAGCTATAAGTATTTTATGTATGTAAATTGATGTATTCCTGTACGTACCTTGAACATTTGTTAATGCTTCTCACATGAAAACTAATGCTTCTGAAGCTCCCTCTTTGAAAATTTTGACACCATTTTATGAAGATTTACTCTTAACTATAAGCCTCAAAAATTGTCAGACTTGTAAAATATCATTTACTTATTCCAATAATTGATTTCAGTCATCATCCCTATCCAATGCAAATGTTCTATGTAAGAGTCTCTAAATAGTGGAACACATAATGTTACGGAAGGAAATGCCTCTCGACAGATCCCTCGATCTGACGAGATGCATTTGGGGGCGATGTAACGTTATGTGAGTCCATCGACCGAATTTAACTGAATAAGTACCCCAGAGAACTAAAGACCAAGTGAAATTGTAAAATTCGCGTGATATGACGTGACCTGTTCTGGCACACAGCGCCAAAGATCACTTTTGCCATCCGATATACTCAAAAGCGGTCAAAGACATTTTTTAAGCCCAACTGCGGTGAAACAAAATATGAGCTACAATGTGAAAACAAAATGTGTACTAAATCCTATGCCACTTATGTTTTGTCTGTATGTGTAGACGCACGTTATTACAGTCCATTGTAATTTATAATTAAAAATATGTAATGTGAATAGTTTCGTGTGCTATGTCTCAATATATCAAGAAGTACGACATATAAAAAAATCAATGGATGTTTGCCTATTTCTGAGGAATTTGTAATTATTAGCACAAAAGCTGGTATATGTGGCACTGTCAGCCACGATAATGTGTTGAAAAATGTTTGAAGTAAGTTTCTCTTTAGCTTATTAAAAATTAATTATAAACTGAATGTAGTTATTTGACGTGTTATTTAAATAGCAATCACCAGTCAATTTCTCATGCCCCATGTTCATAAATGTTTAATTGTCTTTTTAGTAAAAATGTTCTCAGAAATCATCGACGGTTCCACAGGGCAAAGGAACTTGAAAGAAGTTGTCGTAATCAGCAAACTACTATTCGTCACAGAATGGCAATTCGCTGTACTTTATTTCCAAACGTAGGTCCTTTCAGTAATATTGTTGACATCCAGGCTCGGAAGCTATCCGACAAAATTTTGGTTACAATCGCGTTTTTGTTTCCTTGAAAAGTGTATCAAAATTATTGATAGCTTCTTTCAAGTACCTGACACGTCATTGCACGGAGCAAGGTGCGCTTATGGCGAATCCTAAAAAATGACATCTTCTAAAACATCAGGTACCATAGTTAACAGCAAAATACTCTCCCCATTTCCTCCCATTCAAAATATTTATAATAATATAAGGCACCCCATGGCTCCTGCTCAAAACCGCGATGTTATCGTACGGGACACGCCATTTGCGTGGGTGTTCTTCGGAGAAACCCCTGCATTCATATTCATCAACTGGCGAGGACAGAGTGAGTTCGCTGAACCCAACACAGAAGTGCATTCTTCCCCGAGCGTTGCTAATTCTGTCAAAGGTGCATGCCACCCTCTTCCGCAATGAATGCGACGGTATGACGCTGCTCGCGGGATTCAGATGGCCGGTACTGACCCCGCGGCGCTCGTCCGTTCACGTGTCTCGTCCACTGAGGACAAGCCAAGATGAACGGAAACTGTAAGGGCGTTTCTTTTTTTCACTCTGTAAGTAGGCTGTTTACGTTTTTATGTTGGTAACGCCACGTACCGCTCTATATGAAAATCACTGGCTGTGCTGTGTGAAGTCTGTGGCTGGTTGGCATTGTTGGAATAATCGCTATTGTACTGTTGGGCAGTTGGATGTGAACAGCGCGTAGCGTTGCGCAGCTGGAAGTGAGCATATCATGAACTGATATATATATATATATAATGCCTTTTGAACACTATTCAGGTAAATACATTGTTTGTTCTCTATCAAAATCTTTGATTTGCTCACTATGCCTATCAGTAGTTAGTGCCTTCAGTAGTTAGAATCTTTTATTTAGCTGGCAGTATTGGCGCTCGCTGTATTGCAGTAGTTCGAGTAACGAAGATTTTTGTGAGGTAAGTGATTCGTGAAAGGTATAGGTTATTGTCAGTCAGGGCCAGTCTTTTGTAGGGATTATTGAAAGTCAGACTGCGTTGCGCTAAAAATATTGTGTGTCAGTTTAGTGGTGATCAGAATAAGTAAAGAGAGAAATGTCTGAGTACGTTCAGTTTTGTTCAGCTGTTTGAAAATCAAAGAACGTAAGGGGTTTACCAGCACAGTAATTCATAATTTTCCAAAGGGTACGTTTCAACTCCCCGCTAACTAGCAGAATGAGTTAAACACACACTTTAGAATTAAGAGAAATTAAAGATAATCCTCTGCAATCATCATCCACTCACACGGATAATAACACCCTTTTGCATATACATCGGCGTTTATCAATTAATTACACCTTTCATATCAGTGGATTAAGTGGGATGCGCGAAAAAAGAATGAAACACGAAACTGACTGCAGCGTGGCGCGTTTCAGCCGTTCCATTACTTGCCTGACAGGGGCCGCTCGACCATCTCGCCTCGAGCCTCTTAGCCGTGGCGATATTTATGATGTCAGAAAATCCGCTCCAGCTGACAGCTCGTGAGCATACGTCGTAGCTTACAAGCCGTACCGCCCAGAACGAGATGTTTGCTGTAAGCTGCTGAAGCCACCGCCCTACACGTGTACCTCTGCTCGCAGCATGTCAGAGGGCGCAGATATTAAAACGGACGTTGGAAGCCGGCTACTGGACGCACACAAGAAGCCACTTGTAATGCTGAATCGACACACTTCGGTGTACGATAACGGTGCGACACGGGCACGCCGTAAGCCTAGTGGGGACATTCATCCTCTTGCCAAAGGGGCGCTTTTGAAGCAGATGGTGCGGCTGTTCCCATGTGGGAGGAAATTAACGTGGCATTAAATAAGGTCTGTAATATGTCTACATCTACATCTACGTGGGTACTCTGCAAATCACATTTAAGTGCCTGGCAGAGGGTTCGTCGAACCACTTTCACAATTCACTATTACTCCAGTCTCGTATAGCGCGCGCATGAATATCAGGATCTCAGATGGAAACCCAGTTCTAAGTAAAGAAGGGAAGGCAGAAAGGTGGAAGGAGTATATAGAGGGTCTATATAAAGGCGATGTTCTTGAGGACAATCTTATAGAAATGGAAGAGAATGTAGATGAAGATGAAATAGGAGATATGATACTGCGTGAAGAGTATGACAGAGCACTGAAAGACCTAAGTCGAAACAAGGCCCCGGGAGTAGACAACATTCCATCAGAACTACTGACAGCCTTGGGAGAGCCGGGCCAAACAAAACTCTACCATCTAGGGAGCAAGATGTATGAGACAGGCGAAATACCCACAGACTTCAAGAAGAATATAATTCCAAACCCAAAGAAAGCAGGTGTTGACAGATGTCAACATTACCGAACTATCAGTTTAATAAGCCATGGCTGCAAAATACTAACGCGAATTCTTTACAGACGATTGGAAAAACTGGTAGAAGCCGGCCTCGGGGAAGATCAGTTTGGTTTCCGTAGAAATGTTGGAACACGGGAGGCAATACTGACCCTACGACTTATCTTAGAAAATACACTCCTGGAAATGGAAAAAAGAACACATTGACACCGGTGTGTCAGACCCACCATACTTGCTCCGGACACTGCGAGAGGGCTGTACAAGCAATGATCACACGCACGGTACAGCGGACACACCAGGAACCGCGGTGTTGGCCGTCGAATGGCGCTAGCTGCGCAGCATTTGTGCACCGCCGTCGTCAGTGTCAGCCAGTTTGCCGTGGCATACGGAACTCCATCGCAGTCTTTAACACTGGTAGCATGCCGCGACAGCGTGGACGTGAACCGTATGTGCAGTTGACGGACTTTGAGCGAGGGCGTATAGTGGGCATGCGGGAGGCCGGGTGGACGTACCGCCGAATTGCTCAACACGTGGGGCGTGAGGTCTCCACAGTACATCGATGTTGTCGCCAGTGGTCGGCGGAAGGTGCACGTGCCCGTCGACCTGGGACCGGACCGCAGCGACGCACGGATGCACGCCAAGACCGTAGGATCCTACGCAGTGCCGTAGGGGACCGCACCGCCACTTCCCAGCAAATTAGGGACACTGTTGCTCCTGGGGTATCGGCGAGGACCATTCGCAACCGTCTCCATGAAGCTGGGCTACGGTCCCGCACACCGTTAGGCTGTCTTCCGCTCACGCCCCAACATCGTGCAGCCCGCCTCCAGTGGTGTCGCGACAGGCGTGAATGGAGGGACGAATGGAGACGTGTCGTCTTCAGCGATGAGAGTCGCTTCTGCCTTGGTGCCAATGATGGTCGTATGCGTGTTTGGCGCCGTGCAGGTGAGCGCCACAATCAGGACTGCATACGACCGAGGCACACAGGGCCAACACCCGGCATCATGGTGTGGGGAGCGATCCCCTACACTGGCCGTACACCACTGGTGATCGTCGAGAGGACACTGGATAGTGCACGGTACATCCAACCCGTCATCGAATCCATCGTTCTACCATTCCTAGACCGTAAGGGAACTTGCTGTTCCAACAGGACAATGCACGTCCGCATGTATCCCGTGCCACCTAACGTGCTCTAGAAGGTGTAAGTCAACTACCCTGGCCAGCAAGATCTCCGGATCTTTCCCCATTGAGCATGTTTGGGACTGGAAGAAGCGTCGTCTCACGCAGTCTGCACGTCCAGCACGAACGCTGGTCCAACTGAGGCGCCAGGTGGAAATGGCATGGCAAGCCGTTCCACAGGACTACATCCAGCATCTCTACGATCGTCTCCATGGGAGAATAGCAGCCTGCATTGCTGCGAAAGGTGGATATACACTGTACTAGTGCCGACATTGTGCATGCTCTGTTGCCTGTGTCTATGTGCCTGTGGTTCTGTCAGTGTGATCATGTGATGTATCTGACCCCAGGAATGTGTCAATAAAGTTTCCCCTTCCTGGGACAATGAATTCACGGTGTTCTTATTTCAATTTCCAGGAGTGTAGATTAAGGAAAGGCAACCCTACGTTTTTAGAATTGTAAACTTAGAGAAAGCTTTTGACAATGTTGACTGGAATACTCTCTTTCAAATTCTAAAGGTGGCAGGGGTAAAACACAGGGAGCGAAAGACTATTTACAATTTGTACAGAAACCAGATGGCAGTTATAAGAGTCGAGGGACATGAAAGGGAAGCAGTGGTTGGGAAGGGAGTGAGACAGGGTTGTAGCCTATCCCCGATGTTATTGAGCAAGCAGTAAAGAAAACAAAAGAAAAATTCGGAGTAGGAATTAAAATCCATGGAGAAGAAATAAAAACTCTGAGGTTCGACGATGGCATTATAATTCTCTCAGAGTCAGCAAAGGACCTGGAAGAGCAGCTGAATGGAATGGACAGTGTCTTGAAAGGAGGATACAAGATGAACATCAACAAAAGCAAAACGAGGATAATGCAATGTAGTCGAATTAAATCGGGTGATGCTTTGGGAATTACATTCGGAAAGGAGACGCTTTAAGTAGTAAATAAGTTTTGCTATTTGGGGAGCAAAATAACTGATGATGGTCGAAGTAGAGAGGATATAAAACGTAGACTGACAATGGCAAGGAAAGCGTTTCTGGAGAAGATAAATTTGTTAACATCGAGTTTAGATTTAAGTGTCAGGAAATCGTTTCTGAAAGTATTTGTATGGAGTGTAGCCACGTATGGAATTGAATCGTGGGTGATAACTAGTTTGGACAAGAAGAGAATAGAAGCTTTCGAAATGTGGTGCTACAGAAGAATGCTGAAGATTAGACGGGTAGATCACATAACTAATGAGGAGGTATTGAACAGAACTGGAGAGAAGAGAAATTTATGGCACAATTTGACCAGAAGAAGGTATCGGTTGGTAGGGCATATTCTGAGGCTTCAAGGGATCACCAATTTAGTATTGGAGGGCAGCGTGGAGGGTAAAAATCGTAGAGGGAGAAGAAGAGATGAATACACTAAACAGATTTAGAAGGATGTAGGTTGCAGTAGGTACTGGGAGATGAAGAACCTTGCACAGGATAGAGTAGCATGGAGAGCTGCACCAAACCAGTCTCTGGACTGAAGACCACAACACAGCGCGCGGGAAGAATGTACACTATATCTTTCCGTACGAGCTCTGATTCCCCTTATTTTAGAGTGGTGATCGTTCCTCCCTATGTAGGTCGGTGTCAACAAAATATTCTCGCATTCGGAGGGAAAGTTGATGATTGGAATTTCGTGAGAAGATTCCGCCGCAACGAAAAACGCCTTTCTTTTAATGGTGTCCAGCCTAAATCCTGTATCATTTCTGTGACACTCTCTCCCATATTTCGCGATAATGCAAAATGTGCTGCCTTTCTTTGAACTTTTTCGATGTACTCCGTAAGTCCTATCTGGTAAGGATCTCACACCGCGCAGCAGTATTCTAAAAGAAGACGGACAAGCGTAGTGTAGGCATTCTCCTTAGAAGGTCTGTTACATTTTCTAAGTGTCCTGTCAATAAAACGCAGTCTTTGGCTAGCCTTCCCCACAACATTTTCTATGTGTTCCTTCCAAATTAAGTTGTTCGTAATTGTAATACCTAGGTATATAGTTTAATTTACGGCGTTTAGATTAGACTGATTTATCGTGTAACCGAAGTTTAACGTGTTCCTTTTAGCACTCATGTGGATGGCATCACACTTTTCGTTATTTAGGGTCAATTGCCACTTTTCGCACCATTCAGATATCTTTTCTAAATCGTTTTACAGTTTGTTTCGATCTCTGATGACTTCATTAGTCGATAAACGACAGCGTCATCTGCAAACAACCGAAGACGGCTGCTCAGATTGTCTCCCAAATCGGTTACATAGACAAGAAACAGCAAAGGGCCTATACCATTAACTTGGGGAACGCCAGAAATCACTTCTGTTTTACTCGATCGTTTTTCACCAGCTAACTTTAGGAAACTACCGTCCGTTCATGTGCGTTCTTTTGTTAATCTACAGCGCCTCTCAGGCAACATGTATCTTTAACGAGATGACTCACCACCGTATCGCACCCGAATTGCGACTCAGTGGTTCGAGGAGCATAAGGACGGCTGTTTGGATTACACTATGACTGAGAATGTGGCGAATTTTCCGATGTGCGTCTGCCTTACTTTATCAGCTGTGACCAAGCATCTAATTAAGGAACGATTCTTTTCTTTCATTATTATTATTATTATTATTATTATCGTGACTGCCATATCAAGTTCTCAAAATATTGCCTTCGACCAGCTACATATGCTATAAACTAATTTTGGACAGACAATGCTGCACGTTAAACTTCATAAACTTCATCTGGAGACACTGCAACACAGATGCGTATTATTTCCTGTTTTCTGGAGTCGTCGGTGTTTCCTTATATTCGTCCTCATTTAACTTTCCTCTCGCATAAATGTCCAGATATATTACATTAGGTGAGTGTGCAAGCCATTTTCTGTTTCACGAATGACCGATCCAGCAATATCCATATGTTAAGAAGGTTCTCACTATCTGTGCTGAGTAGGGGGGAGAGGGAGGGTGAGAAGGGGAGGGTGAATCCGTTGTGCTGGCACCACATGAAAAGTCATATGACCAATGGGAAGTCTTCCAGCAACTGCTGCATCGTATCTGTTAGAAACTGTAGATACTCCCGGCTATTTTAGAATATCAGTAATAAAACGGAGACCAACCACGTGGTTACCGAAAAGCCAGCAGTAATAAAACAAGAGGCCAACCACGTGGTTGCTAAAAGGCCTGTACCACACGTTGACAGATCAGAATCATTGTTTATCCGCTTTCCTCACCCAGAGCGCATCTTCAACGACCACTGGTGGATAGTTTGGAACAATTATTTGCCCAGGATTTGGAATCGATGCATCATTTTGCAGTTCGGAGACAACCGATTTTGAGATTTATTGCCATAAATGTGGAATATAGTATAAGCAAAACATAGCTTTAGCTGATCCCACTCGCATATTCAAGCTGCCATGTTGTGACTTCTGGATTGTGGGTTATCGCTACTAAACTTTTCTTTCATTATACGTTGTTAGTTTTCATTGGTGTTCATTTTTAGTGTCTTGAAATGTTTTATGGCGTTTGTCAAGTCAGATCGTGATGACATGACATGACATGTATGGATAACTTTCAGCATACAATCGTACATCTTCTCTAACCATTGGCGATATTCGTTATAAACTAAAAACGTATACGCTTTTTCGACTGTGGAATTTTCGACCGTGGTATAAATTGTGAAAGGTTCAAACCATCGTCAACTGTCTGCAGTTGGGCACCATTCAAACGCTTGCCGGAATCACAAGAGTTTCACTTATAGGCTCAAACATAGGAGTCCTTCAATTATCGCACGAGCAACTATAGTTCTTACGAGAAAAGAACAAGCTGAGATTCGCAAGAGGTATGATTTCTATGTCCATGGTCATTTTTGGACATAAGTTTTTCCGTCTCAAGGAGCATATGTTCCATGAGCAGAATGTACGTGTAGAGTTTGAAATTTCTGCTTACAGATCAGAAATTTCACTATCTTAGGTGCTCCTGTGATGACACGAACTACCATCAGCAAATCTGCTTTTATTTTGATGGGATGTTCCTCGAGCGCGCTTCCATCGACCAGCAGAAGTTCCTCTCAGCACTCTGCACCAATGCTTTTACAAATGAATAAATGAAAAGGAAATTTTCAGTTGTTTTCTCATCATACCTTGTTATTTCAACTAACTTTATTTCGATTCCACTTTTGTATCTTATCTATAAAGATCCAAGGTAACTCGTTCACATTTGTGATGAAATACGCTGGAAGAAAGAAAAAGAATTGCTTCTAGTTACAAAATTTGTTAAACCTTATCAGGTCAAAGTGTGTCTCGGCTTCAGACGTAAAAACAGCTGCACAAGGTAAGTCCAGCGTGGATGCCTTCCTTTTAGGACAGTGTTCTTCTCCCACAGGCGTCTGCCTGTCAGTGCATTTTACACTTACGACCTACCTCTAGTGCTTTGCTACAGGTTGTCCAGCGGTGGCAATTCGATAAACATAACTGGAGAAATAAGACGGACCACCCACACAACCAGACTGTGTGTCCGCACAGTGAATCATAAATTACGCAAATGTGCATAATGTCGCTTATGGTAGGTGAAAGAAACTGTTAGGCGTGTTCGGCCTGTCAGATACGAACGATTAACTTGACGCGCCTCCCGTGTATTTCTCCGCGAGCAAGCTATAAGCAGAACAGGCTTTAACACAATCCAGCCTCTGTCAACAGTAGGTATACGTACGCTGCTTCACGCGATTTCGTCGTATATATCTGCGTTGAATAGTTGTATAAGGTACGGACAAAACATGACTCACAGTTCAAGATGGAAAGACGGAGAGGCACACGGATGGTCGGAAGGGTTTTTATGAGTGGTTTACCTGAAGTTTTCTTTCAGCCATAAATGTTATTTATACTGCACCTCTGGTTTAGAGTAGCTAGACAGCTAAACACAAATTATAGTTATAAATATTCAGTTCCAGTATGCTGGCTGGAATGTACTTGTATTCAGGATACAGACAGTACAGTAATTTGGAATTAAAACAGTGGCTTGACTGAGAGTGGCAATTTTAGTGGGTCAATATTACGAAAGATGAAAGGTTTATAAGAGTCTACAGCGTTTTGATGAACGATGCAAAACAGGTTACATACAGCTCTCATACATTTTTTGATTCGACATGGACCATATCGAAGATATTTACTCCGAATAAAGAGGACAACGCTCGAAAGATGCGTGTGTGGTGCAGAAGGGAAATAAGAGCACATATTTTTCGAGTCAGATGATTTTCGTTTCATTAGATATGATGATGATAACGAAGTCGAGAGAACGGTATGGAATTGTGTTCGGTGCTGTGTACTTCCGTCCTATAAAAGCAGCGTATCGAATCTATCTCCCATTTTGTGATTAGTAAGTGTGGTAGATGAGCTAAATAACTTACCATGTACATATTTTTTATGTCTAAATAATTGTAAGACTTTATTCTTTTCCAAAAAATCCTTCTATTAAGAAATGTTGATTGTAGTAGACCTTTTTCCGTCGAATATTACTGGCATACAGAGCCGCAATTCACAATGCTGATGTTTCGGCGACTTGCTGTTCGTAATCGAGACTCAACATAATTAATTTGACGTGTCAGTGTTTGATGGTCCCAGGATTTCTTTAATCAAATTGTCTGTTTCTTCTTACAGATTCATTCGTACAAGGCAACTGGCTGGCGCTAGAAGGGGCGGACGCTGTGAAAGACTTGCATCAAATAGTTCTGCCACGATCCATATTAGTAAACAGCTAACCCGGGGCACAGTTATAATGTTGTTATTACATCTCACGCATTCTTAATAATTTTCTTTATAGTAATGTCCATTATAATTGGATTTGGTAATTGGAAAAACATCAGTAATTTTGAAAACTTAAAACGCTTATGAAAATTTAAATAAGAAGTATGACTGATTACGCTGAAGGCTATCAAATGTACAAGAAGGCACTGGAATTCCAGTAACAGTTATACAAGTAATGATATTTAAGGAAAAATAAGTACTTTAAAAAAAGCTTCAGTCAGATGCACAATTACCGAGATTTGTTCAGAAGGTGAGTTACTATGTTGATTTCTTACTTTCTTAATTAAGTATAGACGAATAGTAAAATTATTATAATTCTTTTACTCTAATATCGTTCAGAACCTATTCAAATGGTTCAAATGGCTCTGAGCACTATGGGACTTAACATCTATATGGTCATCAGTCCCCTAGAACTTAGAACTACTTAAACCTAACTAACCTAAGGACATCACACAACACCCAGTCATCACGAGGCAGAGAAAATCCCTGACCCCGCCGAGAATCGAACCCGGTAACCCGGGCGCGGGAAGCGAGAACCTATTCACCATAAACTGCTTTCTCCTTGTAATACACAATACAAAAACTTCAGTCGAATACACGGATCAATGGCAACAGCCCTACACGACCTTATCCACTCGGGTAACATCAAACTGACTGGCCAGCAAGGCTTTCAAAAGGACAGTTATTTTAAATCCACAGTGACCGATACTACAACAAATAAAACACACAATTAGACCGCCTTGAAATCTACACTTTTAAACATAATAAAATTAAAAAGCAACAAATTCGGACAAGCACGTGCATATAGCTAGTACTCATTTTCTTGGGACTTTGTCCCATTTCAGCGCGGAGCTGGCCCTGTTACTATGGATTTGGCGATGTTAGTGTCAGAGGGTGGCTGGATGTCCTTTCTATCGCCACCCTGTATCCACCAGGACGGACCCAGTGTATCCCAGCTGTCTGCGTCTAGTATAATCCATGACATAGTGCGAACGTTTTCAGATGTCTGCGAGACGTGTAACTGAAACGGGACATGAGGAGAAGCCCGGTATTCACCTAGTGGGATGTGGAAAACTGCCTAAAAACCACATCCAAGCTGGCCAGCACACCGGCCCTTGTCGTTAATCCGCCAGGCGAATTCGATCCGGGGCTGGCGCGCCAACCCGCGTCCGGGAAGCAGTGCATTAGCACGCTCGGCTAACGTGGCGGGTCGGCATATAGCTAGTACTCAAAACTCATAAAGCAAGTAACCAAACGGAGATCATCGGAGAATACTATTAACTCGGTACAGATAATAATGGTATTATCAGAATAGCCCAACTGCAGTTCCTTTCTTTGCAAACTTATCAACTCGATATTCAAGCTCGGTCAACCAGTATTCCGGTGACGACTGCTCTTGGAGAACAATTACAAAATCAGGATAACAAACGCCTCTGAATACACAAAAAGTTTAAAGTTCACAAATTGCTCAACATACAGTTTTTTATCCGTGATACCCAGTCTAGATTCGTAACGGACGTAGACGGGCTCCCTCCCTTTCTGAGAAAGAATTCCACATAACCAGCGCAGCTTGAATATTCACACGAGCGCGGATCCAAGCGCCACACGCAACCTCACAAAGCTTCCGCCCAAGTCGTCTTCTGGTGCTGTGACCAGCCAAGAGGCATGTCGAGAACTTATCATTCTCGTTAAGATCCCAGACTTTCTTTTGCAAACCGACGAAGCCGCTTAAGTCACCTTCACCGCCAATGGCCCCTTCGAGAGGCCAGAGAAGTCGCACATCTCACTCACAAGGGAAACTCACTTTCGCTAACCTCTCACATTTAGTGGTGAAGTGACCCAGTGGATAGTCCGTCAAAAACTGAAGACAGACCGAGCATGAAAACAGGACGAAGGTGTACTGAACTACACGCTGTGCATTTGACCTGCAGTCGTCACACGGTGGCGCTGGCAGCAGAGGTGTGTTGGTGCATGTCAGCGTATGGTGCAGTGAGTAAGTGTGCAGACGTTTTCAGACGTGCTAATTGTGACTGTGTGTTGAAAATGGCTCAAACAACACATTTTGATGACGTTATGAGGGGTAGAATACTACGACGACGGGAGGCTGGTCAAACACAGCAGGTCGTAGCACGGGACTTCCGTATGTCACCAAGTCTGATCTCAAGATTGTGGCTACGAATCCAGCAGACAGGAAACCTGTCCCGGCGCTACAGTACGGGACGTCCACAGCGTACAACACCACAAGAAGACCGACATCTCACCATCAGTGCCCGCAGATGGCCACGGAGTACCGCAGGCATTCTTGCTAAGGACCTTACCGCAGCCACTGGAACAGTTATTTCCAGACACACAGTCTACAGACGACTGAACAGACATTGTTTACTCGCTCGGAGACCTGCGAGGTGCATTCCGCTGACCCCTGGTCACAGGAGATCCTGTAAAGCCTGGTGTCAAGAACACAGTACATGGTCATTGAAACAGTGGTACCAGGTTATGCTCACGGACGAGACCAGGTATAGTCTGAACAGTGATTCTCACCGGGTTTTCATCTGGCGTGAACCAGGAACCAGATATCACTCCCTTAATGTCCTTGAAAGGGACCTGTATGGAGGTCGTGGTTTGATGGTGTGGGGTGGGATTATAATTGGTGCACGTACACCCCTGCACGTCTTTGACAGAGGAACTGTAACAGGTCAGGTGTATCGAGACGTCATCTTGCACCAGTATGTCCTCCTTTTCAGGGGTGCAGTGGGTTCCATCTTCCTCCTGATGGATGATAACGCACGGCCCCACCGAGCTGCCATCGTGAAGGAATACGTTGAAACAGGAGATACGAGACGAATGGAATGGCCTGCTTGTTCTCCATACCTAAACCCCATCGAGCACTTATGAGATGCTCTCGGTCGATGTATCGCTGCACATCTTCAATCCCCTAGGACACTTCAGGAGCTCCGACAGGCACTGGTGCAAGAATGAGAGGCTATACCCCAGCAGCTGCTCGACCACCTGATCCAGAGTATGCCAACCCGTTCTGCGGCCTGTATACTTGTGCATGGTTTTCTCAACTTATCACCAATACCGTGGACTTACAGATCTGTGTCGTGTGTGTTCCCTATGTGCCTATGCTATTATCGCCAGTTTTGTGTAGTGCCACGTTGTGTGGCACCACATTCTGCAGTTATCCTTAATTTATGAGCATGAGTATATTAAAAAAAGAAGCAAAATAGAAACAGTGTACAGTCCAAGATCAAGATGTGAAAAACCTAGCGAATTTTAGTAGCTAAGTCGTGGTGATTGTGTCGTCACGGTGTTGGACTGCGAAGGGGAGGGATCCGTGTTCAAATCTCCTTCGTGCCCTATATTTCTTTAGTCACAAAATTATAAACTTTCTGTCCGGCCATTGACGTGTCTGTACACTGTATTCAAATTTGTGTATGTGATGTGGTGTAACTTCCGTTTGCAACAAAGTGTAAGGAAAGGACGGCCAAACGTACGTACCTCCTGATTGTTCTAAACAAGTACCACATGCGTTCCGTTTTGGAAGTTTTGGCTCCTGAATTCCTTTGTTGTAACTAGCTCACGCCTGTTTATATTTGTATTTATTTCTACGAGATGTATGCGGCATCTCGCCCGCTCTCACTGTTCACCACGTTTACTTATGAAGATATTGTATTCTTACCACAGGACTCATATTCTATAACCAGTGAATAATACGACAATTCCCAAGACTACAGAAGGAAAGCAGATACGTCAATGAGCGGACCGGGAGTTCGAAATTTTGTGAAAAAAAATTGGACGCTTGGTTTCGAATACGGATCTCCTGCTTTGCAGTCCAACACCCTGACCATATAACCACGACGCCAGGTTCCCGCCCATTCACTCAGTGTTATACGTCTTGAGCTCGGAGCGTTCACGGTTTCCATTTTGCTTCTTTTTACACAGTTCAGTAGACCTTATTCCTGATTTCAGGCTGGATCTGTGTTCAGTTTTTGATCGGCTATCCACTGGGCCATTTTACCACCAAATATGAGGGGTTAGCGGTGGGAAGTTTCCCTTGTCAGCACAGATAGGCGAACGTAATGACCATCGATAAGCACGCTCGTACGGATGAGGCATAGTTAAAAGATTAAAAATTTTGTCAGAATCTACTGATTAAGAGTAGATATGTGAAACGTTTAACGCAGTAAGATAAGCATTAGGGTTAGATACTGTGTATACAGTCAGTTCTGCAAGGTTCGCAGGAGAGCTTCTGTAAAGTTTGGAAGGAAGGAGACGAGGTACTGGCAGAAGTAGTAAAGGTGTCAGGAGGGGGCGTGAGTCGTGCTTGGGTAGCTCAGATGGTGGAGCACTTGCCCAAGAAAAGCAAAGTTCCCGAGTTCGAGTCTCGGTGCGGCGCACAGTTTTCATCTGCCAGGAAGCTTCAAGCTTTAACATGAATTTTCTGCAAGTTCACTTGTCTGATGTTCTGAGTGGTTAAAAACTTTTAAAGATAGTGGGCTGAAATTTTGTATAGGCCTACTGTCTTAAAACATACTTCACTAGAAAGTAGACTATTCTTATGACTTAAATTTCAAAATTAAAGACATTTTCAAGAAAAACTATGAGTTAATTATTGAAATGAACCATTTTTTATGTCAGCAACATCTTTTTGAAAGTCTGCTTTAAACAGAACTTCAGAAAAAAAGAGAAACTTCTAGTTTGTTTTTATACAGATATAAGTGTACCTATGGTGTAAAAAATAATTAACATGTTTATTTCACTTGCAACTCAACATATAATTAAAAAAAGTATAAGGTCAAAAACTGTGATTCGTACGTATAACTGTTTCGAAAAATATGTTAAAAGATGGTAAGCATTACATGGGCTTACAATTCTTATTCTTTGAGCTACGTATTTAGAAAACTGACAAATTTTTCAAGATTTTCCCTTATGTTTACGAACCAGTCGCCTTAACAGAAGTAATGTCATCTCCCATAGCTTCTTTCCCTGTCTCTCTTTTAACAGTATTCCTAACTGATTTGATTGCCCTATTTCCCGTTTCAGATAAGATGTGCATACTCTTGAATCTAAGCTTCTTCATTAAATCCCAAAGGAGCTCAGTTCGGGGTAAAAAGGGAATTGAACTCCTTTGGGATTTAATGAATAAGATTTGGCGACTGGAAAACTAGTGTACTGATCCCAATATTTAAGGGGAAAGGTGATGTGCAGGACTGCAGTAGCTATAGAGGTATTAAACTGATGGCACACACAATGAACATTTGGGAAAGAGTTATAGAAGCAAGATTACGTAAGGAGATTGTGGTGTCTGAAGAACAGTTTGGGTTCATACCTGGAAGAGGAACGACTGGTGCAACACATGCTTTAAGGCGGATAGTGGAGAGACACGGGGAGCTACAAGCCGATATACATATGGCTTTTATTGATTTGGAGAAAGCATATGACAGAGTCCCAAGGGACGAAATATGGAGAAGCATGAGAGAGCAGTGCGTGCCAGAGAAGTATGTGAGGTTAGTACAGAGGAGCAATGACACAGGGGAGAAGTAGTGTGGGTATGACAAAGGAGTTTCCAGTAAAAGTAGGGTTACATCAAGGGTCTGCGCTTAGTCCCTACCTCTTTGACCTGATTATGGATGTGCTGGTGAAAGATGTGAAGAAGGAAGCGCCGTGGAATATGATGTTTGCGGATGATGTGGTTCTTTGGGAGCAGAGCATCGACAGATTTGAGGAAAAGCTGGAGAATTGGAGGAAGGCACTAGAAGAAAGAGGGATGAAAATTAGCAGGACAAAGTCAGACTATTTAGCACTGAAGGATATGCAGATGAGGTCTTGCAAGATCCAGGATGATGAGCTGAAATCGGTCTGCAAATTTAAATACCTGGGGTCGTACATACAGAGGGAAGGAGGACTGGAAAGCGAGATACAACACCGAATAAATTGCGGTTGGAACAACTGGAGGAAAATGAGTGGAGTGTTGTGTGACAAGAAGGTGAGCATTGGGTCGAAAGGGAAAGTGTACTAAGTTGGTGGTAAGGCCTGCTATGATATACGGGGCAGAGACGTGGCCAATGACAGTAGCCCAGGAGAGGAAGATGGAAGTGGCGGAAATTAGGATGCTGAGGTGGATGTGTGGGGTAACAAGGATGGACAGGATTAGAAATGAATTTGTTAAAGGAGCTGTGAAAGTGGGACCCATGGGGACAAAGATACAAGAGAGCAGACTAAGGTGGTACGGACACTTACAGAGAAAAGGGGAAGAGTATACCAGAAACAGAGTTGAAGATATAAAGATTGAAGGAGCGAGAAGGAGAGGAAGACCGAAGATGGGGTGGAAGGATAAGATATCCGAGGACCCAAGGGAGAAAGGACAGAAGAAGGAAGAGGCAATGGATAGAGTACTATGAAGGAGAAGGACCCAGAAGAGCAATGCCGATCCTACGTGACGTGGGACAAGGCGACGATAAAGAAGAAAGAAGAAGAAAGAAGAAGATTCTTGAATGTTGTGCAGCCTCTTATTTATTGATTTTTTTTTAAATCGTATTGACCAACTAGGATCACGTTAACAACTTCAGTTCCTCTTCTTCCTTTGTTGTTGTTTCCTATTTTCCCAGTATTCTCTCATTTTCTCCCCACGAAGTCTCTTCCTATCTTCTGTCCATGTTGTTCCCGATTTTTTATTTCTTCTGCTTTGAAAGCCTTCCAAATTTAGTATTTTGTTTTTAAAATGGTTTGTTTCTGCTATTTCTGATTCTTTGATGTTGTTTCTTTCAAGATCTTTTCTTACTTCTGCAATCCATGCTGTTGTCGATTCCTTCATCCAGAAATATAGGAGTATTTGTTTTGTTAGTCTATTTCCATCCATTCAGTAGAGATGTCAAAGAAGGTTAATCTTCGTTTGGCCATTACTTCAGATATTTTCTCTAAATTTTTGTAGATCTCCTCATTACTACTTATTTTCCAACCATCTGCAGTTTTCATTGCATCCATTATTTTTCTAATAATCCTTCTTTCCAGTACCTCTAGTTTGTCCATCTTATGGTTCATCGTTAGGCATTCAGATCCATATAAACATTCTGGTCGTACCACTGTAGTGTAGTTCAAAATGGTTCAAATGGCTCTGAGCACTATGGGACTTAACATCTATGGTCATCAGTCCCCTAGAACTTAGAACTACTTAAACCTAACTAACCTAAGGACAGCACACAACACCCAGTCATCACGAGGCAGAGAAAATCACTGACCCCGCCGGGAATCGAAACCGGGAACCCGGGCGTGGGAAGCGAGTATGCTACCGCACGACTGTGGTGTAGTGTTTTAGTTTTATTTTCCTAGATAAACATTTCTTGTTGTAACTATTTTTGGTCAAACCATATGATCTTTCCATTTTGTTAATTCTTACATCTATTGCAGATTTTTCTAGTCCAATCTGTTTTATATTTTCTCCAAGATATTTAAATCTATTTACTCGCTCTATTTTCAGTATTTGTGTTTCTATGTATTTTGGTGCATTTGTTATATTTGTCATGAATTTTGTTTTTTCAGCTGAAATTTTGAGACGCGTTCTGTTTGCTAATTTTTCCAGAATGTTTATTTGAGTAACTTCTTCTGTCAGGTTTTCTGAAAGTATTGCGAAATCATCCGCAAAAGCCAAGCAGTTTACCTTAATTCCATTTGTTTTCCTTCCCAAAGTTACTGGTTCAATTTTGTGATTTTTTACCTCCGAATTCCAGATCTTTACAATTTTTTCTAGATCACAGTTAAACAGTAAAGGTGATAAACCATCACCTTGTCTAACACCAGTTTTTATTTCGAAAGGCTGAGATACTTCGCCCATAAATTAGACTTTAGATTCTGTACCTGTTAGAGTTTCACGAATCATGTTTGCTAGTTTTGATTTAACACCAAATTCTTTAATGATCTTATCTATCGTTTCTCTGTCTATACAATCAAATTCTTTCTTGAAATCTATAAATGACACAAGTATTGGTTTGCTGGTTAACATTCTATGGCGAATTATTGACTTTAAGTTAAAAATTAGTTCTGCACAGGATCTTCCCTTTCGAAAACCACCCTGATATTCTCCTAGTGGTTTTTTATTTAAAGTATCTACCACTCAGTTGAGGAGAATTTTTGATAATATTTTGTATGCCACTGGCAGAAGTGACACTCCTCTGTAATTACTGACATTTTGTTTGTCTCCCTTTTTATGTAGCGGGTGGATTAATGCTGTTTTCCATTGAACTGGAATCTTTTCAGTTTTCCAAATGTTCTGAATATTGTTTACTGTTTATTCTTTATCTATTGTTTATAATGAGGCAGTACTTCTGGATCAAGTAGTGTGCGATGAATCGGGATGCTAGCTGACACCAGTTGGCCCGGAGAGAGCAGACGCTGCTGCCGATACGGGGGCAGCCCATTCTGATGCGAGGTCGCCATCTGGCGCAATATCTGGGGGCGGTGGACCGCGAGGGTGCGCTCCAATTAGGCAGGTGCCATTAGCAAGTGGCGAGCTGGCCGGCGCCGGGTCTGGCACCTGCAGGCGGCGCGCACCACCTGCAATCAATAACGTATCGCCCGGCCGCTCCGCAATCAGCGGACGTCCAAAGGGACCGCCGGCCACTGGCTGCGGGCGCTCAGAGGCTCGAACAGGTGCCGCGCGTCTGCAACGCACCTCCGCCGACACCCTCAGCACGCGTCAGCCGCTGACACGGCTACTGCAGCCTGTCGCGCAGTACGAAAACCCACAACTGACAAGGGTAGGCCGCGACATTCGGATCACGGATTTAGTTCAAACATTGTACACTTTTAGTAGTCAAATAGGACAACATAATGTGTAAGTAACACGATAAACTACTTAATCGATTTCGAGAAAATCACAAGAGAAGTTTCACGCGTCAGTAATGGACTGGTGTCTTGGGACACTGAGCACGAGCTGGGAGCGGTCGTGTGGCTACCGTCCAAGCTATGCAATCGTTGGATCGAGCCCCGGTCATGGCTTTTTTTACTTATATATCTTTTTAACACTAGTTATATCATTGCATACATACTCTACTGGCCATTAAAATTGCTACACCAAGAAGAAATACAGATGATAAACGGGTATTCATTGGACAAATATATTATACTAGATCTGACATGTGATTACATTTTCACGCAATAGATCCTGAGAAATCAGTACACAGAATAACCACCTCTGGCCGTAATAACGGCCTTGATACGCCTGGGCATTGAGTCAAACAGAGCTTGGATGGCGTGTACAGGTACAGCTGCCCACGCTGCTTCAACACGATACCACAGTTGATCAAGAGTAGTGACTGGCGTATTGTGGCGAGCCAGTTGCTCGGCCACCATTGACCAGACGTTTTCAATTGGTGAGAGATCTGGAGAATGTGCTGGCCAGTGCAGCAGTCGAACATTTTCTGTATCCAGAAAGGTCCGTACAGGACCTGAAACATGCGGTCGTCCATTATCCTGCTGAAATATAGGGTTTCGAAGGGATCGAATGAAGGATAAGGCCACGGGTCGTAACACATCTGAAATGTAACGTCCACTGTTCAAAGTGCCGTCAATGCGAACAAGAGGTAACCGAGACGTGTAACGCGTGGCACTCCATACCATCACACCGGGAGATACGCCAGTATAGCGATGACGAATACACGCTTCCAATGTGCGTTCACTGCGATGTCGCCAAACACGGATGTGACATCATGATGCTGTAAACAGAACCTAGATTCATCCGAAAAAATTACGTCTTGCCATTCGTGCACCCAGGTTCGTCGTTGAGTACACCATCACAGGCGCTCCTGTCTGTGATGCAGCGTCAAGGGTAACAGCAGCCATGGTCTCCGAGCAGATAGTCCATACTGTTGCAAACGTCGTCGAACTGTTCGTGCAGATGGTTGTTGTCTTGCAAACGTCCCCATCTGTTGACTCAGGGATCGAGACGTGGCTGCACGGTCCCTTACAGCCATGCGGATAAGATGCCTGTCGTCTCGACTGTTAGTGATACGAGGCCGTTGGGATCCAGCACGGCGTTCCGTATTACCCTGCTGAACCCATCGATTCCATATTCTCCTAACAGTCATTGGATCTCGACCAATGCGAGCAGCAGTGTCGCGATACGATAAATCGCAATCGCAATAGGCTACAATCAGACCATTATCAAAGTCGGAAACGTGATGGTACACATTTCTGCTCCTTACACGATGCATCACAACAACGTTTCACCAGGCAACGCCGGTCAACTGCTGTTTGCGTATGAGAAATCGGTTGGAAACTTTCCTCATGTCAGCACGTTGTAGGTGTCGCCACGGGCGCCAACCTTGTGTGAATGCGCTGAAAAGCTAAGCATTTGCATATCATAGCATCTTCTTCCTGTCGGTTAAATTTCGCGTCTGTATCACGTCATCTTCGTTGTGTAGCAATTTTAATGGCCAGTTGTATATTACCCTTGAAAGGTAATGTGACGAAGACACTAGTGTATTCATAAAAACTTTCATTGAATTTCCGTTGTCATTTGGTGCTTTGCTAATTTTTACTATCGCAACGAATAGTATTATACAGGGTGGTCCACTGATAGTGACCGGGCCAAAAAATTTGTCAGTGTTCTAAATACGTAGCTCAAAGAATAAGAGTTGTAAGCCCATGTAATGCTTACCATCTTTTAACGTATTTTTCGAAACAGTTTGACGTACGAAAACAGTTTTTGCCCTTATACTTTGTTTTGAATTATATGTTGTGTTGCAAATGAAATAAACATATTAATTATTTTTTTACAGCATAGGTACACTTATCTCTATATTGAAACAAACTAGAAGTTCCATTTTTTCCTGAAGTTCTTTACACTATTATGTTGATAGCAGACATTCAAAAACATGTTGCTGATATAAAAAACGGTTCATTTCAGTAATTAACTCATAGTTTTTCTTAAAAAAGTCTTTAATTTTGAAATTTAAGTCATAAGAATAGTCTACACTATCCTAAATTTCAACCCTCTATCTTTAAAAACTTTTAACCACTCAGAACATCAGACAAGTGAACTTGCAGGAATTTCATGTTAAAGCTTCTTTTTCTACCTTGCATCTATAAGACTAATACATCCCAGGGCCAAACATCTCACGAAACAAGCATCAAACGAAAAAACTACTAAGACCGAAACTCGTCTAGCTTGAAGGGGGAAACCAGATGGCGCTATGGTTGGCCCGCTAGATGGCGCTGCCATAAGTCAAACGGATATCAACTGCGTTTTTTTTTAAACAGGAATCCGCATTTATTATTGCATATTCGTGTAGTGCGTAAAGAAATATGAATGTTTTAGTTGGGCCACTTTTTTCGCTTTGTGATAGATGGCGCTGTAATAGTCACAAACGTATAAGTACGTGGTACCACGTAACATTCCGCCAGTGCGGACGGAATTTGCTTCGTGATACATTACCTGTGTTAAAGTGGACCGTTTACCAAATGTGGATAGTTACGTTAGTTATTTAAGGAAACAGCAAGTGTTCAGCTGCATGTGAAACGTCAACTACGGCCTGCAACAAATGATGATGCTCAAGTAGGTGTTTTAGCTGCTGTCGCGGCTAATCCGCACATCAGTAGCAGGCAAATTGCGCGAGAATCGGGAATCTCATAAACGTCGGTGTTGAGAACGCTACGTCAACATCGATTGCATCCGTACCATATTTCTATGCACTAGGAATTGCATGGCGACGACTTTGAACGTCGTGTACAGTTCTGCCACTGGACACAACTGAAATTGCGGGACGATGATAGACTTTTTGCACCCGTTCTATTTAGCGACGAAGCGTCATTCACCAAGAGCGGTAACGTAAACCGGCATAATATGCGCTATTTGGCAACGGAAAATCCACGGCGGCTGCGACAGGTGGAACATCAGCGACCTTGGCGGGTTAATGTATGGTGCGGCATTATGGGGAAAAGGATAATTGGCCCCATTTTATCGATGGCAATCAAATGGTGCAATGTATGGTGATTTCCTACGTAATGTTCTACCGATGTTACTATAAGATGTTTCACTGCATGAAAGAGTGCCGATGTACTTCCAACATGATGGATGTCCGGCATATAGCTCGTGTGCGGTTGAAGCGGTATTTCACAACAGGTGAATTGGTCGTCGAAGCGCCATACCATGGCCCGCACGTTCACCGTATCTGACGTCCCCGAATTACTTTCATTTCTTTCTGTGGGGAATGTTGAAGGATATTTGCCTTTGTGATCCACCGACAACGCCTGACAACATGCCTCTGCGCATTGTCAATGCATGTGCGAACATTACGGAAGGCGAACTACTCGCTGTTGAGAGGAATGTCGTTGCACGCATTGCCAAATGCATTGAGGTTGACGGACATCATTTTGAGCATTTATTGCATTAATCTGGTATTTACAGGTAATCACGCTGTAACAGCATGCGTTCTCAGAAATGATAAGTTCACAAAGGTACATATATCACATTGGAACAACCGAAATAATATGTTTAAACGTACCTACCTGTTACCAACTGTTCGTCTAAAATGGTGAGCCATATGTTTGTGACTATTACAGCGCCATCTATCACAAAGCGAAAAAAGTGGTCCAACTAAAACATTCATATTTCTTTACGTACTACACGAATATGTAATAAAAATGGGGGTTCTTGTTTAAAGAAACGCAGTTGATATCCGTTTGACCTATGGCAGCGCCATCTAGCGGGCCAACCATAGCTCCATCTGGTTCCCCCCTTCAAGCTAGACAAGTTTCCGTCTTTGTAGTTTTTTCGTTTGATGCTTATTTCGTGAGATATTTTGCCCCGTCACGAACAATGGACCACTCTGTACGTACAGGGTGAACATTAATAAAACCGACAAACTGTAGGGACGGATTCCTCATCGGAAATGGAGGAGATAACGCGCCGTTGCCTGAGTAGATGGCGATGACTTACGGAAGTTCCTCTGACCACCTCGCACTCGTTGCAGGTAATAGGGATAGTAGCGGTTGTCATGCAGGGTACACATAATCGTACTTTGGCCTACACCATGTTGGTGGACCAGTTGCCTGTAGCTTGTACTAGGGTTCGGCTCTATATCCTGTAGAACCCAATACTCGAGATCTGGTGGACGTACAGTCCACCGCCTCCCTGCACATTCATCTGTCTGAAGGAACTCACGATCACACAAACGCCCAAGACGAGCTGTTCTTTGGGGTCCGGAGTGCAAAATATGTCTTTTAATGGCATGATTATTTATGAATAATATCCAGCTACACTGCTATGTGCCCATTCGGCAAATTGCCATCGTCAGGTGCTCTGTAAATACATAGATAAGCGATGGCCTTAATATAATGGTTTTGTAACTACGATCTGAAAATTTATAATATATCGTTCCTATACGTCCTGTAGTAGACAACGTTAACAGTCCCATATATTACATAAGCAAGAAACTAAACAACCTCCTTAATAAATTTTACACATACAACAAAAAATATAAAATAAGGAATTCTAGAACATTAGCTAAAAAAATAAAGGACATAAAAATACCCCAAAATGTAAAATTTGTGTCTTTTGACATTACTAACCTATACACCAACATCCCAATCCACGAAACAATAGATATCATAGAAACTAAACCTACTCAAGTACAGAAAAATCTCAGTACAGAAATTAACAAAATTTGTCTTACAACAAAATTACTTCGAGTTTGATAGTAAAATATATACACAGAAAGATGGAATCGCAATAGGATGTAGTATTGCTGGAACCATAGCTGACATATTCCTTAACAGCTTGGAAGAAAAATTTTTTGAAACAAAAAACACAACTAATCAAAAAACCATATAATATTACAGACATGTAGACGACACATTTATACTTGTAGAGGGTAACTTAAATGACATAGACGAAATACATAAAGCAATGAATAAATTACACCCCAAAATGAAATTAACCATAGAACATGAAACTAACAAAACAATTAATTTCCTTGACCTAACTATTAAGAACACTAACAACAAACATTGCTTCCAAATTTACAGAAAGCCTACCACAAAAGACTGTATTATCAATGATGCACACTCAAGTCATCCAAAAGCCCACAAACTCGCATTTTTCACACAAATCTTAGAATACATAGCCCAGCAAAACTATTATGACCCCAAAATTGTAACACGACTGTACCAAAATAAAACACAACCGCCGGCCGGTGTGGCCGAGCGGTTAGAGGCGCTGGAACCGCGCAACGCTACGGTCTCAGGTTCGAATCCTGCCTCGGGCATGGATGTGTGTGATGTCCTTATGTTAGTTAGGTTTAAGTAGTTCTAAGTTCTAGGGGCTGATGACCTCAGAAGTTAAGTCCCATAGTGCTCAGAGCCATTTGAACCATTTTTAAAACACAACCTGAAACTCACAATATACATAAAGAAATAACACTAATCATACACACAACGAAAAAGAAGAAAACAAAATACGTAACCACGACCTATCCAGGAAACATCTCGAACAAAATTAACAAATTATTCAACAAAACCGACATCGCATTTGCATTTCAAAACACACACAGCCTCAAACACAAAACTCACAAAGGCAGCTCGAAAATTCCCATACACAACAATCCCGGCGCTTACGAAATTCTACATAGGGCAAACTGGTAGAAACTTCAAAATTAGATGTAAAGAGCACACCAGAGAAAGTGAACCCCTCTATATTTTTTTAGCATTTACAGGCAGAGAAACACTATGTAAAACTCATAAACAAAGCACTAGAAGTCCTCCACATTACACAAAAGGGAACATTGTTGAACATTCTTGAGGAAATGGAGGTACATTCACATACTAACAGCAGCCCAACAAATTTACTGAACTAACAAACTGACCTAAAGCTCAAAAAGTTCATAGAAAACTTTATTCACATTATAAATCGGGAAAACGGGTAAAATAATAATATCAGTGACTCTAAACAACACATATCCATAGTAACAGCGATAACACGAGTAGTGTAAAACAGAGGCAGAGCACCAACATAAATCATAGACAACAACAATTATTATGAAAAATTCAAAACGTAAAATAAAACTAAAAATAACTTTAGGCAAAAACATAATTAGAAACAAACCTATATGAAAAAATGAAATAAACAACTGAATCTCACACATCACTTATTTATAATGGTAAGTATATATAAACATGTAACATCGCTGACCCACTCTCATCAGGCTGTCAGAAAAGACGCATATCTGGAAAACAAGTAGCACCTGATATACATCTCCACTCTACACCTGGGAGAAAGTAATAATTCCAAAAGAGACAGGACATGACAGCAACGATGTTACGTGTAAGACAAAACACCTAATGATATACTATAAATTTTCAGACCATAGTTACAAAACCATTATATTAACGCCATCGCTTATCTATGCATTTACAGAGCACCTGACGATGGCAATTTGCCGAAATGGGCTCATTGTGAAAGGTATAAAACATAGACCACTTACATAGCAGTGTAGCTGGATATTATTCATTAATAAGTTGTGTTGGTTGGTTAGTTTGTTCAGGGGAAGAGATCAAACTACGAGGTCATCGGTCTTGTCGGATTAGGGAAGGACGGGGAAGGAAGTCGGCCGTGCCCTTTCAAAGGAACCATCCCGGCATTTGCCTGGAGCGACTTAGGGAAATCACGGAAAACCTAAATCAGGATGGCCGGACGCGGGATTGAACCGTCGTCCTCCCTAATGCGAGTCCAGTGTGATAACCAATGCGCCACCTCGCTCGGTAATAAGTTGTGTAATGTGGTTAGTGTCTGGTATTGGTATAACCCTGCTGTCTGTCGACCGTTTCGCCGGCCGGTGTGGCCGAGTGATTCTAGGCGCTACAGTCTGGAACTGCGCGACCGCTACGGTCGCAGGTTCGAATCCTGCCTCCGGCATGAATGTGTGTCATGTCCTTAGGTTAGCTAGGTTTAAGTAGTTCTAAGTTCTAGGGGACTGATGACCTCAGAAGTTAAGTCCCATAGTGCTCAGAGCCATTTGAGCCGTTTTCTTGTCAACCGTTTCCATTTGCTTGGCTGTACACAAACACCATCTCAGCTTGTTGCCGACAAGAATACTGGACCATTCTGCTACTTACAGTACTCTGAGTCAATTACACTGCCTGCAACACACGAGAACAACAGCGCACGTGGTCACAGGAGCTTTCATTCCTCAGCACCATCTAATCGTGGCGACGATGCATTTACAGACACATGTTTTAGGACCTTTCTTCCTCCATTTCCCGTCAGGAATGCGTCCCTGCAGTTTGTCAGTTTATTAATCTCCACCCTGTATCATTAGCGACAAGTAAGTGACCAAACTCATATAGAGTCTTCCTGAAAATGTATTCCAGTCGCGCTTTCCAAAATCACCTATATCTGCAATCGGGTAAGGTACCGAGAACTGCAATGCACCTGGACGCTTCGATCTGCAGACACAGCTTTCAAGGATGAGGAAATCCCAACTCAAACATCGATAAATAAAGGTGTAAATGACTTTATTCAATAATGCAATGAGTTACTCTATGCCAGAACATGAAGGTAACTCACGGTTAAACGTCACTTGTGCTTCCAACATTACAAGTCGCACGATGATTTTTTTCGATACAGAAAGGGAAAGCCTAAATCAAAACGCGTATATATTACATCGAATGAATTCAGCTTTTCCGCATGCATAAGGAATCTTCAGAGTTTCTAAGGAAAAATAAACTCGTTGGTATTTTGAAAAAGTTCTCTTTCTTCCGACCCTTCGGATGCAACCATGCGTATCGCAACATTTTCGTGCAAATCGGTGCTAAAAATTGGCGATGTACTATTGAATGTATTGTAGTAGTATCTTCACGAGAAGTATTTTCTCGTTCCTGGTCAATGAAATATGAACAAGTCTAAAGGCACTTGATAAAGTTTTTAACTTGGCTAGAGAAATGAAGAACGCATAATTTTTGTTGTATTGATAAAAATTAGTAAACGCCAAATAACATTGGAAATTCAATAAATGTTCATCCAAATACACGTGACTTTTCACCATATTGCCTTCCAAATGTAATGTGTACGAAATAATATGACTAATATTAAAAAAATATAAATTAATGATAAATAAGCGGGACTTGATCCAGTAATCCACCGATTATGCAGCTTGAACAGTAACCACTATACCACCGCCTGCTCGTGCTTCTGGTTGCAACAGACCAGTACATCACCAACGTGTAAATCTTCTGTTGGTGTTTTTTCGAAATCGTACAAGCAGTTCGCTTTACTACTTTTACAATTCCATAACGGTCTACTAAAAGAACATAAAATTTGAAATAAATCCGCGGCCCGCAGGTCGTGCCCTCAGATTGCGAGAACGGCACGCTTCCAGTGTGTTCTAGAGAACTGACGGTGGATGCCACATCCGAGAACGAGCGCTTTTGTTTCACGTTGCGGATCGACTCGTGTTGGCAGCGCTCGAGACTAGGAGATCGGCATTGTTGGACTGATGCCTGAGTAAGCTACAGGCTGGGTCACTGACTCCGAATGCGTTCAGCAGTCGAGGAGGACATCTGCCTTAGAAGGGCTGAAATTCCCCTGGTGCATTTGTTGCTCGTCACGAAGTTGTGGAACAAATTGCAACACCTGATCGCCGAGAACGTTGAAGTAAAACATGGTCTATGAATCTTATAACCAGACAAAATTAAAATAAAACATTACTGTATTACTCCTTAAATATTTTGTTTGGTGGGACACTACAGGTATTTTATTTAGTTATATCAGTTTTCTGTGTTGAGCAAAAACTGTTTTCTTGTAACTATGATATCTGGATATCTTAAAACTCTATGGAATAAAAAATATTTCTCAAGTCTGAATATAAGTAAGTGCTTTCACATTTCATTTTTATACAGTGTATTATGAAAGGTGTTGATTTTTATTCCTAACAAGTCCACACCCAGCAAAGATCGAGTAACCTCGGTTTGTGGGATTTGTTTGAAATTACGAAATGAATAATCGCCATTTCACCTGTAGAAAACCTATTGGACTCCTGTAGTGGAATTTCGAAGAAATGCAAATGACGTTTTGCTGATAAAATTTGCTCACCAAGTGTCGGTGAAGCCAACCAAAAATTCCTGCTACGAAAGCTTTAATTATTACAGTGCTGAAGGCCACTTTTATTAACCAGGTTACCCTCCATTTAGAGGCTGTTGCACGCAGCGACTGTTATTTTCATTTGTAAATAATACATTTCAGCTATCAGTCGTCCTTTGGAACTTTTATTAGCAGATCTAGATTTCAGCTTGTAACAACAACAACGCTGTACTATTGTACATATAATAATTTCTCCATCTGGAGTGCTAGTTCTGCAAGGTTCGCAAGAGAGCTTCTGTAAAGTTTGGAAGGTAGGAGACGAGGTACTGGCAGAAGTAAAGCTGTGAGAACCGGGCGTGACTCGTGCTTCGGTAGCTCAGTTGGTAGAGCACTTGCCCGCGAAAGGCAAAGATCCCGAGTTCGAGTCTCGGTCGGGCACACAGTTTTAATCTGCCAGGAAGTTTCATTTTTCCATCTGATTTTTCGATAAATTGGTGTAATCGAGGTTCTGATTTCATTTCCTTTTGGTTTCATGTCATTGTGTTAAGAAAACTGTAAACAAATTTCGATGTGAATATTAATGTTTATGTCAAATTTCAAGCAATATTATAACAGAATTGAAATGTAAGAAACGTTGAAACTATTGTAAGATGTCAAAGTTGTAATTGTGTGTCTGGTCCATACGTAGGCGATGTATTAGGATATGTAGAATGCAAAACCTCGGGTGAATACCCTGTCTGCAGGCGAGCGGTAAAAGGTGGATGGCAGGCGAGCGCGGAAAAATGCACACGGGCGCTGCACGGCATGACGGGCTCAGCAGAAGTAGTCGGAGTTGGGCATTGGTCTGAGCAACACGTCCGGGATCGAGGAGGCTCTCCTGGAAGACGTAGTTTCATTGAGCCTCGGATATGCCATTCCGACGCCTATACAGCATGGTAAAATTCCATAGGCACTAAATGGGAAAGTATTGCGACGCTATGAAGAAGTAAAGTGCCGATACATCAAGAGCCATAGCTGTGCTTGTATGTGTGCTCTGCGCCTCGTCATCTCGCCGCCCGCCAACCGCGACATCGAACAGGTTGAAACTTTTAGTACTGTATTCGTGTGGACCAGTGTTACTTTTGTTCCATACTGTTCAATAACAACTTAAATTTTACCAGAACTATCCTATCATTTAATTATCCTCACAAGTAACCTAGACAGGGTCCTTTCCAAATGTTGTGCAATCCGAGTGTCCCGAAATAAAAAATTAAATTTTGTGTTAATAATAATACCTGCAGACCTAGCTATGTTAGAATGATGTTTAAAGAATTTTTTGGTAATGAACCAATAGACGAATAACAAGGTCTGACAAAGTTGGAAGATAATTTTGATATTGAATTAGTAATGAAGTTTAATTATTTCGAGACAGATATAATGGTATTTAAATGAGCAGGAAATAAGACAAAAAGAGTAGTAAATCATATATTGGAAATCTTGAGGGCATAATGATTTCAGTAATTAATTGTTTTAATACAGTGATCATAACAGTTTCAGGGTCCCCCCCCGCCCCACCCTTTTTTTTTCATTTGAATTCTGAAGTGTTCTAAACCGATTTGACCAGCAAAGTCAAAGCCAAAATAGAAACCAAAATTTATCAGTGTTTTACCTTTATCAAAATTGACATTGTGTGTGTGTTTCGAAAGTGCTATTTCTAGGGCAACCTATGCCCGATTTTAATCAGAACAATAGACAGTACGAAGTTTTGTAGTAAATATTATAGTGTAATGTTATGTGTTTATGGTTTATCCATATTAGTACAGAAAGTGAAATTATCAGTTCAGTAGATTTTCTGGTTCTAAAATTTACCATATTATGCAGTGTTATTACGTGTGGTTTCGCATGAACGTACATTAACTTGTACAGGGAAGAAACTCAGTTAATGCCTAATTAGGCTGGCGACCGTATTATTAACAAATTGGTAGCATCTTCTGTGTTGTTTCTTGTCCGTCCTGACGTGTAGTTGCATTTCGGACTTGCTCGACGTATCATTGTTATTACAGAGTGGGTGTAAGTCTGATTTGCCTCCATTCAGGTACACGCGGTCAATATCTATACAAAAATCCTTTCTCATAAGGCGAAGCCCGTCAACTTACCATAGTACAGGCTTTAACGAGTATTGTGTGCCACGCGCGCACGTTACGAGCTAGAAACTAGCCATTCTCAATGCACTATCCATTTTTGGTCAATGCATGTAATGCCTGTTGGTCTGGCTTTTTACGCAGTTCATTGAATATTCAAAGGGGTGGGGGGGGGGGGGGGGAGGCAGCAAACTTACTATTCACGTTGATGTGTAGAATGTATAAGACTGGCAATATACCCTCAGACTTTCGAGAAAAACACGAGCCATACAATTCCGAATAGCCGACAAGTGCGAGAATTATCGTAGAATATCTCATGCATCTAAGTTACCGACAAGAATAATAAACAAAAGAATGGAAAAGAAAATTGAGGATCCGTTAGCTGAAGATTAATTTAGCTTCGGGAGAAGTAAAGGCACCAGAGAGACAGTTCTGACGTTGCGGTTGATAATGGAAGCAAGAGTGAAGGAAAACCAAGATACATTCACAGGGTTTATTGACGTGGAAAAATCGTTTGACAATGTAAAATATTACAACATGTTCGAAATTCTGTGGAAAATAGGGGTATGCTATAGGGGGGAGGCGGTTAATATACAATACGTGCAACAACCAAGAGGGAACAATAAGACTGGAAGACTACGAACGAAGAGCTCGGTTTAAAAATGGTTTAAGACTGGGACGTGGTCTTTCACCCATGCTGTTTGATCCACACTTTGAAGAAGCTCCAATGAAAATGAAAGAAAGGTTCAAGAGTGGGATTAAAATTCAGGGTGCAAGGATATCGATGACAAGAATCGCTGATGTCATTGCAATTCTGAGTGAAAGTGAAGAATAATTACATGATCTGCAGAATGGAATGAACGGTCAAATGAGTACAGAATGTGGATAGAGAGTATATCGAAGAAAGACGAAAGCAATGAGAAGTAGCAGAAATGAGAACAGCGAGAACTTAACATCAGGAGTGATAATCACGAAGTAGATGAGGTTAAGGAATTTTGCTATCTAGGCAGTAAAACAACCAATGACGGACGGGGCAAGGAGGATATCAAAAGCAGACTATCAATGGCGAAAAGGGCATTCCTGGCCAAGAGACGTCTACTAGTATCAAACTTAGGCCTTGAGGAAGAAATTTCTGAGAATGTACTTCTGGAGTACACCATTGTATGGTAGCGAAACATGGACTATGGGAAAACCGGAACAGAAGACAATCGAGGAATTTTGCCACTCTGAGATGAAAAGTTTGGCACAGGAGTGCAATTCGTGGCGTGCAGAATCAAACCAGCCAAAAGACTGGTGACTCGAATAGGTAGGTGACACGGAGTGCAATTCGTGGCGTGCAGAATCAAACCAGCCAAAAGACTGGTGACTCGAATAGGTAGCTGACACGGAGTGCAATTCGTGGCGTGCAGAATCAAACCAGCCAAAAGACTGGTGACTCGAATAGGTAGCTGACACGGAGTGCAATTCGTGGCGTGCAGAATCAAACCAGCCAAAAGACTGGTGACTCGAATAGGTAGGTGACACGGAGTGCAATTCGTGGCGTGCAGAATCAAACCAGCCAAGAAACTGGTGACTCGAATAGATAGGTGACACATAGTTCTTCAAAGCGCGCTCTGTTTCTCGTGCTACTATTAGTGGCGTCTGGCGTATTTACTTTTCATTTGCTGCAACTTAAAGATCAGCTGGCCTGGCGCTGTTTGGCAAGAGGCACTGATAATACGCTGTAGATGATTTTGAACATGTTACTTGTGATTGCCGAATGCAGCTATTTACAAATGTACCGAATTTGTTACGTTTCAATGTTTACGATAGAAGTATATAACTGTTTGTCTATAAAACCAAGAATTATGTTCTGTATATGAAACTGTTGCTATAATTTGTTTACAGATGATGGTTTGATAAAGAACGTTACGTCAGAAATTAGTCTCCGCAAAAGCACATTTCTCACTGCAACTTCGACAGAATTATAAATAACAGTTTTAAAATACGGTTCATATCCATAGCCGATCTACTAAAAGTAGCGGACGGCTGGGAGAGCGGTGTGCTGGCACAGTACCCATTCCATACAGCATCCAGATGACGCTATCGACAGAGGATGACGCGGAGGTCGGTAAGTCGGTCTGTCTCCTCAATTGGCCTCACGCGGCTGAGTGGAACCCGTCAAAGTTCTCCGACCACGGAAATATCCCTGACAGTACTGTCACATCAACGCTGGTCCTCCGCATGTCAGTCGTCGCCACTCTGAACAGCCATCTGAGGAGGCAATATAGGACGGTTTCCCTTCGTCTGAGGAAAGAACGGTGGACCCCCGTATTTTGAATGTGTCAAATTGCAATTAAACTTTCTGTATTGAGGCAAGAAGTGATTTCAGTTTCTTAGGCACATGGATAATGGAATGTATTGCTGTAAGGCATCTGCATACACTGCAGCCTTTCATCAAACGTGCCGTCTCGTTTATCATTAACGAGACGATTCTTTGCTAGTCTACAGCATATATTCTTACGCCCCAACTTCGTTAAAATCGAAGATCAATGTCGATGCAATGCTCCTAGACAGGCAACAGCAGAGGATATGCAACTACCGCCTTTACATGCTGAGAGCTACTTATCAATTTGCTAACATTTACGTGTCTAAACATTTCATAACTTAATTGGATTTATGTTGTCACATTCTGTAAAGCTGAAACGAATCATTTCGATTGTAGAAACGACAGATGTTTGGAAGAATTGACAGTATACTTTTCCAATTTTTCTCGTATCAAGATAGAAACAGTTGTAAGGTGGCAGAATAAATGAAGGTCAGATTCACACTTTACATGAGAACTTTATACATCGCAACAGGAAGGTCAATATGACACCTACTGCGGCAGTAATGGGCAAATTTGCCTATCAGTGTGTAATGCAAAAAGGGATGACAGTCAATCAACGGTTCCTATAGTGAATGTTTGAGCAGAAGGTGAAACAAGTAGAGAGAGGCGTTCTAGTTTGGAATTCAAAGGGATGAGGGCAAATGCAAGGCCGCGCTACGGGGGATACCGCAGAAACCACTTAAAGGGGTGTCCCAGGCGGAAAGTCAACGACCGACCAGGTGACTCAGATGGGGGGAGCGAGTATAACGGCCCATCTGAGGGAGGACAGGAAAGAAAGCTTTTAGAAAACTGCGTTTCGTAATTCCAAATGGATACGAAACAAGGCAGAGTGACGCATTTTGGATCATGTGTCCAGTGAGTGGTACACACGTGAGAGAGTCAATGTACGCATTTAGGCGTCTGGAACGGGCACAAAACGCCCGACTGGCGGAAACGCGCTAGGAAGGAGAAAAGAGCCTGTTTTGACGCAATTTAATGGTGGAAACCTTGCGATTGGTAGAGAGAGTTTCCAAAAAACAAGAGAAATGCTCCTATTGGTCGAAAAAAGCTGTGACGTGAAGAACAAAATAAACCAGGTGGGGAGACTGTGCAGCTATGAGTAAGACAAGACGAAAATTTTCGAGGACTCTCCTCTGAACTGGCGTAAAGTGCAGAATGGAGCGGATAACGCTCTGTATGGTGCAGAGGAGTAATTTGTGTGAACACTGCGTTCACAGCTGCTGATATCCAGCTATAAGTTAGCTGTAGCATTGTTTAGCTCCAACTGTGGAGAAACGAACCAGCCAATTAGTTAATTGTCCTTGTGAGAACTGAGAGGGGATTATAATACGCACGCTGCTCCAACCATGAGCGTGTATATCGCCACATTCTAAGACAAGGGATGAGTACAGGTTCTCTCGCATAACGAGAAACATAGGGAAAGTTTCTGCTGGAAATTTCAGCAAAGGTGTGATTAGTTTCATAGGAATTTCAGCGGAAGAGAGCGACCTAGCAGACGACAGCTCATTGCAACTTAAGGTAAATATCGCGTGCAGAGGCGTAAACTTGTTGGTTCGCCAGCTTGCATCCACTGTAAATTCGAGCGACCTTGGGTAATCTTTTGCTCGATTTGTCACGTAACTAACCATCCACCATAGACATGATTGTCATCCTAAAAATGGTACCGAACTTTGAACCGAAATCGGACGATTTTCGTAGAACTGACCAACATCATAACGTAAGTGTAGGAATAATTTTGTAAAGAAACTTCTAGTTAAATTTTAATATTGTCGTGTTTCGTATAATTTAACCTTCTGAGAGTTAATATTCCATATTGTTGTGTTTAGGATTATTTCACTTTTTGATGTTGATGAGGTGCGTTATCCTGACAACTGTTTTTTGTTATCACATTGAAAACTGTGTAAAAGCGTGTATTTTGTGCTAATATTGCGTCATGAAACATGTCATTTCAAGTTACACAGTTGTTTTCAATCCTAGAATAAGTAAACCACAAAACATTGCAGCTTACACAGCAGTTTGAAAAATGTGGCTGGTAGTTCAAAGTATATGATATTGTGTCTTTGATCTGTGTTGCAACACAGTCGTAGGGCAGAGAAATCATACTAGGTCACTGAAATAAAGTTGTCAATAACTGTAAACTGGGTCGTGTTCTCTGGAGAAAGCATGTACCATTATTAACAAGCGGTGTGTTGAGCCAGGCACAAGGTTGAAGGAGTCGCTGGAATGAGCGGACGCACAGGAGCACACTGCTCGAGCCAAGGTTTGTGAGTTGTGTGAGACTCCTGTAGAAACATGTAACACCTTCGGCGAATGCTTTACGAAGTTTTATGAATGCTTCCTTAACGTAGGATTTCTATTTTAAAATTATTCATAAATAATGGATACATTTTCCATAATTTTTTTTATTATTGCTGGTCATAATGGGGACTCTCAGACAAAGTGTTGAGTATCTCGTTTATTCCTGTTTAAATTAGTGGAATGTGAACCTTACTTGCATTGGTTTGATGTTGATTCAGTATTCTGGATAGCTTGATAGCTTTTCGTGCCAAGTTAAGAGATTCTGGTAGGTGAATTTGTTTCAGTGGCCATGTACTGGAACGTGGAATTGCGGGTTTAGCTAATCAGTTCCAGTGGGCTCTTCTTCAAGGTAAAAATAAAAGAAAACAACGTGTGTCGGAAGCGTTCTCAGAGGCTTTCCACATCAAATAAATGATATGACGGTGCCTCTTCTTATTTCTGTGCGCTGTGGAAAAGATTTATTTCCTTTTGTACATAAATGTTGGGTCTAATTGATCAGTTTCAGGGTTTTTCTTTGTCTTAGTACCCATATGGAGTGTATCGTAAGGGATTCCTGTTAGTAAGCTTTGCTCTACAGCTATTTACATACGAATTTACAGACGACCTACCTTTTCGAACGTTCAAATAGTGAATCTACTGTGCGTGTAGTAGCTCCTCACTTCCTTTGTCCCTGTACTACTGTAGTGAGTAATTTCTCTGAGTTATGTAGTGTAACTGAGAGCCCTATAAAATATTTTTATTTCGTTTTATCCCACTCCTCTAGAGTGTCAACAATGGTCCCTCTCAACTGACTTCATTACAGTCTTTATCTCTTTGCATGGAAGTAATGGCCTATAACAATACTACACACTTACTTATTGCTAAAATCAATAAACTATTACGTTAGCAGACGTGGCTAAAGGATCTCGAGACGCCTCAATTCGCCTCTACTAGGAAGGAGAAGGAAGGCCTGGGCAAATGAAGACTGAACATCATTTGTTAAAGCACATTTGAATGACGGTATACTAAGATAACAAGATTCCATATAAATCAGCAAACTTAAAGGAATGACCCCAAAACCAAAGCGTGTAGTTACCAGTTTCTAAACTGAGAGCACTGCAAGGTAAAGATTTAGGTATCATGATATTTACCAAATATTCTTTACATCAGTGAACATTTGATAATAAAATTACGTAATCTTAACGTTATACGGATGCAATTGAGCACAGCAAAAATAAAGAATATGGTCATCAGTACAAGACGCAGACTGCCCAATATTAAAATAGGACAATCTACCAATAGGCAATTCAGAACGGCCAGGGAAGGAAAACACCTCTAGCTACTTGTAGTACGAGGACAGCTGCCTGGAGAGACGAAGCAGGAAACGTGGGGCAGAACAGTGAGTCAGCTTGGTGGATTGACAACCAAGGCTGGTGGTGGTTTGTTGATAACGTAGGGTATCAGGAGACAATCAGGTATGTAGCAAGAAGTGGTTGGTTTATTGATAATGCAGGGTATCAGGAGATAAGCAGGTGTGTAGTAAGCACTGTGCCTCAGTCTGCCGCTAAGCAAATGGTACGAGCAGAATCTTCAGGGACCACTAATGCAGTAAGGAATATGGACGTAAATCAGTCTCTTGTTCCTGGAAGACAGGTATTCATAACGTGTAATGGAGAAAATGAAAGTAATCATTTACATGTAAAGGATCCTCTCAGTAACCTACGAAAGCTTCTTCTCATGGCATTGGTGCAAAATATTCTCAGAAAACCCCCAATGTACAGGGGGCGTTAAATAAGTAAAGCAACAGATTTTTCTTCCGCAAATTTCAGTTGGAAAAGTGCGAAGTTTGTTATGAAACATAGTGGAATTCTCCCACTTATGAGTTAACGAGCATTTCGCTCTCATTTAAGTTTATGGCTGAAAGAGTCAGCCTTCAGGAACTGAAAAATGAACCCTATAGTCCAGGGCCGTGAACCACAAATAGCGCAGATTCGCCACGAGATGGGGAATTCACAGACGTCTATTGTGCTGAATGAGGGCTAAGAGCTGTAGTGTGCGAGTGAGACAACGAGAGCCTACGTCATAGGGAAACCTCATAGAAGCCGTTTGTGGCCAGAGAGATGGAGCAGTGTTAAATATGGCGGACCTAAGATCGGCCATAAAGGAAACATTTAGGAAAACTATTTAATTCTGTAGTAATTCAGGGAACGAAGCCACAGTAATTGTAATCTACCGTCCTTCATATATTTTCATGGTGACCCGAATAAAACTTCAATATTGATCATATCTATAATAGTTTAGGATTTACTTTTAAAGTGAAATTAACAAGTTTTGAAACAAAGACCTGAATACTGAAGGCTGAGCGCTTTGGTCTATCTTCACTATCGACATTTCATATAGAAGCGCATCGTTAAAATGACAAACATTGTAAATATCAACTCTCTAACTTTATTTGTTTAAAAGATATATTAAATTTAAATTATCAGTATTTTCAGTTAAGCATCAGATCATCATTTCCTCGACACAAAACACATTGAACGATGACAGCATGACACCTTATTGAATCATTAGGTAATAGAATATTTGTTGTAAAGTCTAGTGCATAATACACTCCTGGAAATTGAAATAATAACACCGTGAATTCATTGTCCCAGGAAGGGGAAACTTTATTGACACATTCCTGGGGTCAGATACATCACATGATCACCCTGACAGAACCACAGGCACATAGACACAGGCAACAGAGCATGCACAATGTCGGCACTAGTACAGTGTATATCCACCTTTCGCAGCAATGCAGGCTGCTATTCTCCCATGGAGACGATCGTAGAGGTGCTGGATGTAGTCCTGTGGAACGGCTTGCCATGCCATTTCCACCTGGCGCCTCAGTTGGACCAGCGTTCGTGCTGGACGTGCAGACCGCGTGAGACGACGCTTCATCCAGTCCCAAACATACTCAATGGGGGACAGATCCGGAGATCTTGCTGGCCAGGGTAGTTGACTTACACCTTCTAGAGCACGTTGGGTGGCACGGGATACATGCGGACGTGCATTGTCCTGTTGGAACAGCAAGTTCCCTTGCCGGTCTAGGAATGGTAGAACGATGGGTTCGATGACGGTTTGGATGTACCGTGCACTATCCAGTGTCCCCTCGACGATCACCAGTGGTGTACGGCCAGTGTAGGAGATCGCTCCCCACACCATGATGCCGGGTGTTGGCCCTGTGTGCCTCGGTCGTATGCAGTCCTGATTGTGGCGCTCACCTGCACGGCGCCAAACACGCATACGACCATCATTGGCACCAAGGCAGAAGCGACTCTCATCGCTGAAGACAACACGTCTCCATTCGTCCCTCCATTCACGCCTGTCGCGACACCACTGGAGGCGGGCTGCACGATGTTGGGGCGTGAGCGGAAGACGGCCTAACGGTGTGCGGGACCGTAGCCCAGCTTCATGGAGACGGTTGCGAATGGTCCTCGCCGATACCCCAGGAGCAACAGTGTCCCTAATTTGCTGGGAAGTGGCGGTGCGGTCCCCTACGGCACTGCGTAGGATCCTACGGTCTTGGCGTGTATCCGTGCGTCGCTGCGGTCCGGTCCCAGGTCGACGGGCACGTGCACCTTCCGCCGACCACTGGCGACAACATCGATGTACTGTGGAGACCTCACGCCCCACGTGTTGAGCAATTCGGCGGTACGTCCACCCGGCCTCCCGCATGCCCACTATACGCCCTCGCTCAAAGTCCGTCAACTGCACATACGGTTCACGCCCACGCTGTCGCGGCATGCTACCAGTGTTAAAGACTGCGATGGAGCTCCGTATGCCACGGCAAACTGGCTGACACTGACGGCGGCGGTGCACAAATGCTGCGCAGCTAGCGCCATTCGACGGCCAACACCGCGGTTCCTGGTGTGTCCGCTGTGCCGTGCCTGTGATCATTGCTTGTACAGCCCTCTCGCAGTGTCCGGAGCAAGTATGGTGGGTCTGACACACCGGTGTCAATGTGTTCTTTTTTCCATTTCCAGGAGTGTAGTTACTCCTGTTCTTTATTTCGCCGGCCGACGTGGCCGTGCGGTTAAAGGCGCTGCAGTCTGGAACCGCAAGACCGCTACGGTCGCAGGTTCGAATCCTGCCTCGGGCATGGATGTTTGTGATGTCCTTAGGTTAGTTACGTTTAACGAGTTCTAAGTTCTAGGGGACTAATGACCTCAGCAGTTGAGTCCCATAGTGCTCAGAGACATTTTTTTGTTCTTTATTTCAAGAAGCACGTTGGTATAAGTCTACTGGCTGCGACATTCCAAGTTAAGAAGGAAATTGTATTGGTTTTATGTAACAGACTTTAACGTTTATTATGTAATGGATATTATTGTTACTTTATTTAGAACGTGAAAGCGGTCAAGCTTTGATTATTTAAATATGTTAAAATGTAAATTAATGTAGAATAAGCTGTAGCCAGTCAGATGGACGGCTTCGGGAAAGAGGACTGCCGTAGTCAGTTGAGCGACGATGTTCGGCACGCGGGGGACGCGGCCGGAGACGGGCAGAGAGACAGTTCTGGTCTAGGCACCAAAGGGTACAGGGCTGGTGCAGACGCGAAGGCGGACAGTTCGGATGGAGACACCAAAGTGGACAGTTCGGATGAGACGCAAAAGCGGACAGTCGGTCTTTAACTTGCTATGAAGTGAAACGAGTAGAAAATTTCTCGTTGTGTGGTATCCCGGACTTAGTCTCTGAGCGGTGAGCAGCCGCGCGCCTGGTGCGAACTCTAACTTTTCGTGTAAATAACGAGGTGGAGTATTGGACTTGTGTTTCGCGATAAGATTGTGAATGATCGGTCGGTGTCAAATGGATATGCGGTCAAGTGTAACAGTAACATTAAATACGACCACTTTCGCTATTAGTTTGCTTTCTGAATAAACATTATTCGAATTGTGTGGCGTACATCGTTTATCGGTCGTTAATTTAGTTCCCGATATTACATGGTATATTAACTTCGTATTTCGCAAACTTACCATCAGCCAGACAATTTAATCAAAGGGTCACAAGCGTTTAATTCAGGGACGTGTAATGCAAGACCTGCGGTTCAACCCCTAGACGAGTTTAAGCCAAGACTTTCGGTGAAGGGGAACCGCATGCGAGCCCGAACATCTCTGACATGTTACCTCGCACGCTTCCATACCTGTAGTTTCATGGCATGAGGTTCCGATAGGCAGCGGTGCTATATATTGCTCTGAGCACTATGGGACTTAACATCTGTGATCATCAGTCCCCTAGAACTTAGAACTACTTAATCCTAACTAACCTAAGGACATCACATACATCCATGCCCGAGGCAGGATTCGAACCTGAGACCGTAGGAGCGGTGCTATATCTAGCCTTCAACATGAGCTCTGTAATGGAAGTACATTCCAAGCAGAGAGCTGTCACAGAGTTTCCTTTGGCGGAAAACCAGAGCACTGCAGTTATTCACAGTCGCTTGCTGGCTGCGGAATCCTAGCAGTGATCAAAAGCAAGGTGAGGCGTATATCATTATCACAAGAAGGCTGTGCAGACCTGTGCGGCGCCCGCATCTCGTGGTCGTGCGGTAGCGTTCTTGCTTCCCACGCCCGGGTTCCCGGGCTCGATTCCCGGCGGGGTCAGGGATTTTCTCTGCCTCGTGATGGCTGGGTGTTGTGTGCTGTCCTTAGGTTAGTTAGGTTTAAGTAGTTCTAAGTTCTAGGGGACTGATGACCATAGATGTTAAGTCCCATAGTGCTCAGAGCCATTTGAACCATTTGAACCTGTGCGGTATCCCGCACGATGGCCGGCTGCACACAGGTGTGACTCCTGCAATGTTGGAACTTGCAGGCACACTCATTCCAGGTGATAGACAGACAATATAGAGTAACAAAGGACCATGTATGTGGAATTGTTCCCGCGTTACGAGGCTGATAGTGAAAATTTACTGTCGAACATCGTCACAGGGGATGAAACATGGATTCGTCACATCAAACCTGAAAGAAAACCCGTAATTCATGGAGTGGCGCCACACCACCTCTCCTCCGAAGAAAAAATTTAAAGCCGCACCCGCAGCTGGTAAAGTCGAGTCGATGGTCTTCTGGGACCCTGAAAGGGTTACTCTGTTTGATTTCCTCGCTCACGGTGCAACGATCAACTGTGAATTGTACTCTGCTACCCTCAGGAAACTGAAGAAACTACATCAGTGTATTCATCGCCACCAAAATCCAAACGAACTTCTCCATGGCAACGCGAGGCTCCACACAAGTCTGCACACAAAACATCATAAGAGCTTCTGTTTCTACATCTACATCTACATCTACATGGATACTATGCAAATCACATTTAAGTTCCTGGCAGAGGGTTCATCGAACCACCTTCACAATTCTCTATTATTCCAATCTCGTACAGCGCGCGGAAAGAATGAACACATACATCTTTACGTACGAGCTCTTATTTCCCTTATTTTATCGTGGTGATCGTTCCTCCCTATGTGGGTCGGTGTCAAAAAAATATTTTTCCATTCGGAGGAGAAAGTTGGTGATTGGAGTTTCGTGAGAACATTCCGTCGCAACGAAAAACGCCTTTCTTTTAATGATGTCTAGCCCAAATCTTGTATAATTTCTGTAACACTCTCTCTCATATTTCGCGATAATACAAAACGTACTGCCTTTCTTTGAACGTTTTCGATGTACTCCGTCAGTCCTATCTGGTGCCGGCCGGTGTGGCCTTGCGGTTCTAGGCGCTTCAGTTTGGAACCGCGTGACCGCTACGGCCGCAGGTTCGAATCCTGCCTCGGGCATGGATGTGTGTGATGTCCTTAGGTTAGTTAGGTTTAAGTAGTTCTAAGTTATAGGGAACTGATGACCACAGATGTTAAGTCCCATAGTGCTCAGAGCCATTTGATCCTATATGGTAAGGATCCCACACCGCGCAGTAGTATTCTAAAAGAGCACGAACAAGCGTGGTGTAGGCAGTCTCCTTAGTAGGTCTGTCACATTTTCTAAGTGTCCTGTTAATAAAACGCAGTCTTTGGTTAGCCTTTCCCACAACATTTTCTATGTGTTCCTTCCAATTTAAGTTGTTCGTTATTGTAATACCTAGATATTTAGTTGAATTTACGGCTTTTAGATTAGACTGATTTATAGTGTAACCGAAGTTTAACGAGTTCCTTTTAGCACTCATGACATCACACTTTTCGTTATTTAGTGTCAACTGCCACTTTTCCCACCATTCAGATATCTTTTCTAAAAGACGGCTGCTCAGATTGTCTCCAAAATCGTTTATACAGATAAGGAACAGCAAAGGGCCTATAACACTACCCTGGGGAACGCCACAAATCACTTCTGTTTTACTCTATGGCTTTCCGTCAGTTACTACGAACTGTGACCTCTCTGAGAGGAAATCACAAATTCAGTCACATAACTCAGACGATATTCCACAAGCATGCAATTTCACTACTAGCCGCTTCTGTGGTACAGTGTCAAAAGCCTTCCGGAAAACCCGAAATACGGAATCGATCTGAAATTCGTTATCAATAGCACTCAACACTTAATGCGAATAAAGAGCTAGTTGTGTTTCACAGGAACTATGTTTTCTAAACCCATGTTGACTGTGTGTCAATAGACAGTTTTTTCGAGGTAATTCATAATGTTCGAACACAATATATGTTCCAAAATCCTGCTGCATATCGACTTTAACGATCTGCGCCTGTAATTCAGTGGATTACTCCTACTACCTTTCTTGAATATTGCTGTGACCTGTACAACTTTCCAGTCTTTGGGTACGGATCTTTCGTCGAGCGAACGTTTGTAGCCAGCCGCTGTGGCCGAACGGTTCTAGGCGCTTCAGTCCGGAACTGCGCGACCGCTACGGTCGCAGGTTCGAATCCTGCCTCTGGCATAGATGTGTGTGATGTCCTTGGGTTAGTTAGGTTTAAGTAGTTGTAAGTCTAGGGGACTGATGACCTCAGATGTTAAGTCCCATAGTGCTTAGAGCCATTTCAACCATTTTTCAACCAATGACAATTGTCCCATATCAAAACAACACACATTTCGTTATTAAGGATACAATTTGAATTGTAGACAGACTTCCTTGTTTGTACAAGAGTGGACCAAATAGTAACGCCTCCTGCGTCATAAAAAATTTAATAACGAACATACAAAAGCGGAATTCGTACAGATCACAGGCCGAACTGTCCTCAACTCAAAACTACCGTTCAACATAGTAACCCGCATTTGTGCGCAATCCTTGAACCCAGGCGTCAGAACCAATTTGGAAAAATGCAGGATTTTCTTCCTCGACAGACTTCGCTGTTGATTGTGAGGTCTAACGTGTCCGTCTTCCCGAATCATTCATCAGCACGTTTTCTACTGACTCCTGTAACACATGTTGTGGGCTGCTGTGCGATTTATCTGTAACGTCCATTTTTCCGTCACCAGACGTCGTCACCCAACGCTTCATATTGCTGGTGTCCGTTACAGCGTTCCCGAATATTTTCTTCATGAATGTCGTTAACGCAGCTATACACTCATGGGTAAAGAAACCAAACTTGAATGTTTTCCAAACTTTTTTTGGTGCCTGGGTTCAACGATGGTGCAAATGTGTACCAACACACGGATTTAGTAAACGGTAGTGTGGCATAGAGGAGACACTTCATCCTGTGATGGGTACTAATTCCACTGTTATATGTTCATTGCTAAATCTTTTTATATCAGTTTCGGCATCATTTTTTGATCCACCCTCGTATAACTATAAGAAAGTCTTGGAAAGCAGAGAAAACTGCTTCTCTTCTGCCACCTTGTAATTCAGCTGTTTGTGATTCCTAGACACACTTTGGGGTGGGAACAGATTGGCAGATGAGCTAGGCAAGACGTCATTGTAATGCACGCCCCGTGCAGCTTGAGGAATGCCTGTTCCCACGTACTCGCTTTCGTCGTCTGTGGAAGCGAGGCGGAATCGATTAATACTGAAGAGAGAAACACATCGATCTACAATCGTATATCACGGCTGTCCGTTTCGAATGCCATTGGAAGTAACTGGTTCTCGTATTTTTCAATAAACGTAGTGCAACTGTATCAAATGGGAATCGGTTGCCACAGTTTCAAACGCATTAGAATAGTGTCTCTCGACCGGGTTTTTCCAATTTTCCGGAACGTACATTGGCAGCTTGTAAAGCTTAGGGTGCAACGTTTCGTTGTCGACGTGATCGTTAGAAATGGAGCACAGAGCAAAGATGTAAAACAAAATCAACTGTGTTTCGTTCGAAGGAGCCATCCCAGCAGTCGCCTTACTCGATTTCATAAGTCCGCGTACAGAAACAGAAGTCTGTGTTCCCGGACAAGGTTTGAACCTAGCGCTTCCCGAGCGCGATTCAAGCGCTTTACCTAAAGCCTCGCTCACTCAAAGAGCTTTTTGTGAGGTCCATGTCATATCGTCTCAGGAGGCATCCTTGCCCAGAAAGATAATTTATTCCATTCTCCTGCTTCTGCTGGGAGTTACAGTGAATGTAATTCACTATGCCTGTGTTTATAATTACGACTGTGACCAGTTAGCTACAGAGTTCTTCAAAAGTACAACTATTATTTCAGAAGAGAGAGACAGAAAAATGGCACATGCTAGTGAACAGCGCACCTCTCCAACTTCCGATTCGTAATACGCTCCATGGCATAGTTGCAGAGTGCAGCAGTAGGGGGTAGTCTTTTCAGAACAGGTGTTGTCTACGTAAGTCAATGAATAGAGTTAGTAAATAACTTAAAATGCTTCAACCAACTGCATGGCACGAGCTGAAATGCCGTTTGCTGTACAAACTTTAGCACTTACAAACGAGTGCAGTCTCTTGTTGCTCAAAAATGGTTCAAATGGCTGTAAGCACTATGGGACTTATCGTCTGAGGTCATCATTCACCTAGACTTAGAAATACTTAAACCTAACTAACCTAGGGACATCACACACATCCATGCCCGAGGTAGGATTCGAACCTGCGACCGGAGCAGCAGCGCGGTTCCGGACTGAAGTGCCTAGAACCGCTCGTGCACAGCGGCCGGCTCTCTTGTTGCAAATATCAATAAAATGTGTTTTGAGCTCTGTGCCGACATTGTATGAAAAGATGGACGGCAAAACTTGTTGTTAATGGCCGGCCGGGGTGGCAGAGCGGTTCTAGGGGGTACAGTCTGGAACTGCGCGACCGCTACGGTCGCAGGTTCGAATCCTGCCTCGGGCATGGATGTTTCTGATGTCCTTAGGTTAGTTAGGTTTAAGTAGTTCTAAGTTCTAGGGGACTGATGACCTCAGAAGTTAAGTACCATAGTGCTCAGAGCCATTTTTTTTTTTTTTTTTTGTGAATGTATTAACCGATTACTACTTTCAATTCAGCCCAAACTTCCACAGAAGCAGAAAAAAGTTCCCCTTCTACAGTTCCTGAACGGTGATCGCTGCACGCTATGATTATTAATCACCTGTCTGATAGGACAACAGTTCAACAAAGATTTGGCAAAACAGTAAGAAACAACAAATTACTTTTACTGAGATTGTGTTTCAAACTGGTACTTATTGGTACATTTTATGTATGCCCTAAACATTATATTAACATAAATTTGCTGTCACTTGACATTCTCTGATACTGTAATTATCACTGTTAGTTATGTTCGCAGACACTCTCTTACTAGTCGTAGTTCTCTGAGAATAGCGGTTGCAACGTCAGAAGGTAGTCTTCAGAGTACCGTCTGAGCTAACTGCAATTCCTCAACGGCGCTGTCCAATTTACTGGTGCAGAACTGTGTGAGTGTCTGCGGTGTGTCGTGTTTTGAGTTTTGAGACTGTCGACAAAAGAATTTCCATGTCCACCAGTTCCCTAACGCTCACTATTGGCTGTCCACACATCGACGAAGGTACACGACACGCTGGAGGAAGTTTCGCAGAAGCAGGAAGATGTCCGCCTTTGTGAGTGCCAACTGTAGGCTGCTGCCGCACCGGGCTGACTTGCTTCGGTAGAGTAGTTGTGCCCCTGTGGTGGCTGCCTCTCACACTATTTCTTATGTACGCCTCGTTTGGTACGCAGCATCCTACCACCGTAGGAAGGCGGGAGGGGAAGCTGATGAAGCCAGCTGGTTTTCTCACACAGTTGTCTACATATAGGTCTTTCGACACTGTAGAAGAAACGAGCCTAGGAGCTCTGCCTGTGCACGTGTGAGCGTGGTACTGCGTGATTGGATTATCGTGGCATGTTGCGATGCCATGTCAACGTTTAAACGTAGCATTTCCGAGTTGCTCTTTGACTGTGCGTGGTACCCCGTCTTTCTGACTGTGCCTAGTACCCCGTCTTTCTGACTGTGCCTGGTACCCCTTCTTTCTCCCATACTTGCACTCTGAGGCGGTGGTTAGTGTTTTAACGTCCCGTCGACAACGAGGTCATTAGAGACGGAGCTCATGCTCGGGTTAGGGAAGGATTGGGAAGGAAATCGGCCGTGCCCTTTCAAAGGAACCATCCCTGCAAGCGATTTAGGGTAATCACGGAAAACCTAAATCAGGATGGCTGGAGACGGGATTGAACCGTCGTCCTTCCGAATGCGAGTCCAGTGTGCTAACCACTGCGCCACCTCGCTCGGTCTTGCACTCTGAAATAAGTACCGGATCATCTTTAAAAAAATCTTTGTTTCAAGCATTGTCAAGACTCGGCATGTGTTTGAATCAGTGGCTATAAAATTTATATTAAGGTTCAATGCTGTCATCCGTGGAGTTTCTCCGCTGGAGATTGTGCATCATGTGGAGTGACTCTGTATTTAGGATCGAAGATCATTATAGCATTGTAATGCTGAACCATCTTCATCTGCCCATCTTGGAAGTCGTACGAATCTTTCAGTGAGTCGGCTGGACTAAGGATCAAACGGTGCAATGTAGAATTGTGAAATGCCGTTTCTTACACAAAATAGTTGAAATTCCTGAGAAGAAAATAGTGCGCTGTTGTCAGTGACAATAGATTTTAGCAGTCCTTCAACAAGAAGACCTTACACACAGCCTGAATAACTTTTGTGTGGGTCTTTGTTTGTATCACAAACGGAAAGCTGGATGAAATATCGACGAGAATGAGCCAGTAGATCCCGAGAAATGGTCCTGTAAAACCAATATGCGGATGTGCCAACGGTTCTGATGCCTGTGGTGGTCACGGAAAATATTGTCTAAGCAAAGCTAATTGGTATTTTTGACATAAGAGGCATTTGGCCAACATAATTTAAATGTCTTCTTCAATATTCTTCTAGTAGCAATGCTCCCTGGCAATTTGTTTAGTACTAAATATTCCAATGGTTTTGATGTGACATCTGCCGTACCTTAGATTTAAGCACTGCAGGGATAAACGTTTAACAGGGGTACTAAAGAGACGACCTACACTACGCTTGTCCGTCCTCTTCTGGGGTACTGCCGCACTGTGTGGGATTTGGCCGTGTACAATTACAAGAGCCTGCTTCTCGATCTGACTGATTTCGTTCTGCCACTGTCGAAGTCTTTGAGGCGAACGCAACTGGCCGTTCAAGACTATGATATTGATGCGTCAGAACTGCTCTTATGTCATAGTATTAAGTGTTTGCAGCAGTTGTGACAGTTTTGTTTTGATCATATGTAGTGAGACATTTTTGACGCAAGCAACCATTATTTCAATTTGTTAAATGCACGCTGGCATTCAGTGTTACAGTTCCATTCGGCGCCTTCACGTACTAGTGGTTAACTGATGGAAGCTGCATGTAGGAGAAACTGCCGATGATAGTTTATTTGGTCTCTTACAGAACTTAACTGTTTGACCTCCTTGGGAAAGTTTTTAATCACATCAATGTATTGCGCCGTCGGCTGTGTGCAGACAGTATGTGTTCAAAATATTGCACTTCACATTTAAAGAGGATGCATTCGTCTTTGTTGCATTTCAGATTTGTCGCCTGTAGGATTTTGGAAACAAATTCCAAATTCTGTTCGAGTTGCTATGGAGTTGTATCTCAGACAACTGCCATCAAGGTAGTTCACAGTGTTCGGAGCTTTCTAAATTAATTATTCTAAATATCATTGGAACAAACTAGGTGCACTAGTTATTCCGGAGGCTAATATTTTGTAGCAATAGAGAGCAAAGGGAGTATTAATCACCGTAAACCTCTGTGTGTCTTCGTCCAGAGAGTTTGCAAATACGTTTCCTTAAGATGTCACCTAGCAAAGTACACATCACAGGCTATATTTGATATAATTTCTTTTGGCTTTGGAATAGGATATGAATCAATAATAGACTGAAAATTAATCGTCGCTTTGAAATCTCTGCAGACGCGAAGCGAGCCTTCCGGTTTCTGTATAACTACGATCAGTGTAGCCCACAGGCTTTCTGTTCAAGGTGGTCAAGTTTCTGTTTTATTCTACCTTTTAACGCAAAAAGAATGTTGCGTGCTATGCAAAATTCGGCGCTGCAGTCGGCTTCAACGTAATGTGTGCCTTGTAACCTTTGATACTGCTTGCTGCTTCAGAAAAAAAAAATATATTTTTGAGGCAGCTGATTTAACTTTTTCATTCGGAATGTCAGTTTGAATTTAACTTGCCCCTCGCGAATGTTGAGGCCCATAACATTAAAGAGGTCCAGTACTAGTAAACTGTTGCTACACTGGAATCTACAACTACGAAAGTAGCCTGTATCATAAACTGTTTATACACAACACCCGCTGAAAATTGTCCTTAGACTTGAATACCTTGACTACTGTAACCGAGCAGCAAACTTCCATATCCCTGACATCGGTACGCCTGGGGTTAGCAACTGAAATGGACAACCCTGTGCCAGTTTGAAAATTTACCAGCACTAACTCGAAGAATTGCAGTTAACGACTTGTTACTGTCAACAAAGATGGCATTCAAGTGACTTCCCATCCATGAAAGTTTCCGAATTTGTACATGTTCGTTAGGAACTGTACTAGAATTTTTAGTTTTAATCACTGCCGTATATTGAGAGTGTCTGCTATAGTTTGTGCTTAGTTTTGCACACCTCAGTTCTATTTCCGGTCTTTTTACAGTAATTGCAACGCATGTTGCGCTATAAACAATCGTATCTTTCGTGGTTTACGCCGCAGCGAGAACAAGATAGCACATCTGAGCTTCTACACTTGTTTCCTGAGTGATTCAATCGAGTAGATAGACAGGGCCGGCCAGAAATTCTGCACGCGTGCGGTGTTCCTGCACATGTGCAACTTCCGGGTCACAGAGTGCACGCCGCAGCAGTCAGCATTCATGTAGTGCATGTTTCTACGCACAGATGTCGCTTTATCCACTTGCTGGGATACTCTGTACCGGCGCATTCTAGTGCTCTTGCCACAGCTTATTTCGCGTATTAAACATTTAAAATACTGTCACAGTATACTCATTGAGACGTCTACTTTTATGTTAACAGTTTAACCCCGTAAGACAAGTAATACACTTAACAACCGTGGGTTTTTATTAAGGCAGCTTGACTGACGGCACGTAAATACGCGTAATGTTTTTGATCTAGTATTTAAGAAAGAGAGCACTTACCGACTTCCAACGAACCTTATTCATGATTTCAAATAACATTAAACCAATGCAGGGTTTCTTATAACTAATTCTAGGTGCCCTCAGTTACACCCACATAATTTCTGTCTCACTGACCTCTGAACAAAATGATAACTGCAGACCTCTCGATGATCACCTGTTATTTCCATACCATTATTGCTATATCTTTCATCAGTTACGTCTGAAATCTGCATAATAACCGACAATTAGATGAATTTTATGTTTTATCGACTGCAGTTGAGCGTAGCCCTTCACACATTTAAAAAAAAAAAAAAGAAAAAAAAACCTAAATGTAAGTATACATTGGAACAATCGGTTTAATGACCAACTTTCCTGATAATAATGTAACATGGAGCAGACTGGGGCAATAATGCACAGATAGTAAACAATAATTTTTAATTATGAAAGGAATAAATCCAAACATGTTTATCACTGGTCATGAGAAATGATAATCGAGTTGATGTGTCTCATCCATTTTCTTAAGGACATTTAATTTTGCTTGCCGTTCTTCACTGTTGAGTACACTACACTCGTCTTTGTGATATGTATAGTAGTGTCTTTCAATTGAAGACTTACGCTGGCCGCCTATTATTCGGCGGCACAGCAAACACTGTGAGTTTTCACCAACGGCTACAAAAAAGAATTGCAGTTCCCAGACATTTTTAAACGACTGAGAACATAGATCTCCCATCCTTTGCTTTTTCACAGTACCTGCCATTTCTCAGTACTTCTCTGTTATGGTTACGGTTGGTTGGTTTGTGGGATTAAAGGGACCAGACTGCTACGGTCATCGGTCCCTAAGGTTACGGTTACCAGGGGTAAACGAGACTATGTTGCGCTCTTGCTTGTACCACATAAACGGGGAAGTGGACACGCCGCCGTTCATTTAGGACACATGTCTAATAACAGATGTCGCTGTCACACACGTTCGCACATGTGCAGCACTTCCGCACGTCTGCACACTGTGCAGCGTTTGGCCAGCCCTGAGATAGCATGTCATGTGATGTCCTGATCTGGTCAAGCTGTATGGTCCGATTTTATATATGCCAGAGAATGGAAATTAATCTTGGCTGCTTTTCAGATTAACATAAAAAGCACCTCTTCTAAAAGGCAATTTTCATCAGCAGCAAAAAGCGCGTCATACCATACACAGACTTTGGTTTGCTGCTATGAAAAGGCATCTGTGCTCTTCACTAAAATCAGCAGAGTAATTAAAAAATTGCCCACCTGGAGACGATGGTGTGGGCCACCGAAAAGTGTAGTGGCAAAATAAATAAGTGGTTGACGCAGAAAACTGTTTCATTTGTGTTTAACAACAGTCATTTCCGTCATAATGCCGTATTTTATAGACGAAATATTCAAATACATAGGTTCACCTTTTACTTTAACGACAGACAGCAAAAGGTCATTATTCATAGTCTTGAGAATGGCTGTGATGTCGGGTCTGACTGGGGTACGGTCAAATGGGGGTGACCCAGGGATCAGCGCTGGGACCACTCCTGCTCCTTAGTTATATAAATGATACGCCCTCTAGTATTACATGTAATTCTAAAATATTTCTGTTTGCTGATGACACTAGCTTGGTAGTAAAGGATGCTATATGCAACACTGGCTCTGTTTCAAATAGTGCAGTTCAAGACATAAGATCACGACTTGTAGAAAATAAACTAATGCTGAATCACAGTAAGAATCAGCTTTTTACAGTTTCTAACACACAATTGAACAAAACCCGACGTTTTAATTTACTTTATTTTCATTCGGTTATGTCGTATGGTATTATATTTTGGGGATAACTCTTCCCATTTTCAAAGGATATTTTTTGCTCAGAAACGAGCAATTCGGGCAATAACGAGCGTAAGTTGGCGAACCACTTGTCGACTCCTGTTCACTAATCTGCGTATTCTGACATTGTCCTCTCAGTATATATATTCTTTACTGTTGTTTATTGTTAACAATATCAGATTTTTCCCAAGAATTAGCAGCGTTCACTCAGTTAATACTAGGCAGAAATCCAATCTGCATTTGGATCGCACTTCCTTGACTCTTGTGCAGAAAGGTGTGCGGTATATTGCTGCATCCCTTTTCTATAAGATACCACAAGAATTCTAAAATCTTAACAGTTATCCACGCGCTTTCAAATCGAAACTGAAGAGTTTCCTCTTGGGTCAATCCATCTATTCTGTCGAGGAGTTCCTTGAAAAACTAACCTGATTCCTATGTTATACTGTTGATTGCGTTTAGTTAAACTTATGGTTTGTCTTTTTTTTGGGATCATAAATATTTTATTTTATCTGTTGTTAATTTTATGTTGTAATTTCATGTACTGACACGTTCCATGACCTTGGAGATTTACTACTCTATTTGGTCCTACAGAACTAGACGTGTAAAATAAAATAAAGTAAATAAATACTTGAAATCATTACGCAGGTTATGTAATGCATCTTATTTAATACGTTGCCTAGGCATTTAATATACTAACAGTTACGTGTAAGACAAAGTAAGAAAGAAGAATAATTAAAATATTGTCACAGTTATAAGGTCCAAGGACATTATTGTAAGAGTTTCTGTCCGTTTCGGTAGGATTTCAGTTGTGTTAGAGTGCCACTTTCGCTTAAATGGAGACTGCATGCAGTGATTGTGAATGAATGCCAGGAACTCAGGTGTTTGTGTGTAAAAATAAAGTTATTTACAATTGAAAATGTTATTAACGTTCGGCTTACTGGAACAAATAAAACATAAAAGAGGCACAGCTTCGAACAATATAAAAACTGAGCACTTATATTCAGTTACTGTATATTACGCATTTGTAATAACTGTTAAAAATGTTTTCTTGCATGTTTATTACATATTGGTAATTGTTAAAAAACTACCAAACGCGTCCGAGGTCGGCCAATTTTCAGACACACAGAATTATGATAATTTTCATGTTTTAATTTAACTTTCATGAGACACGTTAACTTCTACGTTGCATATGTTATTTCATTCTAAAATTTTATAGTTTGCCAGTGTTCGATTCCTATTTTATAAAACACGTAGGCATTTTATACATTTTCTAAGTTACATTAAAATTAAATACTTTGTCAAAATGTTCTAGAAATTCCGTATATTGCCAGTAACATATATAATAAGAAATCAATATTCCTCAACGCTGAACTTTGACACTATTCTGCAGTAGAATAGTCCCATAAGACTTTATGGCGCAGAATGTTTAACAGTAAACAAAAAGACGATGATGGAAGCGCTGGAAACCACACAAAGAAAAATACAAAGAAAAATTTTGGAACCAGTTAAAGAGCAAACACAATACAGATGCTGTCTCAATAGTGAACTCTATACTCATATGGAAGTGAAACATGGACGATAAATAGTTTGGACAGGAAGAGAATAGAAGCTTTCGAAATGTGGTGCTACAGAAGAATGCGGAAGATTAGATGGGTAGATCACGTAACTAATGAGGAGGTATTGAATAGAATTGGGGAGAAGAGGAGTTTGTGGCACAACTTGACGAGAAGAAGGGATCGGTTGGTAGGACATGTTCTGAGGCATCAAGGGATCACCAATTTAGTATTGGAGGGCAGCGTGGAGGGTAGAAATCGTAGAGGGAGACCAAGATATGAATATACTCAGCAGATTCAGAAGGATGTAGGCTGCAGTAGGTACTGGAAGATGAAGGAGCTTGCACAGGGTAGAGTAACATGGAGAGATGCATCAAACCAGTCTCAGGACTGAAGACCACAACAACTACATACTCATATTGAAAAAATTCCAGATATGATTAGGAAAAGAAAGATATTTCCAGAATGCAGGGTTCGCAGGAGAGCTTCTGTAAAGTTTGGAAGGTAGTTGGCGAGGTACTGGCAGAAGTAAAGCTGTGAGGACGGGGCGTGAGTCGTGCTTGGGTAGCTCAGTTGGTAGAGCACTTGCCCGCGAAAGGCAAAGGTCACGAGTTCGAGTCTCCGTCCGGCACACAGTTTCAATCTGCCAGGAAGTTTCAAAAGAAAGATAACTTTCTATAGCCGCATCCAAAGGATGAATCCTAACAGACTGACAAAAAAACTGTTCATTTACCTCGGAATATTGAAAATTAATTACATATGGCGCAAATATGTTAGAAGGTACATAGATGAATTCCGAATTTTGAATGTTGAGCTCCATAAGGTTCCCTTTCTGTGCAGCGACCGTGGAACATAAAATTATAAAGAATGCAGCAACCAGTCGCGGAAACATAATGTATTCGTCTTATTGGAAATTGATTTTGACTGATATCAGCCATCATCGGTGTATTTGCAACAAGACAAATAATTTATGTTTCCGCGACTGGTTGCTACATTCTTTATAATTTGAATTCCGAATTGCTCGACGATATATTGGGAACGCATACCACTCAGAAAAAAATTGCGAGAGTCCTAATATTTCCATGAAAAGCGCTATAAGAAGACTGGAGCCACTAGTACAAAAGAATGAAGAGAGAAACATCGTGAAATGATGAGAGGTATGTGGAAGAAAAGAAACGAGAAACAGTTCGAATAAATGCAATCCATATAGTGGCCCATACGCAAAAGAAGAAGAAGAAAGCAAGTCTTCAGTCCAGTCGCATAGCTATTCTGATATTACCTAAATACGTATTTCATTTACCAAGCAAAGGCGCGGTACTGTAGGTGAGCTTTTCCCTTAAGTCAGGAAAAGCAGCATCAACCCGGGTTCCCCTATATACAACTGCCTCAATTTCATGAACGGTATTGTCTGTTCTGGTTCTTCAGCACAACATGAACAGAAGTGGTCCAGTTACGCTAGCCGGACGATGTGTGGCGCTGGCGGAGATCCGGGTTTCTCCGTTGTCGTGAGGTCGGCACGTTGACTCACACGGTGGACAGCACTGCGGGCGGGATGTGTTACGCAACTGCGTGTGGCGCGTGAGTGATGAGCCAGGAATACTGAACGCGGCCCGGGGTCGCTAGCTGCGCGTGTTCTGTGTACTGTCTGCTGTGTACTGTGCGCGTTGTACGGGAAGCAGCAACGGGGACGCGCCGGGGACAACGTACCGCCTCTCCAAATGCAGTAAATCCAGCTTTCACCAGCGTCGTTCGTCCGTAAACGCTCGTACGTCTTCAGATGGCGTTTCAAGGGGTATAGCAAAAAATATTAAGAGGTGGCAGTACATGTACATCTATACTCTGCAGACTACTGTAAAGTGCAAGGCATAGGCTGCTTAGCATTGTACCATCTGTTAGGGTTTCTTCCAGTTCCAGTCGTTAATGAAGCCAGGGTGGAATGATTGCTTCGTGGTCTCTGTGAGCGTTATAATGTCTCATCTTATCTTCGTCATCCTTGTGGGTGCGATACGTAGGGGAATGACTCACGTTTTAAGATTCCTCAGTTAGAACTGCTTCGCCAAATTTTGTAATAAGAAACCTATTGAAATAGCGACGGTGTGGCCGAGTGGTTCTAGGTGCTTCAGTCTGGAACCGCGCGACCGCTACGGTCGCAGGTTCGAATCCTGCCGCGGGCATGGGTGTGTGTCATGTCCTTGGGTTAGTTAAGTTTAAGCAGTTCTAAGTTCTAGGGGACTGATGACCTCAGACGTTGAGTCCCATAGTGCTCAGAGCTATTTGAAACATTTGAAATAGCTGGCGTCTATCAAGAAGTGCCTGTTAGCTGAGAGTTTTCGGCATATCTGATATGTGTCAAACTAAACTGCCACCATTCGTACAGCCCTTCTTTCTAAATGTTCCAAAGTCCGTGACAGCCAGCGTGGATACCGAAAACATCGATCATTTGTAACCCAGCTCCCACTCTCCTCGCATGACATACTGACACCTTTGGATCAAGGCAGTCACAGGTAAATCCAGTATTTATCGATTCACGCAAAGTATTTGACTCATCTACATCTACATCTACGTGATTACTCTGCTATTCACAATAAAGTGCCTGGCAGAGGGTTCAATGAACCACGTTCAAGCTGTCTCTCTACCGTTTCACTGCCTAACGGCACGCGGGAAAAATGGGCATTTAAATTTTTCTGTGCGAGCCCCGATTTGTCTTATTTTATCGTGATGATCATTTCTCCCTGTGTAGGTTGGTGCCAAGAGAATGTTTTCGCAATCGGAGGAGAAAACTGGTGATTGAAATTTCATGAGAAGATCCCGTCGCAACGAAAAACGTATCGACGCTTACTATCGAAAGTACTATATAATACAGGATATCAAGTGAAATTTGTGTCTGTATTGAGGATTCTTTGTTAGGAAGGACGTAGCAAGTTATCTTGAATGGAAAGTCAAGAACATATGTAGAAGTAACCTCGAATGTGTCCCAGGGAAGCTTGTAGACACCCTTTCTGTTCGTGTTGGATATTAATGATCTCGCAGACAATGTTAATAGTAATCTCAGAATTTTCACAGATAATGCAGTTGTCTATAATGAAGTACGGTCTGAAAGAAGCTTCGTAGATAGTCAGTTTGCTCTTGATAAGATTTAAAAGTGGTGCAAACATCGGCAACTTGCTTGATATGTTCAGAAACGTGAAACAGGGCTCTTCACAAAACGAAAAAAACATAGAATCTTATGACTATAATATCAATGATTCACTGATGAAATCAGTCAACTCAAATACCTGGCGATAACACTTTGTGGAGATATGAAATAGAACGATCATATAGGCTCAGTCGTGGGCAAAACTGATGTAGACGTCGGTTTATTGGTAGAGTGCTAGGGAAATACATTCAGTCCACAAAGAAGACGTGTTAGAAGTCACTCGTATGACCCATCCCAGAATACTGCTTAGATGTGTGGGACTTTTAAAGTATAAGACTGATCGGGGATATTGAATGTATACGAGACGGGCAGCATGAATGATCACAGGTTTGTTTGATCCGTGGGAAATTGTCACAGAGATGCAGAATGAACTTAACTGGCAGATCTTGATGACAGATGTAAATTATCCTGAGAAAGCCTACGTACAAAGTTTCAAGGACCGGTTTCAAATGATAATCCTAGGAATATAACACAACCTCCTACGTATCGCTCCCATAGAGACTGTGAGGACAAGATTAGATTAACTGCAGCACGGAACTGAACAATCTTTCTTTCCCACAGAGACTGTGTGGACAAGATTAGATTAACTGCAGCGCGCAACTGAACAATCATTCTTCCCGTGCTCCATGCGTGAATGAAACGGGATAAAAATCTAATAATTGGTACAATGGGACGTATCCTCTGCCATGCACTACACAGCGGTTTGCAAACTATAGATGTAGAAGTATGGGTCCTACACATTTGAGCAATATTCTAGGACGAGTCTCAGAGAGTTTCGTGAAGTTTCTCCTCTGTAGTCTGGTTGCATTTTTCCTATATGTCGCCAATGAACCGACGTTTACCATTTCATATACCTACGACAGAGGCTACGGGTTGATTTAATTTTTAACCCATACTAATTGTTACATTCACGTATTTGAATGTTGCGGAATAAAAATCAGTTGCACAGTTACTTTTACCCTTTATACCGGTTTCAGCAGACTAATCTCACATCTTCAGGTTTAGCAGGTGTCAGTATTTTTATTTTTTATATGTGCCCCTTGCTACTAGCACAACAACATAATTATGTACATAATTGAGATTCATTTACTGTAAACTATCAGTCCATCAACCTGTGTTTATAATTATTATCAGACATAACATATACATTTTTGGACATGTCATGGCGTTATGCTCCAGTCAAGAAACCAATATTAGGCTAAGCTTCTGAAGACGACAGATTAATCTCTCGAAAGAGGTAAAGCGAGATAAAAATAGCTGCGCAACTGACGACTGAATTTTATTTTGAAATATATATTACAGTTAGTAAGAAAATAACAGCTTTGAATAAAATACGATAAACAGTTTAGGCAAGAATTTAGACAAGAAGAGAATACGAGCTGACTAGAAGAAGGGATAGATTAGCAGAACACATTAAGAGACATCATGGAATCACCGCTTTAGTACTGGTGGGAAGTATGTGGAGTAAAAATTGTAGAGGGAGACAAATAGGTGAATACAGTAAGAGATTCAGAAGGATTTAAGTTGCAGTAGCTACTCGGAGATGAAGAGACTTGCACAGGATAGAGTAGCATGGAGATCACATCAGGTCAGTCTTGGGGCTAAAGACCGCAACAACAACAACAACATGAATAAAATCGTACTTGAATGCGTTAACTCATTACAAGTATGAATCACTATCATTTCGATTAGTGAGCATTTCTGAACACTTAAAGTCAGTTGTCATCCTTTAAACCACTTTGAAATTTGATCTAGATCTGAGTGAAGGTTTGTGCAGCTTTTTTATGTTAAGGTACCTTACGGAGAACTGCACCGTCTACCGAATATCTGAGGTTACTATTAACCCCTTATTGCCGAATGTCGCGAATGAGCATCATACCAATGCTCTGCTAATAATTGAAAAGTTAGCTGTTTTTGAGCGCCAATAAAGGTAGGCGCTGATTGTACATGAAGCTACCAACGCTTCTGACAAGCGCTGCGTTCTCCTGAGGTACCTATAAAGTGCCACGATTTTTTATTTTTATCTTCGTCTGGAAATTTACTCAGGTATTAGGGGGGCTAATTAATATTCTCTTCCAACACACTAATATACAACGTGAACAGAAATGATCCAAACACACTTCTCTGAGGCAGGACACACCTGTCAATGAGTCTCCATGCAAAAAAAAAAAACATTCTGTTTACCTCACCAAGAGATCTTCAATCGAGGCACAAATTTTGCGTGATATCACATAGGATTCAAAGTGGGCTGATAGGCGTTGCCGGAGCTTGCGGCCGTTCAACGGTGACGTTATCAGTGCAAAAGGCGTTGCTGTAGTACCGATCCTAATGTTTCTTAGAAATCTAGAAATACTGTATCTTCGCCACTGCCTTCTTCTATATCTCCAGGACGTCATGTGAGAAAACTGCAAATTTGTTTCCGCACGACAGACATATGCTTAATGCGCTCTGGTTTGCATCGCGGAAGACATCACTCTGTTCGAGAGACTCGGTTATGTTCGAGCTAAGAATATCCTGTAAAACTCTACGACAGACAGATGTCGAAGATACTGGACGGTAGTTTTGAGGATCTCTTCTGCTAATCTTCTTGTAGATGAGTGTGACCTGTGATGTCTTCAAACGACAGGTACAAAGCTTTTTTTTCTATTCCATCTAATTTAGTGGAAAAATTTCATATAACTTGTAATGTGTCGTCTCCTAACTTGGACAAACGAACATACGTATTAGTGTATCATCTTCGTATGCGACCTTCAAATGACTTTAAACAACAGTTTCAAAACTGTGATGTTTCCTGATGACAGAACGATACTCTTCAAGGTCCTGGGTCAACCTTATCAGTCACCTACTGAGGTGTGAAGGCAATAGTGAGCATAAAAGTCGCAAACATTTAAAGTAGTGAGTTTTAAACAAGCATATACGACAGGATGGTACCAGAGTGGGATAGTAACGGTCGTAATTATTTTTCTTTTGTGAAATCAGTCTTCTGACAGGTTTGCCACGAGTACTTCTACTGTGCCAAACTCTTCATCTCAGAGTAGCACTTGCAACAACGCCCTCAACTATTTGCCGGATGTATTCCAACATATGTCTTCCACTACGGCTTTTACCCTCCAGAACTCCCTTTAGTACCATGGAAGTTATTGCGTGATGTCTTAACAGGTCCTACAACCCTGTCCGTTCTTCTTGTCAGTGTTTTCCTCCCCGATTCTGCGGAGAACTTCATTCCTTACCTTATCAGTCCATCTAATTTTCAACATTTTTCTGTAGCTCCACATCTCAGATGCTTCGATTCTCTTCTGTTCCGGTTCTCCCACAGTCCATGTTTCACTACCATACAATTCAGTGCTCCAAACGTATATTCTCACAATTGTCTTACTCAAATTAAGGCTTGTGTTTGATATTAGTAGAATTCTCTTGAGCAGGAATGCCCTTTTTGCCAGTTCTATGCTTCTTTCTATGCCCCCCTTGCTCCATACACCATGAGTTATTTTGCTGCCCAGGCCACAGGATTCCTTAAGTTCTACTTCCTGATCACAAATCCTGATGTTAAGCTTCTCGCTGTTCTCATTTCTGCTACATCTCACTACTTTCGTCTTTCTTCGACTTATCCTCAATCCATATCTTGTATTCATCATACTGTTCGTTCTATTCAGCAGATCCTGTAATTCTTCTTCACTTTCACTCAGGATAGCAATGCTATCAGTGAATCTTCTCATTGATATCCTTTCACCTTGAATTTTAATTCCACTCTTGAGCCTTTCTTTTGTTTACGTCATTGCTTCTTCGATGTATAGATTGAACAGCAGAGGTGAAAGTTTACATCCTTGTCTTACATCACTTTTAATACGAGCACTTAGTACTCGGCCTTCCATTGCTCCTTCTTAGCTCTTGTATATATTGTATTTTACCCGTCTTTCCTTACAGCTTACTTCTGTTTTTGTCAGACTTTCGAAACATCTTACACTACTTGATACTGTAAAACGCTTTTTCCAGGTCTATAAATCTTAAGAACGTGTCTTGATTTTTCTCTAGTCTTGCTTCCATTATCAATCGCTCGTCAGAGTTGCGTCTCTGGTGCCTTTACCTCGTTTACCAAATGAAAAACAATGCGTGTTTTTGTGGAGTCGAGCTGAATAACAATATTAGATGGAGTCAAAACACAGATCAACTAATGAAGAACCTCAGTTCATTGTGTCGTGCTCTTTTAATTATTCCTCACAGTTCGTAGAGGTACGTTCCGTCTATGCAACTAATTGAAGGCAGTTTTGGTTATTGCCATAGGCGTTTTGCCTCTTTTATTTGTGAACCGTCTTCAGTGGCCTGGTTTACAAGCTTCTTTTTATACATACAATAAACGTATTGTGTGTTAGTTGCAATATGTTGTTATCTTTCATTTTGCTGTTATTTCTCTTGTTTTTTTAAAGTTGGAATCAACTTTTGTAGCACAAATTGCTTGACGTGAAATTATCGTTCGGTGTCGCTTACGATTTCCAGCGCTGTTAGGTCATGCGTGTGGTCCTGCAGATACTCTTCACGTTCCAGTTGACCGATTTCCGGCCTGCTTTCACTCACATTTGATTCAACAGATCGCATACATCACTTGCACTTTGCATTTTGTGTGCAACATGTGTGTGTTTTCGGTGTGCAGTGTTGCCAACTGTCGCTGTGTGTTCATCTGTCGTCTTTTTTTTGCGTTACGTGTGTGGTTTGATATTTTTCATTTATTGCTGTCATTGTTGTTGTTGTGTATGTGTAAGTGTGTGTGTGTGTGTGTGTTGTGTGTGTGTGTGTGTGTGTGTGTGTGTGTACGTGTGTGTGCGCGTGTATTTGCTGTGTGTCATTTTTTCTTGAGAGTGTGACCTTTTATTTTTTATTTTTTTAATGGATATTTGTGTATATATATATATATATATTTGTGTATATATATATATATATATATATATATATATATATCACATGATCACACTGACAGAACCACAGGCACATAGACACAGGCAACAGAGCATGCGCAATGTCGGCACTAGTACAGTGTATATCCACCTTTCGCAGCAATGCAGGCTGCTATTCTCCCATGGAGACGATCGTAGAGATGCTGGATGTAGTCCTGTGGAACGGCTTGCCATGCCATTTCCACCTGGCGCCTCAGTTGGACCAGCGTTCGTGCTGGACGTGCAGACCGCGTGAGACGACGCTTCATGCAGTCCCAAACATGCTCAATGGGGGACAGATCCGGAGATCTTGCTGGCCAGGGTAGTTGACTTACACCTTCTAGAGCACGTTGGGTGGCACGGGATACATGCGGACGTGCATTGTCCTGTTGGAACAGCAAGTTCCCTTGCCGGTCTAGGAATGGTAGAACGATGGGTTCGATGACGGTTTGGATGTACCGTGCACTATTCGGTGTCCCCTCGACGATCACCAGTGGTGTACGGCCAGTGTAGGAGATCGCTCCCCACACCATGATGCCGGGTGTTGGCCCTGTGTGCCTCGGTCGTATGCAGTCCTGATTGTGGCGCTCACCTGCACGGCGCCAAACACGCATGTGACCATCATTGGCACCAAGGCAGAAGCGACTCTCATCGCTGAAGACGACACGTCTCCATTCGTCCCTCCATTCACGCCTGTCGCGACACCACTGGAGGCGGGCTGCACGATGTTGGGGCGTGAGCGGAAGACGGCCTAACGGTGTGCGGGACCGTAGCCCAGCTTCATGGAGACGGTTGCGAATGGTCCTCGCCGATACCCCAGAAGCAACAGTGTCCCTAATTTGCTGGTAAGTGGCGGTGCGGTCCCCTACGGCACTGCGTAGAATCCTACGGTCTTAGCGTGCATCCGTGCGTCGCTGCGGTTCGGTGCCAGGTCGACGGGCACGTGCACCTTCCGCCGACCACTGGCGACAACATCGATGTACTGTGGAGACCTCACGCCCCACGTGTTGAGCAATTCGGTGGTACATCCACCCGGCCTCCCGCATGCCCACTATACGCCCTCGCCCAAAGTCCGTCAACTGCACATACGGTTCACGTCCACGCTGTCGCGGCATGCTACCAGTGTTAAAGACTGCGATGGAGCTCCGTATGCCACGGAAAACTGGCTGACACTGACGGCGGCGGTGCACAAATGCTGCGCAGCTAGCGCCATTCGACGGCCAACACCGCGGTTCCTGGTGTGTCCGCTGTGCCGTGCGTGTGATCATTGCTTGTACAGCCCTCTCGCAGTGTCCGGAGCAAGTATGGTGGGTCTGACACACCGGTGTCAATGTGTTCTTTTTTCCATTTCCAGGAGTGTATATATATATATATATATGTGTGTGTGTGTGTGTGTGTGTGTGTGTGTGTGTGTGTGTGTGTGTGTGTGTGTGTGTGAGTGTGTGTATGTATGTAACTTGCTGTGTGTAAATGTGTCATTCTTTGTTGAGAGTGAGATTTTTTGCGGTTTCTCACGGTGCTGATCGAAAGTCAAGGATTTTTGCGTAATTGCGTGTTTGCACTCCCTGTTGCCTTGCGGAATTATTTCTGGAGTAATCCATCTAAAGGAAACAAAGCATTTATTCAGCAGAAGCGAACAGTAAGAATACTGTGTAAAGCAGGTAACTGCATATCGTGCAAGAGTCTCTAATAGGACTTCCAGTCCTCACACTCGCCTCCCAAGACATTTACTCCTTAATATGTTTTGCTACTGATAGCGAAAATCAGTTCAGCTAAACTGTAATTGCGTAGTTGCAATACAAGACATAAAAATAATTGTCATGGAAACCCGCCTCTTTTTCATGGGCTCATGGTCGAATTCCATGGCGCAAGGTGTTGAAAAAGTTCCCACTTAATATAAATCAAGAAATCTGGAATATATTCTAGTTCAAAAGAAAATTAAAAGCATACTTCACCAGGTACTCCTTCTGCAAATTAACTGATCTTGTACTAGGAGATTATAACCAAACTTTCTCCACTTGATCCATTGCACATGGTAAACTGTTTACCATACTGGTACCCAACTTTACAGGAATTATGTTCAGACTGAGTGCTGCAGGATTTGTGTTGTTAGTGGTGTTAGTGTCATGACTTACCGTCAGGTGCCTCCACTGGTACGGCGAGACAGGGTTAAAACACAAGCATTGTGTGTTTCAGTTGTGAATAGTCAACACGGTTGAAGAACATGATTCGTAAATTCGAATTAACTGGCGATTTGGGAATTGCTACTTAGAGACACTGACGGCCAACTGCGTCACAATTTGTTGCAGAAATTACTGTCGCAGTGACTGAGAATGCTGTAAACATTGTGAGATTTTCAGTCAGTGCATGAGATGTGTCACGACAGCTGAACATTCCATGAGCCATCGTTAGAAAACTGCTGTTAACAATTGTGAAATGCCATCACTACCGTGATTCTAGGCTGTCGTGGATGTCGATGTTCGTCACACTGAGTAACGTTTGTAAACTGGAATGTAAACATAGTACCCAATTCACTAACGTTACCCTCTCATATGGAAATTAAAATTTGTTGTTTTCAATAGGTTCTTCATCGTTTCTTTTCCGTATATCCCTACAAATATTTCCACAAAACTTCATCCTCTAACGATCACTCGTTTTTCATGGCGGCCCTCTCAAGTAGGGAAAGTTTGATTATAACCACACGTACACTGGAAGACTGAAAATTCCTATTACCTAGAGAGAGGCCACAATGGTCACTGTAAAGCTGATGAGGGATAAATAGCATCGAATTGTTCAAATGGCTCTGAGCACTACGGGACATAACTTCTGAGGTTATCAGTCCCCTAGAACTACTTAAACCTAACTAATCTAAGGACATGACACACATCCATTCCCGAGGCAGGATTCGAACCTACGACCGAAGCGGTCGCGCGGTTCCAGACTGTAGCGCCTAGAACCGATCGGCCACCCCGGCCGGCGAGGGATAGCGTACTGCAAATATGACTGTTACAAATGTAGCTAGATATTTCCTTAGAAAAGACATCATTGTGTTTATGTACATATTAAGCTATCAATAGGAGGTAAGCAATAGCTATTTGTAATACGAGAGGTGGTACAGATTGAACCCACTTTCAGTCAGCACTCAGAACACGCACAAATCGTAATGAGCAGTACAGCGATATTTTACTGCGAATACGGAGTAAAGGGCAGGTTCCCTCATTTGTTAATGTGTGTCTTGATGCTTACCCTTACGACTTACCTTAACGATTTACCTTAGAATATAGGGTAATGAAAGGTAAATCTACGTTAATACCTTCAGTTGAAACTTCCGGGCTGAGAGGCCGTGGTCGATGTATAAAATTTCCACCTAACGTTTCGTCTCCATCTGCGGGAGACATCTTCTGAGGTCGTCTGGCTACTGCCACTGAGGCTCCAAGTACTCTCACAATTATAGAGCGCATAGAGGGCACCACCATTCATCACGTGATGCCGACGGTATCACTATCTTTGGAAGGCGTCATCATTTTCGATTAAGAGTAATCGATTGTCATTCTGCTGGCGCAACGTTGACATCCATATTTTGTCTAACTTTAAAACTTCCTCTTTTCTATTAAAATTGTTATGGTGTTTGTGAGTCTCTATTGCTTCCTTATACATGCGCGCATGATAATGTGATGTTCGTGCAAGAGCGCTTATCTCATTAAATTTAATTTCGTGGTTCCCATCTCGAAAAACATGCTCAGCTACGGCCGATTTTTCGATGTGTCCTAAGCGACAGTTTCTTTTATTTTCCGCATCCAGTGACGCCTATGGGCTGAGGATGACACGGAGGCCGGTCGGAACTGTTGGGATTTCATGGCCTGTTCGGGAGGAGTTTAGTTTAGTTTTAGACAATACACCTCACAGTTGATCGTTGCAGGGTGGGGGAGGACATCAAACAGAGTCAGAGTCGCAGAAGGGCGTCGCCATGTCTTTAGGGGCGGAGGGTGTAGCTCTGGAGGAGAGGTGGTGTGGCGCCACTCGATGGATTGCTCTTTTGTTGCCACTTTGAAGAGACGAACCCACTTTCCATCGCCTGCGACGATGTTAGACAAAAAATTGTCACAATCAGCATCGTAATGCGCAAGCAATTCTGCACAGATGGTCCTTTGTTGGTTTTCACGGTCTTCCGTTTGGTAGCGAGGAACTCAGCGGGCACACGTCCTTGAGTACACCATCTGGTGGTCGAGTGCGTCATAACTACCAGCAGAGACATCCAGTTGGGCAGTGAGGTGTTTGATCGTGATCTGTCGATCACCTATAATGAGCGTGTCGGTACGCTCCAACATTGCAGGAGTCACAGCTATTTGCGACCATCCGGCTCGGAAGGGTTCGCGAGATCTTGTTGCGATGATGACAGACACCTCGTCCAACGACTCACCGTGCTTTTGTTCACTACCAGGTCTCCGCCACAATTCTGCAACCTCCTACTAATGTCTGGCGTGAGGTCGGTCGCTTGACGGCGCGTTCGGCACGGGCCCGCCCGTTGTCGGAACGCCGTAAGGCACGGAGGCTCGCACTGGGGCGCATCGCTTTCAGTCGGGTGTGCCGCGGCAATCCTCACAGGGGAAGTGATGCGTCTCCCATAGCCTCTCCTTCCCAAGTGGCTCTTTCCGCCTTCCCGTGGTGCCAGATGTTAAGCTTGGCATTCTGCCTTGCGACAAAATGGAGAGCTGCGACCCAACCCGATGCGAAAGCGAAGGGTGCATGGCACAGGGGGAGCTGTGTCGAGGGACCGAATACCAGTCCCTTTCTGTTCGGAGGGCGCAGACCAGCGGGTGCTCTGCATGCCGGCGACTTCGTTTGTCGGCGAGGGATCGCGGCGCGAGTCGGCAAGGGTGCTTCGCCGCGCCCCTGGGTAACCGGGGCGTGTTCTGCCAAACCCAGGAGGTGGTGACATCGCCTGGGCTAGGTTAGATGGGCCCAGACAGCCGAACGACTGGGGGACCGACCCACCACCTGAGTAGGAGTGGGTCCTTGGCCTTCTGGTGGAAGCTCGGGAAAGTAGGCGGCGAAGGGCGAGGGGTGCATCCGCCTCTCCAGAGTGCGGGATGCAGTTGCCGAGGAGCGTCGTGTGAAATCGTCGACGACGGGGCCATCGATGGGGACCAGTGCGCTGGCGACGGCGCGCTGAACCCGGCGGCTCTGGAGTGCCCTTGACCTAGGGGCGAGGTCGGTGGGCGAGCTGCAGAAGTCCCCCCCCCCCCCCATGCCAGAGGAGCCGGTCCGGGGCAAGAGACGGGCTCCCACCCTCTTTTTATCACTCGTTCAATATGGAGACATCAGAGACGAGTGATTCGAGTGCGCTATCGCGAGCTTGCTTGATGCCTGTACCTGCTCCTCAGGACGAGATGGGACAGGCAAACGAAGAAAACGTCTTGCAAAGACACTCAAGGATCATTGCAAAAACAGACATAATGTCTTATGGGATAACAGCAATCAGTAATTTTATAATGTTACTTAAAATCCGTTTTGATTGCAAATTATTTTATTATTCATATGACCGGTTTCGGTTCATTCAGAACCATCTTCAGATCTGATATTTCAGTTACAGGAGTAACCCGTCCAAATCCAGCAACTTTCACATGCTACGTCACATCACGTGACATCCCCTGGGCTAGGTTAGATGGGCCCAGACAGCCGAACGACTGGGGGACCGACCCACCACCTGAGTAGGAGTGACGTGACGTAGCATGTGAAAGTTGCTGGATTTGGACGGGTTACTCCTGTAACTGAACTATCAGATCTGAAGATGGTTCTGAATGAACCGAAACCGGTCATATGAATAATAAAATAATTTGCAATCAAGACGGATTTTAAGTAACATTACTCAAGGATCACATCGCTCCTTGAGCAAAATATCAAAAACGGAAAAATTAGTCAGGCGGCACTGCTAACAATCAAAAATGAGTTGGCGGCGTGGGCTATCGCTAACGCCAAACTCGAGGGCCACATAGAAGAGTTGGAGAAAGAGAATGAAAGATTGAGAAAACAACCTACTAAGACCTGGGCGGGAGTGGTCGCACAAGCGCCACCAAAACCACAAACAACAAAGGACACCATTGCTAAAGTCACTAAAAGAGCAGACACAACGGTCTTTCTAAGGACCTTGCCCGGTAAAGACACTAGTGTGAGGAAAATCCAAGAGCTGCTCACCACTACCATAAATCCAGTAAAGGACAAGATCAGAATTAACAAGGTTAAACCTAGCAGAAATTCTGTGATTGTAGAAGTTGCCTCCGAAGAAGACAAAGTAAAATTATTAAACAACCCTAAATTAAACTCGGTGGTCAAATGCGAGCCACCGAGGAAAAGAAACCCGCTGGTCATCTTATATGATGTACCAACAATCATGACTAATGAGGAGATACATAAAACCATAAGTGCACAAAACTTTGAGGAAATGTCAGAGGACGATTTTAAAGAAAACTTTAAGCTGAGATTTAAAACGGGGCCTCGGACCGTGATGTGGTTAACCACGTCGCTGAGGTCTCCGCTCAAATGTGGAGGAAAATAACTACAATGGGCAAACTGTACATTGGCTTCCATGCCGTAAATACACGAGATTACCTTGTGGTACCGCGTTGCCACAACTGTGGAGATCTCGACCACGTTCTGAGGCACTGTACCAGGGGGTCGGCCTGCTCAAAAAAATGGCTCTGAGCACTATGGGACTCAACTGCTGAGGTCATTAGTCCCCTAGAACTTAGAACTAGTTAAACCTAACTAACCTAAGGACATCACAAACATCCATGCCCGAGGCAGGATTCGAACCTGCGACCGTAGCGGTCTTGCGGTTCCAGACTGCAGCGCCTTTAACCGCACGGCCACTTCGGCCGGCTCGGCCTGCTCAAAATGTGGTGAGGACGAACATGTACGAAAGGACTGCAGGGCTGCAGCAGTCTGCATCCCTTGTAAGAGAAGGGCAAGAAACCTTGTGGCGCCACTGGGCGAAACTGCCCCACCTACAGACTCCTAGAACAGAGGCTAATTTCGAGGATAGACTATGGCTGAACAAGCCAAAGTGAACAGGATGCCCAAAAGAAAATCCTCGAGCAAAAGGAGGAGGGATGCCATGAGGGCAAGTGCCTTTAAGTTGTTTCTGAGGTCGCTCACTGACTCCACAATCAATACCAAGGATGCGAGTACTCAAACGTACTCTACCACAACTGACAGAGGAACTCAAACTGTGCCTTTCACAGTTAAGTCTCCCTCCTCCCAAAGCCGGGAGACAAGGCCGACTAAAGATCAACGGCAATGGCATCCTGAAACAGAGACTGTGGCAATCTCAACGAAGGAGAACAGAAGCATAAGCGAACCAGTCCAGGAAAACAAGATAACTAGCTCTAGTGAACCAGCCACAATAAATCCTGTCGTGAGGTTGCCACCCATCGACCCAGTCAGAGTCTATCCAAACCTTGAATATACTATGCAACTTGCAAGATTAGAGCAGCCGACTACCCTGACCACTGCCTTAAGACACGTGGTCCGGGTGGGACATGAATATGGTAGGAGAGTCACCTTCTCGGTAATGGAGGCTGTAGACAGGATCCAACTCAAGTCAGTGAATCTCCCCACCGACTTCGGAGCCCTGCGGGACTTACTCAAGAAAGTTTTCGAAAGACGTGGCGAAAAATTCGACCTGAACGACATCTATGAACAAGCAGTTTTGGCAAATAGACGCATCACATTTGACTGGAACAAGACTTGGCCTAACGACAGAATTCATACTTACTTTCCATAAAAACTAAATGACGAAAATCACCATTGGCCAACTTAACGCCCATAACAGCAGACTTGTGATGCAGGAGCTACGTAAGGAAGTGGAAGAGAGGAGACTGGATCTGGTCTGTCTGCAAGAGCTGTACTCCCTAAATGGAAAATTAGTTTTCACAGCTGCAACCTGACAAGTCATAAGCAAAGGAGAAGACCCAAGGTCGGCAATAATTATAACCAACAAACTCCTAAGAGCCATAGTTCTAACACAGTTCACTACCAGCCACTGCAACGTCATGGAGCTGCAGTCTCCATCTGGAACCATTATTCACATCAACATGTACTTTCAGTATGGTGATGACATTGAAAGACATCTGGCACATCTTATCACAGTTATCACGGCGTTGTGGGGGCGAAAAGTAATTATAACTGCGGACATAAACGCTAAATCCCTCCTATGGTACAGCGGCACCAGGGACCTAAATGGAGAAAAGGCAGAAGAGGCCATCATGGCCTTGCAGCTGGTAGTGTTAAACATGCCTGGCAACATTCCGACCTACGTGGCGGGAGGTGGCCAAGGCACAAACATTGATGTGACCTTGGCTACGCCTAATGCTGCGCACCTAATCCACCAGTGGGAAGTTGTAGAGAACGCCACCACCAGTGATCATAATCTTATGACTTTCAGTGTGGGAGACGAGGAGAGCCGCTGGGCCATGGGGTGGGAGGTGCAATATAACTACAAAAGAGCCGACTGGGAGAAACTTGCTAGGGAGTGCGACATTCCTGCACTACCAGAAGGTGACGGACACCTGGACATTGACGTTGACAACAGAGCTGAGGAACTGATGACAGCAATAACTCGAGCGGTAAAGGCTGCTGTACCTACTAGGAGGAAGGCCGTGGCGGCCTCTCCGTCACCATGGTCAGCTGAACTAGAGGAGATGCGCCAGTCTGCTAGAAGGCTCAGGAGGCACTACCAGCGCAGTGTCGTCTGGCTAGAAAGACAGCGATGGCTGCAGCTATACTGGGAAGGGAAAGACAATTTTCACAAACACTTACGTGAAGTAAGAACTAAAAGCGGGGAACACTTTGTTCTAAACCAACTTGCTCTAGACCCCTGGGCAGTTCCCTATAAGCTTGTCCGGGAAAAAATCCGCTCTCCGATGGAGCTCTCAACCGTCAGGCGTGGGGGTGGGATGACGGAGTCTTGGCAGGAAACTGCTGAGGTCCTTCTCCAGTCCCTGCTGCCTGACGACACAGTGGATGGAGAGACAGACGAACAACAGCAGCTGCAAGAGAACTATAACAGCAATGTATATGGAAACGATACGGCAGTCTACCCTTTCTCTGAAGAGGAGGTAGCTGCCCATATAAAATCCCTGAAGATAGGGAAAGCTCCCGGGCCAGATGGCATTGTGGCGGAGGTGGTGCAATTTCTGGCCCCCCAGATAGTTGCCCCTCTAACTCACCTATATAACAAGTGTCTCAGACAGCAAAAGTTCCCCCGAATCTGGAAGAGGGCAAATGTAGTGATCATTAAGAAAGGAGCTGATAAAGACCCAGCAGAAACAAAATCCTATCGATCAATCTGCCTGCTTTATCTGCTTGGGAAGGTTCTGGAGAGACTGCTGGCTAACAGACTGGCTGCGCACCGAGTGCTGTGCGGGACGAGCAGCAGGCAGTTCGGCTTTAGGCCTGGGCGATCGGCATCTGATGCAATTGCCCCGGCGGCTGAGGTCTGTGGCTCTACCCCGTACAAGTACGTTGTCGGCATCATGGTGGACATAAGTGGCGCCTTCGACAACCTGTGGTGGCCTTCGCTCTTCTCCTGTTTACGGGAGAAGAAGTGTCCAGGGCCGCTATATGGATGTCTGAGGAGCTATTGCGAGGATCGGGAGGTCTGCATGTCATCCCCTAGCACAAGGGTTAGGAAAACAATCACTAAGGGATGTCCCCAGGGCTCCGTACTAGGTCCCCTGTTTTGGGACCATCCACATGGAACCCTTACTAGACAAATTACAGCAAAGTGACGAAGTGCTAGAGGTGATAGCCTACGCCGATAACCTCCTCCTACTGGTTGGCGGCCGAAGCCGAGAAGACTCAGAGCCTAAGATTGAACGAGCAATAGAAATGCTACAACTTTGGTGCCGGAACACAAAAATGACGATTTCACCAGCTAAGTCCACATACCTCCTTCTCAAGGGACAACTACAGGGCTATTACAAATGATTGAAGCGATTTTATAAATTCACTGTAGCTCCATTCATTGACATGTGGTCACGACACACTACAGATACGTAGAAAAACTCATAAAGTTTTGTTCGGCTGAAGCCGCACTTCAGGTTTCTGCCGCCAGAGCGCTCGAGAGCGCAGTGAGACATAATGGCGACAGGACCCGAGAAAGCGTATGTCGTGCTTGAAATGCACTCACATCAGTCAGTCATAACAGTGCAACGACACTTCAGGACGAAATTCAACAAAGATCGACCAACAGCTAATTCCATTCGGCGATGGTATGCGCAGTTTAAAGCTACTGGATGCCTCTGTAAGGGGAAATCAACGGGTCGGCCTGCAGTGAGCGAAGAAACGGTTGAACGCGTGCGGGCAAGTTTCACGCGTAGCCCGCGGAAGCGACGAATAAAGCAAGCAGGGAGCTAAACGTACCACAGCCGACGGTTTGGAAAATCTTACGGAAAAGGCTAAAGCGGAAGCCTTACCGTTTACAATTGCTACAAGCCCTGACACCCAATGACAAAGTCAAATGCTTTGAATTTTCGGCGCAGTTGCAACAGCTCATGGAAGAGGATGCGTTCAGTGCGAAACTTGTTTTCAGTGATGAAGCAACATTTTTTCTTAATGGTGAAGTGAACAGACACAATGTGCGAATCTGGGTGGTAGAGAATCCTCACGCATTCGTGCAGCAAATTCGCAATTCACCAAAAGTTAACGTGTTTTCTGCAATCTCACGGTTTAAAGTTTACGGCCCCTTTTTCTTCTGCGAAAAAAACGTTACAGGACACGTGTATCTGGACATGCTGGAAAATTGGCTCATGCCACAACTGGAGACCGACAGTGCCGACTTCATCTTTCAACAGGATGGTGCTTCACCGCACTTCCATCATGATGTTCGGCATTTCTTAAACAGGAGATTGGAAAACCGATGGATCGGTCGTGGTGGAGATCATGATCAGCAATTCATGTCATGGCCTCCACGCTCTCCCGACTTAACCCCATGTGATTTCTTTCTGTGGGGTTATGTGAAAGATTCAGTGTTTAAACCTCCTCTACCAAGAAACGTGCCAGAACTGCGAGCTCGCATCAACAATGCTTTCGAACTCATTGATGAGGACATGCTGCGCCGTGTGTGGGAGGAACTTGATTATCGGCTTGATGTCTGCCGAATCACTAAAGGGGCACATATCGAACATTTGTGAATGCCTAAAAAAACTTTTTGAGTTTTTGTATGTGTGTGCAAAGCATTGTGAAAATATCTCAAATAATAAAGTTATTGTAGAGCTGTGAAATCGCTTCAATCATTTGTAATAACCCTGTAGTTCGAAATCCAACAGTCAGAATAGAGGGCTCACCAGTTCTCAGGCGACGTGAGACTCGATACCTCGGCATCATCATTGATGAAAGGTGGTCATTTGGCAGGCACATTGAAACTGTAACTCAAAGAGCTTTACAAGTACTCAACAACCTCATCTCCATTGGGCATAAACGTTTCCATCTCCCACCATATCTCATCAAACTATATCATAATAGCATACTCACCTCCATAGTGGGTTACGGTTCGGGAATCTGGGCACACAGGCTCACGAGGGTGGTGCCCGCCATGACAGTGAGAAGAGTGCAGAGAACATGATTATGAGATCAGTGGGGACATACAGGACCACACCGGGAGGAGCCCTGTTAATTATAATGGGACTCTGCCCCTTAGATATCAAAATTCGGGAGCAGGCCGCTTGGTACTGGGCAAAAAAGGGGAACCTGGAGAAAATAGAGGAAATTCTAGGAAGCAGGATTGAAAACAAAATTGAGATTAGGCTAAGAGGGGATCAGTTGTGGCAACATTCATGGGAAGGCGAAGAAACAGGACGCAGAAGTTATGATTTATTACCAGATGTTAGGGAAAGAATGGGAATGTCATATTTTGAACCAACCAGGGGACTGATTTACTTTCTCACTGGACATGGACCCTACTCGACATACTTATGTCGATTCGGGAAAAAGGCGACACCTGCGTGTGACTGTGGTGTTCCGGAGGGTACTCCTGACCATGTAGTCTTCGAGTGGCCCCTTTTCAATTATGTGGCCTCAGTTTTACGTGACCAACTACCTCATAATGACACGTACAGACTGCTGAGACATCAAGACACGTTTCAGACTATTAACAACCTGGCTAACGCGGTATCACAGAAAGTCTTAAAGCACTACCTGAGAGAACCAAACTAGCACTCATTAGAGACCCACTCAAATACTGATAAAGTCTAGCACCCTATTCCCAACGTGCGGTTAAAGGCGCTGCAGTCTGGAACCGCAAGACCGCTCCGGTCGCAGGTTCGAATCCTGCCTCGGGCATGGATGTTTGTGATGTCCTTAGGTTAGTTAGGTTTAACTAGTTCTAAGTTCTAGGGGACTAATGACCTCAGCAGTTGAGTCCCATAGTGCTCAGAGCCTATTCCCAAACCGCCTGGGCGCGGAAAGGCCGACTCCTGCAGTCTGGAATCCGCCGTGACTCGGGATAGAGGGAGTGGGGTGTAACTTCACCGATTAGACAACGCACCTAATTTGACCTTAGGATAAGTTAGTTGTAGGACCTAGATTATAGATACTAATCTTAGAAACCTGCAGCGACCAACTCCATGGCCTGCCCAGTGTCAGGGGCACGCTCATTGGGGTTAGCTCAATGAGCAAGGCCTTATAGTAGGTTTATACTTTCAGCTGACACATTTGTAACGCTGCAGGCTTTGGTGACTAGTTTATAGTTAGTTAGTTAGGTTACCACTTAGTACTCATTAAACATACTAATTTGCCCATTGTAGTATCCATATAGCTTGCCTACTAACTAGTTACTAAATCACACTTAGAATAGCTGCAACCTACATAAATGTAGAAGTACCTTCGGCCCACTAATCACATAAGGCAGTGGGCTACATTGTATAATTAATATGTTTTTTGGAAATAAAGAATTTAAAAAAAAAAACTCCTACTAATATCTGCGATATTCTGGTTTTCCGTCAAAACAAACTCAATGACACCTTCTGCTTTGTTGGTACCTCCGTTACAGGCAGCATTTTAAAGGCTACGTATAGCGCCTCCACATGTCGGAACGTCGTGAAAACGTAGGAGCTAAAGCGGGGTATTCCCAGTCATTCCACCAGGAAGTAGGTACACGGCTCTTGTTGTCTGCAGTTCATCCATGCCTAGACGGTCAATGCCGCAGTTCGAACGCATCCGCATTGTTATTTTGTGCCAGGAAGGGCTCTCCACATTTTTCCATTCGAAATTGGCCGAGAAAAAGGAAATGAGTTGCATTGCTCGTGTACCTAATGCTTCCTCAGCTGCTGCATGAATACTTTGATTTTTCTCCCAAACCTTGAACTACGTTTTCCTCTGCATTTCCCTTTACCAATATTCTCTTTATCGACACAGAGTGGCATGTTGTAACCTTTCCTAAAGAAGAACCACAACACGGTCGCATCTTGCAAGCTCTGCTACCGACACAAAGCGCATCGTTCTCCGCAAGCTGAGACGCCTACGGCCATATGTTGTTCGATCGCACACGCTCGGTAAAGAGCCCCAGCGCGCTACAGACGAAATGAGAGGCAAGCCCCTGCTCAAAGAGGACACGGCCAGGGAGCGGCGGTTTGCCCCGGGGCCATGTTATGAGTGACAGCGAGTCTCTTTCTGTGGTGGTGGTGGCACACCGCGAGATCGCGGTGAGATTAGCTGGCTGGCGTGTCTTCAAAGGAGCACTTCTGGTACGAGAAGCGAGCTGGGCCACTAAATTATAGTGTTCTACAGTGCAGTGTGTTGTCTATACGCTGTAGACCTCCTCTGTGGAAGCAGACGTGATAATCTAGAGAAAAAAAGCGTCTGGAAGATATTCATGTCGTTGAGGGTCACAGACAAGTCGGAGAAGAAGATCGTTATTTAGCGAAATGAGTGAACACTAGAATATACACTACTGGCCATTAAAAATGCTACACCAAGAAGAAATGCAGATGATAAACGGGCATTCGTTGGACAAATATATTATACTACAACTGACATGTGATTACATTTTCACCCAATTCGGGTGCATTGATCCTGAGAAATCAGTATCCAGAACAACCACCTCCCAGTTGCTCGGCCACCATTGACCAGACGTTTTCAATTGGTGAGAGATCTGGAGAATGTGCTGGCCAGGGCAGCAGTCGAACATTTTCTGTATCCAGAAAGGCCCGTAAAGAACCTGCAACATGCGGTCGTGCATTATCCTGCTGAAATGTAGGGTTTCGCAAGGATCGAATGAAGGGTAGAGCCATGGGTCGTAACACATCTGAAACGTAACGTCCACTGTTCAAAGTGCCATCACTGCGAACAAGAGGTGACCGAGACGTATAACCAATGGCAGCCCATACCATCACTCCGGGTGATACGCCAATATGGCGATGACGAATACACGCTTCCAATGTGCGTTCACCGCGATGTCGCCAAACACGGATGCGACCATCATGTTGCTGTAAACAGAACCTGGAATCATCCGAAAAAATTACGTTTTGCCATTCGTGCACCCAGGTTCATCGCTGAGTAGCCTACACCATCGCAGGCGCTTCGGTCTGTGATGCAGCGTCAAGGGTAACCGCAACCATGGTTTCCAAGCTGATAGTCCATGCTGCTGCAAACGTCGTCGAACAGTTCGTGCAGATCGTTGTTTTGTAAACATCCCTATCTGTTGACTCAGGGATCGAGACGTGGCTGCACGATCCATTACAGCCATGCGGATAAGATGCCTGTCATCTCGACTGCTAGTGATACGAGGCCGTTGGGATCCAGCACGGCGTTCCGTGTTACCCTCCTGAAGCCACCGATTCCATATTCTGCTAGCAGTTATTGGATGTCGACCAACGCGAGCAGCAATGTCGCGAACGATAATCCGCAATCCCGATAGGCTACAATCCGACCGATATCAAAGTCTGAAACGTGATGGTACGCATTTCTCCTCCTTACACGAGGCATCACAACAACGTTTCAGCAGGCAACGCCGGTCAACTGATGTTTGTGTATGAGAAATCAGTTGGAAAGTTTCCTCATGTCAGCACGTTGTAGGTGTCGCCACGGACGCCAACCTTGTGTGAATGCGCTGAAAAGCTAATCATTTGCATATCACAGCATGTTCTTACTGTCGTTTAAATTTCGCGTCTGTAGCACGTCATCTTCGTGGTGTAGCAATTTTAATGGCCAGTAGTGTATGTAAGAAGGCTAAGGGGCTACATCCAGGGTAAGAACGTACTGATATGCAATTTAAACAGGAAATCTTTATTTAACGTGGTACTTATATTACTATCATACTGAACACATTATCATGTCATATCTCACTGCTATGAGGAGCGTTCAATAAGTATTTTTCGGTGAATTTCGGTTGAAGTAACGTGGAATTAGTTGTGAGATACCGCGAAATATTCCTGCTTCTGCCCCTATAGTTCGGTCGCTACGCCTTCAAAATTGAGTCTATAACGGAGTTGAGTTACAAGCCGAGAGCTGTCATAGAGTTTCCTTCGTCGGTAAACCAGAGCATCGCAGATATTCATAGCAGCTTGCACAATGGCTAAGGAGACCTGGCAGTGGACATAAACGCGATAAGTCGTTAGGTGAGGCTCCTGTCGTCATCGGGAAACAAGGTAGTGAAAACGTGACCCATCACCTGCGTGCCGACCTGCGGCACCCAGCTGTGACTTCTGCAATGTTGCAACGTGCGGACACTCTCATTCCAAGTGATCGACGGATCTCAGTCAAAAACTGTCTGGAATGAAAACAGCCCACAGTTGCACTAAACTATGTTTATTTTAAACCTTGACCATGATTTCTGCTATAGTAATATAGCCTTCTTCCGAAGTCATACACACTAATAAATGCAAAATGTCTTAGCTCAGCATTTGTTAGTGTGTATGACTTCGGAAGAAGGGTATACTATTATAGAAGAAACCATGATCAAAGTTTAAAATAAACATAATTTAGTACAACTGTGGGATGGTTTCATTCCAGACAGTTCGAGACAATTTCGTAACGGTTGCTTTTGTCGCTGCCATGATGAAAATAATCAGTCAAAAACTCCGCTGCACAACTGGACGTCTCTGTTGGTAGTGCTGACAAATTCGTCCAGCATTTGGAATACTCGACCGCTGGTTTCCTCGCAGCCTAACAGAAGACCATAAAGAGCAACGAAGGTCCACCTGTGCAGAAATGTTTGCGCCTTACGAGGCTGATTGTAACAGTTTTTGCCAAAGTTCGTCACAGGCAATTAAACATGAGATCATCACTTCGCACTGGAAACAATCCGGCATTCCATGTAGTGGTGCCAGACCACCTATTTTCCAAAGAAGATGTTCAAAACCACACCCTCAGCCGGAAAAGACATGGCGACAGCCTTCTGGAACTCTGAAGAGTTATCTTGTTTAATGTCGTCACTCCCCTCCTCCCCCCCCCCCCCCCCGCCTCCCCCACCAGCTACGGCCAACTGCGAAGTCTATTGTGCTACCCTCAGGATATTGAAGAAACGACGTCGGCATGTTCGTACCCACAAAATTGCAAACGAATGTCTCTGCATGACAACGCAAGTCCTCACACAAGTCCGTACACCCAAGAGGAGCTCACAAAACCTCATTGCACTATTCTTCCCATCCAACCTACAGCCCAGATCTCGCACCTTCTGACTTCCATCTGTTTGGTCCAGAGAAGGATGCACTCCGCAGTGCGGGCTTTCAAATAATGCCGAAATGCCGTCCGGGATAGCCGTGCGGTTCTAGGCGCTTCAGTCTGGAACCGCGTGACCGCTACGGTCGCAGGTTCGAATCCTGCCTCCGGCATGGATATGTGTGATGTCCTTACGTTAGTTAGGTTTAAGTAGTTCTGCGTTCTAGGGGACTGATGACCTCAGAAGTTAAGTCCCATAGTGCTCAGAGCCATTTGAACCATTTTTTTGATGAAATGATGTGGTGTGGCCCTCAACTAGGTACCCTCAGGCTCAGAGTTCAAACATTAAAAGTTTTGGCTGGTTTTGTTGTCTAGGGACTGGGATACATAGTTGCTGCATTACAAGCCAAATACTGGTGAGTCTACAGTACACAATATCAATGTACACATGAATCGAATGGTCGAAATTTCCTGTCGCTCGGCAGTTGCGAATTTTGAGTGTTATATAGAAATTTATAAGTGAAAGATTGCAATTCAGTAAACTCTGCAGGTACTATTTTAACGACTTTAAATTATGAGTAATATAGCAGAAGTACCTTTAAGAATACCCTTTATTACTTTAAAACACTTATTGGTGTGGATGATCCAGCAATTAAATAAAATATAAGTTGAATAACAGGGAAACAATAGATGCCTACTTCACATAATTAGTTATGGGCAACAACATAGCTCGAAAGATATTCGCTTCTAAATGCATACTACGTCTTCACTGCAGAAGCCAGAGAAATCTCAAAAGTGCAGAAGCTGCCACTACGAAATATTTCCATCTCCCGCTATAGAGACTCCTTTGAAAAAAAAAAAAAAAAAAAAAAAAAAAAAAAAAAAAAAAAAAAAAAAATTGTCTTTACCACTACTACTACTAGGATAATTACTGTTTAGCTCTAAAGGACCGTTATACCGAAATGTTCCCCCACACCACCTTGTATTGTCTTTCTATGTGTGTGAGTAACTGTATGTTCACTGTTGTGGTTAAATACATACAGCGGACACAGGGCGATGTGTGAAACTGATAGCGATTACACGCTTCCGCTGTTGTAGAAATCTGCTCCAGATGCTGCAGATATCGTGTTGAGCTGAAAGTGGTAATCAAAGTACGGAGAAATATTCTTCGGGGCACTGTTTCATAGCAATCAAATTGATTTCAGCTCTGAGAAATGTCCAGGTACTATTGTGGATTTGAATGATCCATGAAGTGACTTCTTTTCCGAAGAAAACATCGAACTATTTCACCAGAACTGAACGCTCCCGTCGGAACTGTTCTCAAGCTGGTGTTTATTAGTAAATCACAATAGAAGTATATCGCTGGGTGTATAATAAAACGTACCTTCTTGATATGAACAATATTTTATTGTTCTATCAACTGATTTCCTTCCATATACACATATATTTTACAACGTGAATCAAAAACTCGCAATGGCGTCGATTTTTACATCACAAGAATGGCTCTCCTCACCTCAAACTTTTTACTCTTAAGAAGAACAAAAGCTCTATCTCCTAAGAATAATTATGTGAGCGCTGACCGCCACAGAGTAATAAACAATATCTTTGTCTCTCTCTCTCTCTCTCTCTCTCTCTGTCTCTCGCACTGTCACAGCAAGTTACGCTGCATGATATATCATATATGCCCCTCTTGTGGACGAACATTTTTGAGCAAAAACAAACACGAGCGTTCACACAACACTATATCGGCGATTGTTTATGACGCCGTATTAATGTCCACTAGAGTATTAATGTCCACTACATTTCTTATGATATTTTGGTATTAGTGAATGACTATCTAAATGGAAATTACAGATCTGGGTGCATATACTGCTGACGGAGCCTGTGCTGCATGAAAATTCCTGATGCAGCTCATATGCATAGCTTACTTGCTTGCTTTTATTCATTTGTCGAGGATGGCATGAGATGTGATCAGAAACCTTTTTCATCATCACTCAAAGCTTCTGTCACTCGCCTTGGGATGTCTAATTCGGGTAATCTAGCCATTCGGCCAAGCCCCACGAAGGAAAACCAAGGAAAACCTCGGGGTAGATTTGCCATCCTCGTATTTCTCATTTGCAAAGAAAATTAATTGAATTACAATGGAAAAATAATATTTACAATATGGATTTTTTTTAATGAATCTAAACACTGTTCACAAAAGAAACACAACACTGTTAATCTTCTGTGTCTTGAGGTGAACCGTCGACGCGTTGATTTACGTCCATCTACGATTCCCTTCTATCTGTCATCTCTGGGTAACTGAATGAATTCTATTCCCATTTCACCGTTTCCTCGTGGGTATTATGGTTTTCCGCATATGGTTAACATGAAAATAAGAGTCAGTGTAAGTTCCGTGGAAAAGGTGTTTGATCTATGCTGAGCTGAAATAGAATCTAATCTAAAGTTCTTTCTAATTCTCTGTCCTGAATTCGAAATATTCGGAAGTCGTAAGGTGTTCTTCATTTCTATCAACAACCATAGAATACACTATACACAAATCCAACTGGTGCTGCCGTGTCAACTCATGCTCGTCGTCTTGCAGATGGACTTTAACACTTGTTGATGTGTTGATGTGCTTATAACTGAAAGGCATTCGCTCAGTTGGTAACTTCGCGAGCAACAATTGACATAACATAATTTACATACACAGGTATGTTACAACAATAGTACAATTGTAAAGACAATGTCCATGACAAAAGATTGAAACAAAGTAATAGGCGTCCTTTTTTTTTCTGCTGAGAACGGGTTACCCCTTCCCCGAACAGCATGACTTCAGCTCAGCTAGTAAAAAAGCAAATACAAACATACACTAACATTGTTAAATTGACATAAGAAAAAATATCTTGCCATAGAGCAGATTCATTTGAGTCACTAACCCATGGTCATTATGCATTGTGAAACATGATTGAAGTTACTATCAACTAAATAAAGAAAAATTCAAAAGAAATCATTCATATTATAGCTAAATTCTCTGCATACTGAAAAGAAAACTTATCTTTACAGTGGAAAACAAATACATAATGTCTGCATATGTCTCGTACATTATGCCTGAAAAGAAAAACTAACTACTAAATTGCAAAAAGAAAGAAACTATCCTAAGTATGATTCATAGGTTTAATGAAAATTGTCTAATCAATATTATTTGATAAGAGTAGTATCTTCAATCTTCAGAATCTTCAGTCATCATGAAATTGCTTTAACAAGTGATGAGGATACATTCCTTTCACCTTTCCATTCTTCACATCCTTCAAAACATAAGTTCTTGGATGGGGTATTTTGGTTACCAAAATGGTCCTTGATACAATAATTGCCATTTTGTGTTCTTCCTCTGTATAAGTGAAGCCCTAGGATGAGTTTTTACTAAAACTTGGTCTTTCACTTTATATGTTTTTATTTTTCCAAGTCGATTGTCAAAATATATTTTCATTTTTCTTGCCTTGTCCATTATATTGAGTAAGGATTGTCATACTTTATTTTGTAGGTCTATTTTGTTAATAGCTACTTTAGGAATTCGTCGAATCCAGTCATTCTGTTCCTGTTTTCCAAACATCAGTTCGTATGGGGTGTATTCTGTCTCAGTATGTGGCATATTGTTTACAATTTCCTGAAAATCGTGAAGATAATCGATCCATTTGGGTTGCTGGTTGTGGCAATATGTTCTCATGAACCGGTTTAATTCACGAAAAATTCGTTCCGCGGGATTCGCCGAAGGGTTGTACACTGATGTTAGAATTTGTTTTATACCACAACTGGTTAATGTTTGCCTCCAAAGAAATCCAGTGAACATTAACCCATTGTCAGAAAGAATAGCCTCTGGTTTGCCTACCTTGACTATATAATCCTTGACCAGCTTCTTGGCTATGGATGCAGCAGTAGCTGATTTTAATGGATAAAGTTTGACATACTTAGTGAATATATCAAGAAAAGCTGCAATATATTTTCATCCTCCCCTTGATGATGGTAGAGGGCCACAGACGTCGACTGAAATGATTGACAGCGGTTTAGTGGGTATAATAGGATGTAGGAAATCTTTCACACAAAAATTTCCTGGTTTGGCTAGCTGACAAATTTTACATTTCCTTAACTGCCTGTGTACTTTCCTGCGAATATTTGGGAAGTAGCAATATGCTTGAATCTTCCGAGCACACTTTAATACTCCAAAATGTCCCCAAGTGATGTGCTTGTGCAAAATTAAGTCATTCTCATTCTTCTCGGGAATACACACCTTCCAATTCTGAATCAAGATGCTCTTTGAAAAATAAGACGTCGTCCTCAACTTTGCACAGTCTCTTCAGATCATCGTTTCCAGGCTTTGCTTAAGTTTCCTTTATTGAATGCCAACTAGGATCTTCATTCTGTAGTTTTCCATGTTCTGACACATGTCAAGAAAATGTTTCCTATATATTCTATCAGTCATTATAAGAACATTAAATTCGGACGGATTCTCCGTGATGTTGATAGTTGACAAATCTCCATCTGGCATTCTAGACAGTGCATCGGCGATGAAATTATCCTGTCCGCTTATGTATTTAATTTCAAATTGAAACTCTTGGAGTGAGAGCGTCCATCTTGCTAATCTTGGATGTAATAATTTACATGTCTGCAAAAAACTTAACGCTTTGTGGTCACAGTATACTGTTGTCTTCGCTCCGTATAAGTAATAGTAAAATTTCTTAAATGACCAGACTACGGCCAATGCTTCCCTTTCGGTAGTCGTATATGTTCTTTCACAAGCACTTAAGAGTCGGCTAGCAAAAGCTATTGGACAGAAAGTTGATTTTCTATCTATCATCTTTACTTGGAAGAGGCATGAACCTATTCCAATTTCCGAAGCATCTGCCATTAAACCGAATTCTTGGCTCATATGTGGATGATATAATATTTGTGAATTGACTAAGGCATGTTTTATTGCTTCAAATGCATTCTGACATTGTTGCGTCCACACCCACGGAGTATTTTTGCGCAACAAGCTGTACAACGGTTCTGCATTAATAGAGTGGTCGTGAATGAAACGCCTGAAAAAAGAGACAACTCCGAGGAAGCCCTTTAATTGCCTTTTTGTTGTTGGAACTGCAAAGTTTTTGATTGCCTTTAGTTTCTCGGAGTCCGGTAAGATGTCCTTTCCATTTATAAGATAACCCAAAAATTTGATTTTATCTCGAGCAAAATGAGACTTTAGCAGATTTGCGGTTATGCCTGCTTCCTTGAAACGTTCTAACACTCTTCTCAATAAATCAACGTGCTCGTTCCATGTGGTCGTAGCTATGAGCATGTCGTCCACAAACAAAGTTAAATTGCTTCGAAGTGCAGGTCCCAATGCGTAATCTAGAGCATTTATAAAAACTCCTGAGCTCACGTTTAGCCCGAAAGGTAAAACCTTAAATTGATAGCTTCTACCTGCATGTATAAACGTGGTGTACTTTTTTGATGGTTCGTCTAGAGCCACCTGCCAAAATGAACTCAGATCAATATTTGTTAAGTATTTTATCCCGTAGAACTTTTGAATTAGCTCATCGATATTTTCCGGATGAGTTCGCACGGGCACGATAATCTTACTTATCTGCCGTGCGTCTAGCACGAGACGAACTTTTCCTCCCTTTTTCGAGACAACATGAAGCGGACTACAGTATGGACTCGTCGAAGGTTCGATCAGATCCCATTCAAGCATCTGGTGGATTTCCGTATCAACTGCCTTTCGTTGGTGCCACGGTACTGGATAAAAAATACGGCAGAAAACTTGGTGTCGTATCACATCTAAATGGCATGTGTATCCCTTGATTACACCAGGTCTTTCTTGAAAGACTTCATGATATTCCTGTAGAAGATCATATAATTGCTTTCTTTGGTGTTGTTGCAAATATTCAGGTTCTTGCACCTTTTCATATACCATATCTTCAGAGTTTAAGACTGGTTGCAAGTAATGAATTTGGTAATACCGTGCAGGTTTGCTATGTATCCACTTTATTTGCAGCTTTCGTCCCTGACAATACTTTCCATGGGTACTATATTCCCTGAGAAGATTCACTTGATGTTTCTGATCCATTATTGTAAAACTGGCACGGCCTAGAGAAAAATCGATATGCCAATTTCTCTCTATAAATTCATCTATACCCAGGATACTGTCCTCAACCAATTTTTCTATTACAAGGAACGTGCAATTTATAGCTACATTTCCTATATCTAACTGGAGTTGAGTCTGCACTTTAACCTGAGAAGACTTATGACCAGTAGGACCTACAATTCTACAACTTTGAACAGGAAAAATCGGTGGATTTGTTTCTGAAGTATTCTTTGAAATAACTTCTCAGAAACGACTTTTACTGCTGCTCCTGTATCTAAAGTAACTTGCACAGTAATGCCTTCAATTGCCGCCTGAATTTTCGCAACAGGTTCAGTGATATGTTTCTCTTGACAAGGCATCATATCCTGCTGAAGTTCTTCTATTAATAATCTGCCATCATTGTACCGAAAAAAATTGACGCTTGAATTTTCGCCCCTCAGAACTTCCTCGACTGCACCGTCGGGGTTTCTGACAGTCGAGTTTAGTTTGACGATTGTCCATTATTAGTAGATGTCTGCTCCGTTACGTCAGTTATTATTGGCGGTTTATTTCTCCATTCATTTGCATTAGCATTTGGTACCCAGCCCGAAGTTTGTGGTTGGTTGTGATATTCTTGGGTTGGTTGCTGATATCGGCGTTTTTGCTGATAATTCCCTTCTTGATAGTGTCCTTTCCTCTTCATATTATTCTTCCTCCATTTCCGTTTATATGTTTGTTCACATTGTTGGTCACGATTACACTGGTCGGGATTTTCGTTACCAAATTTCACGTTTTTCTGGAAATAATTCACCTGTGGGTTTGGTGAATTGTGTGCAAAAGGTTTGTTTCCATACTGTTTGTTGTTACTATTGTATCTGTTAGGTTGGTAACTTGGTTGGTTATAGCGCACACGTGATTCTTCGAACAGAATGTCTATTGAATCCAATGTGGCTAGAAAATCTTCCTCATGTTGTTCAGGTACATGTAGAAGTTTTTCCTTAACTTCAAGTGGAAGTTTGGCCTTTAATATTCGAAGGATATCCTGCATCGGGATTGGTTCATTCCAGTATTTGCTTTTATTTATGTACTTCTCGAAATACTTTCTTAAAGATCCATTTTTGAAAGAAAAAGGTTGTGGGTCAAAAACTTCCTTACGTAGTCTTTCTTGTACTCCCTTATTCCAGTATTTGTGCAAGAAAGCGCGTTCAAATTGGTCATAATCTGACACCAATCGGATGCTTCTGACGCCCACATCGATCCATCTCTATGTATGAATCCTGCAACGTACATAATTTTTTGTTGCTCAGTCCACATTCGCGGCAATATCCCCTTAAATTGCTTGATAAATAACACGGGATTGATCGACTTCCTTTCGGGAATAAATATCTGGAATTGACGATATTTAAGCATTTTTTTCTTCATTCATAGTCACAGGTGTATTCTGGTGGCTACTACGCGGTGAATGATAATCTCGATCATTTGTTTCTGGTTGATTACGTGAATATGCACCAATACATGGATATTGTTGCATGGATTCGGTTGCACTGGTTTCATCAGGAATAATGTCTGCTTTTAATAAACTGCAAGTAGTATGTGCCCCTCTAATATTAACCAGACCCTGCTGGCATGCTTTTAATGTATTTTCTACCTTTGCTTTCCAAGCAGGAAATTCATCTCCTATATTCTCCTTAATCTCTATAACTTCTGCTTCTTGTGCAGTTTCGTTGATAACTTGCACGTTAGAAACCGTTTCTTTCAAAGTTTTATCAACATAATTTCGCACTGTCTCGGTTTGCTCTTTCACCCAATCTTCAATGTCCTTAGAGAATGCGATTTTATGTTCATTGAAAAGATTCGCTATGTATTTCTCGCCTTCAAGAATGAGAATATCTATCCTCCGAGTAAGCTCAATGACAGCTTGCTCGTTATCGTACTTATTTGTATTCACGTCCTGCGCAATAGTGTTCTGTACATGAATAACTTCTTGCACTTGATGATTTAGTGTATCTTGACGACATAAGATGTCTTTGTATTTGTTTGTTAATTCCTGATACTGTTGTTCTTGTGTAACTATGAGTTGTGTCTGACTGGCAATCAAGTGACTCTGCTTTGTTTCCAAACTCTGGAATTTTTCAGTAATCTTATCATTTATTTCTTTTAGTTTATTAGATTGCTCCTGAGCCAAATTAAATTGCGCACTCTCCAATACTTGGAATCTACGATTCATGTCATTTGCAAACGTGGATTGCGTGATTTCCAATGCCTGGAATCTACGATTCATATCGTTTGCAAACGTGGATTGTGTCGTTTCCAATGCTTTAATCCCTTGTGTTATGACAGTCAAACTTGACATCAGCTGGGATAACACATCGGTATTCAAAGCAATTGACGATTGCACTGGGCTTAATGAGGATTGTACCGACACAATTTTCGGTACAGTCATTTCGTTTTCGCACGCGTCTGTGTCAGAGATGAAATTCATGTTGTTTGTTGGTTGCTGCATACTTCTCTGGACTTCTTTCGACATATGAATGTCGGAAATAGCAACCGTTTGTGTCGAGGGCGTGAGCTCATTAATTACTGCTGGTTTCTCAGCCGTAATCGACATATCGCTAACTACGGCGGTATTAAATTCTGTGGCACTAGTTTACGATGCAATCACACTATTTAAATCATTTTGTGGCATTGTGATGCGTGCTTGCTTATTGGCTTTGAACATAGATCTAGTTATCACCATGTAAATAAGCAATTGACAGTTTCTCCGCTAAATAAGTCCTACAAAAGTGACTATTTAATTTTACACACGCAAAAAACGTTAATGTCCTAATGCTGTTAATGTACACTTTACAATGTGACACAAACACAGTACATAGATAACACATAAAATACTATATCTACTGAAATACTGGAATTCTAGTAAAAGTAATGTAGCAACACTATTTATACTTAGAAAATTAATACGTGAAAGGTCACTACAATGCATAAATGCTCAAGAAAGCTAGTAATTCAAGTGTTCTGGCTTTTTGAAGTTTCTGCTCGGTTGCTGGGACGGCGTACTCGTTCTCTTCACAAGATACTGCCGCACGTTCAGTTAGCATGAAACATACAAAGGACCATAATGTAGTTACTCTATAAAACTAGACATATATACAAACAATGAAACATTAATTACTAAATTACTAACATAGTTATATTGCAGGTTCATTATGAGTGTTGTATCAGGATCGTGTCCTGTCTAACGGTAGACATACACTCCTGGAAATGGAAAAAAGAACACATTGACACCGGTGTGTCAGACCCACCATACTTGCTCCGGACACTGCGAGAGGGCTGTACAAGCAATGATCACACTCACGGCACAGCGGACACACCAGGAACCGCGGTGTTGGCCGTCGAATGGCGCTAGCTGCGCAGCATTTGTGCACCGCCGCCGTCAGTGTCAGGCAGTTTGCCGTGGCATACGGAGCTCCATCGCAGTCTTTAACACTGGTAGCATGCCGCGACAGCGTGGACGTGAACCGTATGTGCAGTTGACGGACTTTGAGCGAGGGCGTATAGTGGGCATGCGGGAGGCCGGGTGGACGTACCGCCGAATTGCTCAACACGTGGGGCGTGAGGTCTCTACAGTACATCGATGTTGTCGCCAGTGGTCGGCGGAAGGTGCACGTGCCCGTCGACCTGGGACCGGACCGCAGCGACGCACGGATGGACGCCAAGACCGTAGGATCCTACGCAGTGCCGTAGGGGACCGCACCGCCACTTCCCAGCAAATTAGGGACACTGTTGCTCCTGGGGTATCGGCGAGGACCATTCGCAACCGTCTCCATGAAGCTGGGCTACGGTCCCGCACGCCGTTAGGCCGTCTTCCGCTCACGCCCCAACATCGTGCAGCCCGCCTCCAGTGGTGTCGCGACAGGCGTGAATGGAGGGACGAATGGAGACGTGTCGTCTTCAGCGATGAGAGTCGCTTCTGCCTTGGTGCCAATGATGGTCGTATGCGTGTTTGGCGCCGTGCAGGTGAGCGCCACAATCAGGACTGCATACGACCGAGGCACACAGGCCCAACACCCGGCATCATAGTGTGGGGAGCGATCTCCTACACTGGCCGTACACCACTGGTGATCGTCGAGGGGACACTGAATAGTGCACGGTACATCCAAACCGTCATCGAACCCATCGTTCTACCATTCCTAGACCGGCAAGGGAACTTGCTGTTCCAACAGGACAATGCACGTCCGCATGTATCCCGTGCCACCCAACGTGCTCTAGAAGGTGTAAGTCAACTACCCTGGCCAGCAAGATCTCCGGATCTGTCCCCCATTGAGCATGTTTGGGACTGGATGAAGCGTCGTCTCACGCGGTCTGCACGTCCAGCACGAACGCTGGTCCAACTGAGGCGCCAGGTGGAAATGGCATGGCAAGCCGTTCCACAGGACTACATCCAGCATCTCTACGATCGTCTCCATGGGAGAATAGCAGCCTGCATTGCTGCGAAAGGTGGATATACACTGTACTAGTGCCGACATTGTGCATGCTCTGTTGCCTGTGTCTATGTGCCTGTGGTTATGTCAGTGTGATCATGTGATGTATCTGACCCCAGGAATGTGTCAATAAAGTTTCCCCTTCCTGGGACAATGAATTCACGGTGTTCTTATTTCAATTTCCAGGAGTGTATATAAAGACTCCTTTGAAAAAAAAAAAAAAGAAAAGTTTTTGTGTTTGCCACTACTACTACTAGGCTAATTGCTGTTTAGCTCTACAGGGCCTTTATACTGAAATGTTCCCCCACACCACCTTGTATTGTCTTTCTATGTGTGTGAGTAACTGTATGTTCACTGTTGTGGTTAAATACATACAGCGTACACAGGGTGACGTGTGAAACTGATAGCGATTACACGCTTCCGCTGTTGTAGAAACCTGCTCCAGATGCTGCAGATACCGTGTTGAGCTGAAAGTGGTAACCAAAGTACGGAGAAATATTCTTCGGGGCTCTGTTTCATAGCAATCAGATTGATTTCAGTTCTGAGAAATGTCCAGGTACTATTGTGGATTTGAATGATCCATGAAGTGACTTCTTTTCCGAAGAAAACATCGAACTATTTCACTAGAACTGAACGCTCCCGTCGGAACTGACCTCAAGCTGGTGTTTATTCGTAAATCACAATAGAAGTATATCGCTGGGTGTATAATAAAACGTACCTTCTTGAAATGAACAATATTTTATTGTTCTATTAACTGATTTCCTTCCATATACACATATATTTTACAATGTGAATCAAAAACTCGCAATGGCGTCGATTTTTACATCACAAGAATGGCTCTCCTCACCTCAAACTTTTTACTCTTAAGAAGAACAAAAGCTCTATCTCCTAAGAATAATTATGTGAGCGCTGACCGCCACAGAGTAATAAACAATATCTTTGTCTCTCTCTCTCTCTCTCTCTCTCTCTGTCTCTCGCACTGTCACAGCAAGTTACGCTGCATGATACATCATACAGCCACCAAGTGCAAACTGCTCCACTCTTCAAGTCCTTCCCGCGACCGTGCGTCCGTTGCGCCGTACTGTCCAGGACTGTCTCCCGTGTCCTCTCCCATACTGTCCAGAAATCTCCCGTCCTCTCTCAAAACGATGCTCTCGCGCCGCACTCCCATAGAGTCTCTCCATGCGTCCTTTTTGGAACGATCGCTGTGATTGGCTAGAGTGCTCCCGCTCTGTCTCCAAGCCAATGCACACTCACAAACATAATGAAACACATTCTAAATACTGGATTTACATTTAAATAACTGAAATTAAAAAATATTCCTAAGGCTGAGCCATAAACACGCTCTAACATACATTATTAAATACATAAACAAATTAAATAAACATACAGGGCGATTCAAAAAGAATACCACAACTTTAAAAATGTGTATTTTATGAAAGGAACATAATATAACCTCCTGTTATAAATCATTACAAAGAGTATTTAAAAAGTTTTTTTTCACTCAAAAACAAGTTCAGAGATGTTCAATATGGCCCCCTCCAGACACACGAGCAATATCAACCCGATACTCCAACTCGTTCCACACTCTCTGTAGCATATCAGGCGTAACAGTTTGGATAGCTGCTGTTATTTCTCGTTTCAAATCATCAATGGTGGCTGGGAGAGGTGGCCGAAACACCATATCCTTAACATACCCCCATAAGAAAAAATCGCAGGGGGTAAGATCAGGGCTTCTTGGAGGCCAGTGATGAAGTGCTCTGTCACGGGCTGCCTGGCGGCCGATCCATCGCCTCGGGTAGTTGACGTTCAGGTAGTTACGGACAGATAAGTGCCAATGTGGTGGCGCTCCATCCTGCTGAAATATGAATTGTTGTGCTTCTTGTTCGAGCTGAGGGAACAACCAATTCTCTAACATCTCCAGATACTGTAGTCCAGTTACAGTAGCACCTTCGAAGAAAAAGGGACCAAAAACTTTATTGGCTGAAATGGCGAACAAATGTACAACTAAATGAAACTTTATAGCTCCCTTAATTCGCCGACAGATAGTGCTTAGCTCTGCCTTTTGTCGTTGCAGAGTTTTAAATTCCTAAAGTTGTGGTATTCTTTTTCAATCACCCTGTATATCAAAGGAATGGAACAGAAGTAAGCCAGTAGCCTGACGTGTCTGTTCTTTCTAAAACACAGTAAATAATTGACCAAATTCTTCGTGAATATAAACAAAGACATAGATGAACAAATATATTTATAAGCATGCTGCTACCGTTTTTTCGCGCAAGTGTGGAGTACTTATGGCCTGACGCGATTAATAGTAACTGGCCATTTTGACTCAAATAACTCATGTACTATTAAAGTTACATTCCAGTAATTCATACCAATTTAGGTTTACACTAATCGCTTTCTAAAGACACGTTGATCCACGAAATCGTATGACCCATTTAGATTTTCGAAATTCGTTGCTGGGTGTTACTTTTATAATTTACATTCAGATACTAAACTTTAAACTAATAAAGATATTGAAAATCTCAATATACCAGCAGAATCGTTGTGCAAATAATGGTAATCTACATGCTTCTCTTTGAGGTATCATGATTCATCTGGCTACTATTAATTTCAATATGAACTGCGAAATGTCTGCCATTAAGATTTCAGAAAGTCCGCCATCTCTGGCACTCCCGGCATGTCTCTTTCATCGACGCAGCGTCACCATGGAATTCCCAGACACGTGATCGGCCTGGACCCCGGCTAACGTTCGGTACCACGAGGTCTCCGACGAGCCGCGACCCGCCGAGAGGCCCCACCGTGACCTCGCCAACTCTGAACTTAGAATAGTTTCAGGGCGCCACAACTCGCCCATTACCTCACAGCAGGAAACAGCACGTGCATGATAGGGAGGTTATTTATGCAGCAAGACTTTGGCCCCGACGTCGATCAGTAGAAGGTTACCATGCGGGCACGCACGCCTTCTCAGTACGATGACGTAAGGACGTCGCAATGAACGAAGCTTATCTTAAAAAATAGGGCTTTTTAGCCAAAAGAGTGGAGAATTATATGTTGTAGCAGATCCTTAATATAGGCAACCTGCTTTCGGAAAAAATGTGTCGCCTGACTTATTGAACACCCCTCGTATAAACCGCCACGCAGGAAAATAAAAGACTCAGGGAAAATCTCATTAATAGTAATCCACATCTGTCCCTGATAATGGCTTCAATGCGGCGAGGAACAGAGACGTCAAGGTCTCTTCAGATATGGGACCTACAGCCATATTTACTCACCGACAGTTAAATCTTGTGCAGCTACCAAATTCTGGAGATATTAGTTGCTATTTGCTAAATCTGGGAAGTAAGTAAAACACGTAAAAACATTTTTAAACCAAAATTATTTTTGCAACAAAGAGAATTTCTTAATTTTTCTACGTCGCTGTCACCACTGTTCAGACATGTGTCATAGCATGAAACCAACTTTTCTATACTCTCTTCATAGAAAGATGCCGCCAGTGGAGACACCCACTGCTGAACACAGATTTTTGCGTCGTCGTCGCTGTCAAAGAGCTTTCCTCCAAAGTCAAGAACAAGTCGTACCCAGAAGGCACGAGATCGAACTGCTCCGAACTGAACTGCTGAATAAGGTTTTGTGTGACACCAGCAGTATGGGGACGTGCGTTGTCATGGAGCGGCGCTAAGTCTCGACTGAGCGGTCCACGCCTTTCTCACAGTGTCGTACCGCAATGACGGTTTCCCCTCTGTAAAGAATCTCAACAAGGAAAATGTCTTGTCTGCCCCCAGAACACAAGGTTCTTTTGTGCCGACAGCTTTTTTTGTTTGTATGTTTGGGAGATCGTGAGTGCCTCAACTCCATCGACTGTTGTTTTGATTCTAGAGCCACATGGCAAACCTAAGTTTCTTCACCGGTCACAATTCTATTTAAGAATTCATCCCCCTCATCACTGTATTGGGTAATAAAACTCAAATCACAGCGTAATTGCTTCATCTTGTGGTCACCCGTAACCACTTTGGAAACCGAAAGGGAACACAACTTGCAAACATTTAAGTGATTTGTGACAGTCTCAAGGAAAATAATTTTGAAATTTTTGGAAACTGATCACAAAGAATTCTTATTTGTTTCCACGAACTTCCTCTTTCACTTTCTCAGCCAAAGCACCACTGACAAGAGAAGGCTGCCCTCTCCGTGCTTCGTCATGAACATCTGTTCGTCCCTCATTGAACTATCTCATCCACTTTCTCACAGTTTCATCAGTAATTAAAATTACACTATTCACGACGAATTTCAGCTTGCGTAACATGCTTAGCGTTGAGAACCCGTAGAGCGCACTTCACATTCGGTAAATGGAAATGTCGTATGATTAGGGCCTCCCGTCGGGTAGACCGTTCGCCGGGAGCAACTCTTTCGATTTGACGCCACTTCGGCGACTTGCGCGTCGATTCACGGTCGGTGATTTCAGGTACTACCTTAAACATTTTGAACAATCGTTAGCAAATGTAAACACAACACAATCTGGTTGTAATGGCGTGAGTGGAAAGACAATGAATCAAAACGACAAGTGTTAATATGTGTAACTGCGACACTAGTGCTTTGGTGACGGTAGAGCCAAACGGTACTTACCCTCCGAACACGCCTCGTACGTTTCAGTCACCGTGTCCAGCACTCCCAGACACTTTATTTTGTATTGGAATCGGCTGATTTAACGGACCAATAGAGGTACGGAATCAGTAGCCCTATGACCACGGCTATTGTCACCTCGGAGAATGGGAATGTCCACAGCGTACTAATTCTGAGATTGTAGAAGAACGTGAAACACTCTCCTACCGATCATGTTTAAATAATTATCCTGCTTCATGTTCACGCCAGAATGAATGAACAGGCCGAAGTCATGGTAGAGAAAAGACCCCCCAACGCATATCAGAAACATTTCTGGCCTGAACTACGCCGTCCATGCCCTGTATGTTAAATGCTTCATTGGGCCATAGGAGAACTCGAGGCCTTGCATCGTTTGAAACAGAGGCAATATCGTGACTCATCTTCTTCTTCTTGCGTTACGGCCTCTGTAGGACCACGGGTAGCCCCTTCGTGGACTGCATTTTCCTCTCCTCCCAGAACTTCTTCATTCTTTCTCTTCTTCTCTCCCGCTCTTTTTCCGAGATATTCAGTTTCCGTTTCTCCTGGCAGCTCCACTGTTGACTTTCTAATCTTTTCCTGTATTCTTCTCTGTCATTGATTTCCGGTATATTTGTCGGTGTATATTTGTCCCTCCAATTTTCCTTTCCTTCGACCTTGATCCCCAATTCCAACCAGTCCTTCCGAAGTTCAACAATCCACTTGGTTCCTGTCTTTCCCTTTGACCTTCCTGTTTTTCCCATACTCTCTTCGTCATTCTGTCCATACTCATCCTAAATACATGCCCAGCAAACGTTGCCCTTTTGAGTCTGATTTCCCCGGATATTGTTCTCATGTTCCGGTACAGTTCTTCCGGAACATGAGAACAATATTTGGGGAAATCACACTCAAAAGGGCAAGGTTTGCTGGGCATGTAGTTAGGATGAGTATGGACAGAATGACTCATAGGACCACACTATCCCCCTCTACTTAGCTGAAGTGCTGTTATTTAAAGCTTTAAACTTGTCTGCGTTGTCAGCGACTGTTACAACGTAAAATTAAAACAATTGCAGCCCTCGGTAGCGAAAATGAAGTCTTTTTGACCTAGGTTTCGGCCACTTCTAAGAGTACCTTCATCAGAAATAAAACATTTAAAACTGCCATTTCAAGTATAAAATAAATATGAAGCGACAGCACTTTAGTCACAAAATATTAAATATGTTTTCTATTTTAATATTTTGTGACTACCACGTTATCGCTACGTATTTATTTTATACGTGACATGCCAGTTTTAAATGTTTTACTTCTGATGAAGGCACTCTTAGAAGAGGCCGAAACCTAGGTCAAAAAGACTTCATTTTCGCTACCGAGGGCTGCAATTGTTTTAATTTTGCTGTTATTTAGCCCATTGAAGAAGTGTAACTTTAGGTGCAGCTGTGGGGGATGGCCTTTTGCAGTGTACCCGACAGCATATGTCCGTTGCATGTAGCTTCCTTCGCAATACTCGTTCGAAAACCGCAGTCTTTCAAAGCAGCAAGCCTCTTGAGTACGAAAACGACTGTCGTTGACAAGAAGACATTCGTTTGCAATTCTTTTAATATCCCTTCACTACCGTTTTTTATGTCATGTTACATGTCTGTGAGTGGGACGCCATCCCTTATAGAAACGTCGGACGTGCGACGTTTGTACGCCAAGAAATCGGGCATCTTCAGCCATTGTGTGGTCATGCGCACGTCCAAATACACTGCGCAGTCATTTTAATATGACCACACGTCAAAAGCCTAAATAACCACTTACTGCAGCGCGAAGACGTGCAGGGAGAAAGTCAGCGAGGTTCTAGAAGATACCGACAAGGGTATGCGGGATCCAATGCCGCGGCCATTTGCGCTCTCTCGGTTGAGGAACCATGGTGCTAACAGACAGATGAGGTGGTCCCACAGATTCTCGATTGGGTTTTAATCCGAGAGGTTTGGTGGCCAGAGGAGAACGATAAACTCATCCTGGTGCTCTTCGAATGACGCACGTACAGTGCAAGCTGTATTCCCTTACTCTGCTGGTAGATGAGGCTGCATGTAGGGGTGGTCATGGTCCCAAGAATAGACGCATAATTGGGTTCATGTGCCTTCCAGAATGACGACCGAACGTCATTCACACCGAACCTGGTACCATCAGATCCAGTGTTCACACTTGCTACTGACCAAGAGGTTACACGCATTCTCGCCCAACCATCGCGTGACGACATTCGACATTCTAGCACAGCCGAAGTCTCCTGGGCTGTAATGCATTCCGCTGCTAGGAAAGCCCTTGGTCATGATGGCATTCAAAACCGTGTCCTCCAGGAGTTCACGGATAAAGCAACTGAGTACCTAATACACATAACGAATGCCATACTAAAACACCAACACTTCCCCGCCTTTTGGGAGACGGCCAAGGTCCTGATGTTCAGGAAGCTGGGGAAAGACCACAGCCTCACACAAAATTACCGAGCCATCAGCCTTCTGAGCTCGCTCAGTAAGATTGTTGAGAAGGTGATTCTCAAACGCATCACTAGGCACTGCATAACAAATGACATCCTGAGACCGGAGCAATTCGGCTTCAGGAATCACCACTCCACAACACAACAACTCCTACGGGTCGTTGAACATATAACACATGGCTTCAACATAAACAAAGCTACAGGGGCAGTGTTCCTGGACATCGAAAAGGCTTTCGACCGTCAATGGCACAACGGCCTCATCCGCAAACTCAGCGACTCGAGATTCCCCGACGGGCTGCTGCGTCTAATACACTCATACCTCACAGACAGGAGTTTCAACACTAACGTGCAGGGAAAACAATCAACACGACACGGTATACACGCGGGAGTACCCCAGGGAAGCATCCTAGGGCCCCTACTGTTTAACCTCTACATAAACGATCTCCCAACCACACACAACACAATGATGGCAATCTACGCGGATGACGCAGCCATCCTTGCGCAAGATTGGAAACCATCAAACATTACGTCACGCCTACAAACTGCACTCAGAGTGGCCGAGCCTTGGTTGGAGAAATAGCGTGTTAGAGTAAACGTCGACAAGTGCGAAGCCATTCTGTTCACAAGAAGACCGAAGCAACTGCGCAAACACCGCTACTGCAGACCAATAACTCTACATGCACGTCCAATGCGTTTCCGCGAGAAAGTCAAATACCTCGGTGTCTGGCTGGACCGGAAATTACTCTGGGGGGACCACACACAACACATGACCAACCGAGCTAGCGCGAGGCTCAAACAGCTCTATCCTATGCTGAACAGGCGTAGCACACTGAACAGAAGGGTGTCGAGGTCCATGTACATGACACTTATCCGACCCCTGATGACGTACGCAGCTCCTGTCTGGGGATACGCTGCCCCTACACGCCTGCCCCGTCTGCAGCTCATACAAAACAAAGTACTCAAAATCATAAGCAATGCTCCACGATACACACGCATCGCGGACCTTCACCGGGAATACCGACTTGAGACTCTCACGGAGGTAATCCACAAACTCACCACAAGACTATGCAGAAACTCCAGACATTCGCAGAACCCGTTTATTCTGAATCTGGGGAACTACGACCGCAACCATAGATGGAAACATAAAAGACCAAAAAACATACTTGTAAGGACATAACATCTATGGCCAAGCATACGCAAACATAACGGCACAGGCGAGCCCCTGTTAATCAGACGCCATTACTGGATATCCAGCTGAAATACACTGTCGAATAACTGGCACCACACAGGGAAGCCGTACTGTACACTGCATGCAAACAAGCTCCACACATCCCCCACACAGTGAGATGATATATGGCCGATCTCCCACTACTGTATAACGATCTTGATTGTTCCAGGAATGTAGAAGGTGCAGCAACTGGGACACATCGCCATCGCTTGTCACGGTAATGATGCATGATACCTATACTAACAAATCCAACCTTGCATGAGCTATCGCAGCTAGTAAGCCACTACTGCTTTTACTACCCATCCCACTGTCTCAGAGGTTTTCTTTCCCACGGCACGAGCCATGGCACTTTTTTCCCTCTGCTCTTCAAATCGCTACCCTCACTCGCGTTTCGTCCACTATCTATCACCTGATCGACCGTGTTAATGCGTAGCCTTACCCAGACGCACGGACAACATCACAGCCCAGCATCCTGTGATCCACTTACTAGACAACTAACATGTTTACGGAGGTGACAGTAGAACTTTTGGTTTGGTCACCACGTTGGTGCGGGCGTGGAGGGGCCCCATCTCTTTTTAAATCCTTGAAATGCCACGAAAACATTTCTCAGATCATAGTGCTCCCTCCTCCGGCCTGCAACCTTACGCCAGTTTTTGCAGGGTGTTTGCTTTCAGACGTTTCACTCCGTACACGCCAACGGCCGTTGTCATATTGTGTATAAAACGTAATTCCTCTGAAAGGGCCACCTGTCGCCATTCAGTTGTCGTTCGACTGCGGTATTGGCGTACATATTCCAGCCTATATATAAACTCCTCCCGAACAGGCCATGAAGGCCCAAAGTACCGACGGCCGCCGTGTCATCCTCGGCCCACAGGCGTCATTGGATGCAGATATGGAGGGATATGTGGTCAGCACACCGCTCTCCCGGCCGAATGTCAGTTTCCGAGACCGGAGCCCTACTTGTCAATCAAGCAGCTCCTTAGTTTGCCTCACAAGGGCTGAGTGCACCCCGCTTGCCAACAGCGCTCGGCAGACCGGATGGTAGCCTTTATCAAAGGTGAACAGCAATTAGAATGGTTGCAAGAACCAGGCGCCTGCTACTGAGGCCCATACGCAGCACTGTTGCTGAACGGTCGTTGGTAGCCCCTTGGTTCACTTAAGCAGTCAGTCGCTCAACAGTTGCACGTCTGTTCGCCCCTGCACACCTCCACAAAAGTCGTTGACCCCTGTCATCTATCGCTCGTGGTGCACTACACTCGCCTCAGAGCCGGTTTTGGATAGTGCCACTTTGCCATGCGTGGTATACTTTAACCAAGGCGGCACGCGAACAGTTTGCAGATGTGGCCGTTTCAGAAATGCTTCAACCCTTTACCGGAAAGATAATGATCACGCCCTTTTGGATGCCGCATAAATCGCTCAGTTTCCTTATGACGACAACAACTGCACTGTAGTCCTCGTCCTTAAAACACGCTTTATATGCCCTCCACCGCTAGTGCCGCTACTTGCCGTCTGTGAGAATTTATTTCACATTGAAATCGAACGTAATTGGTGCTGACTTTAATGTGACTGGACCGTGCTGTAGTTGCTTTCTTCAATTGAGTCAAGTCTCCACGTAGGCTCATCTGACTGCGGTGGTTCCATACAACAAACTGAGACACATACACAACTTAACTGACGTGACTTATGCCATCGGTGGTGGGCGATGAGACATCACCATCTGGCAACAACGTTTTGCACCACCTACAGCACTCCAAAGAAGCGTTCAGGGGGCTCTTTTAAGCGGGTGTGGTTAATATTTGCCCATGAACGTATGTAAACTATGGACTTTTGTGCCTAACTTCGTAATTTTAATTGCTTCTGACGCAACTGATTACTAGAGAAAAATTAATAAAAATGCTGCTGACAGCCTTGCAACAAACATGTAAGATGGCATCAAGAACAAAATTTTACTCTCAAGAGCGAGTCCGCCTCGCGGGATTAGCCGAGCGGTCTAGGGCGCTGCAGTCATGGACAGAGCGGCTGGTCCTGGCGAAGGTTCGAGTCCTTCCTCGGGCATGGGTGTGTATGTTTGTCCTTAGGATAATTTAGGTTAAGTAGTGTGTAAGCTTAAGGACTGATGACCTTAGCAGTTAAGTCCGAAAAGATTTCACACACATTTGAACGATTTGAAGAGCGAGTCCAAGTCTTTCTCCTGGATCGCAGAAAGACGTGTAAAATGGGGAAATAAGCAAATGTGTCACTCGGCCCAGTCTTTTTACTTTCATTTATTTCATAGAAAGATATAATTTAAGGTGAACCTATCATAATGATGATCGAGTTATCAGGAAATAATATTCTCATCCATTGCGATCTGCTTTTATATACGTAATGCTGGCAGCGTTCAAATACGAATTAGCAGAGCCTGTGTAATTAAGAAGTGGATACAATTTTCCGTGGGACATTGACGCTCAAGGAAGAAGCACAGCAGGGACTGCAGCCGTCAGGAAATATAAGAAATATGTCCGCAGTTGCGAGTATGAACCACCATCGGCTGTATATAGGAACTATGATAGTGAAAATTTGTGCTGGACCGGGACTCGAATCCGGATTTCTTGTTTTACACGAGCGTTCTCCTTAATGCTTCGGCTATCTGTGCACGATTCATGGCTAGACCGAAACATCCGCATTTTGTCGTCCTTGCGTCACAAACTGCACTCACACGTTACATATATTCCCTCCCAGGGGTGATATATTTATTAAGAGTTGAGGACTTGCTACTGGCAAATAAAACGAAATAACAGTGCTTGTCTTATTAAAAAGTATAATGCTTTGTTCCTTCCAACATGCATGCATTTCCAAAGTAACATTGCTTCCTACTTCTGAACAACACATCCACTGCAGTATCATATTTATCCGCCGACACCGGGCAAGTGACTTTCAATTAATGTATATCATTAATGTATGAGTGCAGGTCGAAGTGTACTCGAGTAGCCTAATGGTAAGGCGACCGTTCACGATAAGCAGGAAATCTGGATTCGATTCACGGTCGGCACAAATTTTCGCTGTTGTCACTCCCGTATATAGCTGATGGTTGCTTGTATTCGCAACTGCAAATACATTTCGTATGTATCACAACGGATGTAATCACTGCAGTGCCTGTAACTTGCATCGTTCTTCTTTAGAACACAGGCACTGCAATATTGTAAAATTTAAATGGATACTGTAGCATACAGGCTTCGTTGTAGGTGCAAACAATGACAGGCTGCGGTTTACTGGTAGGATACTAGGAAACTGTAGTTCGTCTCCAAAAGATATTGCATACAGAAAACTGTTGTGGCCCGTGCTTGAATATCGCTCAAGTGTACGGGACGTATATCTGGTGATATTAATAGTGTATACGGAGAATACGAGCTGGAATGGTCACTAGCTTGTTTTTGTGGCAAGAGGGTGTAAAAGGAATGTTGAAACACAACAACTTGTAACCTCCCCACTATATTTGTTTCTGTATAAAATTTAGCCCAACTTTGCATACCACTCTATAGAAGTCTACGTATTACCAAAACTATGTCCCCATAAACTGGTATCCAACTTAAATTCGTGTGCTAGTCTTTGACCAAACAGAACCTAATTTGAATTGAAGTGTAACTGTTCAGAATACAGCTTGTCTTTATATTAAATGCGCAACTGAAGTAAACCAATTATCTGGCCCTAATGAAAATTTCCACTTACCTCGCTTCTTGACAACGTTGTTGCAGATTTCTCGAATGCACAACAGCAAACAGTAAGCAGGCAGCAGCTAGGGTAGACTTCTATTTCTAAATACATACTCAAATTGTTGCATGTGATAATACGTAATGACAAACAGCGGGGTGGAAAGAGTAACTAATCCTATGAAATGCTGTTCCAAGACAACGATTTTAGAATGATGTATGTTTTCAAAAACACACAGTAAAGCTTCGCGTGCTCTTCAGGCATAACAAGGGTCTGAACAATACTATGCTTAACAAAGAATGATTTAAAAAGGATGCAGTGTTAACGGAGACTTTCTACAAACATGAAGCAGCCTAATCATTAATATGTTAATGCATGACTCAGGGAAGTGGGGTGGTCTTTCTCTCAGCTCTGAGCAAGTTAACTAGCTGACAACCATTATTCTACAAATTGGCTGCGCAGTGCTGCAGTCTTACGTCAAACTTCTTCTCTTCAAAAATAATGACATTTTTCAAAATATATCTCTTCGCTTTTTAATATATACGTCTTATTCTTTCTTGCTGTCCTTTACAATCAATGTTTTTTCATCTGACAGATACAATCACAAGTCCACACAGCACTACTAAATACGTCCGTCACCTAACACACTCCAACTAAGAAGCAAAGAATGTGCCCCGACAAGACCAAAGATTGTTGAACAGTAACGTGACTTACTCTGTCTCTGACGTGCACATCTATAACATACAAAAATCAAAATGACATGACCACATTCAAGCTCTTTTAGGGATTTTGAGAAAGGCGTTGAACAATCTGCTTAGAAAAGTCTGATAAACGTAAGTAAGGTCCTTAATCCTTGAGCTGCTGTGTTGGAATGAAAGCATCTCTCTCACCTCTGTACCCCAAGACCAGAGGTTGTCATTCGCCTGGTATTATGTCAGATTCTTCTTAGAAAAATCCCAGAAACGGCAGTGGGCACCCCAGTCCTTGAACAGCTTTCTACCTCTACAAAAGATAAGGATGTCATTCGCCTGTGATGATGTCAGGTTGGTCATCGGTGTCATAGTAAACCGTAAGACGAGAAAGAAGCACGACGAAGTGCATTTGATAGCTGGCAGGTCACGCACTTGAAGAATGAGGTACTTCATCTCTGAGGTCATGCACGCTCTGCCTAACGCGCGACGTCCTGTCAAGGGTGTAACGCGAGTGCCTCGGTTTACCAAAAGCCGTTGCCGTAAAACTCAACGCATTGGTGACCACCGTGAATTGTAACAACGGATAGACGCGCCACAGTGCAACAAATCATGCACCAACTTGATGATGGATGCCAACAACCAATGAGTTACCGTACCATCCAGATCCGCTTCCTGGCTATTGGTTACTGTATCACGTGTATCTCACTGGACGTAACTTTTCAGAGATATGCATGGGCACTGCCACATTTTCATTCGAAACATAGAAAAAGATATCCCAGATTGACTAGTCTTGGTACCAAGTTGGTAAAGGTGAATTCACTGTACAATAATTTGGAAAATCACAAGAAGTGATGCACCCGCTTACCAACAAGGCGTCTTTTAGGTAGATAATGTTGTTACTTCATATGGGCAATGCTTATATGAAGTCCACTTGGACCCTTGCAACTCTGCGTTCAATGCACCAACGATCGCTCCCAAATAGTCAAATTATGATAGAATCATTCGGGAAGCAGTCCACACACGTAAGGGTGCTTACCCAGCCATCCGTTTCCCTCTGTTGGTCCATCATGGGCAGGGGACAACGGCTGGTTAAGTAACTGTCAATGTCAAATTCACCAACAGCAGTGTAATTTAAGATGCTACTTTATTTTATTTTGAAGGCTGCCAGCTTCGGCATTTCATTATGCCATCTTCAGGTCCCATATGCATCTCTCCAAATAAACGAAAATGTCAAATAGAGCCATAAATCTCGGGATGTTGTTAATTCAAACGTTACACTAGTGTTTCATTAGAACACTTGATGGCAGCTGAACACACCTGCAAACCAAGAGTTCTGGAATCGAGAACCTCGCAAGGAGATCCATTGCTCACTTTGTTACGCACAGCTGCAAGTCTTCACTTAAACTGGACAGTAACAAACTGAAGGCGTTTGGCGCGTTCCTGAAAGACGCGATTTTGCCTCTTTCATATGGTACAAGGCATCGAGTGCACCTACTACGCAATGAGAAGTTTAACCCGCAATGTGCGAGTGGTGTAATTCAGACGGGAAGAGATTTTGCGATTTTTGGAGTTGTTTTCGTGTCATGGTGTGGACCCTCTCATTCAGTTTACCGTGGAAATAAACTAGGTCCTTTGTTCCAGTATTCTCAGTGGTCAACTGCTCTCTTTTTTTTCGGAACTTGATAATGAGTATGCTGTGGACACTCCTGTCTTCCAAGGCGAAAACAGCCTAGTTCGCTGAGCTGCACACATACTTTCCAGGCACCCGAAATCACCCGATTATAGTCCTTCAGAAAACATTTGGGACTATTTGGAACCGCAGGTGGATATCAAAATCACTACAGTTTCGAAGTTCTCTAGGATAGCTACATCAATGAGTGCCAACAGCTGGTATGACTTACCTGAAAGAAACTTCCGGATTCTCGCCCTCGCCGAATTGTGGTCGCTATCAAAGCCAGAGGCGCTGTTACACTGTGTTAGCGTGACGTCTCCAAATGTTACTGATTTCTTGTCTAGTGTGCTCACCTCCATCCCTTCTGTAATTTCTCTTATTTTCGTTTTTCATGGTTTGTCTTTGCGTATCTGAACTTAGACCCTTGTGGTTGAAACCGGGTATAATCACCCTAATCTCGAATCTTTCCGCAACTCTGAGTGAAGTAAATTATCAGTCATAAGTCATTAACAGGTACTGCATCTCTCAGAGATAATGTGTGTGCCCTTACAATGGTACAACACTCTTCCCGTTACTTTGAGATTAAGTGGTTGAAAAAAAAAGACGAGGAGTACACAATAAGCGAACACACAAAAGGGTAGATAACTTTTGTCCTCAGTACAGACTGAGTATTGTCAGGACTAGGTTTGCGTTAAGTCCATTCTCTATCATACGGCTCTGGACAGCTACAGGCAAAGCAGGACAGCTAGTTAGTCAGTTAACTAAAGCAGTTAGCTAGAGGTTACCTAGACGCAAGTTACCATGAAGTTAAGTGATCCGATACGCCACTCCAGCAAGCCTGGGGTAGAAACAAAAGCTTTAAGTGAATGAAGGGAAGGGAGGAAAGAAGTACAGGAGAGCCATAGTTGCAGAGCAACTGTCTCGTTTATTAAATCTGTTGACACATACTGCTATTAGGAATAATGCTATTATTTCACATTACGTCCAACGACATCTTGTGGTTTAGAGATCCAAGAAAAATTTAAATCAGAATTTCTGAACGAGATCTGAACCCTACTCCCTCCCCCCGAGTACAATCTCATCAGACAGACAGCGAAACAATACTTTAGTATGGGAGTTCCAGAGGGGGGGGGGGGTGTTCTTGTAGAACGAGTAGTCGTTAGTAATTAGGGACCGTTTTACACCAGTAAAAAGGACAGAGATCTGCAACGCCATAGGTCCGGAAATGCACAAATTACGTGTGATGAGGTTTCAGGTGTTTGGAACCCAGAGGTGCAACCGAATTTTTTTTTGCCTTAACAATCAGTCATTCGTCTAGTTTGATGCTGTTGACCATTTCTTTCCATATTGTACTAATCTGTTCACAACTGCAAAATTGCTACATCAAACGTACTCTGAGTAGTGTTTTGTATATTCTAGTCTCTGTGCCCCTACTATTCTATTTTCCCCCTCTACTGTTCCTTGCAGGTCAAGTTAACTATTGCTGGCTGCAGTAACGCCACACTAAATTGACTATTCTTCTCCTCAGTTTCTTCCATCGACTTTTTCCCTTACCCATTCTTTTTAGTACTTCTTCGTTTCGTACTTCTTCTTTTTCTTTACTGACATTTGAACACAACCACACAGCGATCTACCACATTCACATAGTCTCATTCTTCATGTTTATTCTACTATGCACTTCGTTAATTTCTTTACCACTCACAACGTAGAAACACCAGTCCTTAACTTTCCACCTTAAGGAAAGTCGCAGTCATCTTGTTTCACGGCTCCACAGTCCAGTACTAGTTAATAGTTGCTGGTAACAAATGCCCGCCGGGCTCTGCCGCGCGTCGTCCATTCCGCCGTGGCGCCGCTGCGCGCCCCATTGAGCAGAAGAAACCACCCGCTGTTTCCTCCGCGGGATACTTTCCCCAGTCGTAAGGGTGGCGGAACTTATGAATGGCCAGTGGTACGTGCGTGTCGCCCCAGACCGTTGACCTGCTGAAGCGGGCGCGTGGAGTGTACCCCGTCCGGCAGTGGAGTGGGGAGTGCCGCGGCTCTGTCACCCGTTGCCATGGCTACGTCAGCTCGGCCCGCTAGCGGTATGGGCGTTACGACAGCCAATCAGTCAGACCCTTCCGTGCATCTCGCAACATTACAGACAAAAGGATATATTTAAATACTCATTGATTACATGTATGATCTATTAGATACATTGGTAATAAAAGAATCTTTGTTCTAAAAAACATAAAACTATACACCCTAGTTTTCTACACATACATCAACATTTATCCCTTTTCTATATACAGCCCATACTTGCGCTATTGATTGTACCTGTCGTCCCTCATACAAAACATGAAAGTGTAAAAAAAAAAGGAATAATAAACAATCTATACAACTCATAATTACAATATAAAATAGTAGACTACTCTAACATCTTATCACAGTGAAAATATTAGAGACTGTTTATTCTAAAACTACAATATACAGTGAACCTTTGTGCTTGTGACAGACTGAAATTAATACCACTTGAAAGTGTTCCAACAAAAAAAATAAGAAATAATCTACACAGCTCACAACTTCCTACCACATGTTATTAACTAGTAAACTACTTTAACATACTAAGACAATAAACATTTTAGAAACTGATGCCTCTAAATCTACAACATACAATGCACTTTTGTGCTCGTGACAGACTGAGATTAGTATCTCTTTATATATTTTACATTTTATTATATATAACAACATTTATAGGACACGTATGTACCATCCACATGTTGTCAGATCCTGACCTGCCATCGAGGTTCATCCAAATCAAACAATACACAATAATGTTTTAGTTACAGATCGGTAGCATCCCCTTTACAGGAGTGTGCGCATTGATCACACTACTCTACGACTCTCACTCACCAGACATCACATTTTCCTTCTCATTCAATCCATTAATACACTAACAGAATAGGTCTAGAAGTCAGATAACCTTAACACCACCACACTCTCGACAACATACCATACCTTTGCTCCCTTATACTCATAACACCACCACACTCACGACAACATACCATACCTTTGTTCCCTTATACTCAACCACATAACACATGAAGCTGTTTCGGAGATAGCATTCCAGTCTCCGAATTCGTCCTTTCACTCTGGCACCTCTCTCCATCGACTTACTTCTGCATTCGCTTTACCGACTATTCCTCCTGCTGAATATCACTTTAGAATTGCGACATTTCATCTAAGAACAAAAAATACACAAATTATTCCTCCTGCAAAATAACTGTACACATTATTGGTACCGTTTTGATTAGTTATACTGGTACCAGGCTTCAACAACAACAACAACAAATATTATTTTTGCCAAATCGCAAATGTTGTGCTAAGAATTAGATCTACACTTATATTACATCTTATGTCAGTATTCCACAACGTTCACCATCTGGATCTCATACTCCCTTTATGTCCTTTCACATTGTGCAGTTGTCCTCATCTCTTCATTCGTATTTCGGCTCTCCGTCCGTCCATTACTCCATCATTTCCTGGTCTTCCTTCGCCATTGGCATCAATCTCTATTGCAGCATACACAGGCCTCTCTGTAACATACATCTAAGACATCTCCACATTATTCAATTCTACTCACCCTTATTTACCACTGTTTCATCACGTCGAATCTCTCTTTATTAATCACACTGCTCCACGTCGCTTCTCTCCTTATATATCACCTTTATCCACTACTATTTATCACGTCGTTTCTCTATCTACCATATTTATCCACTCATTAATCATCATGTCGTTTCTGCTTGATCCTTATTCATATGACAAAAAATACGTACATACACCACTCTGTCGACTCCTGTTCATGACTCATTCGACCAGTCTATTCCGTCATACTTCCTGACATCCCGCCTGAAAATTCTTATGTTCGATTTGACCCTGCACAACGTTACACACCACAGATAAATACACTCACTATCTACCATAAATTGCCTACCTTAGATCTATCCTTAACATTTCCATAATTTGATGTTAGAAATGTGATGAAGCCCACGAGATTGTTTTCCCTTGATCGTCTCAATCAGTACAGCATTTTCATGCACAATACGCCTCACTCTGAATGGTCCACTATACACTGTAAAGAATTTGCTAGTTAGGAATCTATGTTTACATGAAAATTAAATGTGTGCAGAGAATATACAAGCTGGGAGAAATGTGCAGCCCAAGTGTTAGAAACTTAGGTGCTAGTGGCCTCTTTCCCTAACACCAGATTCCGAACAACCATACACAGCACTTCATTATAACTGTCACCATGACAATGACATACTACCGATCAGATGGCAGCTAATCTAAAAACTTCGGTCACAATGTTGACCTTTTACATCACGTGCTAAGTACCTGCCATAGTCAAATCGCACTAATTAAACTGGACTCATTGGCATTATTACATAACATTTTTAGCAACTGGTCTTTGAGGAAACAGTCCTTTTACTTTAGTGTTCCTAATAAAAAATTTGCAAATTTTGCTCTGAGATACCAGCCTAACAGATTCCATTACTGGTGTTTTATTCTCTGATCAGAAGCATGGTATTTGCATTCCTACATATCAGTAGAGTATGTCTGCTACATAGACAATTTTCAGTGCCAGCTGCATGTGTTTTAAGGCAAGATGCTAAGGGCTGATATGTTGGATTTGTTTCTCCTATCCATCAATCTGTTACGCCAAGAAAGAAATACCAGGATTCCATGCTCTCCTGTCATTCTGATAGTTTCTGCCGTTCCTATCCTAGACACTATGTGACCTATGAGTCGTGTCTCCGTTCACAATGTTGCTCTCATTACCCAGTTCCTGTAACATGTGCCGAAATGACGCGGAATCATCTAAGCCTCTGCCTGCTATCACTATATCTCTGCGCAATTTCACTGGCAACTTCGCTATACAGAACCTTATGAACTCCCCAGGTTCGTATGGCACATCCAAATACCTATTTAGTCTCAGCATTTCCTGATAGCACGCCACTGGATCTCTTATACCACCTTCGTTACAATTTGGCATCATCAATATGCTTTGCGTAACCTGGTCCTGCTTACTTTTCGACCAGAATTCATTTAAATAGCTACTACAGTCTTTAATAACTTCCTGCATTTTCGCTCTAGCCTCGTCCCTCAAATGGTTACACACAAATTTCATTTTGAGGGGCAGTCCCCACGATGAAGGTAATGAATCTTGAAATTGAGACAGCCTTGGACTATACCCAGTTGGGTTTGCCACCTGTTTTATCCGACACAACCGTTCTTCTGACTCTCTGAATTCGTCTTCCTCTTTCTGCCTATTTTCGTTTTTTGAATTTATCTCACTCTCCCTCTGCAATCTACCTGGTGGCGTGTCACCTTCGCTTCTGCACGCTAATTGCAACTGTGCTAGTTCTTCACTATGTTTCCTACTTATTTCTAATTGCGCCTCTGTAAACTGTAATGGTGATTGTATCTCCTCCTGGTCGGCATAAACCTCTCGCTGCGTACTGCCAGAACCTGTCTCGCCTCTTGCACTGATCTTTTCTGCATCTGCACTAATCGTATTCATTCTGACCACTACCTCTTTGATTCGCTCATCCGGCAACACGTCCCTTCACTCAGTAGTATCACTCTCTATTGCAAATACTTGTACCTCCAAATTATTAGCTTTTTCTTTCACGGCGTCACATACTTCCTTCAACGCACCCAGATTCTTCTCCCCCTCATCTAACCGATTATTAACTGCGGGCAGACGCTCATCGATAACTGTGTGTAGCTTTCTCATTGCCTCTTTATTTCCCTTATCCAATGCCTCCATACTTTCCTCACTATCTTTATCCATCGCTTCCCATCTTTCCATAAACTCCCTATGTCTCTCCTTAGCCTCCCTATCCATCTTCTGTAAAAACTGCAGTATCACATTGTAATTTGCTACTTTCGACGCGCTCACCTCGTTCGCCTGAGAAACCATAGCATCGCTAAGGGTAGCTGCACTTTCAGTGCATACCTGACCTAGTCCCGGCTCGCCCGCGTCGTCGGGAAAAGCCCGCGTTTGTGGACAAAGCCCGCCGCATAAAGGATCACCCAGCTGCGGTCCACTGAACAATTCAACCCCTTCCGAGTGTTTGTCTTTCTCGCTCGTTAACCCATGGTCAACAGCTACTTCCTGCTGCACTGCTACGTTCACCGCAGAATCGCTATTCTCCATGGTGACTACACTTTTCAACTGCGACCTAGTTACTACGGACATTACGCAAAAAAAATTATACCACGATCTTCCAGCCTTGGACGATATAGCAATTAATTACATAAAAAAAATAAAAGATCCTCACCAATCCAGAAAGAAATTGCAAACAGAAAAAATTTTACTTCTTAGCGCTATCACAATATATTCCATCAAAAAATAAAAAAATCTTAACAGCAAACCCTAACAGCAAAATATCCTGGCATAATATATCCTGGCCAAAAAAATCCTGACAACAAAATTATCCTGGCAAAAAATATCCTGGCAGGGTCGAAATTATGAGAGGCACCCACATGCCTTGCTCATACTGTGGCATCAAGCAGTCAGGCCTGCAAGATGAGTGGTCTGCCAAGTGAGTGGATTCATTCTTAATTCATCGAGTAACATGAACTCTCGTACTCACAATTTAAGTTACAAGTTATCCTCCTATATGATTAATACGCAACGGAAACACGCATCTGACTATCAATAATTTACAGATCTCTGACTGTACACTACGCACTGGCAATACCACATTTTCTTTTTGTCTTTTATTTAATGGCTTTTGTCAGCACGTGGCCACTGCACTGAATACGAATGGCGCACACATTATAAATTCGGGACATTATGGCAACACACAATTCGAAGGAATAGTCTACAAATCTTTTTCTTTTCACTATCTTATTTATTCCAATAATTTCTCTAACCTAGACACACAAATTCTACAACCTACAACAATAACACATGAGAAATTCCGCCCAGTGGGCATGGCTTTACAATGGTGAATCTCTATATTATGGTCTCGTAATTACTTTTAACGCTACAGTGCACTTTCTGGATAGGGTGGTGGATCTTTTATTGTACCTCACACTTCGACTCACACAATCATCATCACTAAACTTTCCTCCAGACCGAGCGGTACTGAAGGAACCAGCATAACCCACTAATCTTTCGAAACTACCTCGCTACTCTCGCATGCAAACCACACATACCCAAATTACATGACATACATCACACTGCAATAAGAAATATAAAACACTAAATAGTCACAACACTATCACTTTCAGCTTTCCCACTTCAATTAATATTTATCCCAGTTTCACATGAGACTGCCCCACTTGGTAATTCTACTTTCCTACTGTGAACTCTGGAGATATATGCACGTCTTCCTGTGCAATGCAAGCCAAGTGGCGTTGCTGGATAGACGGCCGACTCACCTTGATTCTCTCTCAGAGTTTAAATCTAGCGTCACACGGAATCATATTACACAATTTAATATTAAGCACACACGCGAGTCCTCAACTGATACCATGGACGAGTACTTCGCTTTATCTTTTGTCTCATACACAGATTGAGACTCACACAGTACTCACCACGTGGAAGTACTCGTCTCTAATTTCAAGTCCTGCACACGTCATTTCTTAAATATTTCAACTTATGGTACACACCCTATTTCTTAAATATTTCAACTTATTGTGCACTCGCTAGTAATTCAGCTTAACTTAAGCACACGGAAGTATTTCAGCTTAATGCTACACGTGGTTTCGTTGTGACCGTTGGTCACTTCCGAAGATTCCTACAATCCCTTTAATATTACCTGCCTGACATTTAATTCTCCCCACAAAAGTTCCTGAAATAGACAAATTAATATTTCAAACTACTCTTAAATATTCCACATGCATACCATGTCTCCACTCTTTCGTCATTACGGAGTACAACTAAAACAGGTCTTAACAGCACAAGATCCAGCAGCAGAGTGCTGAAACATGGCCGTTCCTGAGGTTCTCTCCCATCTCTGTCGAGGTGGGGGAAGCACCTTGCTATCGTATTGGTCAGCCACATTTCAGGCGCTCAAAGCTCTGGTAAATTTCATCTCTTTGGTCCCACCAAAGGTGGCCAAAGGATCGACTCAAAGATGATCATATATTCACATTCACTATCTGCGGTTAGCAGACGACCATACATTCATTCATTTCATAGATCTCACCAAACTGGATGTAGGGATTTACTTTGTGGGAGTGCACATGTGATCAATTAAATAAATAAATTGTCATTCTTTCCCACACTGGTATCCGGCTTCGCTGTATTAATTGAAATTGAGTTATTTTACAAAAAAAATGTGTTGTTCTGACAAAAATAATGAAGTATGTTGTACCTATTTTCAATGTCGGGCGGTACTGTACCCTTTCACGAGTAACGGAGATTTTTGTGAGGTAAGTGTTTCACGAAAAGTATAGGTTACTGTTAGTCAGGGCCATTCTTTTGTAGGGATTATTGAAAGTCAGATTGCGTTGCGATAAAATATTATGTGTCAATTTAGTGATGATCAGGATAAGTAAAGATAAAACTGAGTACGTTCAGTTTACCTCAGCTTCTACTGTATCAAATAACGTAAGAGTTTTTGCACCACTGTCATTCTTAATTTTCAAAGGGGAAGTTTCATAAACTTAGTGTCATGAATTGCCGTTAGGAACCTGTAGTGTAAGGCAATGCACGGTTGAAACGTAAGCTTCAGTGCGCATTCAGTCGCAGTCAGTCAACATGGGTCTGCACAGGGTGAGTAGGGCTTTGCTCGTAAAGCCGTTTTGTCAAGATAACAGCAGTAGCGCTAGCTGCTCTTGGCGAGTATTGACGAATTAAAGGAATACACAGAGGTCCTCTTTCGGCACCGGTGTTGAAGAACATGACTGGGAACTTCAAATTAAAGTGCGATGTGGGAATCATTCCTCTGAGAGTCCGAAGGCCAATGGCACTCCAGATTGTTGAAGAAGTTACTGTTGGCGTGGTTGAGAACGTTGGACGCATTGCCGAACGCATGAGGCCACTCTGTTACTCCGAATACATTTCGAGAAAACCGAATCATTGGCCAATCGTTCCGAACTGCGTGGCACCAAGGTCACCAGATATGAACCCTATGATATCTTTCTGTGGGGTTACCTGAAGGACAGGGTTTATGAATGGTACACTAACATACGTTTGAGGTTAAGATGAGCGTAGAGAGGGAAGTAGCCAACATCGAGCGTGAGATGTTTCGAACAGCAGTCTCTAGTGCGGATCCAGAAGGCCGTGGGCGCAGATGGTCGTCACACTGATCAGCGTTCGTAACGTGGAATGTAATCACTGTACGTAATTGATAAATTTCACCCTCTCGTGTGGAAATTAAAATGAGCTTCTTTCCATGGCTTATTCTGCTCTATGGATCTGAAGGATGGACTTTAACGGTCAAATACACTGCTAGCCATGAAAATTGCTACACCAAGAAGAAATGCAGATCATAAACGGGTATTCATTGGACAAATATATTATACTAGAACTGACATGTTATTACATTTCCACGCAATTTGGGTGCATAGTTCCTGAGAAATCAGTACCCAGAACAACCAACTCTGGCCGTAATAACGGCCTTGATACGCCTGGGCATTGAATCAAACAGAGCTTGGATGGCGTGTACAGGTACAGCTGCCCATGCAGCTTCAACACGATACTACAGTTCATCAAAAGTAGTGACTGGCGTATTCTGACGAGCCAGTTGTTCGGCCACCATTGACCAGTCGTTTTCAATTGGTGAGAGATCTGGAGAATGTGCTGTCCAGGGCAGCAGTCAAACATTTTCTGTATCCAGAAAGGCCCGTACAGGACCTGCAACATGCGGTCGTGCATTATCCTGCTGAAATGTAGGGTTTCGCAGAGATCGAATGAAGGGTAGAGCCACGGGTCGTAACATATCTGAAATGTTACGTGCACTGTTCAAAGTGCCGTCAATGCGAACAAGAGGTGACCGAGGCGTGTAACCAGTGGCCTCCCATACCATCAAGCCGGGTGATACGCCAGTATGGCGATGACGAGTACACGCTTCCAATGTGCGTTCATGGCAACGTCGCCAATCACGAATGCGACCATCATGATGCTGTAAACAGAACCTGGATTCATCCGAAAAAATGCCATTTTGCCATTCGTGCACCTAGGTTCGTCGTTGAGTACACCATCGCAGGTGCTCCTGTCTGAGATGCAGCGCCAAGGGTAACCGCAGCCATGGTCTCCGAGCTGATAGTTCATGCTGCTGCAAACGTCGTTGAATTGTTCGTGCAGATGGTTGTTGTCTTGCAAACGTCCCCATCTGTTGACTCAGGGTTAGAGACGTGCCTGCACGATCTGTTACAGCCATGCGGATAAGATACCTGTCATCTCGACTGCTAGTGCAAGCGCTAACCTTGAGTGAATGCTCTGAAAAGCTAATAGTTTGCATATCACAGCATCTTCATCCTGTCGGTTAAATTTCGCGTCTGTAGCACGTCATATATTGGTGTAGCAATTTTAATGGCCAGTAGTGTAGATACAGAGTACTTCTAAATCTTTTATCAGAATACAAGTTAAAAGATCATAAGAAGAACAGAGAGATAATAGAGGAGCTCCGTGTTCTAACAATAGTTTAAAATATCCAACAGTATAGAAAGGAATGACATGACTATCTACTACGCGTGAATGGAAGCCCAATCCCAAGGAAAAATTATGACTAGAGACCCAAGGGAAGATAAAGGATATGTCAAACACCAAGAAGATGATGCGATCAGCTTCAAATTGCTTGGTTTCCGGAACGGCCAAAGATGTCAAACCGGAAAACGTACATGATGACGATGACGCTCCACTTTGAAGACCGTGACACCGGCGATAGTTTTACTTGTGGTGTTGGTACGTTCCGTTTTCGACCTCAGCGAATAGAAACTCACAGACGCCATTCTCCTGTCTGGATGGGGACTGCAGGCAGAATGGTGCGCGCTTGAATCGCTGCCTGGCTCCACCTACCTGCCATAGGCCACACCGGAGAGCTGGCCTCGAGAGGCAGCCGCTGCTCCCAGTAGGTCCTCCAGGGTCCTCCGAGGAGCCAAGTGGGCAGTGGGGCGCGTCCTTCCTGAAATATTCCTGATTACCAGAGGCTACACACCCGAGCCTGCAGTGCACTTTCCCCTGCGTAGTTAGAGGCTTGACAAACACGGGAGTATGCAAGCAGGCGTGAATAAGTCAGAGGCCACTCCCGGCAGTTGTCGTGTCAGATAATACGGCAATAAGAGCGGCACTTGTCAGTGCTAGTCACCATGTTTTTTGAAGACAATGCTTCGCCTGGAGTACGGTGCACCAACGGGGCAGTAAAATGGTTAGTTACAATGCGGCAGTTTAGATAACAATTAAAACACGTACGATTTCTACTCAATTCGCTATGAAGTTAATAGTCACTTTTACCAAACAAAACCCCTCGTTGCCCAGCTATTTATTTGTAGCTGTGCGTCCTTGCCCATACCACGCAGCGTCTGGCCTTGTGCTTAATGCTTGTGACGTCATATCTCCTCAACTATGTGGCGTACAATGATGAAATTTTTATTTACATTCAGTGGCATATTTGCGTACTGTCAGTAAATTTATTGCAAATACAGTTAGTAGTAAAGAAGTCTTCAGTTGTAACGTGGTGCCTCATGCGGTACTTCTACTGCACGAACAGCGGAAAAGTAGCAGGCGACAAGAACGTTTCCTTCATCATTTTGTATGGATTTTCACCGACAACTTATTTTTTCCATCAGCCTTCTCACTAATTTGATGCGGCCCGCCACAAATTCCTCTCCTGATGTCGTAATAGATGTTCCGTCATTGTCATTTCATCTTATAAGTGTCTTCCATATATTCCTTACCTCGCCGATTCTGTTCAGAACTTTCTCATTGCTTACCTTATCAGCCCATCTCATTTTCGACATTCGTCTATAGCACTACACCTCAAATTCATCGATTGTTTTCTGTTACGATTTTCCCACAGTCCATGTCTTACTACCATAATACGCTGTGCTCCAGGCGTACATTCTCAGAAATTTCTTCCTCAAATTAAGGCCAATGTTTGATACTAACAGACTTCTCTTGGCCAGGAATGCCCTTTTTGCCGGTGCTAGTCTCCTTTTGATGTCCTCCTTGCTCCGCCCTTCATTGACTATTTTGCTGCCTATATAACAGAACTGCTTAACTTCATCTACTTCGAAACCATTCCTCAGTTTTCTCATTTCTGCTACTTCTCATTACTTTTAACTTTCTTCAATTTACTCTCGAGCCAGTAATCAGTCGGCTGTACATTCCGTTCAGCAGATCATGTAATTCTTCTTCACTTTCACAGCTGATAGAAATGTAATCAGTGAATCTTACCACTGATATCGTCTCACCTTGAATTTTGACTCGTGATGACTGAGTGTTGTGTGATGTCCTTAGGTTAGTTAGGTTTAATTATTTCTAAGTTCTACGGGACTGATGACCATAGATGTTAAGTCCCATAGTGCTCAGAACCATTTGAACCATTTGAATTTTGACTCCGCTCTTGAGCGGTTCTTATATTTTCGTGATTGGTTCTTCGATTTATAGACTGAATAGTAGGGGCGAAAAACTACATCCCTGTCTTACACCCTTTTCAGTTCGAGCACTTTGTTCTCGGTCTCCCGCTCTTATTGTTCCCTCTCGGCTCTTGTACATCTTGTGCATTTCGCGTCTTTTCCTATAGCTTACCACTATTTTCCTCAGAATTCCGAGCATCTTGCACAATTTCACACTGTCGAACGCTTTTTCCAGGTCGACAAATCCGATGAACGTGTCTTGATTTTTGTTTAGTCTTGCTTACATTATGAACCGTAACATCATAACTGCCTATCTGGTCCCTTTACCTCTCCTAAAGCCAAACTGATCGACGTCTGACACATTCTCAATTTTCTTTTCCAATCTTCTGTATATTATTCTTGTCAGCAACTTGGATGCATGTGCTGTTAAGCTGACTGTGCGATAATTCTCTTTCTTGTCAGCTTTTGCATTCTTCGGAATTGTGTGATTATGTTTTTCCAAAAGTCAGACGGTATATCGCCAGACTCATACATTCTCCAACCAACGTCAACATTCATTTTGTTGCCACTTCTCCCAGTGCTTTTAGTAATTCTGATGGAATGTTATCTATCGCTTCAGCTGTTTTTGATATTAAATCGTCCAAAGTTCTTATAATTCTATTACTGGATCACCTATCTCTTCTATGTCGCCAACTGTTCTTCTTCTATCAACTTGACAAGTCCCCCCCCATACAGGGGTTTAATGTACTCTTTCCACCTATCCGCTCTCATCTCTGCATTTAACAGTGGCATTCCCAATGCACTCTCAATATGACCACCTTTACTTTTAATTTCACTGAAGGTTGCTCAGTCAGTCCTTTTGACAATCATTTTTCATGCGACCATTTCGCCTTAGCTTCAATGCGCTCCTATCTATTTTATTTCTAAGCCACTTGTATTTCTGAATTTAACTGAACATATTTGTACTTCCTTCGTTCATCGATCATCTGAAGTATGGTTTTTTCCCAATTACCTTCTTTGTACCTACGTTTTCCTTTCCCACTTTTGTGATTGCTCTTTTTAGACATGTCCATTCTTCTTTAACTAAACCCCCCACTGAGCTATTCCTTATTCCTGTATCTATAGCCTTAGAGAACTTCAGACGTTTCTCTTCATTTCTTAGTACTTCCGTATCCCACTTCTTTGCGTACTGCTTCTTCCAGGACTAGTCTCTTAAACTTCAGCCTACTCTAAATTGTAATTTGAGTCTATATCCGCTCCTGGGTAACCATTACAGTCCAGTATCTGGTTTCGGAATCTCTGATGTAATCTTACTGAAGTCTTCCCGTACCGGTCAGTCTTTTCTAAGTATACCTCCTCCTCCTGAGATTTTCAACAGAAAAATACCCGCTGTACTAGCTGAAAGCCGGCCGTTGTGGCTGAGTGGTTCTAGGCGCTTCAGTTGTAGTGTAACGACGTAAGTTTTTTATAACCGATTTCCGTTTGATATATGACCATGTGCAGACTTCGTCACCTACGTCAGTTACAACCCACTTCAAAAATGATTTATATGCTTTTTAAATTGTCATAGAATGGTTCTTGAACGAAACTGTGAAACATCAGTTGAGTCGTATGCAAAGAATAACATCACTTGGGCCAATTGGTTTTTGCAACTTTTTCGATTTAAATTTCGTTTGTTTCTCCTCAGAAATTATATTGACACACGTTATCTTGATCTAATCGATATCAGAATCACACATTAAATAAACTTTTGAGATTCAAAGTTTCGGTGAACGCTGTCAGAATCACTAATCTTGTCAAATATATTATTAATCCGTTCACATAATTCTTCATAAATAAATCTTCAGAACACGTGTTTCAACTTTAGTAGCATACACTATTTTATTAGCTTCCTACACATACAGATGTGAACTTGACCGTTGAGAGACAGTGACTGACTTTTCAATAAGATTACGCTCTATATGACGTCATTGTTGTACAAAAAGAGTACAAAAATTCATTTTTAATTTTTAGAAGCACGACGCAACAACTCGGTTCCAGGATCTTCTGTTGCTCCTTGGCTGTCGACCCGCGACGTATAGCGGCCAGCAATTTCCTCTCTGGTCGCGGCAACGAAGATGCTGTCTCCGTTCGTTGCGCCGCCCTCTCCGTACATGAAACACATAAAAAAAATACAGAACTTTTAGATAATTCACAGCTATTACAAATATTAAGAAAAATACATAAACAAAACTAAATTAAACTTATAGTCACCTGCAAACTGGGCTGACATTGGTGGATGGGTGACGCTTAATTTCGTCCCACTACACAGTCTGGAACAGCGTGACCGCTACGGTCGCAGGTTAGAACCCTGCCTCGGGCATGGATGTGTGTGATGTCCTTAGGTTAGTTAGGTTTAAGTAGTTCTAAGTTCTAGGGGACTGATGACCTCAGATGTTAAGTCCCATAGTGCTCAGAGTCATTTGAACTAGCTGAAACTTATTGCAGAACTCAATTATAATCTTTCTCCTAATTCATTCCTAGCATCAAGCCCGTCTTCTCCAGCAAACCTTTCTTCTACTCCTTCCACTACAACCACATTAAGACTATTAGATTTCCATGTCCCTTCTCGTACTGAATTGCCGGTCCAATATCCGCATATACTTTATCTGTCTCTTCATCTGCTGCTGTACTATAGTTAGGGTGTTGGTGTGCTGTCCATTCTGACGAGAATAACCGTATCACTAAACTGTTCGCAGTAACACATTCCCCGCCCTACCTTCTAAAGAACCCTCCTCCCGTTATACCATTTTCTGCTGCTGTTGATACTACCCTGTACTTATCTGACTATAAATCCTTGTCTTGTTCCCATTTGTAACGTCTCTTAGCAAAAGACATATTATGTAATAAAGAGAAAGCATTATGTGTCATGTTTTGCTCTTGTATAGAATTATGTGCTGTTTTTTTTTTTTTTTTTTAGTTAGATAGTATCTGTGTCGGCGAGTACTGAAACCGCCACAGACGATACTTATTAAATATCAAACAAAGATGAGAATATGTGACTGCTATAAATAGTACAGAACGAACATTAATTTCTCTGTCGTCTTCTTGTAGTTACGTGAGTAGGAAGGGCCTGTGACGTTATATTGTACGCTTGCGTAGCATTCTTTTGTCAAGATTGTGAGAGGGACGCCATTAGACATAGCCTTGGAAAGGTGTGTAATAACTTGATTTGTTTAAATGTTTTGAATAGAGTTACTTAGTGAAACCTTGCATTATGATTTGTAATAAGCTTGCCTGGTATTTTATCCCATCCCTTTAAGACATTTTCAGTTATTTAAATATTATTCGTGGTGCAGAGCTGCGCTACGAACGAACGAGCCGCTGCCGCGGCGCATTCAAACTGATTTAAATGAAATCAATCATACCGCAAAGAAGCGGGCAGGTAATAGTGAACAAAAATTATTTCTTTCAGCTTCCGGAATTGCAGAGCAGAGCAGCAGATTTTATGATGTGTTTTACAGGTTGACGCGGGCTGCTGATAATATATTATTAACAGTGCAAAAAGATAATTTACCTCCATAACATAAAAGAAATCTTGCTGGGCGTAGTTCTGGTCTGGCAAACCTTATAGTAAAAACATCTTTTTCTATGTCAATAGTCACATGTTCTCGTGTTAGTCGTGGTAATTATTGGTGTTTTACTGTGAACAAAAGTCCACTGCAAAATTTTGATGTTGAACAATCATTGCGTGCTGTAACATCAGTTTTGATAACAAATAATTTTCGTTAACCTTTCAATAACTATAAAGTAAGGAAGAGTTACAGTAAAAAAAAAAATGTTCCTTTAATAGAAAGCCAGATCCAGAACAATAAGAACATAATCTATTTTGTTTTGTTGAAAATTAATGATCTAAAGAAAGTCACAGCACAGCATCACTAAAAGGTATTTCGGGGCTCTTTTCGTAGAAACATATTTTATCTCTTATATTAGTTGTTACGCGAGTAATAATAAAACAAAGCAAATAGTAAAGAGCCAGCGAAACATTTCACCTCACTGACCCGTATTATATCAAGATTGAGCCTGTCTATTTCTCTTTTCAGATTTTCTATCTTCGCTACAACGTTCAATCTTCTGATATTCCACGCCCCGACTCGGAGAAAGCTATCCTTTCGTTGGTTATTCAATCTTTTTCTCATTGTCACCTGTTCCATGGCAGTTTCCTCGCGGAGATCCGAGTAGGGCCTGTTCCGGAATCTGTTGCCAATGAAGAGATCACCATGACACTGTTTTAGTTACATGCCACATGTCCTGTGTATATACATTATGTGTCTTTAACGCAGTGATGTCCATTGCCTCTGCATCCTCATGCCGTTGATCATTGGTAATTATTCCGCAGCTTTATAATGCAAACGGCCTCGTCAAAGAGGGCCGAGGAGCGAACAGATATTCAGGACACTCTCTTGCCGGTTTGGTGGGACACTGACCCTAATTGCGGAAGAGTGTACAAGAAGGCACAGTTAAAAATGAGAATGGAGCGAAGTGTTTTTCCCCTAGTGTCCAACCAGTACATCGAAGAATCCGTAACGGTACTAAAAAAAGATTTAGGTGTGTAAATAAAATTTAGAGTGGAAGGATATTCATGATAAGATTCGATTATGACGTTGCTATTCTCTGTGAAGGTGAGGGACCAGTTGAACGGAATGAATAGTCTAATGAGAACGGAATAACGACTGCGCATAAGCCACAGAGGCAAAAACAATCACGAGTAGAAGAGGTAAAATCAGCAACAAACTTAACACCAATATAAGGAACCACGTAGTCGGCGAAGGGAGGAATGACGCTGTACTGGATGCAAAATAACGCCTTACGGACGAAGCAAGGATCTTATAACAATCACAGTCTTCCGAAGAGAAGATAATTCCTTGCTAGGAGTAGTCTGCTCGTGTCAGTCATGGCCCTCGGCGAAGAAATTTCTGAGAACGTATGTCTGGAACGCAGAATTGTATGGCAGTGAATCACGGGCTGTGGGGAAACCGCAAAAGAAAATAATCGACGTGTCTGACATGGGGTGTTATGAAAGACTGTCGTAAATTACATGGGCTGCTACACAGGAAAGCAGTAAGTGCGGAACACTGACTAGAAAAAGAAAGACGATGATAGGGCATTTGTTAAGATATCAAGGGGCTAGAGAGAGCAGCAAGTAACAAACTTTGCAGGGAACGAGAGAGATTAAAATGCAAAGACTGGCAAAGAAAAAGTGAATGGCCCAATACGGAAGAAGAAACGAAATGGAACTTCACGGGCTGAGAGTGTGTTATTTAAGTGATCACAAAATCGAGTGACAGTTACAAAGAACTTTGCGGGTTGAACCTATTAATCAGTATGACCAGAGACTGATACTGCAGTAAAGAGGATCATAAAGCAGTTGATTTCTCTCTTGAGACAAAATGGCCCACAACTGTCGCAAGTGTCCGCGATATTCTGGATATTGGCACTGGGAGGGAGTTGACGTCTGAACCGACGCCACACATGTTCTACTGGCCACAGATTTGGGATCTAGCTGGCCACAGCCACCCCAACGTCACGCAGACAATGGTTCAAATGGCTCTGAGCACCATGGGACTTAACATCTTAGGTCATCAGTCCTCTAGAACTTAGAACTACTTAAACCTAACCCAAGGACATCACACACATCCATGCCCGAGGCAGGATTCGAACCTGCGACCGTTCCAGACTGTAGCGCCTAGAACCGCTCGGCCACGCCGGCCGGCGTCACGCAGACAGTTCGTACAGATACATGCCCTGTGTGGACGGGCATTGTCCTGTTAAAAGAAGACATTATGTTACTAGACAGCTTATGTTGTTTGTTGTTGTTGTTGTCTTCGGTCCTGAGACTGGTTTGATGCAGCTCTCCATGCTACTCTATCCTGTGCAAGCTTCTTCATCTCCCAGTACCTACTGCAACCTACATCCTTCTGAATCTGCTTAGTGTATTCGTCTCTTGGTCTACCTCTACGATTTTTACCCTCCACACTGCCTTCCAATGCTAAATTTGTGAACCCTTGATGCCTCAGAACATGTCCTACCAACCGGTCCCTTCTTCTTGTCAAGTTGTGCCACAAACTCCTCTTCTCCCCAATTCTATTCAATACCCCTCATTAGTTATGTAATCTACCCATCTAATCATCAGCATTCTTGTGTAGCACCACATTTCGAAAGCTTCTATTCTCTTCTTATCCAAACAATTTATCGTCCATGTTTCACTTCCATACATGGCTACACTTCATACAAATACTTTCAGAAACGACTTCCTGACACTTAAATCTATACTCGATGTTAATAAATTTCTCTTCTTCAGAAACGCTTTCGTTGCCATTGCCAGTCTACATTTTATATCCTCTCCACTTCGACTATCATCAGTTATTTTCCTCCCCAAATAGCAAAACTCTTTTACTACTTTCAGTGTCTCGTTTCCTAATCTAATTCCCTCAGCATCACCCGACTTAATTCGACTACATTCCATTATCCTCGTTTTGCTTTTGTTGATGTTCATCTTATATCCTCCTTTCAAGACACTGCCCATTCCGTTCAACTGCTCTTCCAAGTCCTTTGCTGTCTCTGACAGAATTACAATGCCATCGGCGAACCTCAAAGTTTTTATTTCTTCTCCATGGACTTTAATACCTGCTCCTAATTTTTCTTTTGTTTCCTTTACTGCTTGCTCGATATACAGATTGAATAATATCGGGGACAGGCTACAACCCTGTCTCACTCCCTTCCCAACCGCTGCTTCCCTTTCATGCCCCTCGACTCTTATAACTGCCATCTGGTTTCTGTACAAATTTAAAATAGCCTTTCGCTCAATGTATTTTACCCCTGCCACCTTTAGAATTTGAAAGAGAGTATTCCAGTCAACATTGTCAAAAGCTTTCTCTAATTCTACAAATGATAGAAATGTAGGTTTGCCTTTCCTTAATCTATTTTCTAAGATAAGTAGTAGGGTCAGTATTGCCTCACATTTCTGCGGAATCCAAACTGATCTTCACCGAGGTCGGCTTCTACCAGTTTTTCCATTCGTCTGTAAAGAATTCGCGTTAGTATTTTGCAGCTGTGACTTATTAAACAGATAGTTCCATAATATCCACATCTGTCAACACCTGCTTTCTTTGGGATTGGAATTATTATATTCTTCTTGAAGTCTGAGGGTATTTCGCCTGTTTCATACATCTTGCTCACCAGATGGTAGTGTTTTGTCAGGACTGGCTCTCCCAAGGCCGTTAGTAGTTCCAATGGAATGTTGTCTACTCCCGGGGCCTTGTTTCGACTCAGGTCTTTCAGTGCTCTGTCAAACTCTTCACGCAGTATCGTATCTCCCATTTCATCTTCATCTACATCCTCTTCCATTTCCATAATATTATCCTCAAGTACATCACCCTTGTATAGACTCTCTATATACTCCTTCCACCTTTCTGCTTTCCCTTCTTTGCTTAGAACTGGGTTTCCATCTCAGTTCTTGATATTCATACAAGTAGCTCTCTTTTCTCCAAAGGTCTCTTTAATTTTCCTGTAGGCAGTATCTATCTTACCTTACATCCTTACATTTGTCCTCTAGCTTTCCCTGCTTAGCCATTTTGCACTTCCTGTCGATCTCATTTTTGAGACGTTTGTATTTCCTTTTGCCTGCTTCATTTACTGCGTTTTTATATTTTCTCCTTTCATCAGTTAAATTCAATATTCCTTCTGTTACCCAAGGATTTCTACTAGCCCTCGTCTTTTTACCTACTTGATCCTCTGCTGCCTTCACTACTTCATCCCTCAGAGCTACCCATTCTTCTTCTACTGTATTTCTTTCCCCCATTCCTATCAATTGTTCCCTTATGCTCTCCCTGAAGCTCTGTACAATCTCTGGTTTAGTCCGTTTATCCAGGACTCATCTCCTTAAATTCCCACCTTTTTGCAGTTTCTTCAGTTTTAATCTACAGTTCATAACCAATAGATTGTGGTCAGAGTCCACATCTGCCCCTGGAAAAGTCTTACAATTTAAAACCTGGTTCCTAAATCTCTGTCTTACCTTTATATAACCTATCTGATACCTTCTACTATCTCCAGGATTCTTCCATGTATACAACCTTCTTTTATGATTCTTGAACCAAGTGTTAGCTATGATTAAGTTATGCTCTGTGCGAAATTCTAACAGACGGCTTCCTCTTTCATTTCTTAGCCCCAATCCATATTCACCTACTATGTTTCCTTCTCTCCCTTTTCCTACTGTCGAATTCCAGTCACTCATGACTATTAAATTTTCGTCTCCCTACACAATCTGAATAATTTCTTTTATTTCATCATACATTTCTTCAATTTCTTCGTCATCTGCAGAGCTAGTTGGCATATAAACTTGTACTACTGTAGTAGAAATGGGCTTCGTGTGTATCTTGGCCACAATAATGCGTTCACTATGCTGTTGGTAGTAGCTTACCCGCACTCCTATTTTTTTATTTATTATTAAACCTACTCCTGCATTACCCCTATTTGATTTTGTATTTATAAAGCTGTATTCACCTGACCAAAAGTCTTGTTCTTCCTGCCACCGAACTTCACTAATTCCAACTATATCTAACTTCAACCTATCCATTTCCCTTTTTAAATTTTCTAACCTACCTGCCCGATTAAGGGATCTGACATTCCACGCTCCGATCCGTAGAACGCCAGTTTTCTTTCTCCTGATAACGACGCCCTCCTGAGTAGTCCCCGCCCGGAGATCCGAATGGGGGACTATTTTACCTCCGGAATATTTTACCCAAGAGGACGCCATCATCATTTAATCATACAGTAAAGCTGCATGCCCTAGGGAAAAATTACGGCCGTAGTTTCCCCTTGCTTTCAGCCGTTCGCAGTACCAGCACAGCAAGGCCGTTTTGGTTAGTGTTGCAAGGCCAGGTCAGTCAATCATCCAGACTGTTGCCCCTGCAACTACTGAAAAGGCTGCTACCCCTCTTCAGGAGCCACACGTTTGTCTGGCCTCTCAACAGATGCCCCTCCGTTGTGGTTTCACCTACGGTACGGCCATCTGTATCGCTGAGGCATACAAGCCTCCCCACCAAAGACAAGGTCCATGGTTCCAGGGGGGGGGGGGGGGGGGGCAGGCAGCTTATATGGTATATATGGTATAATAGGCAGCTTATATTATACCATATTTCCAGTACATCAGTTTGTTGTAAAGTGTTGTTACATTGCATTACGTGGACCGTACGAGGCGTGTGGGAAAAGTTATGAGACTGATTTATAATCTGCGAAAGGATGTCCGTGACTTACCATTTCTCCATCTGAGTTCCTCCAGTCACCACCAGCTGTGACGTGATGTTTTAGCTGACTGCTCCCCACACCATAACCATAACACCAACTTGCCACTCCACAAAATTGGAAGAACAGGTCATATGCCCATGTAACCGCCACGCCCGGTGACGATAGTCAGCTGAGGAAGTGTGATTCATAAGCAGGCAACGCTTAGTGATCACAGCCGTTTGTGTTGTGGTGTTAGCGGCAGCCTCCACCTGGGACTGTAATTATTAGTGTAACCAGTCTTCGACCATTGGTGGAGGATGACAGAGAACGTGGCACGGTTTCCGTTACTTGTTCTCCTATGGGGAGTGCAGTTGTGAAGGGATGACGAAGTGTCTAGTCCACAATATGACGACCTCCCTCCGGATGATCAGACGTGGTCGGGAGGAAACTGTGCGACACGTATGCTTGCCCACGCGTTCCCATGCAGTCCGAGGTCGGGCCACTGTAGTATGCGAATGTCTCACAGATATGGATATTACACTATTTGACGAGCTGGCCAATTTAAAACCACAATTAGGCCCATTTCAAACACTCTCAGATGCTGATAACGCTTCCCACACGAGCACACAGCATCCGCGTGCCATTCAAAGTGATCCGTTTCTTTTTTTTGCGTCATCAGTCTTCTGATTGGTGTGATGCGGCAGGACACGAATTGCTCTCCTGTGCCAACCGCTTCATCTCAGAGTAGCACTTGCAACCTGCGCACTCAATTATTTGCTGGATGTATTCCAATCTCTGTCTTCCTCTACGGTTTTTGCCACCTACAGCCCCCTCTAGTACCATGGAAGTCTTTTTTTATGTTTTAACAGATGTCCTATCATCCTGCCCTTCTCCTTGTCAGTCTTTTCCACATATATCTTTCCTCCCCTCATTCCTTACCTTACCCGTCCACTTAATTTTCAACATTCGTCTGTAACATCTCATCTCAAATTCTTAGATCCTTTTCTGTTCCGGTTTTCCCACAGCCCATGTTTCACTATCGTACAATGCTGTACTCCAGACGTACAATCTGAGAAATTTCTCCATCAAATTAAGTCCTCTCTTCGATACCAGTAGACATCTCTTGGCCAGGAATGCCAGTGCTAGTCTGCTTTTGGTGTCCTCCTTACTCCATCCGTCATTGGTTATTTTGCTGCCTAGGTAGTAGAATTCCTTAACTTCATCTCCTTCTTGACCATCAATACAGATGTCAAGTTTCTCTCTGTTCTCATTTCTGCTACTTCCCATTGCTTTCGTCTTTCTTCGATTTACCCTCTATCCATATTCTGTACTAATTAGACTGTTCGTTCCACTCAGCAGATCACGTAATTCTTCTCCACTGTCACTCAGCATAACAATGTCGTCAGCGAATTGTATCACTGATATCCTTTCACCTTGTACTCTAATTTCTCTCCTGAACCATTCTTTTATTTCCATCATTGCGTCCTCGATATACAGATTGAACAGTAGGGGCGAAAGACTACATCCCTATCTTATACCGTTTTTAATCCGAGCATTTCGTCCTTGGTCTTCCACTCTTATTACTCCCTCTTAGCTCTTGTACATACTGTATGTTAACTGTCTCTCCTTATAGCTTACCCCCATTATTTTGAGAATTATATTCTCGAACGCTTTTCCCAGGTCGACAAATCCTATGAACGTAACTTGATTTTGCTTTAGTCTTGCTTCCATTATCAACAGCAACGTGAGAATTGCTTGTGCCTGTACGTTTCCTACAGAAAAACGTATCGTCATCTAACACATCCTTAATTTTCTTTTCCATTCTTCTGTATATTATTCTTGTCAGCAACTTGGATACAAGAGCTGTTAAGCTGATTGTGCGATATTTCTCGCACTTGTTAGCTCTTGCAGTATTCGGAAGAACGTGGATGCTATTTTTCCGAAAGTCACATGATTTATAGCCAGACTCATACATTCTACACAACAATGTGAATAGTAGTTTTACAGTCAATTCCCCCAAGGATTTTAGCGATCACACATCTTCAAATTCACGCTACCAGGCTTGGTAACAACACTAAATACGGACAACACTCATCTACATATCGGCCCACATACTCCGAAGGCCACATTACGCTGCGTGGTGAAGGATACCCTGTACCGCAACTAGCCGTTTCCTTTCCTGTTGCACTCGCAGATGTGTCTGCATATGAGCCATAATTGGCTCTGAGCACTATGCGACTTAACTTCTGAGGTCATCAGTCCCCTAGATCTTAGAACTACTTTAACCTAACTAACCTAAGGACATCACACACATCCATGCCCGAGGCAGGATTCGAACCTGCGACCGTAGCGGACGCTCGGATCTAGACTGTAGTGCCTGGAACCGCACGGGCACTCTGGCCAGCTGAGCCATAATTACTCGTATCTTAGCTTCGTGGTCTCCATGAGAAGCGTATGTTACTGGGAGTAGGGTCGTTGTGCAGTCAGCTTTAAATGTCGATTCTCTAAACTTTTTCAGTAGCGTTCTTAGAAATGATTGTCTTCTTTCCTCCAGGAATTCCCACTTGAGCTCCCGAAGCATTCCGTAACATTTGCATGCTGATGGAACCCAGTAACAGATCTAGCAGTTCGCCTCTGGATTGCTTCCCTTCTTTCAGTCCGACCTGGTGCGGATCTCAAACACTAGAGCCGTACTAAACAGGTCGCACTGGCGTCTCCTTCACAGATTAATTACACTTTTCTAAAATTCGACAATAAACTGGAGTCGATCATTCGCCTTCCCTACCGCAAATCTCACATTCTCGTTCCATTTCATATCACTTCGAAAAGTTGCGCCAGGGTCTTTAAACGACGTGACAATGACAAGCGGACACTACTAATGCTCCACCCTATTCATCCGCATTAGCTTACATTTTCTTACATCAAGAGCCAGCTGTCTTTCATCACATCAACCAAAAATTTTGTCTAGGCCATCTTGTATCAGCCTACAGTCACTTATCTTCGACACCATACTGTACACCACAGCATCACGAGTGAACAACCGCAGATTGCTGCCCACCCTGTCTGCAAGAACATTTATGTGTACCGAAAATAGCAGCGGTCCTATCACACTTCCGTGAGGTACTCCTGATTTTATCTCTGTCTCCGATGATAACTCCCCATTAAGGACGACACACTGGGTTCTATTGCCGGCCGCGGTGGTCTCGCGGTTCTAGGCGCGCAGTCCGGAACCGTGCGACTGCTACGGTCGCAGGTTCGAATCCTGCCTCGGGCATGGATGTGTGTGATGTCCTTAGGTTAGTTAGGTTTAAGTAGTTCTAAGTTCTAGGGGACTGATGACCACAGCTGTTAAGTCCCATAGTGCTCAGAGCCATTTGAACCATTTTTGAACTGGGTTCTATTACTTAAGAAGTTTTCGAGCTAGTTACATATCTGGGAGCCTATTCCACGTTCCTGGAGGAAAGAAGACACTTTTGGTAAACATTTTTGGAATACAGTGATCAATAGATTATTATATTTTGACTAAAGTTCAGTCTTGATCACACCATTTATGTTTCAATGACATAGGTAACCGGTTTCGGTTATTTTTACATAACCATCATCAGACCCATGGCTCCCTTAGGATGGTAGGCGGAGCTCTCCTCAGCTGCTACGAAGTTCATCCCGAGGGAGCCATGGGTCTGATGATGGTTATGTAAAAATAACCGAAACCGGTTACCTATGTCATTGAAACATAAATGGTGTGATCAAGACTGAACTTTAGTCAAAATATAAAGAAGACATTCATTTCTAAGAACGCTACTGAAAAAGTTTAGAGAATCGGCATTTAAAGCTGACTGCACAACAACCCTACTCCAAGTAACATACGCTTCGCATGGTTACCACGAAGCTAAGATACGAGTGATTATGGCTCATATGCGGGCACACCTGCGAGTGGAACAGGAAAGGAAGCGCCTAGTTGCGGTACAGGGTATCATCCGCCACGTAGCGTAATGTGGCCTTCGGAGTATGTGCACCGATTTGTAGATGAGTGTTGTTCGTGTTTAGTATTGTTACCTAGGCTGATAGCGTGAATTTGAAGATGTGTGATCGCTAAAATCCTTGGGGGTATTAGCAACAAAACGACTATTCACATTGTTGTGTAGAATGTGTGAGTCTGGCGATAAACCATGTGACTTTCGGAAAAATATAATCCACATTATTCCGAATACTGCAAGAGCTGACAAGTGCGAGAAATATCGCACAATCGGCTTATCAGCTCATGTCCCTTCGTTAACAGCGTCGTGCCGTGTCGAATGCTTTTCGGAAATCTACAAATATGGACTCTGCCTGTTGCCCTTCATCCACAGTTTGGGTACATCATGTGACAAAAGAGCAAGCTGAGTTTCGCACGAGCGATGCCTACTAAAGCCGTGCTGATTCGTGGACACGAGCTTTTCGGTCTCTAGAAAATTTATTATATTCGAACTCAGAATATGCTCTAGAATTTTGCAGTAAATTGATGTTAAGGATATTGGTCTATAGATTTGCGGGTCCGTTCTTTTATGGTTCAAATGGCTCTGAGCACTATGGGATATAACATCTGAGGTTGTCAGTCCCTTCCGTTCTTTTATCCTTCCTATACATAGGAGTCACCTGCGCTGTTTTCCAGTCGCTTGGCACTTTGCGCTGGTCGAGAGATTCGCTAGAGACGCAAACTAAGTAAGGGAACAATGACGCAGAGTAGTATTTGTAAAACCGAACTTGGATTCCATCCGGACCTGGCGGCTTATTTATTTTCGAATCTTTTAGTTTGAAATCTGGTTTCGCAGGACAGAGCAGATCAGGTTGTGGTTGTTGAGGGGGCCCTAATCAGTTACTGTTAGTTGCACAAAAAACACAAACTTTTATTTTCCTAGGAACCACTTAATTATACATTGCCTTAAAAGGATCAAATTAAAACAACACTGCTGAAGGCCTAGTGTATAAAACTTGCGATACCTGCTGGGCTGAAGGTCCAAAACCACACCAAAACAAGAAAGGCTGAAGGCCTGAACGCAAATTATAAAATTTTCTTTAAAGAATACACATGGCTGAAAGCATTATTAAAAATATATATATATTTCACGTAAATACTCGTATGAAGGCCACACACAAGACACAGAACAACTCTGGGCTTAGTGGCTGAATAACAAGAATTTAAGATAGAGCAAATTTAAAAAAAAGTTTTAAACAAATCGATCTTCAAATTTTAATTTAAGTCAGCTGAAGGCCTTATTTTAAAATTAAAACAAACAAAATTTATAGACAGCTGAAGGCCTCGCACAGTACTTCGGACTAAAATGAAAATGTAAAACCAACCGAACAGTGGTGTTCAGTAGTGTTCAAAGGGTCTGCCAGAGGAGGTAGCTCTAACGTAAGGTGAGGTGAGACAGGCAGCCAAGAGTGAGGTTAAGTAATCGGATGGCAACCCGACCCAGGGACGGCTGAAGGACCGACCAACAACCTAATCAATTCCCTTCCGCCCGACCAACGGTACGACAACGGAAAATATCAGCTGAGGACGAAGCTAACAGCCGCACTACGTCTTCAAAATCGGCATCTAAAAACAGCCAAGGCACAATCAACACACTTAAGAAAAAAATTTTGAACAAACAATTAAAGGCAGTCAAATTACACGCTGTGCCGGACAGCGTCAACACGGCGAGGAAAAACACACTGCCACAAAACTACGCTAACGACCAGGGCAGGTAACCGGGGCGTTAACGGCCACAAGGCAGAAAATACCGCTGGTGCACTTCACTGGTAAGTAACAACTAGTTTAATAGTTAAAGACCATACAGGAAGACGGCTGGAAAATTTCGCCGACTCCAACACACCATACATTGCTGCTAGCCGGAACGGCCCAGGAAGCAACAACCGGCAATGAACGAAGAGATGTCGCAGCAGTTGGGGTTTCATGACAGGTTAACTGATCACTCAACTTCAGTGTCCAGGTTTGGTGGCCAATGAACTTTGAAGCTCTCGCAGCTAGCGCCTCACAATCTGACAGCGCGTGCACGCCGCCAGCTGTCCCGGCCTGACCTCGTGCACCAGAGACATCCTCGCTGCTCTCTTCCAACTGACGGCATTAAAATAACTGCTCAGGCCAAACCACACAAGCTACACACGGTTGCCCCAAAACACTTCCACAAACAACTCGAACAATACTAAAACAGTCACTGTGGAACAACAAGGACGAATCACAAGCCAACACACACAGGGAATCCAGAAGTGGTCGGCGACCAAACGACCAACCAAGGTCGTCCCCACTCAAATCATGTATGTCGGCAATGGTGGGCAAGTCATGGCTGTCCGGACCTCACTGCTGCTCCATCCCGACTGAATTCCTGACACAGAACGACCCGCAAATACTAGCAGTCGCTCCAAAGATAGTACGACAGTGCTCTTATCGATAAGCGCTGCTGCTGCCACTTACAGGTAGGCAAGCCAGCAATTTAGTGTCGCCAGTAAATCAAATAAGAAACGGGACGGCAGTACCGCAAAGAGAAGATGTCAAGAAATAAACGGAACGAACACGAGCCGCGCTCGGCTCATAGTTGTTTCTCTACGAAGGGATGCTTCTTACTGTGCTGCCGTACGCTTCGCGCATAGATCATTTCAAAGATGCATGATTCTCTGATAATCTTTGCCTGTCGTCATTTGCGCGTCCTCTTTTGAACTGAGAGTGCAACAGTCTTTGCTTCCTTAGCATTTCCCGTATTTCCTTACTGCACTCTGGTGGCCATTACACAGGGTATAGGCGAAATAATGTGAACAGTGGTAGTAAAGGAATAGCTGTGTTTGATGGTCAACAACGCAGGTAATACACGTGTCGCACTGGACTGTGCGTGTTCAATACAGACTAGGCATCAGCGCAGGTTGTTTATGAGTAGTGCACGCTTCGTTCAAAAAATGGTTCAAATGGCTCTGAGCACTATGGGACTTCACTTCTGAGGTCATCAGTCCCCTAGGACCACATAAACCTAACTAACCTAATGACATTACACATATCCATGCCCGAGGCAGGATTCGAACGTGCAACCGTAGCGGTCGCACAGTTCCAGACTGTAGCGCCTAGAACCGCTCGGCCACTGCGGCCGGCCTGCACGCTTCTTATTTGCATTCAGAGGCAGAGATCGACGTGCAATGAAAGACCTAACAGAGTTCCAAAACAGGTAGGTTGTGGGGACCCGATTAGCTGGAGAATCAGTAACCAAGACAGCAACTTACTGAATATTTCAAGAGCAACTGTTTCAACAGTCATGACAGCCTACACAAAACATAGAAAGACATCATCGCGTATACATAGTAGTGGACGAAATCAAAACTGACAGAGATTGTGGTATGCTAACACGAACTGTGTCAAAACAACGCAAAACTACAGTGGCTAAAGTGACTGCAGAGCTCAATAGCCATCTTCGAGGTCCCGTTCCTATAGACACTGTCCACCGAGGACTCCGTAAAGCGAATATTCATGGACGAGCTGCTATGCCGAATCCATTAGTGGTGACAACCAACGCAAATAAGCGTAAAACATGGTGTCCAGAGCATAAATCCTAACGGCTGATAAGTGAAAACACGTCATATGATCCGACGAGTCAACATTTTTGTTATTTCCAACATCAGGCCGGGTTTACGTCTGTAGCACCCAGAAAGAAGCCTACAATTCTGATTGCTTGATTCCAACGGTCAAGCATGGAGGTGGAAATTTGGTGGTGTGGGCAGCCATATCATGGTATTCTGCTGGTCCCAAAGGGCGTGTTACAACCAATGATTGTGTGAACATTTTAAGTGATCTGGGGCTTCCTACGATTCAAATGTTCTTCCCCAACAATTATGCCATATTTCAGGACGATAATGTTCCCATTCACACGGCCACGACTGTACAATCGTACTATGAGGGGCATGCAGCTCAACTGCAGACTCTTCACTGGCCAGCGCAGTCCCCCGACTTGAACATTATCGAACCTTTGTGCGCGGCATTGGAGCGCAGATTCCGGAGCAGATTTCCGCCTTTCTCGTCACTACAGAAATTAGATGAGGTTCTGATTGAATAGTGACGTAACATTCCGCTGGAGACTACACAATCATTATATGCCAGTATTCCAAGAAGAATCGCAGCTGTATTGCGGGCAAATGGGGGTTCAATCCCTTATTAATAAACTATTCCCAAGTAAGTACAGGTATGCACATTATTTTGTCTATCCCCTGTACCTTGTAATGGTCGCCTAATCGTAGATATTGCTAATTGCTATAATCGCACTATTTCACTCCCATTTACGGAGCTTGTTAGCACTTGATGTTAGGTTGGCACCATTAAAATGCATTGTGTTGTGGTAATCGCTGCTACTTGCTGGATCGCTGCTGTGTCTCGATGCTGATGCTGGCTCTAAATCTGGTTGTCTAGGGTTAAAAACATTAGGTCCCGTGTTTTTTATGTGCTTTTGATGATAAAGAACGAGCGAAACCAACAAATAAGTAAACTTCAAATATTTATTACTCTGGTGGCCATCTTAATTCCACTGTCCACCAAAGACCATGACACAACACAAAGTAGTACTTTCTTTACATGTTCTTTGCATTGTTTATCCACCTCAAACAATAACACACAAACACACTTTACCAAAGTGACATTGCGACTGCGCCCCCGACCCTTCTTGCTGCTGGTATTTATAACATTGTCAAAGATCTACTAAAAAGAGATATAATTTATAAGTCACAAGTACATCTGTTATCATAATTTGTGCAGAAAAGTTATTAATTTGCATCGAGTGACATAATTTAACATGTTATTAAAATGGCGAACAGATTTGTTGACTTGACAGAATAATTCTTTGTTACAAAAAGGCCGTTTTTTAGAAGTTTGTCAATTGACTTCTCTAATTTGCATAAATAAGTAAATAACACGAATTATTAAGAATTACATTGGTTTTCGTCTAAAATAGGATTGATTAAGTGAATACTGAGTGAAAACGCTCCTAGTGAACAAATAGGTTTCACTGGGTGATTTTTATTTAAGGAGATCCAAAATACCTAAGTTGGCCACTATTTTTCGTACTTCATATTAATTATTTAAGATGAATTTAGTGTTTTTACATGATGACATTTGCTGTATCAGTGATCAAGTGATACTAACTTTTGTGTGGGTCAGTTATTCAGTATAATTTAATGGGTTGACTGTTTATGGAGACATGTTATGCAATCATTGTTAACATACACAATAACTTTTCTATAATCATAAATACTCGTTAAACTGGTTGAATTTGGAGGGTATCGCATACTTCGGTAAAGTAAATCCTTTAATATGTTCCGTTACAACCTGTCACAGAGAATTTCCGTATCCACCGATGGTGTACGTGTACAATATTACGTTGACTTTCGCTCTTGCCTTCTGTGTGCGTCACTTTTTTCCAGGAAGCATATGTACAACAAATAAGTCATGCTACTCTGACGTAAAGCGTTAGCGTAGGAGAGGAAATCTTGGGGCGGGGAATGGCATATCAAAACACAAGAATGATGATGAAAACTAGCACATGAATAAAACTGCAATACATTTCTCTCTTTTTGTGCGATAGTCAACGCGAGACCCCTAGCGTTTCTGCTTTGAGCATTACACTCTGTTTTCGTGGATGTCTCTTACCGAGGTGTGATCCAAAAGTAACGAGAATTTCTTTCCTGGGGGAGCAGAGGTCGTATTATTGTATACTTGAGCTATCTCTTCCTGCTGCACACTGTTTTTAATCACAATGTAGTCCCCCTTAAAGAAGGGAGAAAAAAGAAAGGGAAAAAGGAAGATTTGGGTTTAACGTCCCATCGACGACAAGGTTATTAAAGGCGAGGGAACGATCGGTAAGTAAATAATTTGTTTAGGAGAACATGATAGTTTGTAATGGAAAGATTAATTTTAATATCCTCCTTGGTGTATCATCGTTTTGTGCTGAGTATTTATTTATAGTGTTTCATAGCTTTTGCTGTTTCATCTTTGCTTAGATTAATAACAAAGATTACGCTTTAAAAGCGTTAATTTAATAACTTGGCGTAGGTTAAGGAAATTAGTTTTCATCTTAGATCAGGTAGAGCGGACACTCTTCCTCCCACATACTCGTCTAATATCTTCACCGTCTCTACTATGGCTCTCGGTCACAATCTAATGATCTCGCTGTTGGCAGGAAGCTGAACAGTAACTGAAGAAAAAAGTTTTCGCTCTGACCACCTGGTGGAGGTCATAGAGGTCACAGAACTTAAAACGCAAGACGTTCATAAACACGAACAGAAAATTTGTAAGCGATCAGTAAGTTTGCGTAGAACTTCTCATAGCTGTTAGCAACAATGAAGGGGACACGGGAACCGCCGGGCGGTGTCGCCATCGGTTCGAGGCGCTTCAGTCTGGAACCGCGTGACCGCTTCGGTCGCAGGTTTGAATCCTGCCTCGGGCATGGATGTGTGTGATGTCCTTAGGTTAGTTAGGTTTAAGTAGTTCTAAGTTCTAGGGGACTGATGATCTCAGATGTTAAGTCCCATAGTGCTCAGAGCTATTTGACACGGGAACCCTCTTCAGAATTTCTTTTCAAATGTCACACTGTCATAAAAATTTTTTATGTGTGCGCAGTACAAGCATTCACGGACTCAAATAGTGTGACATTTGACTGCATAACAACTTGAAAAGTGACAAACGCATCAACGAATTCGAGAAAGGTACTTTACTGGAAACAAAAGATGATGGAATGTGAAGTAGTAATAGAAAGCAAACATTTTTATAGTAAAAAACACTCAACATTTTGAGGATATTTTCCTCGTCAGCTGTGTTTTTGATCCAACCAGTTTCCAGTTTTTTAAATTCAATGACGAAATTGTAATGGTGAAATAATTTGTCTGAAATAAAGTAATTGTAAATGTTCAAGTAAAAAGTAGTCATTGACGGTAACAACCAGTGCCTCATTTGATGACAGTTTCTTATGATGAAGTTAAACTTTCAAGTTAACTGGTAGGAAGCAGTCAATTCAATCTCTGCAAAATACTTATTTTTCAAGCTGGGTACGAGAAGACATTTATTTAGAAGACAATTTGACTTATGCGGCTATTTACTGATCAGGCCATCGGACTAGGACAGCAATCTGTTTGTTTATCACAATAAAATCCGTGAAAAAGATTAGCCTCAATTACCAGTGGACAATAAAACTCAGAAATTGTACCATTTATAGTGACATTAAACCTACTTAGTGTAGATACAAAAAGGGATCAACATAAACTTTCTATTCAAAACTAAAATTGTGAATATACATTGTTTGTTTGTTGGGACTTCAGAACGCAAAACAGATCAGACTAAGTGCCCAAATCATTACTTAAAATGGGCCGTTTTATGGGGAAAATACCCCGTGGTGCTTGAATCTAGTTGACAAACAGGAGGTTAAAGGCATTAGGAGGTCGGGAAAAATACAACAAATAATGATAGTGTGAATGGAACGCTAATTAAAAAGCAACAAGCATAGCTCGAAGAAAAAAGGAAAAAATTATTACAACCTCCTATTTCAGGGGGCTGATCGTTACGAATTTCTAGGACATCCGGTGTCCACGGTAGACAGTTAAACCTCTTCTGCCATATAGGTACGGCGAGTAAACAACTGCACGCTTCTACAGCCTGTGCTGCATCCGCTAAAACCTCAGATATGTCAGGTGACAAACATACGCTAAAGTGTAAGGGGTTAAAAATCCAACACTGGATTAGAATGTGACCCCCATCCAGCGGTTCGTTACAGTGAGATCGTAGTAGTGCGGGGAAGCGACTTAATATATGACAATGGTTGTCAAGATAATGTCTTATTTACAGTCCAGTAAAAATTACCTCCACAAGCTGAGACATATCGCGGATTAAAACAGTGATGTAGAAATTGTAGCATAAATTTATTGTACACTCCTGGAAATTGAAATAAGAACACCGTGAATTCATTGTCCCAGGAAGGGGAAACTTTATTGACACATTCCTGGGGTCAGATACATCACATGATCACACTGACAGACCCACAGGCACAGAGACACAGGCAACAGAGCATGCACAATGTCGGCACTAGTACAGTGTATATCCACCTTTCGCAGCAATGCAGGCTGCTATTCTCCCATGGAGACGATCGTAGAGATGCTGGATGTAGTCCTGTGGAACGGCTTGCCATGCCATTTCCACCTGGCGCCTCAGTTGGACCAGCGTTCGTGCTGGACGTGCAGACCGCGTGAGACGACGCTTCATCCAGTCCCAAACATGCTCAATGGGGGACAGATCCGGAGATCTTGCTGGCCAGGGTAGTTGACTTACACCTTCTAGAGCACGTTGGGTGGCACGGGATACATGCGGACGTGCATTGTCCTGTTGGAACAGCAAGTTCCCTTGCCGGTCTAGGAAAGGTAGAACGATGGGTTCGATGACGGTTTGGATGTACCGTGCACTATTCAGTGTCCCCTCGACGATCACCAGTGGTGTACGGCCAGTGTAGGAGATCGCTCCCCACACCATGATGCCGGGTGTTGGCCCTGTGTGCCTCGGTCGTATGCAGTCCTGATTGTGGCGCTCACCTGTACGGCGCCAAACACGCATACGACCATCATTGGCACCAAGGCAGAAGCGACTCTCATCGCTGAAGACGACACGTCTCCATTCGTCCCTCCATTCACGCCTGTCGCGACACCACTGGAGGCGGGCTGCACGATGTTGGGGCGTGAGCGGAAGACGGCCTAACGGTGTGCGGGACCGTAGCCCAGCTTCATGGAGACGGTTGCGAATGGTCCTCGCCGATACCCCAGGAGCAACAGTGTCCCTAATTTGCTGGGAAGTGGCGGTACGGTCCCCTACGGCACTGCGTAGGATCCTACGGTCTTGGCGTGCATCCGTGCGTCGCTGCGGTCCGGTCCCAGGTCGACGGGCACGTGCACCTTCCGCCGACCACTGGCGACAACATCGATGTACTGTGGAGACCTCACGCCCCACGTGTTGAGCAATTCGGCGGTACGTCCACCCTGGTCTCCCGCATGCCCACTATACGCCCTCGCTCAAAGTCCGTCAACTGCACATACGGTTCACGTCCACGCTGTCGCGGCATGCTACCAGTGTTAAAGACTGCGATGGATCTCCGTATGCCACGGCAAACTGGCTGACACTGACGGCGGCGGTGCACAAATGCTGCGCAGCTAGCGCCATTCGACGGCCAACACCGCAGTTCCTGGTGTGTCCGCTGTGCCGTGCGTGTGATCATTGCTTGTACAGCCCTCTCGCAGTGTCCAGAGCAAGTATGGTGGGTCTGACACACCGGTGTCAATGTGTTCTTTTTTCCATTTCCAGGAGTGTATTTCCGTCAGTGATCACAAAACTTTTGGTCCTTAGAAGTTTATTATCTCCTCCCGTCGAGATAGACGAGAGGAATTAGCCCAAGCCATAGGAGCGGTTTAATCTCCCTGAGCTAGTTCTCTCGGTGAGACAACCAGAGTCGTGCCTCGTCCGAGACAGTAGTTCTCAATCTCTCTGAGAGCATTACTCCCTGAGTGTAATCAGATGGTGGCAAGTATACTTCCTTCCTCCCCCCCCCCCCCCCCCCCGTCCTCCCGCCATCATAAATCTACTTAATTATAGGATGAAAAAGAATTATATATCAACGCATTTATTGCTAAAATGAGAGAAGATAAATTATATTTAGTTTTTGTGGGCGTTTTATGAAACAACGGACTAATGAGTCAATGGGACAATAGTTACAACTTATTCCTAACAACCTCTCTGAGGAAGCAGTTGTCAATATATCACTAGTGCAACCTGCAACTCCATCTCAGAAAGAAAGCTATCCACATTAATGACAGACACTAGTTACAAAACGTGCTTCCTGCCCTCCATTCATCTCCCTAGCGACACTTGCAGCTCCCATACCCTGCACCCCCCCACCCCTCCCGTCAAAAGCAACAAGATAAAATGTATACACTATGCTTTTAGAAACTTCCTGGCAGATTAAAAGCGTGTCCTGCACTGAGTCTCGATCTCAGGACCTCTGCATTTCGCCGGCAAGTGCTCTACAGACTCAGCTACCCAAACACAACCACGACCTGTCCTCACAGCTTTTGGACGGTAGGGGATGAAGTACTGGGTGAAATAAAGATGTGAGGAGGCCTCGTGATTATATCTCCGAGGAACTCTGACAGCAACACCACCATATTGAATGATGCTTTTCGTGCAGCCACAGGACGTCGTGTTACGTCTCAGACTGTGCGCAAAAGGCTGCATGATGCGCAACTTCACTCCGGACGTCCATGGCGAGGTCCATCTTGGCAACCACGACACCACGCAGCGCGATGCAGATGGGCCCAACAACAAGCCGAATGGGCCGCTAAGGATTAGCATCACGTTCTCTTCACCGATGAGTGTCGCATATTCCTTCAAGAAGACAATCGTCGGAGACGTGTTTGGAGGCAACCCGCAGCAGGGTGGAGGTTCTCTGCTGTTTTGAGGTGGTATTATGTGGGAACTACGTACGCCCCTGGTAGTTGTGCAAGGCGCTGTAACGGCTGTACGATACGTGAATACCATCCTCCGACCGTTAGTGCAACCACATCGGCAGCATATTGGCGAGGCATTCGTCTTCATGGACCACAATACGCCCCCCCCCCCATCCAACGAGCACATCGTGCAAATGACTTCCTTCAGGATAAGGACATCGCTCGACTAGAGTGGCCTGCATGTTCTCCAGACGTGGCCCCTATCGAACATGCCTGGGATAGATTGTAAAGGGCTGTTTATGGACGACGTGACCCACCAACCACTCTGAGGGATCTACGCCGAATCGCCGTTGAGGAGTGGGACAATCTGGACAAACAGTGCCTTGATAAACTTGAGGATAGTATGCCACGACGAATACAGGCAGGCAACAATGCAAGAGGACGTGCTACTGGGTACTAGAGGCACCGGTGTGTACAGCAATCTGGACCAACACCTCTGAAGGTCTCGCTGTATGGTGGTACAACATGCAATGTGTGGTTTTCATGAGGAATAAAAAGGGCGGAAATGATGTTTATGCTTATCTCTGCTCCAGTTTCCTGTACAGGTTTCGGAGCTCTAGGAACAGAGGTGATGCAAAACATTTTTTGATGTGTGTATATTAGTGACAATGTAAAAGCACAAACAAGTCTCACTTTTACACACAATACCTCTGTGAAAGACTGAGAGCGAAGAACTGCAATCAGTAATTAAACAAACTTCTAGTTCGTATCTGTGTTAATCACTGTCGCACTATAGGTACTTCTAAAACGTACGATGAATATCCCAAGATACCAAGTAAACACCTGTTTCCATTCGTGATATCATTATTACTTCTCCGAGCACTTGAGAAGGCAATCTTAAGGTGTGGTAAGGCTGTCTTCTTGTTTCTGCTTATTCTTCAGCCAAACCACAATAACACTTAACTCAGAGCTCATGTGTTAAGCACCAGAGGTATCTGCGACGTCTTCATCCATCTTAGAAAGTATCAGGAAAATCTTCTCACCAATGCAAGAAGTCTTTCCACATCTCTTAACACGAAATAACATTTCAATATAGTGCCTTTCCAAAGCTAGAACAAAAGTACATCGTACAAACGCCAAAGCAGTGTTTTTCAGAGCTTAAAACATCTTAATATTTCTTAACAACAACTCGCACCAAAACGTAGTCTCGTCTCACCCGAAGGAGCCGCACCTTTTCAAAGAAGTCTTTGACCGCCAAGCAGCTGACCCTCTGCAAACACTGACTTCTTATTATTTAATGCATACTTAGTTGTTTCGAAGTTACCTCTCGCAGTACAAATTTTTACTAAGTTTTTGTCGTCGATAACAGTCTTTATAAATATACGAAACATTATAAGGTTAACAAAAAGAACAAACAAAAGTTAACATATATTGAAATATCAGATATATTCTAAAGTGTCGCACTGTTACGCTGATATAATGTGTAACTACTAGCACCGTCTGGCAAAGGTCGGCAAGTCAGTCATATCAGTAGCACTGCTTAGATCGTTGGTGACGAAGTGGGCCTTTTCGTATAAATGGATTAATTTTCCAGATTATAGTATCGTATCGTATCATAAAATGAGTTATACAACTGGTCTCATGTCAACTGAAACTGTCGTAAATGCTGGTTACTTTTATTGTAAATGAAATCAAGTTCATTTACTATAATAACTTGGATGAAAACTAAGATCACGCAAAACTGGTCATTTTTCATTAATGGCGCTCTTCATAATCGTGTACATAGCAAATGTTCAGTAAAGGTGTTACTTTGTAAAAAGCAAATCGGAGTTCGAAATAAGTTGCAGGTTTGACTTATAAATAGTAAAACAACTAACGATAAAGCTCTTACGGTGCTCGATCAGTGCGTCACCATATAAGTCGTTTCCAGCTTAATTTAAACGGCCAGAAATTACTTGTATAGTACACCGAAATGACAAAAGTCGTGGGATACCTCCTGATATAGTGTCGGAACTCCTTTTGCTCTGTGTAGTGGAGCAGACGACGTGACATGGACTCAAAAGTCGTCGTAATCCCTTGCAGTGTAGCCATCCACCATTGCGAAAATGTTGCCAGTGCAGAATTTTGTGCTCTAACTGATCCCTAGATTATGGCCCATGAATGTTCGATGTGATTCATGTCGGGCGATCTGGACGCCCAAATCATTTGCTCTAATTCTCCGGCATGTTCTTCAAACCAATCGCGAACAGTTGTGACCCTGAGATATGGCGCAAAGCCACCCATAAAAAGTCGCTATTTTTGAAACATGAGGTCCAAGAATGGCTGAAAATGGTCTTTAAGTAATAGAAGATAACCAGAGAACCCAATCCATTCCATGTAAACACAGCCCACACTATACGGATACACCACCAACTTCCAGAGTGGCCTGTTGACAACTTGGGTCCATGGCCACTTGCATTGTTTAATTCATAAATTTTGGGCGTATTATAGTATTTTAGAGTTGTAGCATCGCGTTTTAGTACCTGAATAGTGTCAATTCGCGTAGTCTCCTTCCGCCGCGGAGCAGTGTCAGCAGTGTGCAAGTAGCAGCATTACTGCATTTACTAGGCAATCTTGTATTTTAATAACCGTTTAAATTTTGTCGATTTGTTTGCGCTCTCTGTAGTTTAGTTCAGACGTTCTTTGCAAAACAGTTTTTTAGCATGGATAGGGACTGCAACTGCTGTGTTCGGATGCAGGCTGAGTTGGCATCCCTTCACTCCCAGCTTCAGGCAGTGTTGGCTTCGGTCACACAGCTTGAGGCTGTTGCCAATGGGCATCACTGTGGGGGTCCGGATGGGGGTTTGTCGGGGACGGCCAGCTCGTCCCACGCATCCCCCGATCGGACTACGACTGTGGTTGCCCGGGATACTGCCCGCATTGAGGCTGATCCCTCACCTGTCGTAGAGTGGGAGGTCGTCTCAAGGTGTGGCAGGGGGGCGAAAGACACTCTGGAGGGCCGAATGGAAGGCCTCTCTAGGTTGTCTGACGAACCGGTTTCAGGCTCTGTCTCAGGCTGATACTGATCTTCGGCCTGACATGGCTGCTTGTCCTGTTCCAGAGGTTGCCCCTCAGTCTGCAAGATCCGGGCGGTCGCAGAGGGTGGGCTTACTGGTAGTTGGGAGCTCCAACGTCAGGCGCGTAATGGGGCCCCTTAGGGAAATGGCAGCAAGAGAGGGGAGGAAAACCAATGTGCACTCCGTGTGCATACTGGGGGGAGTCATTCCAGATGTGGAAGGGTCCTTCCGGATGCCATGAAGGGTACAGGGTGCACCCATCTGCAGGTGGTCGCTCATGTCGGCACCAATGATGTGTGTCGCTATGGATCGGAGGAAATCCTCTCTGGCTTCCGGCGGCTATTTGATTTGGTGAAGACTGCCAGTCTCGCTAGCGGGATGAAAGCAGAGCTCACCATCTGCAGCATCGTCGACAAGACTGACTGCGGACCTTTGGTACGGAGCCGAGTGGAGGGTCTGAATCAGAGGCTGAGACGGTTCTGCGACCGTGTGGGCTGCAGATTCCTCGACTTGCGCCATAGGGTGGTGGGGTTTCGGGTTCCGCTGGATAGGTCAGGAGTCCACTACACGCAACAAGCGGCTACACGGGTAGCAGGGGTTGTGTGGCGTGGGCTGGTCGGTTTTTTAGGTTAGATGTCCTTGGGCAAGTACAGAAAGGGCAACAGCCTCAACGGGTGCGGGGCAAAGTCAGGACATGCGGGGACCAAGCAGCAATCGGTATTGTAATTGTCAACTGTCGAAGCTGCGTTGGTAAAGTACCAGAACTTCAAGCGCTGATAGAAAGCACCGAAGCTGAAATCGTTATAGGTACAGAAAGCTGGCTTAAGCCAGATATAAATTCTGCCGAAATTTTTACAAAGTTACAGACAGTGTTTAGAAAGGATAGATTGCATGCAACCGGTGGTGGAGTGTTCGTCGCTGTTAGTAGTAGTTTATTCTATAGTGAAGTAGAAGTGGATGGTTCCTGTGAATTATTATGGGTGGAGGTTACACTCAACAACCGAGCTAGGTTAATAATTGGCTCCTTTTACCGATCTCCCGACTCAGCAGCATTAGTAGCAGAACAACTGAGAGAAAATTTGGAATACATTTCACATAAATTTTCTCAGCATGTTATAGTCTTACGTGGAGATTTCAATTTACCAGATATAGACTGGGACACTCAGATGTTTAGGACGGGTGGTAGGGACAGAGCATCGAGTGACATTATACTGAGTGCACTATCCGAAAATTACCTCGAGCAATTAAACAGAGAACCGACTCGTGGAGATAACATCTTGGACCTACTGATAACAAACAGACCCGAACTTTTCGACTCTTTAAGTGCAGAACAGGGAATCAGTGATCATAAGGCCGTTGCAGCATCCATGAATATGGAAGTTAATAGGAATGTAAAAAAGGGAGGAAGGTTTATCTGTTTAGCAAGAGTAATAGAAGGCAGATTTCAGACTACCTAACAGATCAAAACGAAAATTTCTGTTCCGACACTGACAATGTTGAGTGTTTATGGAAAAGTTCAAGGCAATCGTAAAATGCGTTTTAGACAGGTACGTGCCGAGTAAAACTGTGAGGGACGGGAAAAACCCACCGTGGTACAACAACAAACTTAGGAAACTACTGCGAAAGCAAAGAGAGCTTCACTCCAAGTTTAAACGCAGCCAAAACCTCTCAGACAAACAGAAGCTAAACGATGTCAAAGTTAGCGTAAGGAGGGCTATGCGTGAAGCGTTCAGTGAATTCGAAAGTAAAATTCTATGTACCGACTTGACAGAAAATCCTACAAAGTTCTGGTCTTACGTTAAATCAGTAAGTGGCTCGAAACAGCATATCCAGACACTCCGGGATGATGATGGCATTGAAACAGAGGATGACACGCGTAAAGCTGAAATACTACACACCTTTTTCCAAAGCTGTTTCACAGAGGAAGACCGCACTGCAGTTACTTCTCTAAATCCTCGCACAAACGAAAAAATGGCTGACATCTAAATAAGTGTCCAAGACATAGAAAAGCAACTGGAATCACTCAATAGAGGAAAGTCCACTGGACCTGACGGGATACCAGTTCGATTCTACACAGAGTACGCGAAAGAACTTTCCCCCCTTCTAACAGCCGTGTACCGCAAGTCTCTACAGGAACGGAGGGTTCCAAATGATTGGAAAAGAGCACAGGTAGTCCCAGTCTTGAAGAAGGGTCGTCGAGCAGATGCGCAAAACTATAGACGTATATCTCTGACGTCTATCTGTTGTAGAATTTTAGAACATGTTTTTTGCTCGAGTATCATGTCGTTTTTGGAAACCCAGAATCTACTATGTAGGAATCAACATGGATTCCGGAAACAGCGATCGTGTGAGACCCAACTCGCTTTATTTGTTCATGAGACCCAGAAAATATTAAATACAGGCTCCCAGGTAGATGCTATTTTTCTTGACTTCCGGAAGGCGTTCGATACAGTTCCGCACTATCGCCTGATAAACGAAGTAAGAGCCTACGGAATATCAGACCAGCTGTGTGGCTGGATTGAAGAGTTTAGAGCAAACAGAACACAGCATGTTGTTATCAATGGAGAGACGTCTACAGACGTTAAAGTAACCTCTGGCGTGCCACAGGGGAGTGTTATGGGACCATTGCTTTTCACAATATATATAAATGACCTAGTAGATAGTGTCGGAAGTTCCATGCGGCTTTTCGCGGATGATGCTGTAGTATACAGAGAAGTTGCAGCATTAGAAAATTGTAGCGAAATGCAGGAAGATCTGCAGCGGATAGGCACTTGGTGCAGGGAGTGGCAACTGTCCCTTAACATAGACAAATGTAATGTATTGTGAATACATAGAAAGAAGGATCCTTTATTGTGTTATTATATGATAGCGGAACAAACACTGGTAGCAGTTACTTCTGTAAAATATCTGGGAGTATGCGTGCGGAACGATTTGAAGTGGAATGATCATATAAAATTAATTGTTGGTAAGGCGGGTACCAGGTTGAGATTCATTGGGAGAGTGCTTAGAAAATGTAGTCCATCAACAAAGGAGATGGCTTACAAAACACTCGTTCGACCTATACTTGAGTATTGCTCATCAGTGTGGGATCCGTACCAGATCGGTTTGACGGAGGAGATAGAGAAGATCCAAAGAAGAGCGGCGCGTTTCGTCACAGGGTTATTTGGTAACCGTGATAGCGTTACGGAGATGTTTAATAAACTCAAGTGGCAGACTCTGCAAGAGAGGCGCTCTGCATCGCGGTGTAGGTTTCGAGAGGGTGCGTTTCTGGATGAGGTATCGAATATATTGCTTCCCCCTACTTACACCTCCCGAGGAGATCACGAATGTAAAATTAGAGAGATTAGAGCGCGCACGGAGGCTTTCAGACAGTCGTTCTTCCCGCGAACCATACGCGACTGGAACAGGAAAGGGAGGTAATGACAGTGGCACGTAAAGTGCCCTCCGCCACACACCGTTGGGTGGCTTGCGGAGTATAAATGCAGATGTAGATGAGGCTTCGTGGAGTCTGTGCCACACTCGAACCCAACCATCACCTCTTACTAAGCAATAAAGTGACTGAGCTTACCAGGCCACCGTTTCTCGTCCTCCATTGTACAACCGAAATGGCCACGAGCCCAGGACAGGCGCTGCAGGAGACGTCGTGTTATTAGCAAAGCCACTCGCGTCGGTCTACAGCTACATTCACGTACATGCTCCGCAGTCCACCATACGGTGCGTGGCGGAGGGTAACCTCGTACCACAACTAGCATCTTCTCTCCCTCTTCCACTCCCAAACAGAATAAGGGAAAAATGACTGCCTATAAGCCTCCGTAGGCAACGGCCTTGCAGCAGTGTATACACCGGTTCCCGTCAGATCACCGAAGTTAAGCGCTGTTGGGCGTGGCCGGCACTTGGATGGGTAACCGTCCAGGCCGCCATGCGCTGTTGCCATTTTTCGGGGTGCACTCAGCCTCGTGATGCCAACTGAGGAGCTACTCGACCGAATAGTAGCGGCTCCAGTCAAAGAAAACCATCATAACGACTGGGAGAGTGGTGTGCTGACCACACGCCCCTCCTATCCGCATCCTCCTTGAGGATGACACGGCGGTCGGATGGTCCCGATGGGCCACTTGTGGCCTGAAGACGGATATATATATATATATATATATATATATATATATATATATGCCTCTGTACGAGCCCTAATCTCTCTTATCTTATCTTTGTGGTCTTTCCGCGAAATGTACGTTGGTGGCAGTAAAACTGTACTGCAGTCAGCCTCAAATGCTGGTTCTCCAAATTTCCTCAGTAGCGATTCACGAAAAGAACGCCTCCTTTCCTCTAGAGACTCCCACCCGAGTTCCTGAAGCATTTCCGTAACACTCGCATGATGATCAAACCTAGCAGCCCGCCTCTGAATTGATTCTATGTCCTTCCTCAATCCGACCCGATAGGGATCCCAGACGCTCGAGCAGTACTCAAGAATAGGTCGTATTAGTGTTTTATAAGCGGTCTCCTTTACAGATGAACCACATCTTCCCAAAATTCTACCAATGAACCGAAGACGATTATCCGCCTTCCCCACAACTGCCATTACATGCTTGTCCCACTTCATATCGCTCTGCAATGTTGCGCCCAAATATTTAATCGACGTGACTGTGTCAAGCGCTACACTACTAATGGAGTATTCAAACATTACAGGATTCTTTTTCCTATTCATCTGCATTAATTTACATTTATCTATATTTAGAGTTAGCTACCATTCTTTACACCAATCACAAATCCTGTCCAAGTCATCTTGTATCCTCCTACAGTCACTCAACGACGACACCTTCCCGTACACCACAGCATCATCAGCAAACAGCCGCACATTCCTATCCACCCTATCCAAAAGATCATTTATGTAGATAGAAAACAACAGCAGACCTACCACACTTCCCTGGGGCACTCCAGATGATACCCTCACCTCCGATGAACACTCACCATCGAGGACAACGTACTGGCTGCCATTGCCCGTTAACAGCATATTTCACTGCACTGTCAGGAAGGACATGTTCTTCGTACGTTCCGTACTGATTTCTGTGGTTATTCCCTACAGTGTTGCTTGTCTGTGAATTCTAATCACTCTATGCAAATGTTGCTGCTCTCGGTCATAAAGTGAAGGCTATCGGACACTGCGTTTTAGCGGTGAGAATTAATCCCTGAAATTTGGTGTTCTCGGCACACTCTTGACACTGTGGATCTTGGAATACAGAATTTCTTAACGACTTCCGAAACTGAATGTCTCGTGTGTCTAACTCCAACTACCATTCCACGTTCAGCGTCTATTAATTCCCGTCTTCAGGCCATAATCATGTGGGAAACCTTTTCACGTGAAGCACCTGAGTACAAATGACAGCTCCGCCAACGCATTGCCCTTTTATAGCTTCTGTTCGCGATACTACTGCTATCTGTATATTTGCATATCGCTGTCAAATGACTTTTGTTGTTTCAGTGAATAATGAAAGCAGGAGAATTGAGAAAATGATTATTTCATAAAATAAAACCAAGTTTAAAATATAATGGACCAGTTGCGTTGGCAATTAATACACTGAATAGATTCACATCCGTACTGCGCCGATGCCAGATCAAAAAGAATGAAACAATCAAATGTCGCTTATTTAACAGATATAAAATTACAACTGCGTAGAACAAAAGACTTGTATAGTATCAGCGGTTGCAGAGGTTAATTTTCCGAAGACTTTGCTTCTTCATAAGTACAAAAAAAGAAATAATCTTTTACTGTTCATTCAATGTAGCTGCCCTGATTCGGGAAACATTTTAACTGAAATGATATAATCCACCAGCAGGAATATCCGTCGACAGTATTATTATTGTCATCATGTCTCATCAGGTTTATTCAATTAGGCACAACGACTCACCTTTGCGGTTTTATCAAAAGGTTTATTATAGTGACTCATGTGCACCGTTTTTGTCATTCACGCACCTGACATACACACCCGCGTTCACCCATAGATTCATACTTTACCCATTGCCTCAGCCATAGAGTATAGGCGTTAACATGTCATAAATGTAACAACTGCTGTCCGAATTGCAGGTTATGTGAACAAACTATATGCCTCTATCTGTGACGTCAGTCCTTGGTAGAATTTTGTAGTATGTTTCATGCTCGCATATGTAACATTTCTGAAGACTTAAAATCTCCCTCGGAAGAATCAATGTGAGTTCCGAAAACAACTATCGTGTAAAACCGAACTCCCTCTGCTCAGACTTGAGAGACAGAAAGCAGTAGATACAGACGCCGAGGTAAACAGCGTGTCCTTTGACTTCCAAAATGCATTCGATTCAGCTCCTCACAGCCGCCTAATGAACAAAATACGAGCATATGGAATATCAGACTGTGAGACTGGACTGAAAAGCTGCTAGCAAACGTAAGATTGCATATCATCCTGAACAGAGAGAAGTCTTCAGATGTAAAACTAACTGTCACGATTTATATACTGAAGAGCCAAAGAAACTGGTACACCCGCCTAATATCGTGTAGGGTCCCCGCGAGCACGCAGAAGTGCCGCAACACGACGAGGCATGGACTTGACAAATGTCTGAAGTTGTGCTGCAGGGAGCTGACACCATGAATCCTACAGGGCTGTCCATAAATCCGTAAGAGTACGAGGGGGTGGCGATCTCTTCTGAACAGCACGCTGCAAGGCATCCCAAATATGTTCAATAATGTTCATGTCTGCCGAATTTGGTGACCAGCGGAAATGTTTAAACTCATAAGAGTGTTCCTGCAGCCACTCTGTGGCAATTCTGGAAGTGACGGGTATCGCATTGTCCTGCTGGAATTACTCAAGTCCGTCAGAATGCACAGTGGACGTAAGTGGATGCAGGTGATCAGAGAGGGTGCTTACGTAGATGTCATCCGTCAGAGTCGTATCTCGATGTGTCACGGGTTCCATATAACTCCAACTGCACACGTCCCACACCATTACCCGAGCCTCCACCAGCTTGAGCAGTCCCCTGCTGACATGCAAGGTCCATGGATTCACGAGGTTGTCTCCATACCGGTACACGTCCATCCGCTCGATACAATTTGAAACGAGACTCGTCCGACCAGGCAACATGTTGCAGTCATCAACAGTCCAATGTCGGTGTTGACGTGCCCAGGCGAGGCGTAAAGCTTTGTGTCGTGGAGTTATCAAACGTTCATGAGTGGGCCTTCGGCTCCGAAAGCCCATACCGATAATGTTTCGTTGACTTGTTCGCACCCTGACACTTTCTGATGGCTCAGCATTGAAATCTGCAGCAATTTGTGGAAGAGTTGCACTTCGGTCACGTTGAATCACGTTGAACGATTCTCTCCAGTCGCCGCTGGTCCCGTTCTTGCAGGATCTTCTTCCGTCGGAGAGTTGATGTTTTACGTCATTCCTGATATTCACAGTACACTCATGAAATCTTCGTACGGGAAAATCCCCACTTCATCGCTACCTAGGAGATGCTGTGTCCCATCGCTCGTGCGCCGCCTATAACACCATGTTCAAACTCACATAAATCTTGATAACCTGCCATTGTATCAGCAGTAACCGATCTAGCTACTGCGCCAGACTCTTGTTTTATCTTGTTGTTTTATATAAGCGTTGCCGACCGCAGCACCGTATTCTATTTATGTATCTCTGTATTTTAATACGGATGCTTATGCCAGCTTCTTCGGCGCTTCAGTGCATGTTCTATAAACTCCTGCGAATGCAATGTGATTCCGTGAACCGTTACAAGATCCCTGACAGCTGCTGACTGTAGCAAAAATAGGCTTATTGTCGATAAAATGTTCAGACGTGACATTGTTTGAAAATGTTACATATAACATATCAAATGAAAACCTTATCTTTATTCCAGGGAAAACGGAAACACAGGGTTCGTCCAAATCAGAGAGTATCTGTCATCGCGACCACTGCTTCTGTCCACACCGTCTGATAAAAAGTGGTACGTTACAAAACTGGTTGTTTGCATTCAAAATACGACCATTCTGTCTGAAATATCCCGTATTTCGTTTTGTTTCTCATTTTGCATCCTATACTTCGGTCTACGCTTTGATCTCATTTAACAGGTGGTTCACGTTGTACTTGAATTTCTCCGGTGTTATTCATTTGGAAACTTTGGTAGCAGTCTTCGCATATCTCGCTACGTAAATGTTCTATTTCATCCTTGGCTTCTGTTTTAATTTAAACTCAGACGAGTTCAGTGACACTAGAGCAGCAGTGGTACTGGTGATTACGTTACTGATTGATATCAAAGGACCGCCATTACGCCATTCCCTTTCAAAATAAACACGTAATCTGTATAAATTTAGAATGATTCAGCTTCCAAAATAGCTCCATTTCCATACCTCGTCTTTCCTCCACTACAGAGAGCCACTTTGACGGTAAAGGGAATGAAACTCATTAAGAGAATTTGTGTAATACATTCACTCAGACTTGCTGAACAAAACGTGTTGAAATACAGGTTCAAAAATCTATAGTCCATTAGAACTGTGGCAATACTGAGGATCGTGATAAATTCGCGAGCAATTGCGTGAAGCCATCTTTTAACCATCGCATATCTTCGCTGGTCGGAGAATTATCCTAAATTTTTGTAATAAACACATAAAAATCCTAAACGTAGAAATGAGGACAAAGTTGGATGTAGATTTTACAGATGTCATATCTTCAACATATATATGATTTCTACAATCCTGCATGGTGAAATCTAACTCCAGCGACAAATTTCTGCGATTGTTCAGGGGTATTTAATGAGTGGCCCCGAGTGACTCACTACAGAGTCATTTCGCTTCGCTTTATTTCTTGCCCCCATCTCTCTTCGTATCTGCATCTCACAGAAAATATCTGCAATGTCGGCTATATGTGCTGTCTATCTTCTATGGAAACACTTTGATTCACCCACTCACAGTACTTATCAGGGCTTATAGTAATGCCCACTCTAATTTTCGTCCCCAAGAGAGAGTTCAGTACTGCTCGATTCTATTTGTAATGGTTATTTATTTACGTGACCATTACGGCACTCCAAACCCAGTTCTCGATACCAGTAATATCGTACTACTTTTCTGCGAAGTAACAGACATATCTTTGTGAGAATATTCACATTTGGTTTTATTAATGTATAGGTAGTCCGATGTATCGATATATTACAGTGGTATGGTTCTTGTGTGTATTCATTTCTGCGAGACTGTCATAATCTTTGACTTACTTGTAACCGTTTTGGCGCGAATGCGCACAGAGCAGTCTTTGTTTCACTTTGCAGAAGTTAAGTTGTTATTTCACTTTGCAAAAGAACAGTCAAGTCTTGTGTTTGGTTAAAGTGGAATTTAAATATATGAAGATTGATACAAAACTGTTTTCTTGATGATGTGAATTTACAAGGAGTTTAATGAAAATGTGGATCGTGAATACCAAGTCAGAAATTATTTCTACCATACCATTGTTCTGATCTGGGATTGTTTGATCATTAAGAATTTCCTGAAAAATGCATTTGTTAGGTCTTCAAATATTGCTAAAATACAGATCTGGACCTTCTAGCAGTCAAAGTGGAATCACCCTAGAATCAACAAGATGAGCCATAACAACTTTGACGAAATCTACGTGGGAATCCATTCAAGATAAGTGCCAAAAGTAATGACTTTTTTACAGTGACTTCATTATTTCCATTCTGACGATACCATCCACAGTCAATAACTTTGTTGTTGCCCGATAAAGCGAACATATGCTGCGTGAGCAACATTATTAATCTGATTTCTAACCTACTTTGCAAGTGGTGGTATCGTTAGATGTTACATGTTTGTTTTTCCGTCAGTATTACTCGCATATTGACAGTTATAGACAGCAGTACGGATAGCTTTAATACTGGCGGATATTTGACCGATGTGATGTGCGCCTCTCGTACGGGTTCACTGAAAGCAATGGAAGAACGACACAATGGCCCTTTGCTAAGCTGTTCCCGCAAAGACAGCAACCACGTAGCAGTACTCCTGCATTTGTGTTTCGCGGAGTACGTTTTAGTGATTGTGTATTACAGGCTTTTCCATCGTTGTGAAGGCATTTTCATAGAAACAGAGGTAACTGGGATAAGAAACTGAATAAATTGCAATCATAAGATTACTCTGTTACAAACCACCGGAGACCACGAGTCCATTTCGAAAAATACTCAGAAAATGTCCCTGAACAACCTTGGAAATTTTGTGGGCGTCTGGGTTCATTCTGTAAAATACAGGGTTTCAGGTCGACGAAACATGGCTACACAAGTTAAAAGTCGAAAAACAGTAACAAAAACAACTACTGAAGCGCTGTTGGAGGCAGAATGTTGCCACACAGTCAATGAACGACATCTCGAGGAGGGAAGTTTTCCAAAGCTGCAATTCAAAGTCACAGAGGAAGGAACAGTGCTGCCGTTCGCCAGGTTCGTTGTTATACTGTCCAGTCACATTAATGTGCCCACGTGTGAATAGCCTGAATAACCTCCTTTAGCAGCGTGGACCGCTGGAGGAGAGTTATTGAGCTTCTGGAAGGTAGCGACACGGAGGTGGAGGAATGCCAAATATAGTGTCGTGACCAGCTGCGCTAGGTTTCTCGGTTGAGAAGCCATAACGGGAACAGACGGATCGAGGTGGTCCCACAGATTTTCGATTGGGTTTAAATCCGGGAAGTGTGGTGGCCAGGGGGGTACGGTACTCTCATCCTGGTGTTCTTCGAACCACGCACGTACACTGAAAGCCGTCTGACACGGAAGGATAGTGCTGATACATGGTGAAACAACGCTCTGCAGTCCACATACGCAGAGGTGTGTGTGTGCATGTCAGAGTACAGTGCAGCGAGTAAGTGTGCAGACGTTTTCAGACGTCCTAACGGTGACTCTGCGTTGAAAATGGCTCAAAGAATACATATTGATGACGTTGTGAGGGGTAGAATACTAGGGCGACTGGAGGCTGGTCAAACACAGCAGGTCGTTGCAAAGGCCCTCCGTGTGCCACAAAGTGTGATCTCAAGACTATGGCAACGATTCCAGAAGACAGGAAACGTGTTCAGGCGCTATAGTACGGAATGTCCACAGTGTACAATAACACAAGATGACCTATATCTCACCATCATTGCCCGTAGACGGCCATGGAGTACTGCAGGTAGCCTTGCTCGGGACTTTACCGCAGCCACTGGAGCAGTTGTCCCCAGACACACAGTCTACAGACGACTGAACAGACATGATTTATTCGCCCGAAGACCTGCAAGGTGCATTCCACTGACCCCTGGTCGCAGGAGACCCCGTAAAGCCTGGTTTCAAGACCACAGTACATGGCAATTGGAGCAGTGGTCCCAGGTTATGTTCACGGACGAGTCCAAGTATAGTCTGGACAGTGATTCTCGCCGGGTTTTCATATGTCGTGAACCAGGAACCAGATACCAACCGCTTTATGTCCTTCAAAGGGACCTGTATGGAGGTCGTGGTTTGATGGTGTGGAGTGGGATTACGATTGGTGCACGTAAACCCCTGCATACCTTTGAGATAGGAACTGTAACAGGTCAGGTGTAAGGGGACGTCATTTTGCACCAGCATGTCCGCCTTTTCAGGGGTGCAGTGGGTCCCACCTTCCGCCTGGTGGATGACAATGCACGGCCCCATCGAGCTGCCATCATGGAGGTGTACCTTGAAACAGAAGATATCAGGGGAATGGACTGGCCTGCCTGTTCTCCAGACCTAAACCCCATCGATCACGTCTGGGATGCTCTCGGTCGACGTATTGCTGCACGTCTTCGTACCCCTACAACACTTCGGGAGCTCCTACAGGCACTGGTGTAAGAATGGGAGGCTGTACCCCAGCAGCTGCTCGACCACTTGATCCAGATTATGCCAACCCGTTGTGCGGCCTGTGTACATGTGCATGGTGATCATACATTTATGTAGGGGTACATGCGCAGGAAACAGTGAAGTTTTGTAGCACATGTGTTTAGGGACGGTTTTCTCAACTTATCAGCAATACCGTGGACTTACAGATCTGTGCCATGTGTGTTCCCTCTATGTACCTATGCTATTAGCGCCAGTTTTGTGTAGTGCCACGTTGTGTGGCACCACATTCTGCAATTATCCTTAATTTATGTGCATGAGTGTAGATACCGTCGTGTGGAGAGGAACCAATCTACATGTAGTGGTGAACACAGTCCCCAAGGATAGATATATACTTCTATTCATCCATTATGCGCTCCACGCTGATGAGATAACTCAGGGAACTCCATTAAAACATTCCACAGACCATAACGCTCCCCCCTTTGGCCAAGACCCTTCCGACGATTGTTTCAGTGTCTCCGCTTCCAGACCTCTCACTCCGTACACGTCAACTACCATCTGTCTGCTAGAGTATCAAATCTGAATCATCTGGAAAGGCCACCTTCGCCACTCCCTGGACGTCCAGTTAAGGTATTCGCGTGAAAATTCCAGCCTTCGTCGCCGATGAACAGCAGTCAGCACTGCTGTATGAAACACGCGTACGCAGCAACATTTGCTGAACGGTCTTTGAAGAATCACTGTTGGTAGCCCCTTGGGTCTTCTGAGCCTCAGGTTGCTCAACAGTTAACTTGTGTATTGGTCTGTACACATCTCCATACCTGTCGTCCACCCCTGTCATTTTGAAACTCCTCCAGCGGTACTTAAGATTTCATATTTATTTGGCTACTAGTTTCGAAGTTGCGTCAACGCCATCTTCATGCCCTATGTAATACACCATACATAAAATGAACAATGTGAGACATCATTAGTGTGTGAACTATTGTACAAAATAAATATATTATAAACATATTATATAAAGGATGATTTCATTAAAAGTAGTTACATTTCGTCCATTTTCATTAAGATGCAATTTACCTTGACAATAGCAATTTATATGATACAAAGAAGTACAAATGAGGTTATATAGACCATACACGGTTATTTCCATTACAGATCAATACCAGACCTTTGAATAAAATGGGGGTATAAATAAGTCTAGGTGACAAACTGTTACTCTTAGAGCTAATAATATAGGCATGCAACAGTACTAAAATTGTGTTGAAAGCGAATAATAAAACCTAAACCCTTCTTTGTGTGCACAATTTAACTAACAGGAAGGAAAATATACATTGCCAATCAGACACATGTAAGGTATGATTCCACTGGTTATAAATAGTGAAAGGTGGAAAGGAGTTAAGTTTGTATAACACTGTATCGTCATCACTATAAAGTAACAAAGTGAGCTAGGTTACTTAAACGACATCATTCATAACGGTACGAAACACAAGTGAGGAGGAACTGCTAGAATATTTCAAAAAGTATTCAAAAAATGCTTCAAATGGCTCTAAGCACTGTGGGACTTATCAGTCCCGTAGAACTTAGAATTATTTAAACCTAACTAACCTAAGGAAATCACAGACATCCATGCCCGAGGCAGGATTCGAACCTGCGACCGTAGCAGCAGCGCGGTTCCGGACTGAAGCGCCCAGAACCGCTCGGCCACAGCGGCCGGCAAATGGTAGTCAATGGTGTAAAATAACTACACATGAGTAAATTCATGACTCTACTCATTCCAACAAGAGAAATGTAAGCTAACATGCCACCAAAATGACCGAGCGGCTCTAGACGCTTCAGTCTGGAACCACACGACCGCTACGGTCGCAGGTTCGAATCCTGCCTCGGGCATGGATGTTAGTGATGTCCTTACGTTAGTTAGGTTTAAGTAGTTCTAAGTTCTAGGGGACTGATGACCTCAGATGTTAAGTCCCATAGTGCTCAGAGCCATTTGAACCACCAAAATGTATCATTTCAATGCCGGTGCCTCATTTGTGGCTGTAACCCAGGTCTAAAATAATCTAATTCTAAAAGGCCTGCATTAGTAAAAGAACGATCAAGTACATAACAATGCTCCAAACAGAAGTAAACAGAGTATTGTCAGTCAAAACAGTTCGTCACATATGTAAAATGCTAGTAGTTCCTCTAATAACGAAATACTAAGAAGAGTACACAGTAAGATACACAACGTATAACTCACGTGTTGTTATACGTAATCTAGTCAAGAGTTGACGTAAGTCAACAACAATCACTGAAACGCCTAATCACCCACTTACTTAGACGACTAAACTTTAACATTTATGTCATCACTACACCTTAAGTACTCACTCATTTCTCCAATCCTTATAAACTTGTTCTTGTATAAAATTACTGGTTTAAATGTATTGAATATCCACTCATTTACGAGAACAATCATGGGAGGCGTGGGTAAAACTATTCTGAGTAAATGGCCCATCAAATGATCAGGATAAAACTGGATTATAGCACTGACTTGTATAAACGAAAGATGATAATGTGTCAAGTGTAGATTCCGTCTACAGGAGGCTTGTTCTTTCATCGAAGTAACAACATGGTGACCTTCGTAGTACATATAAACGAGTACAGAAACATGAACTACTTGCCTTGTAATCAATACTAAACGGAAAAATCTTCCCACCAGGGGAATCAATCCAAATATACGAGATTCGACACAATCTAGAGCCAAATTCCGAATATAAGACGAATAACCATAAAAATCCTTCTTAATGATTGGTATAATGGTTACCAGACATACGGTAACCGAGAAGAGAAGGACATATCTCGCGATAATGCATCATGTGATCGAAGGAATAATGTCAGTCATATTACAACACTACATTTATAAATATCTACGATATTATTTATCCATATAACCAAGGAAACAAATTCAAAGCGAGGGGCTAATTACAGTTCACACTACGGACATTAATGTTCTATACTCTATTTCAAAGGCTACCTGAAGTAGTTGTTCAAATTGCAAAGACGCCTACTGATCAAAGAATTTGGAGTCCAATTACACAATCGTTAATACTGTGCAATAATCACGGAACAGCACACATCGGCATCATTATTTCATTTACGGCCCGTGGTGCACAACAGTTGCCTCGGCGCGGGTTTTGGATAGCGCCGTTTCACCATGCATGCCATACTTTAACTAGGGTTGCACACGAACGGTTTACAGACTCAGCCATTTCGGAAATGCTTCCACCCCTGGCTCGAAAGCCAATGATCATGCCGCTTTGGACTGCCAGTTACCGAGTGTGTGTGATTATTGAATGTCGACAACGAACATAGGCAGTAATCAAATTAATGTGACTGGACCTTATATTATCAGGAATCGACACTATCTGTGATGTATTTTACTGTTGTCCTCCACTAGTTAATGTCCGTGTCTAATGTTCAGTTTCGAAGTAAACAGTAACTGATATGGTGAGGATAATGGCTGCCACCAGAGAAATTCATTTGCTTGTTCACCTGAACAGTAGCTTCTACTATGACTAACAAAGAAGAGAGCTACGGAGCAACAATTGTCCGATGGTCAGTGGTAAAACGATAAGACGGCAGTGAGCTACCTTGCAAATGAACAAATTATTTTAGGGAAACGCTATTTATTCCCACTGCGGCTCTAGTGCACCGTCTTGCAATTTAGATTTTGCTTATACCGTTTAGAAAGACTATGGGACAGGGATGCGCTGGGCTTGGATGTGAAAACAGTTTTTAATTTAATTTCGACCATTTCTATGCTCTAAATCTCTTTACACTGTCTCAGTACCGTCATTTTCTTCCGATTGTTAACATAAAGAAAACTGCCTCCTTTCCACAAAATTATCACTCTTTTCCACTAATTAAATGTGAACAGACTGCAACACCTGCAGCCGTCGTTTTTTTATGTCAGTGAACTGCTGAAGTTCCGCAGGATGGATATGAAACAACTAATTAAATGGCGTGTTCCCCTGTAAGTCTTTGCACATCCAGATTGAACCGTGTTGCGGCTCGCATTGGTGCTGTTGGTAGATTGGCGTCATTTAATAGGGATAGTGGCGTCTCGTTTTCTTCTTGTGTTTACTGGCACCACTATGTTTGCTAGCGTTGTTTCTCCACGAATGGCAGCAGCAGTGGTAGTATGGTGGTACTATCTTTGGAGGGACATCAAGTGTTTTCTGGGTCGGAGTGGGTCAGCGAGTTCGGTTGGCATGGAGCAGCAGTGAGGTCCGACAGCGTGAGAACATGCCAGGAATGCTGGCGGCACGCAGGCACTGCCGGATCGAGGGGCTATAGTTGCGAGGGCCAAAACCTCGTTGTCCACTGGACCCAGGACGTTTGAGTTGAGTGAACATTAACCCAGTAGTCAAACCTCCACTATTTTGAGATCACGCCATTTGTTCGCACGTTGCGGCTCGCAGGGTCACTGAGACAAAGAGCAATGAGTGGAGTGTTTGTTGGCGAAATTAATTAGCTGTCCTCCACTTCTTATTATTAATCATTGAATTTCTTGTGTCTACTGATGAAGTTCAACCAGCGCTATTTTTCTGTCTAGTGGCCGCTAACGACCCAGTTACCTGACCTGGAGGTTAGCATATTTTCACGGCAGTGTACCTTTCCTCGCCCTGCTGCTGCTGTCCGGTGAGGCGTGTAGTTCGATAGCCTCCTTGATTGTGGTTCGGATATTTTCTTCTTTTGGACTGCCCTGGTCGTAGTGGTTCCTTCTGCTTCTGGATGTTCTAAACACCGGATTCTGAAAACGCAGTGCTGTGCGCTGGTTCCGCCTTGCCTGGGTTGTTCCATCGTTGCGTTGGTTAACAGACGTCGGGTAGATTTTGCAAGAGTGTTGGTCTGCGTTTAAACTGTCACTAGTTTGAGCTGCCCGCCGGTTAAGTGAATACAAGTCTTGGCTGCCGGTCTTATCAGTTACAAAGTTTGGCAACTTTCCCAGGGCGATCCTTGGAGCACTGTCTGAGACCCACTTGTCTCTTGTTTGATCAGATTGTGATGATTGTTTCTTTTTAAAAAATATTTAAATTTTGATTTACTGCTGTTGGGGCCTTCAGCCTACAAATAATCTGAATTTCTGGTCAATAAGGCCTTCAGCCATTAATGCAATTTGTCTAAAGAATTTTTAATTAGATATTGTCTCTTAATAGTGAAATTTTGATGACTGTGTTTTAAAAAAAATATTTTATTATCCCTTGGAGAAGTTTAACTGTTTTTAAAAATTTGCTATTCAGGCCTTCAGCCGTTAAAGTGTTTTTTGAGTTATTACTATTCGGGCCTTCAGCCGACAAATAATTTCAATTTCTGGTCATTAAGGCCTTCGGTCATGAGTGCAACTTGCTTAAGAATTTGTTTGTTAGGCATTGTCTCTTAACATTCAAATTTGATAATTGTTTCTTATTGTCAACTCATTTGCAATTGGTTCCAAATATAGTGTATGTGATTTAAAAAAAAAACTGAGCAGCCAACAGTGACTGAGTAAGGCCGCGTCCAGACTGAATCCTTTCTTTCGCTAAGTACCATGTATCACAGATACCAGTAAAACTCATAACTTTCATCTCTAGTTTTCATCTTAACAAGAATTTGCACCGATTATATTTTTTTCAATGTGACCGAAATACTCTCTTTTTACATATGAGGTTGTAAGTTTCAAGTACTGCCATGTGACAGTTTCTGTCACACTGTGTTATGCGTGCCATCCGGTTACCAGTATGAAACTATACCATGTTCTCAAAAGTAATGTTGCATAGTGAACTACTCGCCGTAATAAAAAGCTTCGAATATTGGCGAGAGGTTCAAATCCTGAAACGTGAACATTTCATTTTCTTTCCTTTCAGAACCTAGAACATGGGTACATCAATCATAACGCTTCGCGCCACGTCAAGCCATTATTCTACGTTATTCCTAGGGTGTTAGAGCAAGCGTCAGTCAGTCTGTAGTGAGCTGTAGTTGTACTGAGTCTGTTGCCATACAAGATGGTCAGTGCACCGACTGTTACGCGACGTAGCCCAGGTAAACCAAGGAAAGAACCTCGACAACCATATCCTAAGGAAATGTAAAATATCGGCTTTTATGTACCCAAATACATTCATTGGCTATTAGCCTTCCTGTTGTAGCGGCACAGGTGGTTGACCTTCAGAAACTGTTGGTGAAGCATTTTGGTACGCAATTGGACATCATAATCCTCTGTAGTAATAAACGTGTGACTGAAAGCAACAAAGTGATTCAGAATGTCAACAGCGATGTGGATGACGAAATGTATGAAGGTGTACTTGCTCTTAAAAAATTCCACAACACATTTTTCTCTGTAACTTTTAATTTTAGTTTCAAAACTGACAACGTGCAAATAAATATACGAAAGTCTTGGCAACAATTGTTTCAGATCTTCGAGTTTTTCGGATACGTATACATATAACGAGTTGCAGTGAATTCTCCAAATTTACACTTTTTAAGTATAATAGTATAGAAGTTAGACGTCTATCTCATTTTTCTTGAAAGTTTACATTGCTACTCCCCCGTCATATCCATTACACGAGAAATTACCTCAAACATGGATGTATGTACACTTGTGTTACATTTTCTTTACGTTTACACTGATACACACGTAAGTGCGTACAGAAAAAATTTAATACCAGGCAAGTTATCCTGGATATACGTTAATCACGAGGTCTGTCCTAAAATACATGGTGTTTATAGACAGAGAAGAAAATCTCCGTTATACATCTACCGTGAAAATCTACGCTGTTCGTAAAAAAAGAAAAAAAGTTCTTCAATGTCGTATCACATCTGACTCATAGTGTTTCAGTAGTAGCTACAACAGCAGCAGCAGCAGCAGCAGCAGTAGTAGCTGAAAACACCACGTGCGGCGTGGCAGGGTTTGAAATTCCGTATGATGTGCAGGCTGCAAATTAGAAATTCACCTACCTCGGAACGGCGTCTGCTCGATGTCCCTTCACTCGGCAACGCAGATACAAGATGACGTAAAAGCAGCATTGATAAAAAAAACCATCTAATATCTACAATTACTGAGGCCGCGCATCTCTAGTAATGAAATAAAGTTCTATAGAAACACTATCAATAAAAAATTTATCGGCGGTAAAGTAATGGATTGGCTTCTGGAAAATAAAGTCCGAAATTTCCACACAAAAATGTTTATTTGTTCTTATAACCAAAGAAACGGTACTATTCAGTCCATTTTTGAACTATTGGTTATTTTCGTCAAATTCACAATTCATACACTCATTTTGCATATACGCCAGCCAGAAATTTGTCCAAATCCGACCCGAGTTGAACAACGTTTCCACAGTCATTAATTCCACCACTAACATGAGTTAATACATTCGGTTCTTCTGGTGGGTTTCAAAAAAGAAATTACTCGCCAAAAATGCTCAGTGGTTGAATACTGAAACATGCCACACGGATACTACAAAGGTCAAATTTTCACACGCGAATATCATTCCAACAATATAGTTCTAAAACCTCCAAACTTCACAAAACTGTCCGTAATTACATCAGCATTAGTCACAACACGTATCAAACGCGAGGAACTCAATATTCCTTCATTTTACACATTATTTTGACTCGCACTAGTAACATGACCATCCGCCTTTAAAAATCTAGCGAGAGTCCCTTCTTGCAGCCTCACTACCATTACAACTACCAGGTAACGAGCAGGAACCGTCTCAATTCTGATTGGCTGATCAATACTGACTGCCAGTCAGAATGCTCACTCATGATAATACTCGAGCCAAAACTGGATTGCACCAATCCTTCAATCCTTATAAACAGACGCATTTGCGTCATTCTGACATACAAAAACTAATGTTTAATAAACGATAACGAAAAGGCAATAATTCTGAAAATGTTCTTTAGATACAGATTTTCCTCCAGTGACTTTCTGGCTGGTCTGTTACAGTAGTAATCACACCTAGACATACGTCATCAGCAAAGTGGGTAATTTCCCTTGAACATTTTCCCACGACAGGCTTGTGTAACTTTTGCATGTTACTTAAGACGATATATAATGCAGCATTAAAATTTGACGAATGTCCCACGTACACATTCTCATTCACTCTCATTTACTCCCACAACAATATTAGACACAAATAATAACTTTGTCTAATTCTTATATTACGAAAACGAAAAATAATTAAAGTTTTAATGTAAAAATCTCAATTAATTAATTCTGCACACTGAGAGTTCTGTTTAGGTTTTCCAATTACACCAAATGATAAACTATTATATTTCCTAACTGAATTTAGTTTCCTAAGAGTCGGTTTTTGACTTTTTTTAGCAATTTTTTCTATCTCTGAAACTATGATAGTTATAACGCTGAAATTTGAATACAATCTTCTCCTAAATGTCAAAAGGTAGTGTACCGATTTTGAAAATGATTGAGTAATATTTAATATCATTTATTTAGGTTCTTATAGGTGGTGAATGTACGCGTCCAGTAAGAGACATAGGACAGCTTTCCCACGGCAGGTAGTGACAGATGCCCGTGTCTCCCGGTTAGGCCAGCAGATGTCAGCCCCCAATGTCACATGCAGCTAGCTATCCTAAACCAAAAGTTCGCTCGGAACAAACTTGCGACGCTATACACCGAGTAGGAAATCAACACTGATGGAAAAAAAGTCGCAACACCAAAAGAATGATGAAATTTCAGGAATACATATGTCTAGGTAATATATTTAAGTGTTTATTATTTCAAGATCACGGGTTAATGTAAGCAGCGGATAATCCATTGCAAATGTGAACTGCTGGTGCATTAATAGCAGGTGTATCCGCCACCGTTTTGAATGAAAGCATGCAAACTTGCGTGCATTGTGTTGTACAGGTGCTGGACGTCAATCAGTGATATGGAGTTCCATGTCTGTTGCAGTTAGTCGGTCAATATAGGGACGATTAATGCTGGCTGTGGATGATACTGAAGTTGTCGTCCAATAATATCCCATATGTACTGGAGTGGACACAGATCAGGTGATCGAGCAGGCCGTAACAAGTCGACGCTCTGTAGAGTATGTAGAGTTACAACAGCTGTAGGTAGGCGAAAGTTATCCTTTTGGAAAACACCCCCTGGAGTGCTTATCATGAATTTCAGCACAACAGGTCGAATTACTAGACTGACAAATAATTTTGCAGAAAGGATACTTGGGATAAACAAGAGAGTACTCCTGCTGTCACACAAAATCGCATCCGAGACTATAACGCCAGGTGTAGTTCCAGTATAGAACGCAGTTAGGTTGGTTGCAGGCCCTTAACTGGCCCCCTTCTAACCAACACGCGGCCACCACTGGCACCGAGGCAGAACCAGCCTTCATCACAAAATACAACCGACGTCTACCCTTCGCTCCAATGAGCTCTCGCTTGACACGACTGAAGTCGCAAACGGCAGTCGTTTGTGTTCAGTGGAATGCACGTTACAGGGCACCCGGTTCGGAGATGTCCTTGCAGTAACCGATTTGTAGTCGTTCGTTATGTCACTGGGGTGTCAACTGTTGCTCAAACTGCTGCTGCAGATGAACTGTAAAAATACTACTGGTTCACCAAAGGTTATTAATCTCAATCAGTACACAAATGTAGAGTGGAAGTAGGTGCCAAGGAATAACTGGTGAAATTACACACAATTTTTAGTAACACTCTTTATTCAAATTGGTGCAAGAGTCTAAGATATTTCTATTAAAAAAAACAACAATCATTTAACAAATATGTCACAATTTACGATGGCAAAGGACTTTTAAATTATTAAATTATTATAAAAAATTTCACGCCGATAAAAGGCAAGTACAGGCAAGCAATTTAACGTATACTACGCCACGCTGTGTAATATTTCAAGCTCAGTTAAATTACAGATGAATTTCACTCCATTCATTAAATGGCGCAGAATCTAGCTTCTCTGCAACATATAAAGACAATCCCGTTTACAAAAGTTCTCAAAATAGAAAACCCAAAACGCATGAGCCATGGACACGGGGGGACATTCACAGTTAATAACATTAATATTTCCAAAATATATAAAAAAAAATTTACAAATTTCTGCCAAGTTAACTTACGGCAAACACACACACTCGCCAGGTAGGACTTGTGAACTTTTAGAACATTCTCATTTCAAGACAACAATTTCTACCCGTAATGAAATGACAAACTTTTGCAGCCGGCCGGTGTGGCCGAGCGGTTCTAGGCTCTTCAGTCTGGAACCGCGCGACCGTTACGGTCGCAGGCTCGAATCCTGCCTCGGGCATGGATGTGTGTGATGTCCTTAGGTTAGTTAGGTTTAAGTAGTGCTAAGCTCTAGCGGACCGATGACCTCAGATGTTAAGTCCCATAGTGCTCAGAGCCATTTGAACCAAACTTTTGCATGGTAAGAAAACACACTAATAACCAACTAGCTGTATAAAACACATAATCACGTTGAGTAAAAGCCTTAAAAGGTACTGAATTGGAAAAACACACACCAGTTTCGTCCTCAAAATGGGACAATCGACCTCCCTTTCTAATATTAGCGTCTTCCCGCTGGTGGGCAGACGACAATGAATGGCGGGAAACCCCAAAAAATACGGCTGGTATAATTAACAAGAATAAGTAAATTGAATTCAATTAAACTTCATAAAATCTGTTAACAATCAATACTAAACTTCTGGTGCGTTACTACGCAGCACCAATGCTCTGCCGAGCCGCCCGCTGCCGGCAGTTTCAACAGATGCAGGAAGGCGTGCCGATTTTCAGAACCTCCTCGCCTGTCGATAGCATACGGCCGAACTGCAGAGTAGGCCCCTTGCGGACCCACGCTCAGGAAGATTCCTTTCGCGACGAGCCGTTAACGCCCCGTACCACGGAGCCGCTGCTCGCGTTGCTTACGCTGATGCCGCGGTCTGCGTGCTGTCCCTCTAGCACCGGCAGAGAAGTCTCTTCTTGAAGCCCCGACTGCCAACTCTCCTCGAAAGCCCATTCAGTCACTTCTTAAACCCACGCGAACAGCACACTTTTCCCCTTTCCCGCTACAGGGAGACACCGAAGCCTTCAATTGCGACAAAGGCGCCACCGCCAGAAAACGGAGGGCGACTGCTTCACGCTACGCGCTGCGGCCCGCTTTTCGAAGCTAACTTCGCTACGGCTCAGCAGATGCAGTGCGATGAACCAGATCCTTACTCCGAACACTATGGTCTTCTCTCTCGGTTGCGCCGCGTGGCCGTCCGTTGCCCGATCTTCTTCCAATCGTACGTTCTCGTGACCACTTGCTTGTACAGTGGCTACATTCCTACCAAGTCTTTCTGCAACGTCGCAGAAAGAACATCCAGCTTCTCGTACTCCCGTCACACGACCTCATTCAAACTCAGTGAGGTGCTGATAATGGCATCTTTGTCGCCTCAAAAGCGGTCTTAACCTACATCAGCTCACCACCTCCAATCTCAACGCTAACGACAGTTACAGACGTATTTAAAGCAAACGTGATTTGCATCCTCATAGCGGCGTCTGGCCTGACATCATCTTTCAGATGTACACTACTGGACATTAAAATTGCTACAACAAGAAGAAATGCAGATGATAACGGGTATTCATTGGATAAATATATTATACTAGAACTGACATATGATTACATTTTCACGCAATTTCGGTGCATAGATCCTGAGAAATCAGTACTCAGAACAACCACCTCTGGCCGTAATAACGGCCTTGATACGCATAGGCATTCGGTCAAACACAGCTTGGATGGCGTGTACAGGTACACCTGCCTATGTAGCTTCAACACGATACCACAGTTCATCAAGAGTAGTGACTGGCGTATTGTGACAATCCAGTTGCTCGGTCACCATTGACCAGACGTTTTCAATTGGTGTGAGATCTGGAGAATGTGCTGCCTAGGGTAGCAGTCGAACACTTTCTGTGTCCAGAATGGCCCGTACAGGACCTGCAACATGCGGTCGTGCATTATCCTGCTGAAATGTAGGGTTTCGCAAGAGTCGAACGAAAGGTAGAGCCACGGGTCGTAAGACATCTGAAATGTAATGTCCACTGCTCAAAGCACCGTCAATGCGAACAGCAGGTGACCGAGACCTGCAACCAATGGCACCCCATACCATCATGCTGGGTGATACGCCAGTAAGGCAATGACGAATACACGCTTCCGATGTGCGTTCACCGCGATGCCGCCAAACACGGATGCGACCATCATGATGCTGTAAACAGAGCCTGGATTCATCCGAAAAAATTACCTCTTGCCATTCCTGCACCCAGGTTCGTCGTTGAACACACCATCGCAGACGCTCCTGTCTGTGATGCGTCGTCAAGGGTAACCGCAGCCATGGTCTCCGAGCGGATAGTCCATGCTGCTGCAAACGTCGTCGAACTGTTCGTGCACATGGTTGTTGTCTTGCAAACGGCCCCATGTGTTGACTCATGGATCGAGACGTAGCTGCACGGTCCGTTACAGCCATGCGGATGAGATGCCTGTCATCTCGACTGCTAGTGATACGAGGCCGTTGGGATCCAGCACGGCGTTCCGTATTACCCTCCTGAACCCACCGATTCCATATTCCGCTAACAGTCATTGGATCTCGACCAACGCGAGCAGCAATGTCGCGATACAATAAACCGCAATCGTGATAGGCTACAATCCGACCTTCGTCAAAGTCGGAAACGAGAGGGTACGCATTTGTCCTCGTTACACGAGGCATCACAATAACGTTTCACCAGGCAACGCCGGTCAACTGCTGTTTGTGAATGAGAAATCGGTTGGAAACTTTCTTCACGTCTGCACGTTGTAGGTGTCGCCACCGGCGCCAACCTTGTGTGAATGCTGTGAAAAGCTAATCATTTGCATATCACAGCATCTTCTTCCTGTCGGTTACGTTTCACGTCTGTAGCACGCCATCTTCGTGGTGTAGCAATTTTAATGGCCAGTAGTGTAGAAACACGCCTTCCCGGGCCGGCCGCGGTGGCCGAGCGGTTCTAGGCGCTTAAGTCCGGAACCGCACGACCCCTACGGTCGCAGGTTCGAATCCTGCCTCGGGCATGGTTGTGTGTGCTGTCCTTAGGTTAGTTAGGTTTAAGTAGTTCTAGGTTCTAGGGGACTGATGACCTCAGATGTTAAGTCCCATAGTGCTCAGAGCCATTTGAACCACGCCTACCGGCTTTCGGTTACGTCAGAAAATTCGTTCTTCGTGATACGATTTTTTCCGTCACTTTAAATATTACTTCACTTTTTACTAACTTCATTTGGTGAGGTAATCGTCAGCCTGCTAATGCAGCTGATAATAATCGGAGACAGCTTCCCACAACAAGGAGTTCACTACAGAGGCCGCAGTGGAAAGCTTCGTTAGACAGAAGTGGACGCAGAGAATTCCCTGCTGCTGCTCACAGCTTAAGAGGAGGCCTGGAAGGACAAGACGGGACAGGACAGGAGACGGAAGCAGAGTGATACCGGCGGCTGAGATTACGCATTCAGACTGGAGAACGGCTCTGCAGAAGAGACGCCTCGGCCCAGACTGCCGTCCCGCGCAGCGCCGGCAATTAGCATAATTTCTCTGCGCCCCTCCTTGGCGGGCGGGCGACAACCCGTGAAAGGCCTCTCCAGAGATTCATGTCGCCGCACAAAAATACTCACCCCTCATTAAACGCCCGCTTTACCCGCTGTTTCTCAGCTTCACGGGTTTTCGGCGTAAAGAGCCTTCTCAGGACATTTCGCGTCAGCTCTCCATCGTCGTAACTGGAGTAGCGCCACCTTTTAAACTTTACAGGCACCGTTCGGAGTGACACAACACACAAGAAACCCTTAAGTACATGAGCCCACCGTTCTGAGAGTGCTTTGCAGCAATACGTTCATTCATCACACAACTATATTAGTAAACAGGACGAGGAATTCCGGCTTATGCAAGATACCTTTTTTAGTTGTGGTTTACCCAGACACGTTTCAGCACTTTTTGTGCTATCTTCAGCAGGTTATTTTTTATTTTCTTACTGTACAATTGTTGTTACATATTAACATTTAGCGAAATTATTGGTACATAATATTTACAATTGTGAATGAATAATTGTTGTAAAATATTATACATCATTTGTTCATAGTACACAGTATTAATGACCTGATGCACTGTGTGTTGTTTGTAACATTATGTCTAAAGTTACACACAAAAAACGAGATATGTATTCATTTCCGTTTGTAAATGCACAATAAAAAAAGGAAAAGAAAAGAAAAGAAAAATTACATTTTGCTGTTTGCAGATGAGAAGTTGTAGATTGTGTAGCAGACTAGCTACCAACATAAATATCCAATACAATCATGTAAGGTACGTCAACTAATGCATACATCCACTCTTTTGCCAATTAAGCTATAACTAGAACTTTAGACATAATGTTATAAACAACACACAGTGCATCAGGTCGTTAATACATACCTCAACTGTGAAATATGAAAAATTATGTATAATATTTTACAACAATTATTCATTCACAATTGTAAATATTATGTACCAAAAGTGTCGCTAAATGTTAATACGTAACAACACTTTAGCAGTGTTGTTGTTGTTGTGGCCTTCAGTCCTGAGACTAGTTTGGTGCAGCTCTCCATGCTACTCTATCCTTCATCTCCCAGCACCTACTGCAGCCTACATCGTTCGGAATCTGCTTAGTGTATCCTTCTCTTGGTCTCCCTCTACGATTTTTACGCTCCACGCTGCCCTCTAGTACTAAATTGGTGATCCCTTGATGCCTCAGAACATGTCCTACCAACCGGTCTCTTCTTCTTGTCAAGTTGTGCCACGAACTCCTCTTCTCCCCAATTTTGTTCAATACCTCCACATTAGTTATGTGATCTACCCATCTAATCTTCAGCATTTTTCTGTAGCACCACATTTCGAAAGCTTCTATTCTCTTCTTATTCAAACTATTTATCGTCCATGTTTCACTTCCATACATGGCTGCACTCCATACAAATACTTGCAGAAACGACTTCCTGACACTTAAATCTATACTAGATGTTTCTCTTCTTCAGAAACGCTTTCCTTGGTATTCCCAGTCTACATTTTATATCCTCTCTACTTCGACCATCATCAGTTATTTTGCTCCCCAAATAGCAAAGCTCATTTACTACTTTAAGCGTCTCATTTCCTAATCTAATCCCCGCAGTGTCACCCGATTTAATTCGACTACATTCCATTATCCTCGTTTTGCTTTTGTTGATGTTCATCTTATATCCTCCTTTCAAGACACTGTACATTCCGTTCAACTGCTCTTCCAAGTCCTTTGCTGTCTCTGGCAGAATTACAATGTCATCGGCGAACCTCAAAGTTTTTATGTCTTCTCCATGGATTTTAATTCCTACTCCGAATTTTTCTTTTGTTTCCTTTACTACTTGCTCAATATACAGATTGAATAACATCAGGGAGAGGCTACAACCCTGTCTCATGCATAATAAACAAAAAATGAAATAAAATAAAAATCATGTTTTGCTGTTTGCAGATGAGAAGTTGTAGATTGTGTAGCACACTATTTTACAACAATTATTTATTCACAATTGTAGATGCTATGTACCAAAAGTGTCGCTAAATGTTAATATGTAACAACAATTTTATAGTAAGAAAATAAAAAATAACCCGATGAAGACAGAAAAAAAGTGGTAAAACATGTCTGGGTAAAACAAAACGGAACAAGTGTCTTGATTAAGGCAGAATTCCTCGAGCTATTTTGAGAGCAGGCACGGAGATAAGAAGAAGGAAATGCAACACCACAAGATGATTATACTAGTAAAGTAGAACTGAAAATTAAAAACTGTACTAAATTACAAATTTATACATGGTGAATACGAATTTCACCGACAACGCTTCAGAGGTTGTTCAGAGACTTTTTCTGACTATATTGGCACAAGAAACCTTTGATCTCTGGCGGCGCATTAGCGCATTACAGAGTAATAATGTAATTATGATTTCAATATCTTGTTTCTGTGAAAGTAACTTCACCTGAGTGAAAAAGATACAAAAGATACAACACAAACTACTTTCAAACGAAACAGATACACTGAATCACTCTTACAAGGCAATTTCAGAAATTTTTGTGACTTTTCTTATACTCTCCCACCCGTCCCCCCCCCCCCCCCTACCTCGCCAGTTTGGGCCAGTTACATATAAAAATGATTTTTGTGGCTCAGAAGGATAAGCGCAGGTGATGTTCCAGGACCCTCAGAATCGAAAAATTCCAATAAGAAAAGAAAAACCACTACTTTCGCAAAGCCATATTTCTCAATGGCTAATTCATTTAATACGTAATGTAGACAGGTTATTTATGTTAGTTCCCATAAATTAGTGCATTATTATTTCACAGACTGCATCATTCAGGTGTTATTTCGAGTCACTGAACCCAAACAAGGTAAACAGAGGTCAAGAGCATCCATGACGTTCCATTTACGACACAACCCGGACCACCCCGGTCGTCTTGCATTTTTTATGGAAGGTAGCAGTCGTAAATAAGGTAGTAACTTCGTCTTCAGATAATTTCCGTGAGAAAATGTACTTGCTAGGATATTATTCACATAAATAACTAAAACGGAACTTCCATCTTCAAATAAATCCTAGGGTCTTTTCTTTACAATTTGTGGGAGTGTAAACTAATTATGCATCAAATATTCATAGCAATGGTTCAAATGGCTCTGAGCACTATGGGACTCAACTGCTGAAGTCATTAGTCCCCTAGAACTTAGAACTAGTTAAACCTAACTAACCTAAGGACGTCACAAACATCCATGCCCGAGGCAGGATTCGAACCTGCGACCGTAGCGGTCTCGCGGTTCCAGACTGCAGCGCCTTTAACCGCACGGCCACTTCGGCCGGCAATATTCATAGTAGCTGTGCGGGAAATGACGATTTGTTGCAAAAAAAACACTAAATCCGACGCAGGAACTGTGAAACTACATATCGAAAATACAATCTTTCTATTAGCAATAGGGCGACTAGAACACGCACCATGACTAAATTATTATTGCACGGTTTGTATGTTGGTATGACTACCGGGCAGGATGAGCTGCCACTGACAAACTATGGCGAAGAGAAAAGTAGACAACCCTGCCGCTCAGCGTGCAGCTGAAAATAACGTGCTTGATTTCAATGGCTGCCTCACTACCCGAGCCGTCCAAAATCAGCCAGAAAATAAAATTCGTTTTCAACCCTACAAAGAGACATACATTCTATGTGGAATTAGTTTCTCTTCTAGTATTGTGGTTATGAATTTCAAGTTCACCGTAAACTCAATTTCATTTTTAATCAAAAAACTGCTACGAGGTAAACGTAAGTACAGTAAATGTAAAACACCCTAGGCGCTAAAGGATGCAACTGCAAGATGTTCAGTTAACAAATTTTACCGAAATTGTTACCGGTTGCTTCTGCAAAATTAAAACTTCTTTTTTACCTAAGCTGCATTGTCAATGAATGTTACGCCACATAGCATTATTGAGGGAAATTACGCCAAATATGTAACTCGGCAAAATGAAGGGGACTTCTAAGTGCAAGACAGGTAAAGCTGAGATATTTCTTTAACTTATCCACGTACTGGTCCACCAAAGTTTATTATCCTCCTTATATTGGTTCAAATGGCTCTGAGCAGTATGGGACTTAACTTCTGAGGTCATCAGTCCCCTAGAACTTAGAACTACTTAAACCTAACTAACCTAAGGACAACACACATATCCATGCACGAAGCAGGATTCGAACCTGCGACCGTAGCGGTCGCGCGGTTCCAGACTGTAGCGCCTAGAACCGCTCGGCCACTCCGGTCGGCTCTCCTTATATTCTTTGGAACTTTACACATGGAGTTTCATTCAGTATGTGCCCAATGGTATCTGCTTTTGGTATCTGCAAATAAATTTTATTTATTTGGAACTGTGACATACGAGACATAGTAAGATTAAAAGGTAAGCTGTACAGCACGTCGTTACTCTCATACAGTAATGCATGAGTATACGTGAATATGTCTAGATTCCAAGACTGAAGGGGTGAAATATCACGGGAGCAAACTGGCTAAAAATTCGATAGTGACATCTAAATTCATATAGTAAGGCCGTGTCACCGGGAGAAGAACTCTCCAATCAAACGCGTGACTAGATAAACTGATGTTTATTAAGTGAATGTTGCTCAAAATCTTTTATGATAACATTAAAGTACAACATTCAGCATGGTTAATATGTGGCTGGTAACATTACGCATGCCTCAGAGTAGGTCTGAGCACAGACATTTCTCTAATGTGACGGGAATATACATGGAGTTTAAGCTTGGCGGGCAGAATCGAGTTCCAACACCACTACAGTTTACTAAAACGGCGCACAATCTGCCTGTTCATCTCATCTGCAGTCTACCAAGTCCGCAACAGAAGTGAATGCCAACGCGCCAACATGAGAAATGAGCTTTACCCCGTCCCTACTGGAAATGAGAACGAGTCACGGGTAGATAAGACGTTCTGCTACGTAAGGAGTTCTTGAGAGGTTCAAATGGTTCAAATGGCTCTGAGCACTATGGGACTCAACTGCTGAGGTCATCAGTCCCCTAGAACTTAGAACTAGTTAAACCTAACTAACCTAAGGACATCACAAACATCCATGCCCGAGGCAGACCGTAGCGGTCTTGCGGTTCCAGACTGCAGCGCCTTTAACCGCACGGCCACTTCGGCCGGCGTTCTTGAGAGGCAGCAGCCAATTACAGGAGAGCAGGTTCTCACATGATACCTGCTTTTGATATTACTTTTCAGTCTGGCTATACTAAATTACTGTTTTCCTGTCTCAGTCAGCCATGTCCCGATCGCAAGCCTCTGTTTCTCTCACAAAGACTTTAACTGTACTTGTCAGCGTAAGCCTATCTCTGCTTTCCGACTTTCTGGGGCAGTATTTGGTGCACACTCCAGAGTAGGCAACCACGGAAGCATCATAAGGTATCCTTTGCGCTCGTTGGCGCCAATCGACGTCAACATTGTGGCCTCTGGGTCGCGGCATCCAGGAATATGTGCTGTTCCTTGCTCTCTCGTGGCTCCGGTCCTGCCCAACGGACATTAAAGACAACTCGGAGAATCCAAATCTCTTGCATCTTTCATTTATTTTCAAGAGCTGCACGGGAGGCTTGTAACGTCACAAATGGTAAACGAAAACCAGTAATCTGTTCCATTATTCCCCTGTTTGTTTCTGATATAGACGTGTTTGAGCATGTTTGTGACTTCAGGAAACACCACCGGTTTTGAAGCGTCCTGCAACGTCCTTGGTAAATCATTTATGTTGTTCAATAACATGAGACGCCCAACTATCAAGCCTCGTGGGTACTATAGTTTCTGCACATCGCATTTACTTTTATTCCAGTACTATGTTTTCTTAATGTGACTCTTTAATATTGTGAAGGCTTTATTCGCGCGAGGCAACGCTTTTAGCGTCAGAACATATTAGTTTGCCGACTGGAACTTTCTGTTCTAGGAAGAATTACGGTATAAGCTGGTAGATAAGGAGAGAGCTAGATATCACCGACGCTCTTCATTGTCAGGACTTCAAATTTACATCGTTGATAGATAAGTAGGGAGTGAACAGCATACGTGAACTGTAAGAAATTAGTTTTGTTGGTTTGATGGTAGTCAACACTGCGAAACATACGGTTTAACCCATACTTTGGGGTAAAACCGGTTATTCTGTGGGGCATAACCAGGCAGTGTTATAATTTCCATCTTAGGGAAGGGAATCACCGATACTGATGCAACCCATCTTCATTCTACCCTGTACAACTCTCATGCCCCACGTCTTACACTTTTAGACGCTTTACCGAACCATCTAATTTTCTTGTAGATGAGTAGGTCTCTTTGCAAAGAAGACAAGGCGTTTCATTCACATCTTCAGAAGAGCTCTTCTGACCCTTCTCTTTTTTAATGGTCTGGATCCGGAGTCCTACAACAATTTTGTTTTAAATCGCCGGGAGGATGTTTTTGCTGCGTTCAGTCCATTTTTATGCGAAGACCCCGTGATCAAGTCGCATTTTCCTCTTCGCCTGTTTGATAAACGTCTCTCGTAATGGTTTTACACACTCTGGTGATATAGCTAATGAAGACCGTGTCTGTACGTCACTCGACGGACCAGGCTGTGGAGAAGAAGCAACTGACTCTTGTGTTCTGAGAATATGGCTTTACTCTTTCTGTTGTATCTTAAAGAGCAAATTCGCCTTCGCCAGATCCATTTGCATCAAGCTAGGAAATACGCTTCTTTTTAAACCCAGAGAGGATTTTTTTCGTTCTTGCTGCCTTAGCATGTGGAAGTGCGAACAACTCACCTGTTTGTTACTGTGCTGCCACTCTTCCCGGCTGGTTGGTAATTCACGTCTTCGCCGTCGATAGCCACCATGTTCTTCACACGAGTTACATGGTAGGCAAGTTGCATAACTAGTTTACTCTCGGTAGGCTCAGCGTGAGAAAAGTGATGCAGCCACAGAACAAAGATTTCAAATTGCAACCACCCAATAGGATGGTGCGGATAAATATATTATACTAGAACTGACATGTGATTACATTTTCACGCAATTTCGGTGCATAGATCCTGAGAAATCAGTACTCAGAACAACCACCTCTGGCCGTAATAACGGCCTTGATACGCCTGGGCATTGGGTCAAACACAGCTTGGATGGCGTATACAGGTACACCTGCCCATGTAGCTTCAACACGATACCACAGTTCATCGAGAGTACTGACTGGCGCATTGTGACGAGCCAGTTGCTCGGTCACCATTGACCAGACGTTTTCAATTGGTGAGAGATCTGGAGAATGTACTGGCCAGGGCAGCAGTCGAACATTTTCTGTATCCAGAAAGGCCCGTACAGGACCAGCAACATGCGGTTGTGCATTATCCTGCTGAAATGTAGGGTTTCGCAGGGATCGAATGAAGGATAGCGCCACATCTGAAATGTGACGTCCACTGTTCAAAGTGCCGTCAATGCGAACAACAGGTGACCGAGACCTGTAACCAATGGCACCCCATACCATCACGCCAGGTGATACGCCAGTATGGCGATGACGTATACACGCTCCCAATGCGTGTTCACCGCGGTGTCGCCAAACACGGATGCGACCATCATGATGCTGTAAACAGAGCCTGGTGTCATCCGAAAAAATTACGTTTTGCCATTCGTGCACCCAGGTTCGTCGTTGAGTACACCTTCGCAGGCGCTCCTGACTGTGATGCAGCGTCAAGGGTAACCGCAGCCATGGTCTCAGAGCTGGTAGTCCATGCTGCTGCAAACATCGTCAAACTGTTCGTGCACATGGTTGTTGTCTTGCAAACGTCCCCATCTGTTGACTCAGGGATCGAAACGTGGCTGCACGATCCGTTACAGCCATGCAGATAAGATGCCTGGCATCTCGACTGCTAGTGATAAGAGGCCGTTGAGATCCAGCACGGCGTTCCGTATTACCCTCCTGAACCCACCGATTCCATATTCTGCTAACAGTCATTGGATCTCGACCAACTCGAGCAGCAATGTCGCAATACGATAAACCGCAATCGCGATTGGCTACAATCCGACCTTTATCAAAATCGGAAACGTGATGGTACGCATTTCTACTCCTTACATGAGGCATCACAACAACGTTTCACCAAGCAACGCCGGTCAACTGCTGTTGGCGTATGAGAAATGTGTTGGAAACGTTCCTCATGTGAGCACGTTGTAGGTGTCGCCACCGGCGCCAACCTTGTGTGAATGCTCTGAAAAGCTAATCATTTGCTTTTCACAGCATCTTCTTCCTGTCGATTAAATTCGCGTCTATAGCACGGTATCTTCGTGGTGGAGCAATTTTAATGGCCAGTAGTGTAGTATTGCGGTGCGCCACATTTCGACCGGCACAAGCATCTAGAGTTGGGCAGAATCGTATCGTCAGCGCTTTTTACCCTTCTTTATTTGTTCGTGGTACAAAGGACGTTCACAAGTCCAGTGGCTGTTCTCACAAAAGGCGGCAATCTAGCGAGCTATCGTCACAATCCTTTAAAATGAATGGGAATGACAGAAGTGAGGGAAGGGAATTCTCATTTCGGATAAGCGACGGGTACTGCTCGTTTGCTATGAAAAGTAGTCAGTACCATGCGGAAGGAATTTAAATATTTAGTTGACAATGAAAGAGCAACAGATTACGACGATCGACAGACGAGTTTCATTGCTCTGTGTGGTGACAGTACTCACGATCCCAGAGAGTACGGCACCATAATCGATAAGCCGCGCTCGAAATACTCGTAGCGCAGAAGCTGTATGGTTTGTCAGTACGAATTATACAGAGGTCCTGTAACGTCGCGAGTCAAACAGCAATAGCATTTTGTTCCAGTAAGCTACCTTGCAGTACGGGCTCGTAGCTTTGGAGTCGGTGGTGGTGACAGCCGCTTGTATCTCGGCGTGATTCACTCGCACCTGTCCCTAGCACGATTGGGGAAGTATTACTTGTATCAGTTCCAGCGACAGAATATTCAAGCCCTTAAGGATCCAAATAAACTATACTAAATCTTAATCAATTTCGAAAAAAACTTTATATTTAGCTTTTTTGTAAAAAAAAATAAAAGAAAAGAAAAAGCTTGTTGCAAATTCTCAGCTTTCTGCCTGGGATAATTTCAAAGTTAAAGAAAATTACCAAAAATATCAAAAACCGACACTAGTTAGATTAAAGTCAGTTCGGATGCATAACAGTATCTCCTTTGGTACCAGTTGGAATCATTACTGAAGTTTACAAAATGTTAGGTCAGTATGTTTGATATTTTATACTTCAAAAACGTTCACTATTTTTCGTATTCGTAATAGAGGTTCAGTAAGAATTAATATTCATTTAATATCTGTTTTATTGTGTAAATAAATGAAAGTAAATGAGACTGTGTACGCGGGATATACGTAAAGATTCAGTATTATCTCCTGTTAAACATTATGTTACTTGGTCATGGGAAAGTGTGCAACAAGTTGTTGCAACGAAAGCTTTAATTCCCCTTACTTGCTGATGACGTATGTCCAAGTGTGTTTGTTTTTGTAACAAGGCAGCCAGAATAGTTATTTGTAGAGTAATATTTTTCTAAAGTTATTTCGAGATTAGTTTACGTTTGGTTTGGTTTGGTGGAACATTTTATTAATATTTGCAGCATAAAATGACGTAAATGCACCTGTGAATGTTGATTGGAGTAAAACAGCTTAGTCGCGAATATGATCTTGAAAGATTGATCTGACTGGCTGTTCATTTGATCAACCAATCAGAGTGAACATTTTCCCGCGCTCTATCAGGTAGTATTTGCACTGAGAGCAACGGCATTGAGGCAGTCGTAGTCTCGCTGTCGGACGCGCAGGTCATGTTGAATGCGTCCGAAAAGTTATTTGTAAAATCAAAAAGGTACTGTTATTTCGCGTTCGGTTTATATCGCCGTGAAAGCAGATGCATTTACGGACATATTGTGAAAATTTGAGCTTTGTGAAAGAAGTAGTTGGAGAGATGAACAAGTGTGAACTCTTGGCCTTTGTGAAGAATTCAGCGTGGCTTATTTCGTAATCGTTTACGGAATAGTTGGCGAGCAACTTCTTTCAAAGAAATCCACTGAAAAGAACCGAATGCAAAACTCATGTTGTAGCTGAGTATAAACTGTGAAAATCGCGTGACAATTCGGGTTGAAATTTGGTGTATTTCTGGCTGTCTTGCGTGTGTACCAGATGGTTCGAGCTGTGAGATGAGGACAGTGATAGTAGCTGTTAGTTTTAAATGCGGGCTGATGGCACCTGTCTGATTTGACATCTAAAGCAAATAAAGAACTATTTGCCGAATTTTGACACTTTTCTAAGAGATGAAACAATCGCCATCCACCCGAAAATTGTTATAAGACATTTACAAGGCATTTAGCTACAGAGTTAAAGCGGACTGTGCTGACGTAAATATTGACAATGTTTTTCTTCAACGATGCTTTTAACATTCTCAGAACAGTATCTACGTTGCAGAGAATCGCGTTGGTGACCAGACGCCGTACTGAGGTAGGTGGTACTTTTGTGGTCGACAGTACGCCGAAATACTGTGAACAGTTAAAGTTAACAGAACGAGAACTTCATACACGCCCCATCGCAGTCCGCCAGGGGCCGCAGCTGCCAACCCATGGGCATCTCGTGTGTGGATAGCGATTGGTCTATGCCTCGTTAAATACCGGAGCTCTGAGCTACGGCGGGCAGTTCTCTTCAGTGCATCGAGTCGTGTGCAGTCTCCAGGATTTGTCCGTCGCCTCCGAGACTCAGGCTACGTAGGCATCGTAGGCCAGCTCCGGACTCTACGTAGGCGTCACTCAGAGGCACAGCGAGAGGACTTCAATATTTAGAGGACTTGTAATAATTTCACAAGAAGAAGTATCATGTAAGTTGAGTATTTCTTCATAGTTAATAAATATTTTATTACTAATTGTTGGGAATCTTTCTGATTGAAGATAGCCACGCCGTCCTCCTGCATTCCCATCATTCTGTACATTAAGAAGCATCTTTCGCTAATTTTGCAGACACGGAGAACCTGAAGAATTTGGTGCTGAGGATAGTAAAATTTCTGAAGTCGGGCATATTACTCCATTGTCACTTGCAACAGTGGAACTGAACAAAGAATACGGACACTTTGCATAATTCCAGAATGAGATTTTCACTCTGCAGCGGAGTGTGCGCTGATATGAAAGTTCCTGCCAGATTAAAACTGTGTGGTGGACCGAGACTCGAACTCGGGGCCTTTGCCTTTCGCGGGCATGTGCTTTACCCTCTGAGCTACCCAAGCACGACTCACGCCCCGTCCTCACAGCTTTACTTCTGCCAGTACCTCGTCTCCTACCTCTAGAGAAGCTGAACTGCGAACCTTGCCTGCGACAGGCAAAGGTCCCGAGTCAGACTCTCGGTCCTGCACACAGTTTTAATCTGCCAGGAAGTTTCATATCAGCGTACACTCAGCTGCAGAGTGAAAATCTCATCCTGGAAACATCCTCCAGGCTGTGGCTAAGCCATGACTCCGCATTATCCTTTCTTTCGGGAGTGGTAGTTCTGCAAGATTCGCAGGAGAGTTCTGTAAAGTCGGCCGGAGTGGCCGTGCGGTTCTAGGCGCTACAGTCTGGAGCCGAGCGACCGCGACGGTCGCAGGTTCGAATCCTGCCTCGGGCATGGATGTGTGTGATGTCGTTAGGTTAGTTAGGTTTAATTAGTTCTAAGTTCTAGGCGACTGATGACCTCAGAAGTTAAATCGCATAGTGCTCAGAGCCATTTGAACCAGCCTTCTGTAAAGTTTGGAAGGTAGGAGACGAGGTACTGACAGAAGTAAAGCTGTGAGGACGGGGCGTGAGTCGTGCTTGGGTAGCTCAGATGGTAGAGCACTTGCCCGCGAAAGGCAAAGGTCCCGAGTTCGAGTCCGGTCCGGCACACAGTTTTAATCTGCCAGTACTGAAAAGTACGTTGGTTAAGTCAAGGGACATACCTGGAACGATTTAACTCGCTATTTTTGAATTTATAAAGGAAAAATGAGTGCAGGTACAGAAAATTAGAACATCCGGAATGGATTGCAGACGTCGCATTTTAAGTGGACTACTGCCCACAGGAAGACATAGATTTGAGGGGGATGCATTTAAAAAGAAAATCACGTTGTAGAAGGAACACATTGTCTCCTTTAAAGAATTAAAATGACAATTTTATAAATGTTTTGAGGACACTGTCAATCTTGCATCTGTTTTCGAACTATTTTCGAGACTATATGCCGTTTCAGAAAGTGCCCCTGTGCATGTGGAAATGAAACTGATTGTTCTGCAAAGCAATTTATATTTTAATGACAAATCTTTTTACCTCGAAACTGTTCAGGGCTTCCAAAAATGGTTCAAATGGCTCTAAGCACTATAGGACTTAACATCTGAGGTCATCAGTCCCTAAACGTAGAACTACTTTAACCTAACTAACCTAAGGATATCCACACATCCATGCCCGAGGCAGGATTCGAACCTGCGACGGCAGCAGCAGCGCGGTTCCGGACTGAAGCGCCTAGTACCGCTCGGCCACAGCAGCCGGTCTCAGGGCTTTCCTGAGGTAGAGTTTCCAATTTCCCATAATGAGGTCGCAAAAGTGCTACGATACTTCTGTCGACATATTTGTGTGAAAGACCTCTTTTTAGTTATGAAACTAAATAAGTCACGATTACGTGGCAACTTGAGTGCGAAACTCTGTGAAATTGTCTGCATCTGTCCGTATGCCGACAGTTTGTAGCAGATAAAAATATATTATGTCTCCAACGTGACAAAATAATTAAATAATACTGAATATTTATTTTGTCTGTGACCTACATTTTTGAGAATTGGAAAATATAGAACCAAGTCGCGTGCAGTGCGACTGCACTGCCATTTAAATACGGCGAGTTTGCAGTTTTCCCCTATTGCCCCTCTTCGCACTCAGACGGTGTGGCGTGGCAGTGGGGGAAGCGTGAAGTGAGGCTGAGCGCTCTGGCAATCATGCGCTGGCATGGCCAGAGAGCCGCAATCTTGGCCGCCCGCAGTCTGAAAGTTCCTCTTTCATCCTAACTCTAGGAAATACGAGTGAATTAATTTAATGGCCTGCTGTAGACGAACAAATTGCAGCTTCTTCCAATATCCCCCACTCAGCTGATGTTAAGACTCTCCTTTTGGGCTATGGTACTTGAATACGACTTGGTAATGTTGCCAGTTGCGTTTCATCAATAAACTTTGCTTGGTGGGAATTTGCACATCGCAAAACATTTGGGTAAAGTTTGCAACAGCTGTTTGATTGAAACACATTGCATGTGAAGCCAATGTTCGCTCGGGTTTCCTGGGTATGTGAGAATGAAGCTTAAGAAAGTTACTTAGCCAGTCCAGTCCAGTCATTTTCTGTTCCATATTGAAATTGTAGCTAAGGTGACTCTTCTTCGCAGTTCAAACGCCAAACGTCTGATGTCTTTCATTTACAGTCCAATTAATGGCATTCCATTGTCTTTGTAGGACACCAGTTCAGCTTCCTGATTCGCAGTGATACTCTATTGAAATGAGCCATTTCTTAAAAGATAAAATATAATTCAACCTCAAAGAGTTTATATTATTTCAATTAACCAATTATAGCACTTCATCTGACGGCCCCTGTGGCCGAGTGGTTCTAGGCCCTTCAGTCCGGTACCGCGCTGCTGCTACGGTCGCAGGTTCGAATCCTGCATCGGGCATGGCTGTGTGTTATGTCGTTAGGTTAGTTAACTTTAAGAAGTTCTAAGTCTTGGGGACTCATGACCTCAGATGTTACGTCCCATAATGCTCAGAGCCATTTGAATCATCATCTGACAGAATTCTCCCATCTCTTTTTGCTCCATCTTCTGTGTATGTACCATACCTTACGATCTTAATTTCATCTTATAATGTCGACTGTGGTACATCAAAATTAGTTGCTGCCTTTTTATAAGCCATCCTTTTCTTAAGAAGCTTTATTAGTTGCCGCTGCCATATTTTCTTTTTCGCAGTTCTCTCGATTCCTTCTACATTTGTAAATCCGTGGCATATTGAAATCAGACTATATCTTCTGATACGATAACAATAATTATGACAATAGTGACATAGACGACGTTGCGAATTAACCTTTACCGAATTATCCTTTATATATACTATATCAAATGAAAACATATAAATCAAATAAGGGACAATTGGTCAAATTATTAATGACAAAAACAATCTAGAAGTTAGTGCAGAATAAATGTAAAGACTATATGTAATTAGCTGATTACACGGAATTGCCTGTATATGTAGAATTTATTCCTATCTTCTATTAGTCCATGTCGTCCATTCGATCTCTCTGTCCACCACCTCCTCTCTCCCCCGCCCGGCTAGCCGCGCGGTCTAACGCGCTGCTTCCCGAGCGGGAAGGCGTGACGGTCCCCGGCAAGAATCCGCCCGGCGGATTAGTGTCGAGGTCCGGTGTGCCAGCCAGCCTGTGGATGGTTTTTAAGGCGGTCTTCCATCTGCCTCGGCGAATGTGGGCTGGTTTCCCTTATTCTGACTCAGTTACACTATGTCGGCTTTTGCTGCACAAACACTGTCTCCACGTCTCCATGTCTTCACGTACACATACACCATAATTACTCTACCTCGAAAACATTTGGGGCTATACTCGTCTGGTATGAGACGTTCCTGGGAGGGTGGGGAGGGGAGGCAGGGGGGGGGGGCGGATCCACTAGGGTCCGAACAGCACAATAACCCTGGATTCGGTGTGGGGTGGATGGACTGCTGTGACCCTTTTGTGGGGTGTGAACCACTGGGGCCACAGTAGGACGAAGCCTCTCCGTCGCTTCTAGGTCCTCGGTACGATACACAATACCCCCTCTCTCTGTCTACCTCCTCCTCCCCCTCTTCCTATTCATCTCTTCCCCTTTGTTTTCTGTGCCCATTTCCTCCTCTTCCCTTTCTCTGTCCATTTCCTCTTCCCCTTCTTTCTTCCACCCCATTGCTCTGTCTGTCTCTTCCTTCCTCTGACTGTCCATCTCCTCCCCTTTCCCTCTTCACTCCATCTCTTCTTCTCCCGTCTTTCTGTCAATTTTCCCCTCCGCTATCTCTGTCCATCTCCTCCTATCTGTACCGATCTTCTCCTTCCCCCACATTGTCTGTCCATCTCCTCATCCACACCCACCCCAATAGGAGGCTGCTGGTTCTTACTCCTACAGTATTTTTATCCAGATTGTAAATAATATGTGTACCAAATTTGATTGAAATCGTTTCTGGGATTTAGGAAGAGTTTTTTATTTCTAACTTTGCTCACATACGCACATGTGAAATATATTTCATATATATTTAACATATTTCACGAGTATTTGTACATATATTTCACTTACATGCTAAGCAAATTTAGCCCTACAGTTTCGTCTTGACGCAGCTTGATGTTCATGACTTCGTATCTCCTGACTTATGTGTCATACAATAATATAACTTTGCAGGTACACTCGGGGTCGTATATGGGCTACTTACAAACTGTCTATTGGCTTCTGTCTCAGGCTCTTCGGCCGACGTTCATCTAATGATTTTACTGACATTTCGCCAGCACGAGTGGCTGGCATTGTCAAAGCTTCACCCTCCATTGCCGGTGGTGAAGTGGAGCCGAGCTCGCGGCCACAGAATATATGTACCTTGCGCGCCAACATCCGAGGGCTTCTACGCGGTCATTTCCTTTGTGGTTCTCCTCTTGCTACCTGCGATGGTCGTTCGCTGCAGCACAGGAAGCCAGGATCCGCTTACCTTAAGGTTCTCCTCTTTCTTATTTAAACTGTTCGCGTGTTTTTGTATTTCTACAGCTTCTCTGAACAAGCGCGTATGATAGTGATTCTCTACAGCCAGAATTTCCGTGTCAGTGAATTTTATTACGTTGTCGGTCTCACTCAGTGCGTGCTCTTTCTCCACCTGGGCTACTGTCTGCGAAATGTATTGTAAAAAGAGTTAGTAGTAAAGAAGTAATAAATTAAAATGTCATTCATGATGCAGCACTTTCTCACGAATATCAGTGTTTATGAGGTCATATGCCGCTTTCGATCGGAGGAGATTCTTTCTAGTTTAGGTCGGCTAACGGAAATGGTAAAGACTGCCTGTCTTGCTTGCGAGATTAAGGCGGAGCTCACCATCTGCACAATCGTCGACAGAACCGACTGTGATCCTTTGGCGCTAAGCCGAATGGAGGGTCTGAATCAGAGGCTCAGGCGGTTCTGTGACGGTGTAGGCTCCAGATTCCTTGACTTGCGCCATCGGGTGGTGCGTTTCCAGGTTCCGCTTAATAGGTCAGGAGTCCATTACACACAGGAAGCGGCTACACGAGTAGCGGGTGCTGTGTGGAAGGGACTGGGCGGCTTTCTAGGATAGAGGGTCTCAGGAAACCAAAGAAAGGGCGTCCGTCTAAAAGGGGGCAGGTAAAACAGTAAGGTAGTTGTAGAAACGATGGGTATTGTAGCTGTAAATTGCTAGGCTGAATACCTTAACATCCACAACTAACAAAAAGAAACGTAATGTATATCTATTTAAAAAAAAAAAAGGCTGATAAAAATGCTCTTAACGCCGGTTTAAGAGACAGTCTCCACTCCTTCAGACCTGATCACGTAAGCGTAGAAAAGATGTGGAATGATTTCAAACAGATAGTATCGACGGCAATTGAGAGGTATATACCATATAAATTAATAAGTGATGGTCCTGATCCCCCATGGTGCACAAAACGGGTCAGATCAGTGTTGCAGAAGCAACGAAGAAAACATATCAAATTTAAAAGAACGCAAAATCCTCAAGATTGGCAAAGTTTTGCAGAAGTTCGAAATACAGCGCGTGCTTCTATGCGAGATGCTTTCAATAATTTCCACAAAGAAACTCTGTCTCGGAATCTGGTAGAAAACCCAAAGAGATTCTGGTCATATACAAAGCACACCAGTGGCAAGACGCAATTAATCCCTTCACTGAGCGATAACAACGGTGAAGTTACTGATGACAGTGCCGCTGAAGTAGTTACTAAACACGGTATTCCGAAACTCCTTCACCAAAGAAGACGAAGTAAATATTCCTGAATTCCAATCAAGAACAACTGCCAAGATGAGAAACATAGAAGTGTAGAAAAGCAGCAGACACTTCCGCAGATATGCTTTGTTCTGTGTACGGTCATTTGAAAGTAGGACAACTAATATACTGAAGATAGCGTACACTTACTCGATTGGAAGTAGAGCAGCGTTCACCTCGAGCCACGGCCGCAGTGGAGCGTCTAGTAGTCTCCTGATCGATATGTCGGAGGTATACAACGTTACGAAAGGGTTTCCAACTAGAAGTAATGAAATATTGACCTGTCGTACACTCGCAGCATGCAGGTGGTGGTCCCACGTGCCACTGGATATTCAAGGGACATTGAGTAGTATGTCATTAATTTCGATTGGGCACCATTTCTGTTCTTCTGACTACAGCGTCATCTGTGGCGAAACGAAGAAAATACTTTAGACAAAACGTTTGTAGATTTTGCAGTAGAATCGTAATCTGCAGCAAGGAAAACGGGGTTCCTATTGAAAATTTCAAAGTTGCACTCCCGCCACCATCGCACAGGTGGAGCATCAAGGGTGGTATCTTCGATGTCCCACTCCTAGACAAACAAATTGGAATTATAACTTCTTTTGAATGTCGTCAGTTAAAATTAACACGCTGTATACTTTTCTATCGCCAACACTCACGTAACTAGTGTCGACAACAAAACAGTTCACACGCAAAATAACAGGCGAATGCTCTTTGTGCTATTAGTGCCGAAGCGGAGAATATACGACGTTCCTGCGATGTTCTGCTAAAATACCGACAGGTAGCGGAAAACGAGTGAACTCCAGCGAATGTGAACCAAGCGCCACCGAATGCTGTTAGTTGGCGCTCGCCTATCGTTTACACCAGACAGAATTCTTGTTCGCTACTGCTCGTTCGCTTGAGTCCACTCCGGTGTGGAGCAGAATAAAGACACGTCAACAGCAGCGGCCCTATCACACTACTTTCAGGTACATCGGACTCTTTGATTTCACTTGTGACGAAGTTTCTATATCAACAAAGAGCTGTGTTTGCAACAAAGTCGTCGTCTCTGTTCGAATATGATGAATATGAACAGTCATAGGTAACGACGGAAAGACTGGTGTAACTTGGTGGTCTCGATCAAATGTTGAAACTGTAGGGTACGGTGTGGGCTGCAACGACCAGGAGCGAGCGCTCTACCACAGCACCAACGTGGGGTCAGGACACATGGCCTGCAGCGCCTACCAGCCCGGCAACCCATTTCACGCGCTTGTGTGGCATCTGGTGATAATGCAGACGGCAAGCGCAATCGCCTGAGACAGCGTCTTATTGGAAGTGGCTGAAAGGAGATGAGACGTCTCACACGCTAGCGAGTACAAAGGCGCTGGAGTTGGGAAACGACTACGATGCAAATGCCACGATGACGTTCTTGAAGAGTAAGGGCTTTCGAGGAAATAATTTTTTCTAAAGTCTTTTCGTTATTTCGAGGAGTGTGCGGTTCACCTCTTTACCTCACAGCTTCTGTTGCGAACGTTTCCTTATTTTTCCAGTAGGTTTTTTATCATTCGGCCTAAATGATAAATCTTCGTTTCATATTCTTCCATCTTGCATTCTACTCAGATGTGAGAACCTACTTTTGTTTTCTCTCCGTACGTTGTCATTTTCAAGTCGTTCCAGTCTGGTAGAGGCTTTCACGGACCACTAGAACCTCATTTACAATCCCTGTATCTCACTAACAGCTTTAGTACTGAAACTTCCTGGCAGCTTAAAACTATGTGCCGGACCGAGATCCGAACTCAGGACCCTTGCATTTCGCGGGCAAGTGCTCTACCGACTCTTTTTTGGCACTCACAACTACTCAGAACACTGTCCTCACCATGGATGACTCTGGCAAGGTACTGGGGACACTGATCCAGTCGTGTTCGAGGTCGAATACAACAGCTCCACCTGCAGGATTGGCTAGTATCTGCATTTATGTGCATGTTAATTTATACATGATGGTATGATGGTGATTCTATATTTTTATCCAACTCCTGTATAAATCACTGTAACGTGAACTCTTCTATTGGTGCGCGTATGCGCAAAAAATCTGGATCGTACCTCCGACTTGACGCAAACTCTTTTTGTTTATTTACTTTCCCAAACTAGTTTGAGTGAAACACCGCCATCATTTGTGTGGGACGGGAGTGGATGAAGAAGTAATTATGCGTTTGATGTGTGTGTGTTTGTGAGTGAATTTGTGTGTGTGGCTATGTGTGTGATTACACTTTCACTCACACCCCTCGCAAACAGAGACCAGAATAAGGAACAGAGGACCTCAGAATCCTCGCTACAGCTTTCGAAATGAAGTAAAATTATTGTATGGCATTTCTGGCCCGGAGGCCCATCCGGGGAAGTTCGGCTGCCGTGTTGCAAGTCTTATTACTTCATGTGACGCCACACTGGGTGACTTGCGCGCCGATGAGTATGAGATAATGATGATGAGGACGACGCAAGACCCAGAGCCGGACCGAGCCTCGAACTCGGAACCTTTGCCTTTCGCGGGCAAGTGCTCTACCGACGCACAGTCCTCACAGCTTTTAATTCCGCTGGTACCTCGTCTAGAAGCTTTAGTGCTCGCCATCATGTCTCCGAGCCGTAAAGCAAACTTCGCGTAACCAGGACCTTATAAAATCTGGTTGTAATTACTTTTCTCGTTTTCTTAGGTAATAATCTTCGGGTTGTTCCACGTACAGCCTAGTATTTATTTAGTTTGTGACCGAAATCCAGATAACTAAGTTATGATACCTGTAAAACAAATTAATAATAATAATATAATAAAACAGATTGCGGAAAATCAAGAAAGCTTTTAACACGCCCGGGAGTACTAATTGGGGTGGGGTCCCTTAAACTGTGGTTCACTTCTGCTTTTCTTGACCGTGCGCCCTGTCCACACCACGTACCTGGTAATCCCGCTGTTCTGCTCCACACTGCTGCTGGCTTGCCTGAAATTATCTATCGAATTATGCAAGCGGGTTTAGGGGAGCCACTCAACGTTAAAACACAACACTGTTCGACGTCTGGCATGAACAACTATATTCTGAGACGATTAAAGAAAATCACACGTTGCACTGTTTACATTCTAATTCAGAAGTGTTATCCCAATTAATGGATGATTAAGAGTCCACAATATCATTCGGACGAGCGTACGCGTAACCGACACGAGTGCGGGTGATTGTTGATGATGCGGAAGCCGAATGATCGAACGAAAGTTCTTACGCTCGTCACGCATACAGATATTTGGTACCAGTCCTCCTTGACACTATTAATGATATAACACTATTCATAAAGTTAATTTTTCAGTTCACAGTTCTGAGTTGTACGAGCGTGCGCGTAACCGTCGCGGCGCGGCTTATTGTTGATAATGCGGAAACGCGATGATCGAACGCACGTCCTCACGCTCGCTACAAGACACTGGCACTTGTTTGTATTCTTTTGTGGTAACTAATTTTTGCTGATTCACATTACTTCATTCTGAGAGACCGAACACGGCGCGGATGATTGATACTGTAGGGTACGAAAAGCAACGAGAGGATACACAAATACGTTATCAGCAGCACTGCTCATTTTTAAATTACTTCTTGACACACTTTCCTCTGAATCACTTCCATATTTCATCATTTTATTGTAATAGCGCTTGTAGCAACACTTCAAATTCCGTACTAACAATGCCTCTCACATGCAGAGCTACACACTACGCAATATAACAGTTCCGTGTTCCGTGCACGACTCTCTACAGTCGCGGTTGCCCGCAAAGATATTCCACAACTAAGCCAGCGATATGACAATACGCTTACAAGCGTTCGGACTTGTTTCAAATTTGTATAGCAACAAATACCTGTCAAAAGGCACTAAAATCAGACACTACAACACTGTAATCAAATGGACAGTCACATATGCGAGAGAAACACTCTCACTGAATCGAAAAATAGATTTACAAGGAATTAAGAAAGTAGAGAGAAAGATTATTAGGAAAATTGTGGGACCACGATACGCACAAGATGGATACAGACTGCAAACCATCGAGACAACAGAAAAAGTACCAAACATCGAAACTGACATTACAAACAGACGAATGAAGTTCTATGGACACCTGTCAACAGACTAACTAAATCTCTATTGGACTATGTGACATCCCTTAAAGCATCAATACCTTGGGCAACTGAAGGAGAATAATTTGACAACAGCAAAAATTGACTTAACAAACACATCAGACAGGGATACATTCAGAAGAAAAATTGATAAGTGGAAGTTTACTCCGAAAATGTAACCAAAAATGGTTCAAATGGCTCTGAGCACTATGGGACTTAACTTCTAAGGCCATCAGTCCCCTAGAACTTAGAACTACTTAAATCTAATTAACCTAGGGAAATCACACATATCCATGCCCGAGGCAGGATTCGAACCTGCGACCGTAGCGGTCTTTCGGTTCGAGACTGTAGCGCCTAGAACCGCTCGGCCACCCAGGCCGGCCTGTAACCAAAACCATATTGACCAAAGAGGACCAAAGAAATAAAGAAAGAAGGCCTTCGGAGAGAAAATGAAGAAATATTGGGAAAATAAGAAGAACCTTAAGAAAGACTGAAAATCACCTACTTATCGTATTCCGATGGGGACATCCCAGTAGTCCTACCAGGGAATCTTGGCCTACAGTTTAATGTGGAATCCGAGCCACGTGTCGTTCCTGATGAATCCACACATCAGTGAGACAAATATAGACAAACAACCTGTGGCCTGACAGGGGTCCGACGCCACGACATTTGCATCTATACTCAGAAAGCGACCTTGCGATATGTTGTGGAGGATACTTCTTGTATCACTGTCACTTGCCCTGTTTCCTGTTCCACTCGCGAATAGTTCAAAGAACGATTGTTGGCAAGCCTGCTATCGAATCTCTCTAACTTTAGCTTCATGGTCTTTTCGTGAGGTACGCGTCGGAGGAAGCAATATATTTGTTGACTCCTCTAGGAACGTACGCTCTCGAACCTTTAACAGTAAACCATGCCGTGTCGCCGAACGCCTCACTCGCAGCGTCTGCCATTGAAGTTGGTCGATCATCTCTGTGACGCTTTCGCGCTTACTAAATGAACCTGTAACGAAAAGCAGCGGCATTCTTTGATTCTTCTCTATTTCCTCCATTAGTCCTATCTGACATGGATCCCATACTGACGAGCAATATTCAGTAATTGGTGGAACGAATGTTTTCTAAGACACTTCATTTGTTGATGAACTACATTTACTGAAGATCCTTCCACTGAATCTCTTTCTGACATCTCTCTTGCTCGCGATTAATTTTACATGACCGTTCCATTTCAAATCGCTCCTTATGCATACTCCTAGGTATTATATGGAAATAACTGATTCCATCGATTGTTCTGAAATTGTCGAATCATACAGTAATGGGTCTTCCTGCTTGTATACACCCAATACGTAACATTTGTTTATGTTGAGCAGCAATTGCCACTTCCTGCACCAAAAGTCGATCCTCTGCTGGTCTTCCTGCATTTCGCATCAATTTCCTAGCGTCGTGATTTCTCCGTATACAATACCATAATCCCCGTCATGGAACCAACCGCGTTGTCTACTAGGTCATTTAATTATATTGTTAAAAGTAATGCTCCCATAGCACTCCACTGAGGCACGTCCAAAGCTACTTTTGCGTTTGAAGATTTCTCTCCGTTCAGAACGCCATGCTGTATCGTACTTGCCAACAACTCTTCAGTACAGTCACACAGCTGGTCTGATATCCCCTACGCTCGCATTTTGTTCATTAGGCGAAACTGCGAAACTGCATCGAATGCCTTCCGGAAGTCAATTAACACAGCATCTACCTAGTCGCCTGTATCTACAGCCTTCTCAGTCTCATAGGCGAACAAAGCGATCAATTTCACAAGATCGTTGTTTCCAAAATTCAAGTTGTTTCCTACAGAGGAGATTTTTGATCTCCAAAAATGTCAAAATACTCAAACGTAAGACATGTTCCAAAATTCTACAACTGAACGACGTCAGAGATATAGGCCTGTTGTTTTGAGCGACTGTTTGACAAGCCTTCTAGAAAACGGGAATGACTTATGCCTTTTTGCAATCATTAGGAACACTTCCTCAAAAGACCTACAATACGTTGATGCTAGAAGAGGGCTAAGTTCATTCGGTTATTCTAGGTAGAATCGTAATGGTATCCCGTGAGGTCCAGTGGCTTTCCCTCTGCGGAGCTCTTTCAGACGCTTTTCTGTCCCATGGTCACTTATTTCGATAGCGGTTTTGTTCTTCGTGCGACAGTTTTAAAGAGACACTACTGTGTGCTCTTCCTCAGTGAAACAATTTTGAAAAATGTTTAGTACTTCTGCTTTTTCTGTGTCATCCTCCGTTTCAGTCTCCTCATAGTTACATAGTGTCTCTAAAGACCTTTCAGAATCCAGGCGCATGCTTAATTGCTACACATCCGGACTTGACACATCATTAAATAAATATCTGTAGATGACACGACAAACGAATGATATTAATATTATCATAATTTGTTAATGCAAAACCTTATAACTATAAACGATACCTTACCCGATAGGCCAGAAATAGACCTATCCAATGAGGCGCCCATGGTAATTTTGAGTGGTTTTCGTTAATGTTTTTCTCACAAAAAACGCAGAATACACATTCAACATCTTCATAATAATAACTTTTCAAAGATAGCGGCGTATGAAGCACAGCAGTCATCATCACTATTCACAGAAGCTACTGAAATAATGTTATTACGTTGCCAGGATAAGAGACTTAGAACGAGGACATCGGAGCTGAAGGAGGCCTTTCTTCAGGCAATTAATGACAGTCGCAGCGTCAGGATGCTGTTACAGTAAATCTTGTTCACATAACTGTCGAGTATTACATTTCCACTTAGAGCGTTTGCAGGCACTTTCAGCTTCTGATTTTCTTGCAGTGTTGCACTTCTGCGAATTATTTATTCAGCAATGTGTCAACGCTTATTTCAAGGCAGCTGGGCTGATAACAAATGAGGCGTCATTTCATCGTGACGGGTTGTTGATTTTCACAACTACCGCGTATATGCTTACGAGAATGCTCATGCCACTGTTGGAACGCGTCAGCAACAAAGACTTTTGGTCGATTCTTGGGCCGGCGTTGTTGGCGACTGGTTACTAGGACTTAAGACTCAACCGAAAAAATTACAGGGCTTTCTTAGACAAGTATCTACGTGCTCTTCCAGAAGAGTGCTTCCACCACTACGATAAAACACGTCATTCACGTACCATGGAGTTCCATTTTACTTCAGTGTCCACATTCATCGTCCGCGCCCCCTTAGACTAGGGTTAGCGTCTTCGATTTAGTGATCAAAACGTCCTCTGTTTCGTGTTCAGAACACACCACCGATTAAATTTTGATTAATAATCAGTATTGGTGGCCGAACACTTCCATCATAAGAAAAGAAGTCACCCACATTCTGCCAACGGCCTTGTCAAAGAGGGCGGAGGAGTGGATGGAGGTTCAGGGCAGTCTCTTGTCCTTGGGCGGAAGAATCGGCAATGGTCAACGGCTTGAGGGTGCACAAGGCAATGGAAATCATCGCATTAAAGACACATAATGTCTATCCACACGGCATGTGGTCTGTAATTGAAAAAGTACCATGATGATCTCTCCATTGGCAAAAGATTCCGAGTCAACCATTCGGATCTCCAGAAGGAGGCTGCCAAGGGGGAGGCGAAAATGAGAAAAAGATTGAATAATCAACGAAAGTACAATGCTCTACGAGTGGGGAGTGGAATATCAGAAACTTGAACGTAGTGGGGAAACCAGAAAATCTGATAATGGAAATACAAAGGCTCAGTCCAGCTATAGTGGGAGTCAGTGAACTGAAATGGAAAGAAGACAAGGATTTCTGGTCAGATGGGTGTAGGGTAAAATCATCAGGAACAGAAAATGGTCTAGTGTGAATGGATAAGTTGAGAAAAGAGTGTGTTAGAGAGAACAGTTCAGTGATAGGGTTGTTCTTGTAAGAATCGACAGCTAACCATCACCGACTACGGTAGTTCAGGTATACATGCCGAAGTCGCAAGGTGGAGATGTAGAGAAAGTATATGAGGATACTGAGAGGATAATATTGTACATAAAGGGAGAGGAAATTCTAATAGTCATGTGGGACTGGAATGCAGTTGCAGGGGAAGGAGCAGAAGAAATAGTTATAGGAGAATATGGGCTTGGGAAAAGGAACGAGTAATAGCGAATACTCTGTTCAAGAGGAGGAGATATACTTGGAAAAGACCGGGTGATACGGGAATATTTCAGTTAGATTACATCATGGTCAGACAGAGTTTCCGAAATCAGATACTGGATTGTGAGGCGTACCCAGGGGCAGTTATAGATTCAGATCATAATATAGTAATGATGAAGATGCGACCGAACATCCGAATCTTTCCATCAGTAAATGGGGTATGTTCTCAACTGACTCGGTTTTTTTTTTATCCCCTCCACTGACGGACTGACCCGCTTCCTAATTCCGTATGTATAAAGCCAATACGGACTTGTAGCTGTCACGCCTTTGCGCTTACTGCTACGTATTTAAACCGTAAATAGCTCACTTTTACTCCACTCCTACCATCGCCATTGCACCACATTAATTAGGTGATGCATGGACCTTGCTAAATTCACTTGCGTATACATTTTTGACCGTTACTCGCCAGTATTTACCTAATGATTAGTACACTCCTAACCGGACTATTTCCCAAAGAGCTGTGATGATTGAAGGGGTTCGATCCACGGCCTACAGTGCCCTACAGTTCACACAGTAACACTGCCTACCTGACCCACTTAACTTGGTAGTGAGCTTATGTATCCAATCACCACTGCTAGCAGCAATGGATAATCCTATCAGCACGACGAGAGCAGCAGACTTACCGTCGAATCCTCCTGAAAATACTTATAACTACGGTCGCCAGCTCTGAAGGAGCAAAAGAATAAATCAATTTTTTGGCTCGTTTCAAAGTGAAACGGCTTGAGTTGAATCTTAAACTTAATTCTGAATATTACTATTTCTGATCGTTCTAGATGATTCTACAAAGCAAATACTCTCTCAATTTCTGTGAGTTGGCTTGGTAATTACCACCAAGACAATTTATGCAACTTAGGTTAACAAAATTCTATCCTTCAACTTATTTAATGACTTTGGGATATTACTCTTTAGACAATTGCTATAGAATTAGTTAAGTGGCTTTACTTGAAAGGTTACTCAGAAAAATTTAAGTAACTATAAATAGGCGACTGATTCTGGTGTGACCATTGCTCTTTTCAACATTCTTATACGCTAAAGTATTCTACAACCAAAAGAATTGTAAATGAAAGAGGCGATGGTGGCCTCAGTCTGATTTCACTACACTATGTTTGAGGTTACTACACTTTACAATGAACAACATGCCTCGTAATTTTACTCATTACTATATTCTGTCCTCTGCACTTGAATAAAAGATAACTGGTATTCTCCTTTTACATGTATACAAAGTTCGACTTAACAATTGCAAGCAGTCTTGCCTTGGGTAGACGTGTCGGTGCTGGTGGTGAGATGCATGTGGCTAACGCTGCTCTTCACGCCTCATGCCCTTAATGGCGGCTGGAACTACGAGCTGTAGCACTCATATAAGCTACTGCACGTCCGCCATAAAATCTGGGCGCAGGAACTCTTACAATCAGCCCCAGTGGCATAGAGACGGCTTCGACAACCATTCGTCGCGTTCTACTCCACAAACGGCGACGAGATTCTCCTCTTCGCTGTTGCACAATCACTTTTGCGTGAGCACAGTTACGCACGTCCGGTCACGTCAACACTCCCCAGGCCATTCCATTGTTCAGTCCCTGTGTCTCCAGCTACCTCTAGCTACGCTCGTATCACCAAGAGTGGGGGCGTTCCCCTACCACCTTTTCACCGAAATCATTTAGTATTTAAGAATATTTATATTTATTACCCTGGAGTTCATACCAGTCATAATAATTTACTACTAGCGCTTTATAACATTAAATCATACAGTAATAACTTATAATTACCAAGAAAAAGAATACATTTGACTCCGAGAGCTTAGTGCATTGTCTGAGAGGCAGCGCTAATTCCCAGTTTCGCCAATAGATGGCATCAGGGTGCACTCCCTGGCAGTCTCACACCAGCGCGCCCGTTTCCGACGCGCAGGCTCCAAATTACTGTCAGCCCACCATCATTTCAGTTCCGTTACACATGCCCCACTTCTTATTGAAGTATCTAACAGTGATAATTCAATAAGAAGTCTCTCCTATAATGAATCTGAAATTTTCGTTAAGCTTTTTACCAAGGGTTTTCCCTTTCTTACTGATACACCTCGGTACTTATATTACTTATTTAAAATTAAACACCAATTGTTTCTATCTTTCCTGCTAAACATTACATAAATGATTTACATATATTCTTTACAATTTTCTTACATCTAAACACAGTACACTTTAAACATCTTTTTTACAAAAATTTTAAATACACTTCTTTTATCTCAGGCAAGTAAAACACACGTTAAGCGCCTATTACTTTATAGCCCGTCCTTTTCACTTTACCTCCTCACTTTTCTACCTCTTCCACAACACTTATTTACACATCTATTAAGGCTTTCTTAGAAGCTCAGTCTTTCCCAGTCTGTTTAGTCTCTACTTAAACTAGAAGTTTCATTAGAATACTGCAACATATTTTAGTGAACATTTACCTTTCACATAGAACAAAAGAAACAAAACTATTTACATATTGGTTTACTTTAATATTTATTTATATATTTAATTTCAATCTGGTAGAATTCGTGGTTCATACCTTTTGAGATCCACTATGTTTCTTACTTCCAGGCGTTTGCCTGTTAATGGGTACTCTAAATAATAAGCGTTCACATTGGGTATGGACACTATTTTAAATGGTCCATTATATATATATTTAAATTTGCTGATCTCGTTATTAATTTCACTTGACTTTTCATGTGTTTTTACAAGAACGAGATCACCTATTTTGAATTTAGGATTCCTTACTTTTTCGTCATGACGACGAATTCTCGCATCTGCTTGTTTTCTCATCTTGTCTTTTACTAAGTTCTTTTTACTATCATAATCTAATTCAACTCTATCTGGAAATTCTAGTAGGTCTTCTACTAGACTTTTACTTCTCGTCTTTTTCAGGATTTCTTCTGGAGTAAATCCAGTGCTCTCGTTTGTTAATGAATTCATGATTTCTTCGAATTCACTCACATACATGCCCCACTTCTTGTGGTTACTATGGCAGTACGTCCTAAATAACCGACCTATCTCACGCATATATCTTTCTGTCGGATTGCTTGATGGGTGATAAGCTGAGATATGGACCACTTCTACCTGTTTCTCAGTTATCCCATCCTTCCACATTTTTGAGCAAAACTGAACACCATTATCTGATAGTATTCTCTTTGGCTTCCCTACTTTCACAAAATAATCACACACCATTTTATCATACACAGCTCTGGCAGTAGCTTTTCTCAAGGGATATAGCTTTATATACTTTGAGAAAAGTTCAACTGCTACAAATATGTATACAAAACCCCCCATGGTTTTCGGTAATGGTCCAAAGATATCTACTGCTACTATTTCTAATACTTCATCAGGTGATTGCATGGGCCCTTGATTAGTTGCATTTGTTACTTTCGCCTTTTGGCATAGATCACAAGATCTTATCCTCTGTGCTACCCTTCGTGCCATGTCGTTAAAGGTAATGCATTCATCTAACTTATCGGTACACTTCCGTGCACCACAATGGCCATATGCCAAGTGAACATAATCTATCAGCACTTCAGTGTGTTGTTCTGGCCAACATACTCTCCACTTCCCTGGATTATTTAATCTTTGAAGATACAGTACACCTTTATGTATTTTATATGAAGCCCTTATGTTAGTTGCGTCCGGATTGTCAAACTTGACCTTTACCGACTTGAGTGCATCATCATCACTTTGATATCTTCGCATATTCCGATATATTTCCCTAATTTTTTCTCTCCCTTCCGCTTTTTTGAAGTAATTCACCTCAAAAACATCTTCCCTATTCTTTACACTTTCTAGTGTCTCACATCCTTCCGGTAATCTCGACAAAGCATCCGGTACTGCATGTTCTTTCCCTTTAACATACTTGATCTCTATATCAAATTGTTGTAAAAACAGCGCCCATCTGGTCAACCTGTTATGTAACAATCTGCAGTCCTTCAAAAATATTAAAGCTTTGTGGTCTGTATGGACCACAGTCTTATGCCTCCATAAGAAAAGCTGAAATTTCCTAAAACCCCATACTATAGCTAAAGCCTCCTTCTCTGAAACCGTATAGTTTCTTTCTTACTTAGACGTGGTTCTACTCGCAAATGCTATTTGTCTATGAGTTTTTTCCCCATCTATCATTACCTCCTGAAATATGAATACTCCCAATCCATAATCTGAACTATCTGTTGCCATGTGGAATGGTTCACACAGGTCAGGGTGCCATAACTTTATGTTTTTAGCCAAATTGTCTTTTAGCCGGTTGAATGCTGTTTCACATTCCTCAGTCCATATATACACACTGTTCTTCTTAAGTAGGTTGTTCAGATGTGGGCTATTGAACACCTGATCATCCACATACTTACGATAAAAGGAACAAAGTCCTATAAACGACTTTAGTTGTTTTTTATTCTTGGGAGCCGGACAATTTCTTATTGCTTTGACTTTATCGGGATCCTTTCCAATTCCCTCTGGTGTTACTATGTGACCTAAAAACTTTATTTCTTTCTTCACAAACTCGCATTTTTTTCAGGTTCAGGGTCATTCCTCCTTTAATTAAAGCTTTGAACACCCTGTCGCATAACTCCATGTGCTCTTCCCATGTCCTTGTAGCAATTAACAGATCATCTACATAAACCGTGATTAGCGAACTAAGTTCACTCCCTCAAATTTTGTCTAAAGTCCGAATGAACACTGAAACGGAAGTATTTAGGCCAAATGGTACCACTGTGAAATGGTAGCATTTGCCGTTGAATAAAAATGCCGTGTACTTCCTAGACTCCTCACTTAATGGGATTTGCCAGTATCCTGCAGTTAGGTCTAAACTAGTCATGTACTTTACACCATTAAACTTCTGCAATAAATTATCTATGTTCTCTGGACGATCCAACTCCCTCTTCACTACTTTATTCAGAGTACGAGCATCTATCACTATTCGTACACTTACATCCTTCTTACCTACTAGCACCAGTGGGTTATTATATGGGCTAGAACTCCGTTCAATGACCCCACATGAAACCATTTTATCTATTTCTTTTTGAACTGCTTCTTTCTTAGACACGGGTACATTATATGGTGGTTTAAAGAAAGGTTCATGCTCCTCTACCTCCATGCAGTACTCATAATTTATCACTCGTCCCGGTTTGTCTGAAAATACCTCCTGATTTTCTTTCAGAATTTGCCATAGATCCTCCCTTTGGGCATCAGATAGTCCTTCCGTTTTATCCACTACATTTCGAAGGAGTGTCTCCTTATTTCCATCTTCAACTATCTGCCTCACCAGACACCAATCGAATTTTTGACCTATTCCTGAATCATGATCATCTCTAAATTCTACCCATCTCAGCTGGTTCTCTTCCATTACTCTAGATGATTCAAATGGTATTTCTAATACCGCACTATCAACTTTACAAACTATTATCCCTTTGTCACAATCTATAATTACTTTCTGTTTTATTAACCAGTCAATGCCTAAAATGATCTCGGCACTGAGCTCTGGAACTACTAAAAATGCATTCGAAAATAGCTTGTTTTTTATCTTAAATTCCATCATCACTTGATGTTTAACAGGTTTACTACATTTCCCTGTCGCCCCTATCACTTTAACACCTGTTACTGGCATCATGACTACTCCTCGTTGCTCTTTGATCATCTCAAAAAATGCGTGCGAAATAGCACTTATTTGAGCACCCGTATCCAACAATACATATAAATCGTATCCACATATATTAATGGGTAGGATTGTTTGCATCCTATTGTCCTCTTTCATACTTTCTTTATCTTCCCATAATAAATCCTTTTCCACCGCCAAGTCTTGCCATATTATTTTTCCGGTTTTTATACTGACCATTCCATCTGGAGGTTTCTTTCTCCTTTTCATCCTAAATTCTTTCACCACTTTTTCCAATAGTCCTTCGTCTAGGCTCTTTAATGCCATCTCGTTCTCATTCGAATCTGTCATGCTTGAACTCTCGGTTGCAGAATCGGAAACTTCCTCTACTTCTTTTTCTCCCTGGATGCTTTCTGATGATTCTGACGATAATTCCTCCTCCTTAGAAATATGACCTTCTTCGGATTCAAATAATTCTTGCAAATTATAATCCATTTCTCTACTTTCCCTTTGTTGGATAGTACATTCGCCACTCTTACTTTCATTATTTTCCCCTACTAATGGAATTCCAGTCTCACTCAACTCATTTGCTTCAGTACTACAGGGATCACAACACTCTTTCTCTTGGTTAGATACACTTTCTTTAATTTCTTTAAAAGAATCTTCATCACAGTCATGTACTCTTGCTGTCACTAGGTACACATCATAATCGGTATGGCTCTCTAACACTGTCATATTCGGGTCCAAATTAATCACTTGAGTGGAAGATCTTTCTAATTGTGCTGGCTGGCTTTTGAGCTGATGTACATATTCTGCATACGAGGTAATTTCTGAATCGGCATGCGTCTCTGCACTATGCCCCTTTTTCCTATCCACCCTTTCCTCTTTAATTACTTCTCGATGCGATTCGTCGACTATTCGTACGAACCTTTTACCATAAGTCACATCACTCCTACCTTGCCCCTGCCTCTCTGCACAGTTGCCATCCCTACCGCCAAACAACGCCTTCTCTGACTCTTCCTTCATCAATTCGTCACTCTGACCTCGAATTGTACTTATTTCATTCACGTGAGCCTTCACATCCGACCGATTTTTTCTTTTCCTACTTCATTTCCCTTAATAATTCCTCCCTGCTCTCTCTCCTCTGTTTGTATCCCTGCATTATACTTCGCAAAGTTTCGTTTATGTAACTGCTCTTCAGGCGAACGACGCACTATCCTACTATAGTACTGACTACTCCGATCTTCCCTATATTTGGGCCATTTCTTTCTTTCCGCGCGCGTTAGGCCCTTGACCTGCGCGGTATTTAGTTTTCCTGATTTTGATAATGCATCCCGTTTCCCTGATAGTGTCCTCTCCCTCGCTGAGAGTTACCTCCTCGACCTCTTCCTCTCATCATGTTAATTTGCGGTTCATTCCTACCACCTTTTACTATTCCATTCTGATTTCTGAAACCTCGAAACTCTCTAGTTTCACGCCACCTATCTTCATTCTCGATTTTTTCTAAAAATTCATAGAATGTTCGATGAGTGCCTCCTACATAACGCTTTGAATCGTCAGGTAGCTTTTTCCACAACTCCCACACTATCTCCGATTCTGATCTACGATCTTTAAGATACTCCAAACGCTTGAACCATCCTTCACAGTATTCTTTCATGAGCCCACGCCCATGTTCTGGCATTCTGGCGACAACGAATTCTCTCCACAACCTATCCCTCTGTTGTGTGCCCCAGAATTCCTCAAGGAACTTTTCTTTGAAGTCTGTAAACTTCAAATTGTCGATATCCAAATTCAATCCCCAACGTTTAGCATGACCTGCTAAAGCGTCTATTACTAAATTAATTTTTTCTTTATCCAACATGTCTGTTGGTAAGACACGTTCACAATTTTTTATAAAATCCATTGGATGCCATCCACCTTGTTTCTTTTGAGGATCGTATTTTTCCTCCCTACTCAGTATTTCCGATTTTTGCATTACCAATGGGATACCACTACAGTTAAGAAACGTCTGATTCTGAACTTGCTGACTTAACAATTTTATCTCATTACGCAGTGTATTTTCCTGCTCCTGCACACATGCATCAAAACTCAACATGGTATTGCGCAGTGTTTCAATATCAGCTGCCGTTTCTTTAACAATCTCTTTCTTTACAACTGGTACTATCACCTGTAATTTACTTTCAATTATCGGTTCTAATTTTTCACTAACCAAAGGTTCCACTGATTTCTCTATTTTCTGAATTTCGATATCAAATCTTTTCTCTATTTCTGTGACTTTTCTCTGAACATTTGTTATTTCAGCCCTAATGCTATTTACTGATTTGTTTACCTCTGTGATACGTTGGCTTTGCGTATTCAAAATATCTAAATTGGCTTTTATTTTACCAGATAGGTTTTCATCCAGTTGGGATATATGACTAGCCATTTCTGCTTTCAAACTAGCATTCCCTTCTCGAATTTGCGCCATCATACTATTTAACAAACTTGTTAATTCCATATCCTCTCCCTTGTGACTTGCATCCACAGATACATTGGGTTCACTTTTCACTACCTTTGGTTTCACTTCCCGTTCCTCCTGTTTTGTGGGTGTGGATTCATCTATAGGATTTTCCAACCCTACAACAGTATCTATGGTCCCTAATTCTGGGTCTGACCTTGTAATGTTTTCTTCTTGCTTGTTACTATTCGACTCCATCTTATGCTGCTGTATTTCGTGCCTAATAGAAATGTTCATTAAACCAAGTATTACTTGTTTAACTCCTACTATTGGACTTTCTGTTGCTGCTTTGCAGGTTGTCGTCTTGAACTTACCAATTGTGGTATATATGTCTACAACAGAATTTTAAATTTAAAATTTTCTTGAAACTACAAGTTTATATAAAACACTTTTATTGGAGCCATTATTCTACAAAATTGGTAAGTCCTGTCACGGTCGCCACATGCGACCAAACCTCCGAATCTTTCCATCAGTAAATGGGGTATGTTCTCAACTGACTCGGTTTTTTTTTTTATCCCCTCCACTGACGGACTGACCCGCTTCCTAATTCCGTATGTATAAAGCCAATACGGACTTGTAGCTGTCACGCCTTTGCGCTTACTGCTACGTATTTAAACCGTAAATAGCTCACTTTTACTCCACTCCTACCCTCGCCATTGCACCACATTAATTAGGTGATGCATGGACCTTGCTAAATTCACTTGCGTATACATTTTTGACCGTTACTCGCCAGTATTTACCTAATGATTAGTACACTCCTAACCGGACTATTTCCCAAAGAGCTGTGATGATTGAACGGGTTCGATCCACGGCCTACAGTGCCCTACAGTTCACACGGTAACACTGCCTACCTGACCCACTTAACTTGGTAGTGAGCTTATGTATCCAATCACCACTGCTAGCAGCAGTGGATAATCCTATCAGCACGACGAGAGCAGCAGACTTACCGTCGAATCCTCCTGAAAATACTTATAACTACGGTCGCCAGCTCTGAAGGAGCAAAAGAATAAATCAATTTTTTGGCTCGTTTCAAAGTGAAACGGCTTGAGTTGAATTTTAAACTTAATTCTGAATATTACTATTTCTGATCATTCTAGATGATTCTACAAAGCAAATACTCTCTCAATTTCTGTGAGTTGGCTTGGTAATTACCACCAAGACAATTTATGCAACTTAGGTTAACAAAATTCTATCCTTCAACTTATTTAATGACTTTGGGATATTACTCTTTAGACAATTGCTATAGAATTAGTTAAGTGACTTTACTTGAAAGGTTACTCAGAAAAATTTAAGTAACTATAAATAGGCAACTGATTCTGGTGTGACCATTGCTCTTTTCAACATTCTTATACGCTAAAGTATTCTACAACCAAAAGAATTGTAAATGAAAGAGGCGATGGTGGCCTCAGTCTGATTTCACTACACTATGTTTGAGGTTACTACACTTTACAATGAACAACATGCCTCGTAATTTTACTCATTACTATATTCTGTCCTCTGCACTTGAATAAAAGATAACTGGTATTCTCCTTTTACGTGTATACAAAGTTCGACTTAACAATTGCAAGCAGTCTTGCCTTGGGTAGACGTGTCGGTGCTGGTGGTGAGATGCATGTGGCTAACGCTGCTCTTCACGCCTCATGCCCTTAATGGCGGCTGGAACTACGAGCTGTAGCACTCGTATAAGCTACTGCACGTCCGCCATAAAATCTGGGCGCAGGAACTCTTACAATCAGCCCCAGTGGCATAGAGACGGCTTCAACAACCATTCGTCGCGTTCTACTCCACAAACGGCGACGAGATTCTCCTCTTCGCTGTTGCACAATCACTTTTGCGTGAGCACAGTTACGCACGTCCGGTCACGTCAACACTCCCCAGGCCATTCCATTGTTCAGTCCCTGTGTCTCCAGCTACCTCTAGCTACGCTCGTATCACCAAGAGTGGGGGCGTTCCCCTACCACCTTTTCACCGAAATCATTTAGTATTTAAGAATATTTATATTTATTACCCTGGAGTTCATACCAGTCATAATAATTTACTACTAGCGCTTTATAACATTAAATCATACAGTAATAACTTATAATTACCAAGAAAAAGAATACATTTGACTCCGAGAGCTTAGTGCATTGTCTGAGAGGCAGCGCTAATTCCCAGTTTCGCCAATAGATGGCATCAGGGTGCACTCCCTGGCAGTCTCACACCAGCGCGCCCGTTTCCGACGTGCGGGCTCCAAATTACTGTCAGCCCACCATCATTTCAGTTCCGTTACAAAGAGTAGGCTGAAGTTTAAGAGATTAATCAGGAATATTCAATATGCAAAGAAGTGGGATACGGAAGTACTAAGGAATGACGAGATACGCTTGAAGTTTTCTAAATCTACAAATACAGCAATAAGGAGTAACTCAGTAGGCACTACAGTTGAAAAAGAATGGACATCTCTGAAAAGAGAAATGACGAAGTTTGGAAATTAAAACATAGGTACAAAGAAGGTAACTGAAATACAAGTCGCTGAAGAATGAAATAAACAGGAAGTGCAGGGGAGCTAAGACGAAATGACTGCATAAAAAATGTGAATAAAGCGAAAAAGAAATGGTTGTCGGAAGTAGTGACTCAGCATACACGAAAGTCAAAACATCTTGTGTGATATAAAAAGCAAGGGTGGTAACATTAATAGCGCAACAGGAATTCCACTGTTAAATGCAGAGGAGAGAGCGGATAGGTAGAAAGAGTACATTGAAGGCCTCTATGTGGGAGAAGATTTCTCTGATGTGATATAAGAAGAAACAGGAGTCGATTTAGAAGAGATATGTGATCCAGTATTAGAATTTAAGAGCACTTTGGAGGACTTAAGACCAAATAAGGTAGAAGGGATAGATAACATTCCATCACAATTTCCGAAATCGTTGGAGGAAGTGGCAATAAAATGACTGTTCTAGTTGATGTGGAGAATGTATGAGTCTGACAACATACCATTTGACTTTCAGAAAAATATCATCCACACAATTCAGAAGGGTACAAGAACTGACAAGTGCGAGAATTATCGCACAATCAGCTTGAGGTTCATCCATATATAGAAGAATGGAAACGAAAATTCAGCATTTGCTAGATGACTATCAGTTTTACTTTAGAAAAGGTAAAGGCACGAGAAAGGGAATTCTGACGTTGCGTTTGATAATGGAACCAATACGAAAAAAATCAGGTCACGTTCATAGAATTTGTGGAACTGTAAAAAGCGTTTGACAATGTAAAATGGTGCAAGATGTTCGAAATTCTGAGAAAAATACTGGTAAGCTTTAACGAGAGATGGGCAATATACACTATGTACAAGAGCCAAGGGGGGAATAATAAGAGTGAACGACCAAGAACGAAGCGCTCGGATAAAAAAGGGTGTAAGACAGGGGGATGCAATCTTTCTTCCCTGCTGTTCAATCTGTACATTAAAGAAGCAATGATGGAAATAAAAGAAAGGTTCGGGAGTGGAATTAAAATTCGAGGTGAAACGATATCAGTGATACTATTCGCTGATGACATTGCTATCCTGAGTGAAAGTGAAGAAAAATTATAGGATCTGCTGAATGGAGTGAACAGTTTAATACTGAATATGGATTGAGAGTAAATCGGAATAAGAGAAAAGTTATGAGAAGTAGCAGAAATGAGAGCAGTGAGAAACTTAACATTAGCATTGATGGTCACAAAGTAAATGAAGTTAAGGAATTCTATTATCGAGGCAGCAACATAACCAATGACGGACGGAGCAAGGAGGTGATCAAAGACAAACTAGCACTGGCGAAAAGTGCTTTGCTGGAGAAGATAATTCTACTCGTTTCAGATATAGGCCTTAATTTGAGGAAGAACTTTCTGAGAATGTACGTCTGGAGCACAGCATTGTATAGTAGCGAAACATGGACTGTGGGAAAACCGGAACAGAGGAGAATCGAAGCATTTGAGACATGTGGTGCTGTAGGCGAATGTTGAAAATTAGGTGGACTGAAAAGGTAAGGAATGAGGAAGTTCTGCACAGAATCGGAGAGGAAAGGAATATGTGGAAAACACTGAGAAGGAGAAGGGACAGGATGATAGGACATCTGCTAAGACATGAGGGAATTGTTCCAGTGGTAATAGAGGGAGCCGTAGAGGGCAAAAACTGTAGTGAAAGACAGAGATTGGAATACATTCAGCAAATAATTGAGGACGTGGGTTGCAAATGCTATTCTGAGCTGAAAAGGTTGGCACAGGGGAGGAATTCATGGCGGGCCGCATCAAACCAGTCAGAACGCTGTTGACAAAGAAACATAGGCTTCTAAATAACAGATTCTGCGAGACATGAATACGTCTGCGCATCCACAGTTTAATGCGACTGCGGTTGAACCATGTATCAATTCGAATGAAGAATATTTTGAACATTTGCTTTAAGAAAGAGTTCCATGTGGTATGCTGATACGTTCTGTTCATGTTCCCGCTATTGACGTGTTACTTTGTAGGAAATCAGGTAAAAATGTAAATGTCGTGTGACTTGAAAGATTGGCCATAGCTTCCTCTTACATGCTGCCCACACTTGTGGAGGGTAAATTAACAAGCAGCATAGTACTTTAATGACTATTATATTTCACTCAGAGAGCCACGATTTGATTCGCTGTATTGAAAATATACCATCCACCAGGCTGAAACTCGGCAGCCAGTTCCGTACTGACGTCTCGTTTTTATTTCATTTCTTTAATTCTGTTTTTGCGTCTCAGATATTACTTTACCGATTAAATATATCAATGCTGATTACGAATATCCCCAGTGACTTCGACGATTGCGCCGCAAAACTCCGTTTTAATAGTCTCTCCACATTTGGTAGCTACTACATGTGAACTTTTTGTGTTATCGATAGCTACGATGCCACAACGTAGGTGCGCTCTGCTAAGTTAGCACTACGACAGACACCGACGACAGCGCCCTCTAGCCGGCGCTGGAGAGCTCTACGAGCTTAGCTCCAGATTCTGCCCCATTTCATCAAGAGCAGACGGCCTGGAAACATCGCTTCAGCTTATTTTGCTATTGAGACTTTGCATCAGTTACGATGGATCTACGACGTCGCACCTACGTGCTCATCACCTAAAGTTATGTAATATGTTTGCATATGTTTATACACTAGTAAAGATGCTTTAACTGTATTTGCAGTACCGACGTGCTTTACCTTTTCCGCCGACCGGAGTGGCCGTGCGGTTCTAGGCGCTACAGTCTGGAGCCGAGCGACCGCTACGGTCGCAGGTTCGAATCCTGCCTCGGGCATGGATGTGTGTGATGTCCTTAGGTTAGTTAGGTTTAATTAGTTCTAAGTTCTAGGCGACTGATGCCCTCAGAAGTTAAGTCTCATAGTGCTCAGAACCATTTGAACCATTTTTTTTTTTTTTTACCTTTTCCTGCGCATACTCACTTCCTACATTCGGCCTACCCTTCAGTTTACAGGAGCAAACCCACGCACCGCCTTCCAGGTGGGATACAAGACTTTTTCTGCAGCTGCATGTCTGCGTCGCGAAATGAGGTATGGAAAGGACAAGGGAGGTTCCCGCCGTGGCTCAATGGGCCTCGTGCTGACAAAGGGGACTGCCCATCCCAAGCCCCTCAGATTTAGTGAACAGTGAACGGTCCAAGGTCAACAAGTGAAACATGGAAGTCTGAAACAACTACGGCGTCGTGATTTAGTGGTGACGTTGAATCACTGCTACTCGGACCACCTGGTTTCAAAACTCCTCGCGCAATTTGTTTTCATTTTCATTTTTTTCTGACAAAATTATGAGTCCGTTCGGTCACTGAGGTATTTGTTGCCTTTATGTACACTGGTTATAGAACATGAGTCGTGTGGCAAGAATAAATGGGAAGATGCAGCTTTGAACTGAGCTCACTTGCTGTGCAGCCCAATTCTGTGACCACTTATCATGACGCCATTGTTCTCCCACTCTGCTGCATGTTTCTCTTCTTGTGCCTGCACCGTTCATTTGTTTCTATTTTGCTTTTTTCAAAGTTCAGTACATCTTCTTCCTGTTTTCATGCTTGATCTGTGTTCAGTTTTTGTTGGGCTACCCGCTGGGCCATGCCACCACGAAATCTGAGGGGGTGCGACAGGGGGTTTCCCTTGTGAGTAGGAAGGCTGCCATCTGTTTTCTCTAGGGCAGCCGCCGGCTGCCAGCGGTCACAGACGTTTTCCCTGAAGTACTACAGTTGACGACCATCACTGTCTTCACATACGACATCAAAATAACGTACTCGTGATGATCTCTGCTGTGAGACGCCACAAATTCTGATTTTGTGTGTCAGTTACTAAGCTTAAACGATATAATGCCTCAGTTTTATGGCGCTCGTTCTAATTGATTGTATATGAACGATATGTCAAACTTCCCCACCGATACATTCTCTATGAATATTATGACTTTGTGATAAGCCGTTATGGCAGCTACATGGGTGAGCCGTGCTGCGGCTCGCGTTGGTGCTGTTTGTAGCTTTCCTCCCTCTGTTGGAGGCCAGACGGTATCGTTTAGTTGGCATGCTTGTGGTTGTTTGTCTTCTTCTCGTATTGACTGGCGCCACTCGGTTTGGCAAGCATTTCCTGTTCGCTAGTGGCAGCAGCGGCGGTTATCGATATGTAGTAACTATTGCCCTATCTTTGGGGCGACGTCGTTGTTTTTCCGGGTCGTGTGAGTGAGCCAGTTCTGTTGGGGACTCAGGAGCAGCCAGGTCCGCGCAGTGCAGCAGTGCAAGAACACGCCGGGACCACTGGCGGCACGCATGAACTGCCCGATGCAAGGTCTGTGGTCAAGAGGGTGTACGACCTTGTCGTAAACCGGATCCCGGAAGCTTTAAGATGAGTGAATATCAGTCCGAGTAGAGAAACCTCCACTGCTGTGATATCTCGCTATTCTCCAGTGACTTGGGTTCGTGTTGCTGCTCCTAGTGTTGCCGAGGCGAAGAGCAGCGAGTGGAGTGCTTGAGGAAGGCGTATCTGATTAGCTTTCCTCGACTTCTTATTACTGTTTACTGCGTTCAACTTGTTATAATTTGTTAAGTTCAATCAGTGGTAATTTTTCTTGCCTGGTGGTCGTTAACGCCCCAGTTACCTGCCCTAGGGGTTAGTGTATGTAACGGCAGTGTACGTTTCCACGCCTTGCCCCTGCTGTCCGGTAAGGTGTGTAGTTTTGACAGCTTTCTTCATTGTAGGCCGGTTGGTGATTATTCTACTCTGGAGGTAGTGATTCCTTTCTCGTTTCGGGCACTCTAAGCCCAGTATTCTGTGGACGTAGTGCAGACCGGCGGTTTCGGCTTTGACGTGTTGTTCCATCGTTGCATTTGGTTTATCGTTCGTCAGGTAGCTTCAGCAAGATTATCATTATTCATTGGTTAGACTGCCACTAGTCTGAGTTACTATCTTGTGAAGTGAATGCAACTCTTGGCTGCCTATCTCATCGCTCGCGAAAGTGTTTGTTGCCAGATCTTCTCAGAGGTCGATTCCTGGAGCACCGTCTGTGGACCCTTGGTTCTTGTAAGACATGTGTGTTCTGAAAGGAGGTCTAATGGTCAGTGGTTCAGTGTAACGTTCATTCAGTCCACACTTATTCAGTACCCTGTAAGGAACTTATGTACTGGTCCTTGTGTTTTATTATTGTATTATTTATTACAATACCTTGTAATACCTACGTTAAAGGTTATATAATGTCTATCTAATAGTTCTGGTCGCCTTCTGGAATAAATCTAGCAGTGTAGTGTACAGTGGATGTTAAGCGTTGTGTTACAAAGTTTACCGTCATCTTATTTCACCCGTTTGGTGATCAGTTGCTTGTTTCTTTGATTAACCTTTGCTATTGTATTTGCTGTTTTAGAGTAGGTTTCTAAATTTTTTATATTATTGCCATTCTTGGCATGTAAGGCCTTCAGCCTTGATTGTGGTCACTTGCTTTAAAATTCTAATTTAGTATTTGTATTTACACAATAAGCCTTTAAAACCTTATTTACTGCCATTCCTGGCGTCTGATGCCTTCTGCTGTGATTGTGGCTACTTGCATTTAATATGTCAATACCTAATTTGTAAGTTGCAGCGAGCTTTAAACAATTCTTAATTTAATGCCATTCCTGGCGTGTAAGGCCTTCTGCCCAGATCACAGTATCTTGCTTTTAAAACATTATCTAGTGTAGCTGTATTTAATGGTGATTTGCTAAATTGTAAATCACTGAAAACACTATTATTTACACAGTTGTTTATTCCTTCATTAATAGCGCGTGGTATTTTATATTTATTGTTAAGTCTGGAATTACTGGTTTAAAATAAATTGTGTGTAATTGCAAAAGACAACCAATAGTAGCCGAGCACGGCCCAGTCCACAATCGTTACCGAATCCTGCCTCCCCTTGACTACCAGGTTTCAATGGGTCAAGGCTATTTTTCATGATCTGAAGATGACTCCTGTGAATCTGAACCTAGTAATCACTACAAAATTTGTTTTCTATCTTGACTTTGAGGATTTTTAGTCCTTAATATATAAAAAATTACAACAGATCGCCGGTCTCTAACGATGACAGTGCCAACAAACATCACAAACGGTTACGTCTGTACTCATGCCGTGACTGGGAAGCATGGACTGCTGACGAATGGCATCGCATTATGTTCAGCGATGAACTGCGATCCTGTAATACCCCAGATGACCATCATTGGCGAGAGTGGCGGCGAGCTGAAAAAAGGTACCAATCTTCGGATGATCTGAAGAGAGGCAGCGATGTTACTCTTGGAATCATGGTGTTGGGAACCATCCGGTCTAACTTCAAGTTAAGGCTGGCAGTGACCAAAGAAGCCATGACGGCACAACGGTACGTCAGGGACATCCTGCCTCTTCATGTGTTACTTCACATGTAACAGTACCCTGTTACCCTTTTTCAACAGGACAAAGTTCTTCCACACGTGGCATGTACCTCTATGAACTATCTGCGGGATACTGCGCCATCTTGCCTCAGGAGAGGATACAACGCCTCTATGACACCCTTTCCAACCGAATGGGTACATGCATCAAGGCGAGAAGGGGTGCATACTGATGAGTGGTAGCATACTACTAAATTCTTTGTGAACATCACTCGTTTTTGTAATCATTTTAATAACTTCACATAACCTCTCAACCCAAGCAGTTTCATCTCGTTTCCTCTTCGCTGCTTCTCTTGTTCGTTAAGCAGTGTACTATTAGAAGCACCACGTAAACCAGAACTTTCACTTTCTATTAAACGTACATGAAAACTAAATAACAGGACTGACATTCAGACAGAAGAATTGTTAAAATATCATCGCTGCCTTTGCTCCCGAATGACTTCAATACCTATATATTGTAACGCCGCTACCCTTTGGACGCAAAAATGAAAAATATAAATCTAGTTCTCACACCACAATACAAGCCCCAAGCCCAAGATCCAAATTTCATAAAAGGAAAAAAAATTCCTCTGTACTAAGATTACCGGTTCCCGTGAGATCTCCGAAGTTAAGCGCCGTCGGGCGTGGTCGGCACTTGGATGGGTGACCATCCAGGCTGCCATGCGCTGTTGCCATTTTTGGGGGTGCACTCAGCCTCGTGATGCCAATTGAGGAGCTACTCGACCGAATAGTAGCGGCTTCGGTCAAGAATACCATCTTACGACCGGAAGAGCGGTGTGCTGACCCCACGCCCCTCCTATCCGCATCGTCCACCGAGGATGACACGGCGGTCGGATGGTCCCGGTAGGCCACTCGTGGCCTATAGACGGAGTTCTGTACTAACAATGCATGACTTGTAGGAAGTAGACTGAAAAGAATGTAATATAAAAAGAAATAGAAACGAAACTTCGTAGAAAAGCAACTTAATGTTTTGAAAAGGAATAAAAAAGAAATAGAATCCATTAATTTCAATATAAAATAGCAGTAGATCGCAAAATAGTAGACTTGTAGATCACGGAGTGTAACTAGTGACCTCAAAGAATACTCCTTGTGAGTACTCTTTGAGGACACTGCGAAATACAGAATCTAAAGTTGTACGTTGTTAATGTGCTTCTGGCGCTTGCCTTGTCGTGTCGTAATTGAACTTGTGCGCTCCTACGTAATGTTGGTAGGCGATACGAGATGGTTTGTTACATTTTGAAGATTTGCAATCTGCTAGAAATGATTAAAATCTGAAAGAGGTAAATCAGCAACTTTGAAAATATCTTTGAAATAATTCAAGCTAGGAAAATAACCGAATATATTATCTTAATTTGATTATTATCAACAAAAGACTGAACTTAGACCCAATGCGATAGACAGTGAATAATTCAACTGATAGGAAGTGATGAATAGTTTTAACTGTGAAGAATGTACCTAAACTGCGTTAAAGTAAATAGTGTAATCTGGATCTTGCTGTAAACTCTTTGGCTGAATTTACGCAAGTAATTCCAGCCATCTGAAAGAAGAGTTACCTCTTTAAGACAATGATAGGAAGTGCATAGACTAGAATAAACCAACATAAAGTGGATTTACAGTGTTTGACATTTCTTTCAACCCATTTAATGTTACGTGCCCATGAAACATTTATCTGTGCGACAACATAGATTATCAACAGAGCGCAGCATTCATAGATATTCTTTGGCTCTGTAGAAAGTTATCGTACTGATTCAGGCTTTTTAGCTCACGCGCATTGTAAACTTTCATAGATAAACTCTGGATGTATATAGACTGTAATCATGATTAGGGCAGTTTGTATGCATTTACGTGTAGCTAGGCTCTTACACGTTGGGGAGCAAATATTCATCTGTGTAAGCCGGTACAACTAACATGCACTTGGCGTAAATATAGTGCAGCAAGACAATTCTTTTTTGTGACTTTCCTCGCAAACATTCTACCGCGAGCTAGCCGGAGCCTGAGCATCATTCGTTAACAATCAATCAGTACGAAAGGGGAAGCTACAATATCACAAAGGTCAAACTCCCAGCCAGTCAGCCAGTACACTGTTAAATGATGATTGGCTCTTCCCTCAGTAACGGCATTTCCCACTGGTTCTGCAAATGACCCTCCCTCCTCGCTTCTTGTATAGTGTAAATTCGTCCTACTTCTTATGTCACGTATCAAGAATGTCATTGAAACTCGCTTTTTGATTGGACGACACGAGTGGAGAGGCTAGGATCTTTATTGATAGCAATAACACACTGTATTTTCTCAGGAGCTAGGAGCGGTACTGCGTCACAGCTCACGACGCCAATAAACAGGAGCTAAAATAAAAAAAAATCAGTAAAGGATGTCATCCGTACCTACCCATTCTGGCAAACCAGTCAAAAATCGAGCTCCAGCCACGTTTTGACAAATTGACGTTAGGAACAGGAGGAAATAACACTATATAACACACGAACGTGGCGCTGGCCCTTAGTAAATATACCACCTAGATGACAGATACCTGCAACAGCGGTCAAAACTTAGACATATATAATGTTGAGTGGTACTTAAGATAGGTAAATAAATTAGTGAAATCAATGTGAAGTGAAGTACAAAATAAAAAATAAATGGAAAACTTAGTTAGTTTAGAAGATTTACGCACTGGCAAACAGTGGGCAGAGCACCAGTTCCAACGACCAGCGCTTGCAAGTCAGCATGTTCAGGAGAAGCCATCACCGTCCCCACATAAGCGGAAGCTGTCTATTCAGCCGTCAGGACATCGCCCGACCGGCTCACGTGTTTTTCAATTGTCACATGTGATCAAAGGCCCTCGCCTACATTCCAAGAGCCAATGACCGACGTTAAGAAGATTCTTCGAGAAGCTTTTCAACGTGACAGAAGAGCCATTGACCGTGAAGTCGTTCATCTCCAGTGAATTGAAGTAAATAAATATGCGAGGCGCCGTAGGCCCGACAGTAGTTTTCAGTACAGTTTCGGTTCGAGTTCAGTTCCAGTACAGTTCAGTCGGTGCTGAAGACCATCATGCAGGAAGAGACTACATCGTACACAGAAGCACCAAGTCCGCCGCTGTAATGGAATAGCAAGCAGCAGCCTCGCCGCTAGAAGACAGAAGTTTGAAGGTATTTGAAGACTGATTTTTACGTACCCGGGTGACTCGTGAGGACGGGAAGGAGACGGCCTCACATCAGCAGTCACCTGTGAGCTGGTGATGAAGATCTGACAGCCGAGGACTGACAAGCTGGAGTCCATTGTTCGAGTCCGGGTCACTGACCTTTCCCCACCACGCTTCTCCGCTGGCCGACACACAACACTGACACACGCGGCCGCATAGAGAAGAGAAACACTGGGACAAGACGTCCAAGCTATCACCATCCGATTCACGACTTCGTTCTCAATAATTAAACAGACCACCTCACGATGCGCGTCTCCAGTCAACTGCGCGAAACAGTGACACGAGATACACACCGCCAGGCGTAATCAGACGCCGCCGTTCACGCAGCAGAAGGCTTCGCAAACGACACAGCTGCCGCTCTCCCAGCCAGAACAATCCAGTAAGGAAACCATTGTACAAATCTTTCAATAAAAGTTATCTTATGTAAAATTGCTGTTTCATTCTACCTCATACCCGAGCCAAGGAAGAACCCACCCTCCCCACATGTTGTTAAGAGAGAAAAAGTAATTTATTTAGTGTTTTTCACCCTGACATAATGCTTTAGAATCAAATGCCCTTTGCAGTAATGCTCATCCTGACAATTTAGCATCAAAAGAGATTGCCCAGTTACATTAACAACATGACACTATCTCACAGTTGGGAAACGTTTACTGAAGATAAGAATGGACATGGGAGTCTACACTTTGGCATGTTTCACATCTTTAGGGGACTGCTGTCGTTCTACAGAACAAACAGTGTATCTAATCCAGTGTTAATATACACTCCTGGAAATGGAAAAAAGAACACATTGACACCGGTGTGTCAGACCCACCATACTTGCTCCGGACACTGCGAGAGGGCTGTACAAGCAATGATCACACGCACGGCACAGCGGACACACCAGGAACCGCGGTGTTGGCCGTCGAATGGCGCTAGCTGCGCAGCATTTGTGCACCGCCGCCGTCAGTGTCAGCCAGTTTGCCGTGGCATACGGAGCTCCATCGCAGTCTTTAACACTGGTAGCATGCAACGACAGCGTGGACGTGAACCGTATGTGCAGTTGACGGACTTTGAGCGAGAGCGTATAGTGGGCATGCGGGAGGCCGGGTGGACGTACCGCCGAATTGCTCACCACGTGGGGCGTGAGGTCTCCACAGTACATAGATGTTGTCGCCAGTGGTCGGCGGAAGGTGCACGTGCCCGTCGACCTGGGACCGGACCGCAGCGACGCACGGATGCACGCCAAGACCGTAGGATCCTACGCAGTGCCGTAGGGGACCGCACCGCCACTTCCCAGCAAATTAGGGACACTGTTGCTCCTGGGGTATCGGCGAGGACCATTCGCAACCGTCTCCATGAAGCTGGGCTACGGTCCCGCACACCGTTAGGCCGTCTTCCGCTCACGCCCCAACATCGTGCAGCCCGCCTCCAGTGGTGTCGCGACAGGCGTGAATGGAGGGACGAATGGAGACGTGTCGTCTTCAGTGATGAGAGTCGCTTCTGCCTTGGTGCCAATGATGGTCGTATGCGTGTTTGGCGCCGTGCAGGTGAGCGCCACAATCAGGACTGCATACGACCGAGGGACACAGGGCCAACACCCGGCATCATGGTGTGGGGAACGATCTCCTACACTGGCCGTACACCACTGGTGATCGTCGAGGGGACACTGAATAGTGCACGGTACATCCAAACCGTCATCGAACCCATCGTTCTACCATTCCTAGACCGGCAAGGGAACTTGCTGTTCCGACAGGACAATGCACGTCCGCATGTATCCCGTGCCACCCAACGTGCTGTAGAAGGTGTAAGTCAACTACCCTGGCCAGCAAGATCTCCGGATCTGTCCCCCATTGAGCATGTTTGGGACTGGATGAAGCGTCGTCTCACGCGGTCTGCACGTCCAGCACGAACGCTGGTCCAACTGAGGCGCCAGGTGGAAATGGCATGGCAAGCCGGTCCACAGGACTACATCCAGCATCTCTACGATCGTCTCCATGGGAGAATAGCAGCCTGCATTGCTGCGAAAGGTGGATATACACTGTACTAGTGCCGACATTGTGCATGCTCTGTTGCCTGTGTCTATGTTCCTGTGGTTCTGTCAGTGTGATCATGTGATGTATCTGTCCCCAGGAATGTGTCAATAAAGTTTCCCCTTCCTGGGACAATGAATTCACGGTGTTCTTATTTCAATTTCCAGGAGTGTAAATACAAACTGTTAACTCAAGAGGATTGGTTGCTTTTATTCAGATACACCGCATAGGAGTACTGTTTGGTACAGGTGTGTAGTCTCGGTTGAGCAAAGTTCGCTTTGGCCTGTGGCTAGTGCGAGCGCTGGTCAGCAGACTGGCAGGCTCGGTCGCAGCAGAAAGGGCGAGGCGGTCGGCGTCAGAGGTGGCCGGTGTGCTGGTGGATCCACTCGACGTAGAGCGAGACGTCTGCGAACGCCGCGGGCAGGCCCCTGGAGGCGCACGGCTTAAGTGACCACGAGACCACACCCACCTGCACGCCGCCAGGCACCAGCAGCGGGCCACCCGAGTCACCCTGCCGGACACAAGCCGCTCTCAGTGGACAATAAACGTGGCCCCACTCTGGGAACACATGCTGTGGGGGGGGCGAAAGCTGAATATCTGTGTAGAGAATGGCTCTACACAACAACGTTAAATGTAGCTAGGTGAAATAAACCCACATCCTCTGCTACTGCTATTAATATAAAAGCGTTTCTTCTTCTTTCTTTTGCTTACTTGACATATACACCATGTATATAGGGTGGTCCATTGATCGTGACGGGGTCAAATATCTCACGAATTAAGCGTCAAACGAAAAAACTACAAAGAATGAAACTTGTCTAGCTTGAAGAGGGAAACCAGATGGCGCTATGGTTGGCCCGTTAGATGTCGCAGCCATAGCTCATACGAATATCAACTGCGTTTTTTAAAAATAGGAACCCCCGTTTTTTATTACATATTCGTGAAGTACGTAAAGAAATATGAATGTTTTAATTGGAGCACTTTTTTCGCTTTGTGACAGATGTTGCTGTAATACTCACAAACATATGGCTCACAATTTTAGACGAACAGTTGGTAACAGGTAGGTTTCTTAAATTAAAATACAGAATGTAGGTAAGTTTGAACATTTTATTTCGGTTGTTCCAATGTGATACATGTACCTTTGTGAACTTATCATTTCTAAGAACGCATGCTGTTACAGCATGATTATCTCTAAATACCACATTAATGCAATAAATGCTCAAAATGATGTCCGTGAACGTCAATGCATTTGGCAATACGTGTAACGACATTCCTCTCAACAGCGAGTAGTTCGCCCTCCGTAATGTTCGCACATGCATTGACAATGCGCTGAGGAATGTTTTCAGGCGTTGTCGGTGGATCACGATAGCAAATATTCGTCAACTTTCCCCACAGAAAGAAACCCGGAGACGTCAGGTCCGGTGAACGTGCGGGCCTTGGTATGGTGCTTCGACGACCAATCCACCTGTCATTAAATATGCTATTCAATAGCGCTTCAACCGCACGCGAGCTATGTGCCAGACATCCATCATGTTGGAAGTACATAGCCATTCTGTCATGCAGTGAAACATCTTGTAGTAGCATCGGTAGAACATTACGTAGGAAATCAGCGTACATTGCACCATTTAGATTGCCATCGATAAAATGGGGGCCAAATATCCTTCCTCCCATAATACCGCACCATACATTAACCCGCCAAGGTCGCTGATGTTCCACTTGTCGCAGCCATCGTGGATTTTTCGTTCCCTCAATAGGGCATATTGTGCCGGTTTACGTTACCGTTGTTGGTGAATGACGCTTCGTCGCTAAATAGAAGGCGAGCAAAAACTCTGTCATCGTCCAACCATAGCGCCATCTGGTTTCCCCCTTCAAGCTAGACGAGTTTCCTTCTTTGTAGTTTTTTCGTTTGATGCTTATTTCGTGCGATATTTGGCCCGGTCACGATCAACGGACCACCCTGTATATACAACAGCATCAACCGTGCATAGTTCCATGGAGCTTTCGAGGATATCTGTAGGTCATTATTAGAGGTTATTAAAAATAGCGTGATCCATTATGACGGATATGTACAATAATTCTGTGGAATTTCTGTGTTTCATAAACAACAAGCCCAAGGTGATAAACACTGTACCAATCACCGTCTGCAACAACAACATAAAGTACCAAAGTAAGTTCATGGTGCCGTGGCTGGCCTAAACTCTCCAGATACCCTTTGGTCTTTCCGGCCGACCGCTGAGGCGCGCTGCGGGAGGGACGCCACTCACCGTGCACTGCCCCCTGCCGCCCTCTGGGGCGCCGGCGCAGAGGTTGGTAGGGTTGAGCGCGCCGTCCAGGGCACGGTAGCAGTCTCTGAGCGAGTACACAGACACCTCGGCCACCTGCAGCCGGTCCATCACCACGCCGCTGTTGGTCTGCAGTAACACAGGCATAAGCTGCAACAATCTCCTCGAGATCTGAAACCTCTACATTTCAACAAGCAGTTGGTAACTGCAAAGAAATTTACTAACTATAGGTATGTACACTGAAGCTTCAGAGGAACTGGTTTTTCCAAGGTGGCTTCCGTCAACTCCCCCTCCCGGATGATGCCCTCTCTCCCTCCATTTACCCCACCTATCAACTCTGATCCTCACCCCCCTCCTCTCCTTTGTCCTTTTCCCGGGCTCCCTCTTCCCCTCCCCCCCCCCCCCCCCCCTCCACACCTTTGTCCTTTTCCCGGGCTCCCTCTTCCCCTCCCCCCCCCTTTCATAACGTTTTTTCCCTGCAGGTGTTGACAGATGTGAAAATTACCGAACTAACACGAATTATTTACAGACGAATGGAAAAACTGGTAGAAGCCGATCTCAGGGAAGATCAGTTGGGATTCCGCAGAAATGTTGGAACACGTGAGGCAATACTGACCTTACGACTTATCGTAGAAGAAAGATTAAGGAAAGGCAAACCTACGTTTCTAGCATTTGTAGACTTGGAGAAAGCTTTTGACAATGTTGACTGGAATAATCTCTTTCAAATTCTAGAGGTGGCAGGCGTAAAATACAGGGAGCGAAAGGCTATTTACAATTTGTACAGAAACCAGATGGCAGTTATAAGAGTTGAGGGGGTATGAAAGGGAAGCAGTGGTTGGAAAGGGAGTGAGACAGGGTTGAGCCTATCCCCGATGTTATTCAATCTGTATATTGAGCTAGCAATAAAGGAAACAAAAGAAAAATTCGGAGTAGGTATTAAAATCCATGGAGAAGAAATAAAAACTTTGAGGTTCGCCGATGACATTGTAATTGTATCAGAGACAGCAAAGGACTTGGAAGAGCAGTTGAACGGAATGGACAGTCTCCATTTTTCCGTTTGTTTAACAGGGTGTACCAAAGCTGTCCCGTCCGCACTGATTTTCGACGATGTTACAAGTTGCGCTAGGGACCGCATCTACCTTCTTTCGAAGTTAGCAGGCAACTACGCTGTTATGGGGCGGCTCGTTTCGGCCCATTCAACATCTGTCCTTCAAGTGTAACGAGCGAGTAACGGAGTTTATATTTCATACCTGCCACAGCAAGTTTGTGTTCGTGGGGTCTCTATTCTAATTCGAACGTTTGACTTACGCTATACGTATTCGTTTCTACGTCTTCCGTTAACTATACGTGGTTAACATTATGAAGACAATTAATAACATTTGTGAAATACAACATAATGATGTTCGAAGTCGCCAGTTCTTCCACGACAAACGACTTCCAACAACTTATTATATGCATAATTGTTGCAACTGATTGCCGGGAATTATATATATATATATATATATATATATAAGAATTACAAAAAACAAATACTAAAAAAAAAGTTGCATGGAGCGAAATTCGATCCGGCGACCTTCGGATTACGAACCCGAGCGCTTACCACTGCACCACCACGCTGTAGAAAATTACTAATCGTAGAGAGTATTTCACCGCAACGGTTTCTTTTAACTGTCGATTTTCTCGACAACGGCTGAGAAGTGCATCTTGGTGCTTTGCCACATTACACCTCTGGCCATGAGCTTTTATTATGCGCAGTATGAATCGAATCTGAATTTCACAGTTGGCGGCCTCCCCTTGTTAGACTAAAATTAGCTTAAATACTAAAACGTTGTGACTTGCAGAAGGTGTACCTTAGTAACGCAAGCAATCTCCATTATCCTTTTGGATGCTCCCATTCGTGTAACGTCACCCAAGTGTGTCGTCACACATGGAAACCATGTGTATAAAGGGGAACAGTAGTGGCAGGCACGGCTTCCCGCATCGCGCAGCCAGTTGACGGACAATGCGGCTGCCTCCCCTCCCACGCGCACCGCCTGCGTAACGCTCCGTGAGCATGCATGCGGCGCCTACCCCTGAATGCAGGCTCCCGCATCTGTGTGGGCACTCGCGCATACAGCGCTCTGCTGCACGGCTAGTAAGTCACGCGTTCAGGTGCGCCCGAAACCGCCGCTGCAGTTACTCACACACACGAGCAGACTCATCCAGACCTCAGGAAGCTCTCCAAACCCGACGAGAATGTGCATCGTTCGTTTACGGATTTTGACGAAACTTCCTGGCAGATGATAAACGTATACCGTATCGGGGTTCGAATGTGGAAGCATGCCTTTAGCGGACAATACCCCTACCAAGTAAGATATCCACGTTCATGACCCGCCGTCACAGGTTCACTTCTGCCAGTTACTTTCCTTTCATTTCAGACTTCACAGACGTTCTCCTGTTGTAGCCCTGTATACAGCTTTCATGTGTCAGGAAGTTTAAAGCTGCAGAATTGAAGTTTCTGGAAACAGTCCCCAAGGCTGAGATTAAACCATTTCTCCACAGTTTCCTTTCTTCGAAAATAACGTGAGTGTGCCATGTTCAAAGATTGGACACATCCTCATTCCCTCATATGACGAGAAGTGAAAAATGTAATCCACCCTGGAACATTGTCGGTTTGGTTGTCCAGATGTGGGGAGGCATAATACTGCAAAGGTGCCCAGACCTTCAAATCTTTGAACACGATATACACACTGGTTAACGTTATTCTGACACTGTCCCCCTTCCCCATGTGCTACTTTTCAGAAGTGCATTCAGCCCGTACTTCAGTTTTATGGATGAACACAAGTAAGCACATCGAACAGCGCAGGTAGAGGAGATCTTGGAACGAGACGATATTCAGCGAATTGGTTGGCCTGCCCCGACCCCGAACTTACATGGCATCGAGCACGTATGAGATGCGGTGGGGAGACATGTACAGGCGCCAACGACCATCCAGTTATCAGCCACGCTCGTGGAGGAATGGAACGCCCTACCACAGAAACATCTTACCAACCTTGTGGCCAGTATGGTATCACTCTGCAGAGCAGGCATTGCTGTCCGTGTTGCTCAAACACCCCGTCAACAACCAAGTCCCGACTTTCGTAATGTCCAGCAGACCATCATGAATGATGGTGTCTTCAATGTAATTACTGTCTTTCAGTATAATTTCTGACTATTCCTCAAGCAGTCGAATATTCCCTCCGCATAGCTAACGCTAAAAAAAATTATAAGTTTCGTAAACTGAATTCGTTGTTGTTATTGATCATTCCTCAGCTGTCTTCACCGGACAGACGTACCAAATAATCTTTACCGTGGAGCACATGTTCACTGAATAGACGTACGAAATAATCTTTACTTTCTGATGTCCCTGCAGACATAGTTCTGCGACGGTATGGATAACAGAAGCATCACAGTGTTGATAAATCTCAGACAAATTCACCGTGAAACTCTTGTGGTATACCGACCAAATGCATTGTCGCCTCCAGTCGCAGTGAAATGGTACCAACAGTTTGATCAAGGTCGCATATACGCGGGTGACGCTGATCTGGAAAAAACGCCGTCCACATCGACCACAGTGTCAGGGAATTGAGGAACTTATTCGCAGTAATCTTAGATTTTTCGACGATGAGGACGTTCACTCAACGGTTCTCGAATGACTCCATGACTAAGGAGCGGATTCCTACTGTCGATGAACTCAACCATTGGTACATCTTTCAGAGCACTCTTGACAGAGACTTTGTGACTGTGTTGAAAAACACCTTCACGTATATGTGCCAATTTGAAATGCCGTGCAGCATTCAATAAAAGTTACGAGGCCTGCCATAATATTGTGTACCTTACTTTTTTGAAGTTCCCTCGTGCTAGAGGATATAAATTCCTCCGCATGTAAGCTGCACGAAAACCAGCAAAATGATTTTCGTTTAGATACCTTCAGTCATTAGCCACTAATGTCCGCCCCCGATAGCTGAGTGGTTAGCGCGACAGAATCTCAATCCGTCAGCCTTCGGCGGCGCAGCGGTTCGGACGGTGTTTACGTCCCTGCCTCACGTCTGCGCGAGAGGTGTTTACGTTACGTGTGTAGCGGTGTGTCGCGGTAATACATAGAACGAATCATGGCCTTGTCCTTCCGCAAATCGACACTGAAATTTAGTTTTGTTAACGAATATGCTCGACCGAAGGCTTACGAGATCGAACGTTATTTACGGGACGAGGTGAAAATCGAACCTGACGTTCTAGTTGGTATCCACTTATCTATAGTCAGCAGCGTGGTTTATGTCAAGCTTATAAATGAAGCGGCATGTGACGAACTACTACTTCGACACAGACAAAGACTTCGTTTCTGTCATTCGGACGGGAATGTTGGAGCGGTAACAGTTGAACATGCCGGCATGGGACTCAGAACGATCCGCGTCTTTGAGCTTCCATTCGAAGTGCCAGAAGAATTGGTGACAGACGCCCTGCGTCCTTACGGAACGGTCCTATCCCACGTGGCTGAAAAATGGGCGAGCTTCAAGACGTATCCTGTCCTCAATGGCGTCAGACAAATACGGATTGAACTCCGAAAACACGTCCCGCCATACTTGTACATCGCCGGTTGTAGGGCGATTGTCATTTACGACGGACAACCAAGGACGTGCTCTGGATGTGGGAAGGAGGGACACATACGTTCTGAGTGTGCTCAACGAAGGTTATTACAGCTGCCACGGGATGATCCACCCCTCACGCCGCATCCGACTGTGCTCCCCATGACTTACGTCGCCGCATTACGCGATGACGTGGGCCGCGAGACAGACGCGTACCAGAACACACAGACAGCGGCGGATCGTGGCGAGCCACAGAAAGACGACGTTGCGCTGGACCGCCTGCAGCAGTCACAGGACGCCCTCTCTTCGGTTCCGCTTGACGCCCCTTCAGATAAGGCACTTGGAGACGTCGAAAATACGACGGCGCACGATTCTGACGTCCCCCACGAACAACTGGAGACCATGCTGACCTCTGATTCCGAGGCCCGGCAACGTAAACAGCGCTCAACAAAACGCCGGAAGAAGCGCCGCCTCACGGTGGAGAACGATCACTCTGATCTAGTAGATAATTCTGAGAAGTTTACGGGTACAGAACAGACGACCATGGATACAGAAGAACTACCTCGCGTGGATGCAACGGTGGCCAGCGGGACGGCGGCACGACCTACTGCTGACGATGCTCCAGACACAGCGCAGGAGCTCGATAGACGGAAACAGGATACTGAGGAGGCTACGGCGCCTGCATCGCACGACAACGATGGGACACTAGAGGACTGGTCAGAAGAGCCACCCCCTTGGGGAACAGATGATGCCGGAGGAACTGCTCCCACGCACTCTCCCGGTGTAAGACCGGCAGGGTGCACGGAATAATGGCAGACTATATGAGGGGACGGCGGGGGACGTTAGTCCGCCAGCAGCCTATGTACGGCAAAATTAGCGACCGTACGGTACCCTATCTACGTTGACCGCCATGCACCAAGCTTATCGGATAGGGTCTGTTAACATCAATCGCATTGGGACGCCGGTGAAAATCAAGATGCTCAGTGACATGATAAAGGCTGCGGATTTAGACATCGCACTATTACAAGAAGTTCGGGTACTTCCCCCCTCGGACTTTTACGGTTACGACATTTACTGTTCCCCGTGTGACGAGAGAGGCGTTGGTACAGCTATACTATTAAAGGAAGGGATACGTGCAGACGAAGTAGAGTATTTGCCTTCTGCCCGTGGTACGGCCGTGACCATAGGAGGAATACGTTTGATCAACATATACGCACCGTCAGGTTCGGATAAGAGAAGGGACAGAGCAGATTTTTACGCCCATGAGGTTGCACCGTTGTTCCAGGGACGATACGATGGTTGCATACTCGGCGGAGATTTTAATTGTGTGCTTGACAGAAAGGACCAACAACCTAACTATACTACTAGCCAAGAACATAGGGAGCTGGTCAACGGGATGGAATTAGTCGATACATGGGACCTGAAGTATCGCAAGCAACCAGGATATACATTTTTTACTAGCCACTCCGCGGGCCGTTTGGATCGAATCTACGTTTCAAGGGCGTTAGCAGTGTCGACGGTGGACGCAGAAATATGGCCGACAGCGTTTACAGACCACGAGGCATATATTTGTACAGTTAACCTTGATAGACAGCAGGTGTGGAGACGGAGGGGTAATTGGAAGATGAACGTCTCCCACCTGCGAGATGCAGAATGCCGACGCATTGTGGAGGACGCGTGGCATGGCTGCCTCCGTCGACGAAATTCTTTCGGTTCTATCCTGCAGTGGTGGATCGAGTGCGCGAAGCCAGCTTTACGGAGGACGTTAATTGGTTATGGGAAGGAGGTTTCTCAATGGCAGCGCACGACCACTGAGTTTTACTTTACGGCTCTCCGGGAACTGTTAGCTCAACCACCTACACCAGAACGCCAGACGGCCGTCCACCGAGTTAAGGCGAAGCTGGTACAACTTGCGACGCAGAGGATGGCAGGTACGATCATACGCGCGAGGTCGCAGGATTTCCTGCCCAACGAGGTTCCCTCGATGCATTACGTGATAAAGGAAAGACGAAGAAGACGCAGGAATTTAATACATGAGATCGATCTCGGCGATGGACGTCGTTATACAACACAAAGGGGCATAGCACAGGCGTTCACGGATCATTTTAGCAGATTCTATGCGAGCAACGGGGAGGGTCAGAGGGAGCTGGGGAACGTCCTGGAAGAGATCCCTGACGCGACGAGTGTGAACGGGGAAGCAGACGGGTTATCCGAAATTACGTGTGAAGAGCTGGAGGAAGCGATTACACGAGGTGCTTGCAACAAGTCCCCAGGTCCAGACGGATTCCCCTTGGAATTTTACCGTGCCTTTGTGACCATTATGACACCGATGTGGCTATGTATGTTTAATGAGCTTCTGCGGCAAGAAGTACCGGTTCACATTCAGTTCACGGAAGGACTCATGATACCGATACCGAAGCCCCGTGGTGGCAAACGGCCTTGTGATTATCGCCCCTTGACCCTCCTTAATAGTGACTACAAGATCTTCATGCGCATCCTGGGAAGTCGTATCAAAAAGTCGCTGGAGCATCGAATACATGCCGATCAGACTTGTCTTGGCGGCATCAGTAATATCCACACAGCCTTGGGAGACTATCGTGACGTCGTCGCCCTCGCGGCTGCATGCCGCCTCCGGGGGGCGATGGTTGCTGTAGATTTCGATCATGCTTTTGATCGCGTGGATCATGTGTACCTCGCGGCGGTGATGAACAGGATGGGTGTCTCGCCATTACTGACCAATGCTGTGATGCGGCTGTTGCACGGCGCCAGATCAGCGATGGTGGTCAACGGAGGGAGAACTGAGTATTTTAAGATCTTAAGATCAGTGAGACAGGGTTGCCCCTCGTCGATCCTCCTTTATGCGATTGCCTTAGAACCGTGCCTCGCAGGCCTTCGCCGCCGTCTTACCGGAATCTCCCTACGGCATTTATCATTCAAATGCAGAGCATATGCGGATGATATTGTGTTCCTCGTACGGAATGAGAGGGAGACTCAAACAGCACTGGATTGGCTACAGACGTATGGGATGGCAGCTGGAAGTGTGGTCAACTACCGAAAATCATAATTCATGCATGTGGGGCGTGGCCTAGAACCAGGAACGGAAGGACCCTTACCTGCGGTGGAAACCCTTCGCTGTTTGGGTATCACCTTTCATAAAGAGACAGCGGGAACGGCTGCGGACAACTACCGAAGACTGTTACTCAGAGTCCGCACGGCAGTACGACTAAACGCCCTACGGTCGATGGATATGCTGCAGCGAGTGTTACTCGTCAACCTTTTTCTCGCGCCCATGATGTGCCACCTGACACACCTTCTCCCCTTGACGCGTACGATGGCTATGAGGATTCAGGCGGCTTTTGGGTACTATGTGTGCCTGGGACAACTCTTTAAGGTACAGTACAACACGCTTACCCTCCCAGCGCGAGAGGGGGGCGTTGGTTTAGTGAACGTGCACGAGAAGGCGCGTGCCATGTATATTAATACTATGCTCAAACGGTGGCGCAACAGGAACCACTCGCTTACGGGGACGATCATCGAAGAACTCGTACCAACATCGCATCTTCCTCCAGTCAGTGTCGGCCATATATCGCCCCCTTTAACGTATGTGCGCACGTTCATCGTGGAACACAGTTACGTTCTAGAGCGTTTACCGACGACCCGACAGTCGACATCGAAGGACGTGTACCATCTGCTCCTTCGACAGATCGCCCGGAATAGGGTGGAACGCAAACATCCAGCTGTTAATTGGCACGTGGTGTGGCGCACGGTCCACCACCCCCACCTACCTACATCAGTCAGATCAACATGGTACCTTGTCGTCAACCGAAAATACCCTACAAATGATAAAAAGTACGCAATACATTTGGCGGATTCGCCCTTGTGTCAGCAATGCGGCGTGCTGGATACGGACGACCATCGGCTGGTCTGCGGCGAGGCATTGGCTGTCTGGACTCTCACAAGAAAGATAATAGCGTTCATGCGGCGCACTATCTATACAGCAGTCTCTTCTGACATAGTATTTTTTCCAGAGGAAACGTATTTTCCGCGTCATAAGACGAACGCGGTGGCGTGGATCACAGGTATGACGGTCCATTACATCTATAGAGACACACGTACGAACTTACTGAACGTCCTTGATTACTGGCAATACTTGCAAGATGGACACACAAAACTATTACGGCTACAAAAGTACAAGGATTGGTATGCCAATTTCCTAGTAACGGTTTTTGCGGACCCGCCATATACCTGGGGTGTGCCGGGTGCGCAAAGATGAGCGGCGGTGCTGTCTTGTGAAACCGACCAAGTTAAAGTGATCGACTAAGAACACTATGCGAGTATGCGACTTGCGAAAAACTCGCGCTTGAACAGTATCAAATGGATGTATTTCAAATTTTGTTTTCATATCCAAAATACTTTTCTTTAGGGTGCCGGAGGTGGCCCCACTTCGATTTTGTTGTTATTTCATGCTGCATGGTAGGACGGCAGCAAGGATCCTTCCAGAACAGTTATCATGTGACAGGACGTACTATGTTTATTTTGTGAATAATAAAGGTTTCTGTTTCTCCTACCTTCCTTCATATAAAGAAATAAAAAAAAACCTCACTCAAAAAAAAAAAAAAAAAAAAAAAAAAAAGTGGTTAGCGCGACAGAATCTCAATCCTAAGGGCCCGGGTTCGATTTCCGTGTGGGTCGGAGATTTTCTCCGCTCAGGGACTGGGTGTTGTGTTTTCCTAATCATCATCATTCCATCCCCATCGACGCGCAGGTCGCCGAAGTGGCGACAAATCGAAAGACTCGCACCCGGCAAACGGTCTACCCGACGGCAGGCCCTAGTCACACATCTACTCTGTTAGCCACTAATACAGCAAATAATTAAATAATTATAACATTTACTAATACGTACAGCGTGATTTTTTTCCACTGTGTACGAACTCGATGGATTGATCGATGAGAGGAAACGGAACAAAAAAAGTCTAATGAACTTATGTCCGGCAATGCATGGTTTCCATGCTAGATACCATTTATTCACTCATACATTGATACAGAGACTGCAGTCTAAGACGTGCTACACTATGCAGCCACAGTTACAGTATGTGCTGAAAACTGTTAAAGGCAGCAGGAATACGCTGCTCCAGTGTCTCCACATCTGGAATAGGCTCTGCATACACGATACTTTTGAGACGGCCCCATAACCAGAAATCGCACGAGTTGAGATCCGGTGAAAGAGCTGGCCGTGTAACTGGACCCCTCCTCCGATTCATCTACCAGGAAAGACATGATTGTAATTCTTCCAGACCCCAGCGGGGAAGTGGCTGTAGCACCATCAGGCAGCAGCAACGTAACCCTTCGAATCATCAATGGCACTTCTTCCAGCAGGGGAGGCAAATTCACCCGCATGAAACGCCGATGGCTCCAGCCTGGTACCAAATTATGATCGCCAATTATACCGGCCCACACATTCCGGTTGCACCGATGCTGATGATTCGCTGTCACCATACCTTTGGGGTTCTGCATACTATCCCACAGATGACTGTTACCAAAGCTGAAATAGCACTCCGCCTAGGTGGCCTCATCTGTGAATAGGGAGGCGCTACAGTCTGGAACCGCGCGACCGCTACGGTCGCAGGTTCGAATCCTGCTTCGGGCATGGATGTGTGTGATGTCCTTAGGTTAGTTAGGTTTAAGTAGTTCTAAGTTCTAGGGGTCTGATGACCTTAGAAGTTAAGTCCCATAGTGCTCAGAGCCATTTGAACCATTGTGAATAGGATGGATGACACAAATCCCGAAATCGTGGTCTCCTGATGAAGAAACCAGTGACGAAACTACTTCTGATGTGGAAAATCTGTCGCTAGTAAGCCCTGCACTTGCTATAAGTGATAAGGGCAGTAATAATTGTCATCGAGAACGTTGCATACGCTCGTCTGGCTTACCCTGTACTGGTGGACCAACTGCCTGGCAATGACACGGCGGTCGCCTTACACAGTATTAATCACATTTTCCTCCAAGTCTGGTGTCCGACCATTTCGGGTACGTTCTTCACGATTTCCTGCTGCCTGAAACGACTCTGTCTCAGACAAATGGAAAAACACTGTTGCAATCATTGAATACTGTGGCTATTGTTTGCGTACAACGCTGAATCACATCCACTACAAGGTGAGTCATCAAGAGAAGTGAATCGGACACATTACCAATTACTATGGGAGGAGAGGGCGCTAGAGCATGACGTATGAGGAACAGTAGCACTCTCTAGGTGGAAACCACGCATACTGTAACTGTGGCTGAATGGTACAGGGCGTATTACACCGCTGTCGCTGTAACGAAGTATGATTGAATCCATGGTCTCTAGCATGGAAACCATGCATTTCCGGACGTAAGTTCATTAGAACGTTTTTGTTCTGTATCCTCTCATCGATCAATCCCTACAGTTTGAACACGTTGGAAAAAATCGCCCTATATATAATTTAACCGTTCTAACTTTCTAAAACTCAAAAAGACGCACTTCAAAACTCAGCTTAAAAAAGTGGTCTATGCCTTGTGAAACTGTGTGGCTCTGACCAGTCTTCCATCTTCCACTTGGTGACAGCTTGATTTACTACTGATTCACTGGTTAAGTGAAACTGAAATGAGTAAATCCTCTCGGAGCGTAAACATCGTCGGAAATAAAATCCTACAGGGGCTATGGAGAGCGCCGTGTGTCACTACTTACGTAGGCGTAGCCCCATCCCATGACGAAAGCAGAGGTGCCCTCGCTGACTGCCTGCTGGGGACCCGGCAGCGAGACAGGACGCAGTTCAGCGCCCAGTTCCAGAGGCGACTCCAGCTGGAACACACAGACACGCCCACACAGTCCTCACGTACTACTGCCTCTCTCAAAAGACATGACACATCATGTTACACAGTGTGCTTACGATTTCTTTTTACTGTACAGGCATTCTATTACGACACTGTAACGCAGCCGTCAGGATTTACTACTTGTATACCACGTACAACTAGGAATAAATGACCGTGAGCACATGGGACTCCCAATGCCATGCTAAAACAAAGGCTTTGTAAGCGCACACACCAGAAGCATTCTGCTTCCGTGAAAGCCATTTTGAAAATTTATTCATAAGATTAATGGAAGGGTGACGTAAGTACAGTCAATGATTTAGTGATCTCCAGCACTGCATTTATGCAATAAAAGATTTACTTATCAACAGAAAAGCATTCACACGCACATTCACACAACCTACGGGTGCTATTTGTCTATTAAGGTCCGACTGGTAGCAAAATGGAGACCACAGTGAAAATCCCATGAAGCTTTGCACAGACCTGTTGGACAGTACAGTATCTGTAGTGTGGCCGTAGATCGCATCACGTCGCTTTTTTCAGTTCCGAACGCACAATGAGCACTAAAGACGCCCATGAGACGGTATCTCCTGCTAAGTATGTTGAGAGATTTTACCTGATTTCATGCCTCCCACATAACGTGTCGTACATTTCCTTCTTCATGAGAGTTATCGGTCGCACACTGCAGGGGCAATGAAGACACTCCAGCAGCGTTTTCCATGGGAAGTATTGAACATCCATCAGTTCGGACTTGGCTCCCACTGATTTTCATCTCAGCTCACAAGAACCACTGGCTATGAAGATAACGTTTTGGCACAGACAATGAGCAGCAGACAGCGCAGAGACTGGCGGAAAGCATAGGCGGACGCCTTCTATTACTTGGGTACTGGAAAGTTGGTACAACGATACAGCGAATGTCTAAGGCGGTTGAAATGTGGAGCTAATTGGGTTCCACCCCTGCATGCAGTTTCATTTTCCAAGGGACGATGGCATCTACCACCAGGACAACGCGACGTGTCACACAGCTCGCAGTGGACGTGAATGGTTCTACGAGCACCAGGATGAGTTTACCATACTCCCCAGGCCACCAAACTCCCCGGATTTAAAGCAATCGAGAATCTGTGGCACGGTCTCGATCGGGATGTAGGCGAAATGGATCATCAGCCGAGGAATTCTGCGTAGCTGGTCACAGCACTGGAATTATCATGGCTGCACATCCATGGCGGTACCTTCCAGATCCTCAATGACTCTCTTTCTGTACGTTTTACAGCGGTCCGCGCTGCAAAACTTGGTTATTCAGTCACATTAATGTGACTGGGCAGTGTATAATGACACAGGTATGTTTTAGATATCACAGCTCCATTACACATACACTCATGCTCATAAATTAAGAATAATGCTGATACATGGTGAAACAACGCTCTGGTGGGCGGTCTGCGGGTTTAAATCGCCTCGGGACATGACCATGTGGTGCATTCGACCTGCGGTCATCGCACGGTGGCGCTGCCAGCAGCCCGCATACTCAGAGGTGTGTTGGTACATCTCAGAGTTCGGTGCAGCGAGTAAGTGTTCAGACGTTTTCAGACGTGCTAACGGTGACTGCGTATTGAAAATGGCTCAAAGAACACATATTGGTGACGTTATGAGGGGTAGAACACTAGGGCGACTGGAGGCTGGTGAAACACAGCAGGTCGTAGCACGGGCCCTCCGTGTGCCACAGAGTGGGATCTCAAGATTGTGGTAACCATTCCAGCAGACAGGAAACGTGTCCAGGCGCTACAGTACGGGATGTCCCCGCTACGGTCGCAGGTTCGAATCCTGCCTAGGGCATGGATGTGTGTGATGTCCTTAGGTTAATTAGGTTTAAGTAGTTCTAAGTTCTAGGGGACTGATGACCTCAGAAGTTAAGTCCCATAGTGCGCAGAGCCATTTGAACCATTTGAACGGGATGTCCACGGTGTAAAACACCACAAGAAGACCGATATCTCACCATCAGTGCCCGCAGACGCCCACGGAGTACCGCAGGTAGCCTTGCTCGGGACCTTACCACAGCCACTGGAACAGTTGTCTTCAGACACACAGTCTACAGACTACTGAACAGACATGGTTTATTCGCCTGGATACCTGCAAGGTGCGTTCCACTGACCCCTGGTCACAGGAAAGCTCTTAAAGCCTGGTGTGAAGGACACAGTACATGGTCATTGGAACAGTGGTCCCAGGTCATGTTCAAGGACGAGTCCAGGTATAGTCTGAACAGTGATTCTCGCCGGGTTTTCATCTGGTGTGAACCAGGAACCAGATACCAGCCCCTTAATGTACTTGAAAGGGACCTTTATGGAGGTGGTAGTTTGATGGTATGGGGTGCGATTATGATCGGTGCACGTACACCCTTGCATGTCTTTGACAGAGGAACTGTAACAGGTCAGGTGTACCACGACGTCATTTTGCACCAATATGTCCGCCTTTTCAGGGGTGCAGTGGGTCCCACCTTCCTCCTGGTGGATGATAACGCACGCCCCCACCGAGCTGCCATCGTTGAGGAGTACCTTGAAACAGAAGATATCAGGCGAATGGAGTGGCCTGCCTGTTCTCCAGACCTAAGCACCAGCTATGACGTCTGGGATGCTCTCGGTCGACGTATCGCTGCATTAAATTGCAGGTACTGACAAAGGTCGAGTGTGGGCTGTTAATTATCATATTGCAGCAAAACTTGATAGATATTTGTGGGGATGTGGGCAGAAAAGTTCAAACACGTGAGAAAGGTATAATGTTAATAATGAAATAAACTGGCGGTTACGCAGTTTGCTACGTATGAGTACCGGAAACACCGACGAGATGATGGACAGCGCCAGATTTGCACCTGGTTGCCAAAATCGGAATGAATTTTTTTCTAGAGTAAATCGTTTCCGCAACAACGCGATAACACATCTACCATGTGTCGATGCCATTGGATCTTCATTAGTAAGCACTAATCATAACCACCCATACCTGAGTCAGTGGTTCTGCCCATGCCACGCTTCGCATGTGCCCTCCATGACAGCATTCTGTACTATTCCGCTACGACATCCACGCCAGCTCATATGATTCCAACCAGCCGGCCTCCGGCGGGGGTATTGAATTATGAATTCGAACCTACAAATCTGTGACCTGGCGAATCATATATATTTCCAGAGGTAAAGTATTTAAGGCTGTAATTGTTTTTCAGGCTACATACATCTACTGCAAATTATTTTGTTCTGCCTCTCTTCTGGCATTTTTATTGACCAGATCAATATATTACACAAACATACTAGAAGCACATGTTTCTGCAAGAGCTGGTTTCGTCATCCACAAGTGACAACTGATTATCCCTCTGTTATAAATTAATTTCCCTTACTTTTTAAGTCAGTGATAAGAGTAACCACACTTGAGACAGAAAAAATTCACTATATTGAGTTTTTTATTGCAGGAGTGACATCATAATCTTACGCCTATCAGTATCTGTTAAGCTCTTACGACAAGAATAACAATCAGATATAGGACATATTCATCGAGACCGTAAAACACTATCTCCCTAACTTAGTACCGTGCCTTTAATTTTGTCTCTACCATTAACCTCAGTTTGAAACTACTTGCAGTTCCATTTTATCGAAATAACAGACGAGTTTCAGCACAGCTCTACCAAAAACGTCAAAGTAACCATGGCCGCTTATATGATTTAGCACAGCCTGAACTACAGATACACTAAGCGTGATAGCGCTGCTATTAACAAACAATGCTAATATTTGAGAAGAGAATCAGGCATTGGTTCATTCATACGTTGTTCTCCTCCTGAAAAGAAAACTGAGCATCATTTCGGGAGGAGAAAAACTATTGTACCGAGGAACTCCCACACACCTTGCAGTAAAGATGGACAGCTCACTTACATTCAAGCCCCCAGCTAAGAAAGCCCCACTGCACGTAACATCATCCGTAAACTCACAGGAACCTCCTGGGGCGCTCAGTCAATAGCTCTTCGAACTTCTGTCCCGACACTAAATTTCTCTGCAAGAGAATATTCTTCACCAGTCTGGCAAAATTATGTACGTGCCAGACAAGTTGATACAGCCTTGAACGAGGCTGGACACCTTGTGAAAGGCTGTCTACAACCAAGTCCTGGCAGTAAATTGGATTAAATTCTGACTATACCAGCACCAGGTACTTGCAGTAAAGGCTGCAGAAGTGGAAAAGAAGAAAGAGATCTAATTAGTACAGACAATTGATGCCGTGAGCACGTTGGGAGCAAAGGGTACCCATTCGATCGAGGAAAAGCCGCTGGGCGGCCTTTTAACTGGGGAGGGATAACAGGATGTTCGGAACGAGAAAGAGTTGGACTGCTCAGAACGTCTTTTCCAAATGCACACGGTTCGCAGCTCGTGGTTTAGTTGCTTGCGCTGTTGCCTCTGGATTACGGGGTCCTGGATTCTATTCACCGCCAGGTCGGAGATTTTCTCCACCCGGAGACTGGGTGTTTGTGTTATTTTTATCATTACATCATCATTCGGGAAGTAGCGAGACCAGACTATGCAAAGATTGGGAATTTGTACGGGCGCTAATAACTACGCATTTGAGCGCCCCACAAAGCAAATATCATCATCCAAAGGTACATTAAGTGAAGATGAAAGGAGCCGACTGTCAACAAGCAGCCACATGACACCACAAGACATTTCGCGAGTGATCAATACGTCGCGCCGACATCACACAAGTCGCCCACGCTTGCATGTAACACTGACTGAGTCATGTGATGGGATAAAGCGGTTAATCTCTCTCCTACTTGTCCATTTACTGACTCGTCTGTGTGCCTATTTAAATTGGACCTGATTTGTTTTGTATTGATGGGTTGTACATAATATGAATAAATGTAAAGTTTTGTCTGCTTTATTAGTTTGAATTTACTACTTTTTTGGCGCCTGGAATGGGGTCATTTGCATTTCAGTTCCTAAGTTTGCTACATTTTGGCGCCCAGCGTAGGATCATGGCAATTTTACATTTCAAAGATGTTTCTAGACGCAGTCAACAGAAATAATGAGATAGGTCTTCCATGAAGTACGTCATACGTTTCTACAGAGGATATTTATGTTATCTGAATCATAATTTGTTTATATCTGTGTATAGTGTTTCTTATGTCTTTTTGTTATGTACTATTTTCATTTATGTGCACTGTCGAACATCTGAGGGAAATCGCTGAATCGCTTTGAAGTTTTTCGTTTTTTCGTTTAACGTTTTGTTTCCATATTTTCTGTGTTGTGAATATCTCTTCATTTCTTCTACCAGATCCATTTTATGTCCTGTATTTAGTTGGTGGAGTACTTGGACATTTTTCTCTACTTTTACAAACTGGTGTCCTGTAATGTATAGTTTGTGGGTGTCATTGATGTTTTGTGTGTGTGTGTGTGTGTGTGTGTGTGTGTGTGTGTGTGTGTGTGAAGGCTTTAATGTGCTCTGTAAAACTGGGTTGAAATCTCGCTCTCTTTGTCCTAGGCAGAACATGGAGCATTCCTCTCATCGTACTTTGTATATTCCAGATGCTGAGTATGGGTCATGAGTGTGCTTAACATGAAATATTACTTTGTGGTTTTTGAAAATATCTGCAATTTTCTGTGATATACTGCTAATCTATGGAGTGCTAGATATACACTTTTTATCTTTCTTTGTGTGGTGTTTGTGTCTGGACTGTGTCGGCTATAGAAGTCGTATAGTCATTGGCAACCGCAGTCTATTTCACCATGGTATTTCTTTTCCTGTTGCATGTCTTCTTGATTCAAAGACAATTTGCCCTATATAGCACTGAACTACGGGCTGTCTGTTTATGGGCGTTTGGGTGACATGAGGTTACACGGATTGTGACTAGTAGCAGAAATGTTACTTACACGAGGGTAATTCCAAAAGTAAGGTCTCCTAGTTTTTTATAATTAGATAGACCTGTTTATTTCTACAATGGTTTACAACAGTTTACAGCTTCAACATTTAGCTATTTTTCGACATAATCACAATTTTTGTCGATGCATTTTTGTAGGCGCTGTGGCAGTTTTTGTATGCCCATGTCATACCAGCTCGCCGCCATGCTGTTCAGAAAGTTATGAACCTCTTCTTTCACCTCGTCGTCGGAGCTGAATCCCAGTGGGCATAAAGTCGACCAACAATACCCCTTTCCGATCCCAAAAAACGGTTGTCATGACTTTACCGGCAGACTGTGTTTGTTCGGATTTCCGCGGCTTTGGCGAGGAAGGATGCCGCCTCTGGCTTGATTGTTGCTTGGTCTCAGGTGTAAAGTGGTGTGCCCAGGTTTCGTCACCCGTGACAATTGAGTCCAGAAAGTTGTCCTGTTCGGTTGCAAGGCGGTGAAGAAATGCGCGGGAAGCATCAGCTATTTGCCGCATGTTGTCCTCAGTCAGCATGCGTGGCACCCATCTTGCGCACACCTTCCGGTAGTTCAATATTTCCGTTAAAATACTGTGAACGGTGCTTCGGAAAACCTCAGAGATCATCCAGGGTGATCCGCCGATCTTCAACACTGTCTCCTGAGAAATTTACGATCTCCCGCTCCTTTTCTCGTCGTGAATTCCGTCAATTGGCGATGGATTTCAATCGATGTAGTGCCCTTTGCGTTCAAAAACCGAATATCTGCGCGCAATTCGCATTTGGCGGTAACATCCAACGGGAGCTCCAATCTCAATGGATACCAAGCCAAGACTGAGCGCCTCAGCGCGGCGTGCGCATGTTTACACACAGCGCGTGAAGCAATCTTCATAACAGTGTGACCAACTGCCACACAAACAGAGTTCTTTACTTATAAAAAAAAAATAGGAGACCTTGCTTTGGGATTACCCTTGTAAACAAACCCATAGTTTGTAGGTAATTTGGACATCAGGATCTTTTCCAAAAGTTCCCAGAAGGAATTCTTTTAATCATTTATTCAGTATTAGTTTACAATCTTTCCAGAACTTTTCAAAGCACGCTTCCCCTGCTTCGATGCACCATTGCTAACGCTTCATCCTAAAACTGAAGGCGCCCTGGAAGTCGTCAACGGGAATCTCCTTCAGTGGGTCGTCGAAACTACTTTTACCGCCACCAACGTCCCATTCAGAGTCCCTTTCTGGGTTTCTTTAATCCTTGGGAACAAAAAGAAGTCTGCTGGTGCCAGATCGGGGCTTCAGGACGGCTGGGGCAGCGTTGCCACACCCATTTCGGCCAGCAACTCGGGGACAATGAACGCAGTGTGGCTTGACTCATTGCCATGGTGCACAATACAATTGTCGCAAATTTCTTTTTGCCGAGGTCGAACCCTGTTTGCGGAACCGTTTGAGCACTTCACAATAACACTCCTTGTTCACTGTTTATCCTCAAGGTACGAATACACTGTGAACCAAACCTTTTCTGTCACAAAACACGATGGCCTTTGGCTTGATTCGCAATTTGCTCATCCCCGCTTGCCTCAAGCGAGGAGACTCCTAGATGCGCCACTCTCTACTCTAAAGTTTTGTTTCCGAATCGCACTCAAAACTCCAAATCTCGTTGCCTCTGATCACTGTGTCCAAAAATTCTTGGTCCGTTTCGTAGCGCTCATGCAATTCCTGGCATATCAACAAACACCGCTCTTTCATCTCACTCGACAGGACTTTTGACACCATTTCGTGTAGACTTTCCTCATTTCAAAATCCTCAGTGACATTGCGGTGAATTTTCTGTTTGAGTTCTCATGTACTGATTGATGGGAAGCAAGTCGTTGTGTCGGTCGGTCCGTGGCTGTCCCCTGGTTGGGTTCCGACGGATCAAGTGTAGCTGGGCTCACCACCTGTCTCGCCGAAGTGAACGAGGGCAAACCGGCCTCCCTGGAGGCTTCTGAGTGCTATCGGTGTTTAGTTATCTGTTTTTAGCTAGTTAAAATTTAAGGCGTACGTTTATTTTTCCTTTTTCTTAAAAATTTTGCAAAATTAATTCTTAAATTTATCTTTCGAGGTTAATCATTGCGGCCTTCTGCCTTTAAAATATTATGGAAATATGTTTTAAAATATTGAAACTTAATTGTGGCCTTCAGCTTTTGATATTGCACCTTACATATGTTGGTTCTATCTACTTTGCTGCGATAATTTTTTAAAATTATTTTATTGCTATCTTACTTGGATTTTCATCTTGTTGATTTGTTAAGATTTCTTGTTTGGAGGCCTTCAGCCGTGAAAGAGTTGCATTCGGTAAAGGTCCGGCTATGTAACGCTTTGGCTGTAAAAGTTATTAAATTACAATTAGGTGGGACTGATCTCAACCGATTTGTCCCTTTCCACGATCCTATTACCTTCTGCCCAGCGGGTTTAGCGGGCGTCTCATTTGTGAAAGACAGAGTTTGTTTACTGCCAATGCCCATATCCTTTGAGGAAGTGTACGATCGAATAAAGCATGCACTTCAGACCATCATCAAGTATGGGAAGAATTTGATTACCGTATAGGTGTATGCCGTGTGACCGAAGGTTCACATATTGAAAGATTCTGGTTAATGCGTCAAAATCTTGGACATTTGCCACTGCTTATGCTGTAAGGTTTTGCCCAGATAAAGTAACAAATGGATTTATTCTTGATTTTTAATAGTGCACCATTCATTTACAAATATCCTCTTTAATTCATTAGCTTATTCAAACATTTTATATTTAAGGTTACCAAGGAGAAGAAAGTGAGAATATTTACGCAAAGCTGCCAAAAGAATCCCTCCAGTCGCAGCAGCATACGAGATGTTTCAAGTTGCTTATTCTCTTGCTCAACGTTACTTACCGATTGCAATAGCTCTCACACCTAAATAACGTGTGGTTTAAATCTTCATTGAGCGTTGAGCCACACGAACCAAGCTGGGGAGTCACTGGCACTTAGCCCGTGGAGGTTCTATGAAGGAAATGCACCCTTATGATGAAGATTATGTGTTGTCTACCGTATGTCCAATACCCTAAACCACATGAGCAGTTTCGACCTTATAGTAACATTTCTGCTGACGTGTTTCTTCTGACTCTTCTTTTCCTGAGCTGCGTACGACCCGAGCTTTACATTCAGATATGTCTTCGGTCACATTGAAATCAAGGATACACTAGTGTCTGTTTTATAGTAAGTCCTTTGCGTAAAGATCTGTGCATTCATTTTGTTGAAGGCCTTTTGCGACGGAGTCTGGACAAAGTTCACCGAGGTTCAATAACGCTGCGGGTAATTCACCTCTTGCACTATGAAAGTAAGTTGAACGTTGTTGTCTCTCTGTTGAGAACGAGTAGCACAATAAATCAAGCGGCCTGACGAACTGGCGGTCACTAACGTTTTGTGAGGGAGAAAATATAACCGTTCTCCTAAGAATTCACACGTACGGTCGATCAGTTACTTTCAAGGCGTGAGTTAGTACTTTAATCCCTCTTGGCGTCTCAATTTATGAGCTGGTCATGATTATGTTGTTTATGTATGAGTTTTCACGTTAGAGGAGATGGGCGCTGTACAAGGTGAATCTTCGAGAGAAATGAATTTCGAAGTGTCGGTTCGTTCTTTGAATTGGGTAGTGAGGAATCTTACTGTTACGTAGCGGTAACTATTCAGTAGCGTACGGTTTCTATAGAGAAATCATGACTGATCCGACGAAACAGGTCAGCTAACTTCTGAAGAATTAAGAATTCTCCGCAGCTTGAATGATGCACCAAGAATAATATAATTTCTAAGCAGAATATTAATATTGACATGAACAGGGCATTGTTACTTTGTCTTACTTTCAAACTATTTTCTCACGTCCGACCTGTAAACTGAAAATGCACGTTTTTGTAACTATACGCTGCTAATTTAGTTCAGCCGCAAAGAAACTTGTCTGTGCATTACCTTCTCATTGATGTTTTAATCACTACAAAGAGATGAAGATTAATGTTGACAGTATACTAGATGGATGTATCTTAAGATCCTTTTTCCTGCTTAAAGTAAGTTGTAGCTATTTGTTGGACAACTGCAACCCATACATTAACTAACTCAGTTGTCGACTGTATTTTTGAAAAAAATTCGTTAAATTTATTATGGCCTTGTCTAACTGTAAGCTTTGTTTTAGCTTTATTTGGAATTTCAAAGCATCTGGTCCATTTGTAGTTATCACTTTGTTTTCGTGAAAGTTTGAAAACGCAGAATTTTCGTCAGCAGAGAAACAGTTTGTGCTTAACGAGCATCTGAGCACTCTCATCCATCAGCCCTGTTCATGAGAATTCTACACGACGACGAATTTTGCGAAAAGCCACACATAGGTGCTGCTGGCAGCGATGTAACTTTGGAAAAAGTTTCTGAGAGCTAATGTCGTAACTCACGCGTGAAAACTGCCATCCTGGGCTAGAAGTTCATTGCGTCACTTCTGTAACGGAAACAAGTGACCATGACACCGTATGTGTGTGCCGAGTTTTTTTATTTGAGTGTGAGCGGAAGGTGACAGTCGTTTGTTAGCTGTTTTACGATTATAATACTAGCGTTGTGTGATTACTGAATAATTTGTTGACCCGATTAAATCCTGTACGTAGAATTTCTAAAATAATGTATGACTGTAGTTATCATGGAATGGGTTGACTATAATTTAAATTGTAATTCCATTAATGTAGCAGACGACGCTGCGATTGCGGTTATTGGTAGCAACAGAAGCGGGACTGTTATGTGCGCGAGAGAGACGATGGATGGGGACAGGAAAAAGAGTGTGGTAGTGTGACCTACCATAATAGGTTCCACCTGAAACTCACAAAAGAAATGTTATTGCGAAAATTGCAGAACAGTTGAATACCGAACGAAAACATAATTGTGAATTGTTACAGACAGAAAGCAAAACACAAAACTAAGTGAAGCGTTATATTGTGGACTGTAGCAGCCTTGAAACGCAGAGTGCCTGCGGACTCGATAATACGAACTGCTACGAAGACAATTTTGTTCTACTTCGACATTTCAAATTAGTCAAATAATTTAGTTTCTTAAATTAACTCTATTGCAAAATTTTTCAAAGTAGTAGTCATAAACTGTCTGGAATTGCAAGTTGAACTCTGCCAGTTTGTTGTTAGTGTTTGGCATTCAATTTTTATCGTGTCCGTCTGACATGCCTGGTTCACTTGTGACTTTATTACTTTTAGAATTTTATACGGTAATGTGTTACGTCTTTTTTATTGTACTCTTTGTGGATTGACAAAAATGTTTGCTTTCTGTGTCTGAGGATAAGCTCCTTATATAGTATATTTGACAACCTTTTGGTAGAGATGTGTTATTCTTAGAAATAAATTGTAAGACTTGAGTAGAAGTGACACTTACAAGAAGCGTGTTTCCCTTCTTCATTATTGTACATGCCACTACAGTTATTAGTTTTCCATTCAAGAATATTTTTCACTTTGAAATCTACCTTATGAGTCTCATTCTCGATATTACATAATTTTCCAGTGTCTCCATATCTCTTCGACATACACAACCTTCTTGAATGATTGTAGAACAAATGTTATAAATTATTAAATTACGCCGGATGGTGTCACCTTTCAATCCTGCCCCCAGTCCATATTCTTTTACTGTTTTACCTCCTCTCCCTTCTCCTTCCATATGATTCCAGTCCATAATCTCCATTAAGGTACTGAATAATTCCTTTTATTTCATCATGCATTTGAAAAACCTTTTTCATCATCTGTGAAGCAAATAGCCATAAACAATTGTACTACGATGGTGGGTCTTTGCTTTGTCTTGGATACGATAGTCCATTCGCTATGATGTGCTTAGTAGTTTACCCGCAGTCCTATTTTCGTGTTCATTATCAGACATTATCTTGCGTTAACCCCTTCCGATTTTTTGTTGAAAAAGCTGTGTTCTGATAGCCGGAAATCCCATTCGTCCGGCGACGGCACTTCACTAGATCTCCTCACACCTGTCTTAAACCAAGTAATTTCTCTTTTCAAGTTGTCTGACCTACCTTTTTGACTGAGAGATGTAACAATCCACACTTTGCCCTGTAGACAGTAGTTTTGTTCTGACGATCACATCCCCCTGAACGGTCTCCACTCGGATATCCGAAGGGGTGACTATTTCACTTCCGGAATATTTTACCATTATTAAACGATACAGTAAAGCTGCATGTCTTCGGGAAAAATAATGGCTACAGTTTCCCCTTGGTTTGAGATGGCTAATGTTAGAGGGCTTGTCAGACAATCGTGCAGATTAGAATTACATATTAATACCTTCAGCTGCTGACAGGCCTTTTATATATCAACGGGGACAGGTGAAAATGTATGCGCCGACCGGGACTCGAACCCGGGATCTCCTGCTTACATGACAGACGCCCTATCCATCTGCATTTTGTTCGGTATTGTTCGTTCCGTTTGGTCTGGGCGGAAGTCACAAGATATCTGTTCAAGTTGATCGTTGATTTCTTTATTCAGTTTTTTTTTATTACAGAGGGCGAGCATCCTCACCTTATATATCCACACACTGCATTCGTAGTGTCCCTACCCAACACACCCATTACTCGTGGAACACATTCTTACCAAGTCCCGTAAGAGTTCGGGTAACATAAGTGCATCCGCGCAGAAGAGGAAGGTCGTGGCCGGTATTGCCAGAACTATATACTTATATGGATATAGTGTCTGTTCTTTTGGACATGTACTTCTTCATCAGTCAGAAGGATTTAACTTCATCCACTAGTCATTTCGACAGTTTCACCATCATCACCAGCTTAAAGGCATCTTTTACTCAGCTATTCGTAGTGACAGCTATCGGTGATTCGTTACATCACCATGTGTGGCAAGGTGGTCGAGAAAACAACTTGCGACACGCAGTTGCAATATGAACAGTAATTGTTACGTATTGGGACGGGAAAATTACATCTGTTTCTTGCAGTTCGTCAATCCCATAATGTTTGCGCAGTGTGTACGATTTGCCCCATCAGAAACAGCGCACATGTTGTTATGGTTGCACATCGACGCGACACTGTATGACCGACCTACAATGAGAAGGAAATGACAATTTCCGCATCAGGATGGGGGACACATAAACACATAACGTTCTTATTGTACTTGAAAGACGGAACTTAACATCGCGGCTACCTTGCATGCTGCAGAAAGTAATTGCCGATACTTGCTACAACGAACAGTTGTGTAAAAGATGCCTTTCACCGTACGATGATGGTGTAACCGTGGGTACATCTACTGTATGAAGTAAAGACTTCGTGAATTAGGCATAATTACATTTCTTTTGATTTCAGCTATAACAAGAATCAATTTAGCTATAATCCAAAACGTGTTATTCGTGTTGAAACAAAAGCATTTAGTACGTACCTTAATTTCACTTCTGCATATAACACAACTAATTCTTTCGCTTTCTGATTGTTGCAAATGCTACACTTAAATGCATGACTTTAATTACTCTGTGTAGCTGCAGGATCAAATTGAGGTTCTGTTAGATGACGATGAATTTGGCTTTAAGAAGTGTAAAGCCATGAGAAAAGCAGCTCTGTGATTGCGCTTGTTAATGCAAGCAAGAACGAAGAAAAATCAAGACACACTCATAACATTCGCCGACCTAGAAAAATCTTTTGACAATATAAAATTGCGAAAGATGTTCGAATTAGGAGCAAGCTGTATGGAAAGACGGGTAATATACAATATTTCCAACCCTAAGACTGGAAGACAAAGAACGAAGTGGCCGGATCAAAAAGCTGTAAGATAGAGATGTAGCCTTTCGCCCCTACTGTTCAATCTATACACTGAAGACGCAATGACGAAATAAGAGAAAGTTTAAAGAATGTGAATAAAATTTAGGGTGATCACTTATAAGATTTGGTGATGACTCTAATATCCTCAGTGAAGATGAAGAAGAATAAAGGATCTGTTGATGGAATGAACAGTCTAATGAATACAGAATATAGGTTGAAAGTACACCGGCTACGGGCGAAAATAATGAGGAGTAGCAGGAATGTCATTAACAATAAAATTAATATCAAAATTAGAGACTACGAAGTATACTAATTTAAGGTTTTCTGTTGCCCTGGAAGCAAAATAACATGCCGGACGAAGCAGGGAGGACATAAAAAGCAGAACAGCAGAGGCAAAGAAGGCATCCATGGCCAACAGAAATCGACTGGTATCATAGGTCCTAATTTGGGGACGAGATTTCTGAGAATGTATGTTTGGAGCACAGTATTGCATGACAGCGAATTTTTAACAGTGGGCAAACTAGAACGGAAGAGAATCTAAGAATTTGAGGTGTGGTGCTACAGAAGGCTGTTGCAAATTAGGTGGAGTGATAAGGTAAAGAATATGAAGGTTCTACGCTGAATCGGCAAAGAAAGGTACGCACAGAAAACACTGAACAGAAGAAGAGACAGGAAGATAGGACATGTACTGAGGCATCCATGGTAGTAGAAGGAACTGTAAAGCGTAAAAATTGTGGGCGAGACTCAGACTGAAATACATTCAATAAATAATACACTCCTGGAAATTGAAGTAAGAACACCGTGAATTCATTGTCCCAGGAAGGGGAAACTTTATTGACACATTCCTGGGGTCAGATACATCACATGATCACACTGACAGAACCACAGGCACATAGACACAGGCAACAGAGCATGCACAATGTCGGCACTAGTACAGTGTATATCCACCTTTCGCAGCAATGCAGGCTGCTATTCTCCCATGGAGACGATCGTAGAGATGCTGGATGTAGTCCTGTGGAACGGCTTGCCATGCCATTTCCACCTGGCACCTCAGTTGGACCAGCGTTCGTGCTGGACGTGCAGACCGCGTGAGACGACGCTTCATCCAGTCCCAAACATGCTCAATGGGGGACAGATCCGGAGATCTTGCTGGCCAGGGTAGTTGACTTACACCTTCTAGAGCACGTTGGGTGGCACGGGATACATGCGGACGTGCATTGTCCTGTTGGAACAGCAAGTTCCCTTGCCGGTCTAGGAATGGTAGAACGATGGGTTCGATGACGGTTTGGATGTACCGTGCACTATTCAGGGTCCCCTCGACGATCACCAGTGGTGTACGGCCAGTGTAGGAGATCGCTCCCCACACCTGATGCCGGGTGTTGGCCCTGTGTGCCTCGGTCGTATGCAGTCCTGATTGTGGCGCTCACCTGCACGGCGCCAAACACGCATACGACCATCATTGGCACCAAGGCAGAAGCGACTCTCGTCGCTGAAGACGACACGTCTCCATTCGTCCCTCCATTCACGCCTGTCGCGACACCACTGGAGGCGGGCTGCACGATGTTGGGGCGTGAGCGGAAGACGGCCTAACGGTGTGCGGGACCGTAGCCCAGCTTCATGGAGACGGTTGCGAATGGTCCTCGCCGATACCCCAGGAGCAACAGTGTCCCTAATTTGCTGGGAAGTGGCGGTGCGGTCCCCTACGGCACTGCGTAGGATCCTACGGTCTTGGCGTGCATCCGTGCGTCGCTGCGGTACGGTCCCAGGTCGACGGGCACGTGCACCTTCCGCCGACCACTGGCGACAACATCGATGTACTGTGGAGACCTCACGCCCCACGTGTTGAGCAATTCGGCGGTACGTCCACCCGGCCTCCCGCATGCCCACTATACGCCCTCGCTCAAAGTCCGTCAACTGCGCATACGGTTCACGTCCACGCTGTCGCGGCATGCTACCAGTGTTAAAGACTGCGATGGAGCTCCGAATGCCACGGCAAACTGGCTGACACTGACGGCGGCGGTGCACAAATGCTGAGCAGCTAGCGCCATTCGACGGCCAACACCGCGGTTCCTGGTGTGTCCGCTGTGCCGTGCGTGTGATCATTGCTTGTACAGCCCTCTCGCAGTGTCCGGAGCAAGTATGGTGGGTCTGACACACCGGTGTCAATGTGTTCTTTTTTCCATTTCCAGGAGTGTAATTGAGTATATATCGCGCAAGCGGTACCCTATTCGTGGCGGTCCATAACAGCCTTGCAGTTTACCTGTCTAATGGCTTCCAGGAGCAATAAAAATTTGATTTTCAGTATTGCATACAATTATTTACAGCATTTAGAAATTTAAAATGATGTCATAATCTATCCCGTAATAGGTAGAATCTTACGTTACAGGTTTAACAAAAGCCAAGTATTAAAGTTAAAATTCATGTATAAGTCCTGAGGCAGTGTAACTCACGTCAGCAGATTTCCCGGACTATATTCATCCATTACTTGATAATGAGAGCTCTTGCCGACTGACAACAAATTTTACACATAATTTGAAACCTTTTACAAACTTTTTCTCGCTGACGCCCACATAAAACAACGAAAGTAAAAATTTTTCTACATTTTCGCTGTTCGTGTAGTATTAATTCAGCAACAGGCTTGACTGTCTAATTTATTACTTCTTTACTAGTAACTATATTCGCAGCACGTGTATCAACATACACCACTGAACGTATCTCCAAAGTTGTATCATTGTACGACACATAGTTTAGGAGATATGACGTTACAAACACGGATTTTTTTATTAGTCTGCAGTTGAATAATGGTAACTAAAAAAGAAACACAATTACGGTTTTATGTCTTCCACCCTAAAGTTTTTGCATGATTAATGGCAAATATTTAACACAACTCATTTATAACGTAAGCAGACGTTAAAAGCTGTATTCTACACTGCTGGCCACCGTAAATGCAACACCCTGAAGGAAGCATCCGAATCAAGTGAAATTTACACCATGGGTTTGCAGCGATGAGATATGCAACTGATTAGAATTTCAGCGCAGACGCACATCACGCGCGCCTGTGGTGCCACCTCATAGCGCCATTTAAGGCTTGGCGATTTCGACGAGTGTACGTTCGGCACGTGTGTTTACCTTGTGGCTGTTTCACAAGACGATCAGTTATGCCTCGTAGACAATAGCGAACATCGTTTGATCAAGTATCCGAGTTCGACAGAGGAAGGATAGTGGCTTGCCGAGATTGTGGATTATCATACAGAGAAATCGCTAGTCGTGTTGGACGAAACCAAACAACTGTAATGCGGATATGTGACCGTTGGATGCAGGAGGGTACGACGGACCGACGTGGTCGATCGCATTCACCTCGGTGCACCACTGCACGTGCTGATAGGCAAATTGTGCGCATGGCAGTGACGGATCGCTCAGTGACATCCCGAACCATAGCACAGCACATTGCGTCTGTAACGCATCATCCAGTGTCTGCGCGTACCATTCGACGCCGTTTACAGCAGAGTGGTCTGTGCGCAAGACGTCCATTGCTTTGTCTACCATTGACGCAGAACCACAGACGTCTCCGTCGCCAATGGTGTGATGACAAACGGATGTGGACGGCAGAATGGAATGACGTTGTCTTTACTGACGAGGCACGCTTCTGTCTGCAGCACCACGATGGTCGGATTCGAGTGTGGAGACACCGTGGAGAGAGGATGCTGGACAGCTGCATTATGCACCGCCACACTGGTCTTGCACCGGGTATTATGGTATGGGGCGGTATTGGATATTACTCTCGCACGCCTCTAGTACGCATTGCCGGTACTTTAAATAGCCGGCGCTACATATCCGAGGTGCTGGAGCCAATTGTCCTTCCTTACCTTCAGGGCTCGGCCACAGCCATATTTCAACAGGATAATGCGCGACCACACGTGGCACGCATTGTCCAAAGGTTCTTCGTCAATAACCAGATTGAATTGCTTCCCTGGCCGGCTCGCTCTCCGGATCTTTCGCCAATAGAAAACATGTGGTCCATGGTTGCTCAACGAGTGACCCAGATTACATCCCCAGCTGCCACACCAGATGATCTTTGGCAACGTGTGGAAGCTGCTTGGGCTGCTGTACCCCAGGAACACATCCAACGTCTCTTTGACTCAATGCCGAGACGTGTGGCAGCGGTGATCTCCAACAATGGCGGCTACTCTGGCTACTTATTCTGGCAGGAACCACATGTCACAGACGTCTGTAAACGTAATCATTTGATACTTGGTCAACATGTTATCTACAAAATAAATTTTGTTGTGCTACCTCTTGTCTTTCTTGGTGTTGCATTTACGGTGGCCAGCAGCGTATAAGAGTCCAATAAGCAATGCGACGCATTTTTTTCTCGGCTAATTTCAGTTGAAAACAGCGGAATTTGCTGTGGGGCGTGACGATATATTCCCGCTTCAGCCCCTACAGTTTCATGACGTTCCGATAGGTGCCGCGGTTATAAGTAGCCTGCAAAATGGCGCCTGTAACAGAGGTGCAGTCCAAGCAGAGAACTTTAATTGAGTTTCTTTTGATAGAAAACCAGTGAATCGCAGATTTTTATAGGCACTTGCAGAATATTGAACGAGACCTGACAGTGAACAGAAGCACAGTGAGTCGTTAGGTGAGGCGCCTGTAATCTTCGCAGAAAGGTCGCACAAACCTGGTCGAACTTCTTCGTGCCGGCGGCCCGCGCAATGGTGTAACTCCTGGAATGTTCGAACGTGCTGACACTCTCACTCTTGGTGATCGACGGATCCCCATCAAACATCTCGCTGCACAACCGAACGTCTCTGTCGGTAGTGATAATACACTCGTCCGTCAATTGGGGTGCTAAAAGGTGAGTGATCGCTGGGTTTCTCGCTGCCTAAACATTAGCTCAAAAATAGCAACGAAGGTGATCTGTGCGGAATTGCTTGCACATTATGTGGCTGATAGAGACAACTTTTGTCGAACATCGTCACAGGCGGTGAAACATGGGTTCATCACTTCGAACAAAACAGCAGTCCATGGAGTGGCGTCACATCACCTCTCCTCCGAAGGAAAAGTTGAAAGCCGCAACCTCTTCTGGGACGTTGAAAGGGAGATTCTACATCTACATCTACATAGTTACTCTGCAGTTCACACTTAAGTCCCTGGCAGAGGGTTCATCGAACCATTTTCATACTACTTTTCTACCATTCCACTCTCGAATGGTGCGTGGGAAAAAAAACACCTAAATCTTTCCGTTCGAGCTCTGATTTCTCTCCTCTTCTCGTATCTTATATTATGATGATTATTTCTCCCTACGTAGGTGGGTGTCAACAAAATGTTTTCGCATTCGGAAGAGAAAGTTGGTGATTGAAATTTCGTAAATAGATCTCGCCGCCAAGAAAACCGCCTTTGTTCCAGTGATTGCCACCCCAACCCGCGTATCATATCAGTGATACTCTCACCCCTATAGCGCGGTAACACGAAACGGGCTGCCCTTCTTTGCACTTCTTCGAAGTCCTTCGCGAATACTACCTAGTAAGGATGCCACACCGCGCAGCAATATTCCAGCAGATGATGGACAAGTGTAATGTAGGCTGTCTCTTTAGTGGGTTTGTCTTATCTTCTAAGTGTTCTGCAGTCTTTGTTTCACCTTCCCCACAATATTACACATGTGGTCTTTCCAACTTAAGTTGCTCGTAATCGTAATTCCTAGGTATTTAGTCGAATTAACAGCCCTTAGATTTGTGCGGTTTATCGTATACCCAAAATTTATCGGATTTCTTTTAGTACCCGTGTGGATGACCTCGCACTTTTCTTTTAGTGCCAATTGCCACTTTTCGCACCATACAGAAATTCTCTCTAGATCATTTTGTAATTGGAATTGATCGTGTGATGATTTTACTAGACGATAAATTACAGCATCATCTGCAAACAATCTAAGGGGGCTGCTCAGATTATCACATACATCATTTATGTAAATCAGGAACAGCAGAGGGCCTATGACACTACCTTGCGGAACGCCAGATATCACTTTTGTTCTACTCGATCATTTACCGTCTATCACTACGAACTGTGACCTCTCTGAGAGGAAATCACGAATCCAGTCGCACAACTCAGACGGTGCTCCACACGCACGCAATTTGATTAATAGTCGCTTGTGAGGAACGGTATCAAAAGCCTTCTGGAAATCTAGGAATATGGAATCGTTCTGAGATTCCTTGTCGACAGCACTCATTACTTTATGGGAATAAAGAGCTAGCTTTGTCGCACAATAACGATTTTTTCTTAATCCGTTTCGTTATGTATCAATAAGTCATTTTCTTCAAGGTGACTCATAATGTTCGAGTGCAGTATATGCTCCAAAATCCTACTGCAAATTGAGGTCAGTGATATGGGTCTGTAATTCAATGGGTTACTCCTATTTCCTTTCTTGAATATTGATGTGACCTGTACTACTTTCCAGTCTTTAGGAACAGACCTTTCGTCAAGTGAACGGTTGTATATGATTCCTAAGAAAGGCGCTATTGTGTCTGCACACTCTAAGAGTAACCTGATTGGTATACCACCTGGACCGGAAGACTTGCCTTTCATAAATGATTTGTTTCCCAACACCTAAGATATCTAATTTTATGTCACTCATGCTAACAGCTGTTCTGATTTCGAATTCTGGAATATTTAGTTCATCTTCTTTCGTGAAGGAATTACGGAACTCTGTATTTAGTAACTCCGATTTAGTGGTACCATCATCGGTAACATTTCCATCGCTATCGCGCAGTGACGGCATTGACTGTTTTTGCCACTGGTGTACTTTACATACGACCAGAATCTCTTTGGGTTTTCTACCATATTTTGAGACAATGTTTCATTGTGAAAACTATTAAAAGCATCTCGCATTGACGTCCGCACTAAATTTCGAGCTTCCGTGAAACTTAGCCAGTCTTGGGGATTTTGCGTTCTTCTGAATTTGGCATGCTTTTTTCGTTGCTTCTGCAGCAGTGTTCTGACGTGTACAACAGTGTTCTGACGTGTATTCTATTTGATGTCCTCCCTCGTGTGGCAACGACAACTCAGAAGTCTACTGCGCTACCCTAAGGAAACTTAAGAAACGACTTCACCGTGTTCATCACCACAAATATGCAAAAGAATTTCTTCTCCGTGACAACGAAAGGCCTCGCACAAGTCTGCGCCCCCTAGAGGAGCTCACAAAATTCATTGGATTGTTCTTCCTCATCTGCTCTACAGCCCGGATCTCGCACCTTCCGACTTCCATATGTTTTCCCAGTGAAGGATGCACTCCGCAAGATACACATGTGGATGATGAGAAGGATATTGACGCAGCAGTAGAATGGTACCATGCGAGCATCCGCGTATAGACTCTCCCAGTAAGGTGGCGTTCGTTTTGAATGGAGATTATCTCGAAAAATATGGTTTTGTAACTAAAAGGGTGGGAAAAACATGGTGTATTGGATCCTGAATAAAATCAACCTGCTTTCAGAAAAAGAATTGCATTACTTATTGATCGCCCCACATACATGGGAATTCGATTCTTAAAAAATAAAAACAGATATATCTAATGTAACTAATACCCCCAAGATGCAAAGCCTAATAAAACTATCACCACACAAATGATTTGCCCAAAAACAAAAAACTGCTACCTAACAAGCTGTTATTGTTGTGGTCTTCAGTCCGAAGACTGGTTTGATGCAGCTCTCCATGCTATTGCGTCCAGTGAGAGCCTATTCATCTCCGAATAACTACTGCAAACTACGTTCTTCTGAATCTGCTTACTGTATTCATCTCTTGGTCTCCCTCTATGATTTTTACCACTGACACTTCGCTCCAGTACTGAACTGACGATCCCTTTCTGTTTCTGAATGTGTCCTATAAAGTTATCCCTTCTTGTAGTCAGGTTGTACCACAAACTTCTTTTCTCCCCAATTCTATTCAGTACTGCCTCATTAGTGACGTGACCTACCCACCGAACCTTCAGCATTCTTCTGTAACACCACATTTCAAAAACCTCTATTGTCTTCTTGTCTTAACTGTTTATCGTCCATGTTTCACTTCCGTACATGGCTACATTCCACACAAATACTTTCAGAAAAGACTTCCCAACACTTAAATCTATATTCGATATTAACAAACTGTTCATCATCAGAAAGGCTTTTTTTTCCGTTGCCAGTCTACATTCTACATCCTCTCTATTTCGGCCATCATCAGTTATTTTACTGCCCTATTAGCAAAACTCATGTACTACTTTAAATGTCTGGTTTCCTAATCTACTTCTCTCAGCATAACCTGATTTAATTCGACTGCATTCCATTATCGTTGTTTTGCTTTTGTTGACGTTCATCTTATATACATGAAATGTATTCGCTGTTACAAATATGGAATACTACCAGCTGTATAATGGAATGACGACAATGAAAATTTGTGCGGCGCCGGGACTCGGACCAGGATTTTCCGCTGGTCGCCTTACCATTTGGCTATCCGAGCACGACCTATAGCCAAGACTCAAACTTGCGTATGTCGTCAACTATGTGCCTATATTCTGCACTCGTGCATCTGTCATGTATAATCCCTTACAGGTGAGACATTTTACTTTAAAGTTGCTTGCCCGGTGTCAGCAAATAAATACGATATTGCAGTGCCAGCGTTATTTCGAATTACACTTCAAAGTTCCTTCGGACATGCATGCCGGCTCTGCAGTATCGTATTCATGTTATATTGTCGTTCCAGGACACTGTCAATTACGTTCAACTGCCCTTCCAAATTCTTTGCTGTCTCTGACAGAATCACAGTGTCGTCGACAAACCTCAAGGTTTTTATTTGTTCTCCTTGAACATTAATTGGTACTCCAAATTTTTCTGTAGTTTCCTATACTGGTTGTTCAGTTTACAGATTGAAAAACATCGGGGATAGGCTACAGCCCTATGTTAATCCCTTCTCAACCACTGCTTCTCTCTCGTCCCTCGTCTCCTTACAACTGCCGTCTGGTTTCTCCACAAATTGTAAATATCCTTTCGCTCCGTGTGCTTTACACCTGCTGCCTTCAGATTTTCGAAGATTCTATTCCAGTCAACACAGTCAGAAGCTTTCTCTAAGTCTACAAAAGCTATAAACTTAATATGAGACTCACAAACGGTAACATGGGACTAACAAATTGCTGACCATACGCTCAGTGTAGCACGTAAAATTAGTTTCCTGTTGTGCGTCATTCGGTTTGTGAGCTGGTATAGCACATGAAAGTGCTGTTGCTAAAATACCGATGTATCGGTATTTTCTCCAAAAGCACCGATATATAGGCGATATTTATCACTCGATAATCTGTATCAGAACGGATATATCAAGTGCCGATATTTTTATTTTATATTGTATTCTTTCACAATTTTCGGAAAATGTTTGAAGTTATTCTTTTGAAAGTGTAGGATGACATAATTTTACTTTCACTTTGTGAAGGAGTGTTATTACTTTTTGAGCTTTGACCAAGCACAGTCTTTGTCTTTGACTGTGTGGAGCAAGTATATGGTGGCACAAAAAAACAGCGATTGTACTGTGGGCACGTGGTGTGAATTGTATAAGAACATTTCCGATGTGAAGAAACAGAATACCAGTCGCGTTAAAAAACAATTATTAACGCAACTAGTGTGCTATTTCTTCACATCGACATTCTTCAGAAACAGTTGGGAAAATTATGAACAAAAATCTAAATGACAAGATTGCTCATTGCGGTGGCCAGTGATGCATGAGGGGAAATGCTGACTTAATCGGCGCTCGGCGCTACGAACAGAAACTGCAACGTTTAGCTTCATCAAGCAATTTTGACACTACAATTACTAGGCCGCTGGCGTTCGGAGAAATGAAGAAAGAAAGAAAGAGGGAAGTCGACACGATGTGTTGCGGATAAACGCGATATGTGACAAAACCGAAGATGGACCCATCGGACACCTTTTATCGTGCCACTTACATGCAGTATTGTTTATTGCCAAGCGAAAATGAACACCGTTTACCGCGGGACTGCTACGGTCGCAGGTTCGAATCCTGCCTCGGGCATGGGTGTGTGTGCTGTCCTTAGGTTAGTTAGGTTTAAGTAGTTCTAAGTTCTAGGGGACTTATGACCTAAGATGTTGAGTCCCATAGTACTCAGAGCCATTGAACACCGTTTTCCTTCCAATTCTTTCTCTAAGGGGGATAGGCAGGCTGCTAGCTTGTTAATTTACAGAATATCTATTAATAAATCAAAACTTGCTTATAAAGCTCCAAAATCGGCGGTATATTTTGTAACCTCCCCACCGCAATTTTAAAAGAAATGTAAGGTGACAATACTTAATACAAATGGGAGCCGAGTGTAACCTCCCCACGAAAATTTGAAAGAAAGAAACTCGACAATATTTAATTATGAATGCTAATGGACATTGCGCTATGCGTAACCTGCCCACAATGAAATGTACTGACAATGGCAACAAAAATGTGAAATTCGCAATCTGACTCAAATATAAATTCTTCACAAAATTTAAAGTCCGTTCAGTGACAAGAAAATACAATTAAACCGAAATATCGGTCTTTGGCCCTGTGTAAAACAATCAGAATTAAAGTCTTACCTCAGAATAAATCGATGTCACATATCTGCTCTTGTTGTTGCGCACCGCTTGGAGGAACTGCATTGCAAATAATAATATTCTCTTTTTTTGTGATTTTAGTGGAATTTTTCTTCAAAAGAAGTGGAATGAAATGGGAAGTGCAACGAAATCTTGAGTTCAATAAAAAATCAAATTTTTGAGAAAATGCTTTTGAAACAAAAAAGTTATTATTGGGAGACTTGTTGGAGAATAATTACAATAAATAAAATTTTTCATTATCTAATGATTATATTAATTAACAGTATACCTTATTCCTCATCTTGACCAGTGTTGCCGACCGCCTACATCACACAACCGCACTGGGCTGCTACTACTGACCGACCGCTCTGCATGACGACTACAGACTGAGCTACAGACTCGCAACGACTTAACTGACAGACTCGCAACGACTGAACTGACAGACTCGCAACGACTGACTGACTGCTACTGACTGAGAACCGCTCGCAACACTCGCGCGGTCAAGCGCATACTCTCTGGTCACAGATGCTACAATGCCTCGCCATCGCTGCTATGTTACATACGTGTTTCATAACCCTCCACTGGGGGGGCAAAAATTTGGCAGCGATGGTGAGTCATTTGGACTTGCCAAGCGCGGCAAAATTTTTCTTTAATTAACAAAATTCTACAACTTACAGAGTATTTAAATGTTGTGCACACGCACTAAGTACAAAATATATCAGACAAAGACAAAATGTGAGTACAAAACATAGTAGCAAATCAGAAAAGTATATACAAATTATTTGACAGATAAAGTGCACAGGCACTGAAAAAATTCTTTAGCATATTCAGAACAAATAAACAGACTGGCAAGAATAATTAGATGTAGTACATAAAGTAAATGTTGTGCACACGCACTAAGTACAAAATATATCAGACAAAGGCAAAATGTGAATACAAAACATAGTAGCAAATCAGAAAAAAGTATATACAAATTATTTGACAGATAATAAAGTGCACAGGCACTGAAAAAATTCTTTAGCATATTCAGAACAAATGAACAGACTGGCAAAAATATTATATTGACAAGTGACATAAGTGTATTCGCATTGGAGTTCAGCGAATCGAAAAATGTATAACCTATGAACATAAATGATGTTACCAAAAAAATTTTTTCTTTATGTGACAAGAATCAGGATAGGAAAGGGAAGGATTGCATCATGGTTGTAGCACTTTAGATTGCACACAGCTGCTCTGAAAGTCCATATCTTTCCACAGAAGTACAACACCAAGTGACACAACTTGAAGTTCTTTTCCCATCAGAATTTATCAGTGTAGCCAAGACACTTGACAAGTGACATAAGTGTACTCGCATTGGAGTTCAGCGAATCGAAAAATGTATAACCTATGAACATAAATGATGTTACCAAAAAATTTTTTCTTTATGTGACAAGAATCAGGATAGGAAAGGGAAGGATTGCATCATGGTTGTAGCACTTTAGATTGCACACAGCTGCTCTGAAAGTCCATATCTTTCCACAGAAGTACAACACCAAGTGACACAACTTGAAGATCTTTTCCCATCAGAATTTATCAGTGTAGCAAAGACACTGAACTGTCGTAGTAATGTTCCATGTTTTCATTTTGGCAGTACATTAGGTACACCAAACAGTGGGACCATAATAACGTCTTCATTGCTCACGGTGGTGGACAGCATGTCGTGTCAACACCACACTCTTACAAGGCACACCAACGTAGAATTAGTGCAAAACCAAAGATAGTGCTCCATGATCACTAGGATAAACAGGACAAATGGACATTGCAGTAATTCAGGGTAGTCAGCTTATGAGGTGAAGGACATCAAGTCACATGATATTGATAATTACAGACTTAATTAGTAGTTTGTGGCATTCATAGCCCAGTTATTGAACATTTCTGTACCAAGTATGTAGTATTACAGAAAAATGTTCATTAATTGTTGTACATAGAATCAGTAGCCTTCTTTTCCTGGTTACAAAGCATTATGAAATGATTGCATTCTTTTCAGTTACAGAGTATAATTAAGAATCATTAACCTTCTCCTAATTACAGTTAATTAATCATTTGTCATTCCAATAATCATTAGCCTTTGCCTAATTACAGTTAATTAATCATTTGTCGTTAATTAATCATTTGTCTAATTACAGTTAATTAATCATTTGTCATTCCAATAATCATTAGCCTTTGCCTAATTACAGTTAATTAATCATTTGTCGTTAATTAATCATTTGTCTAATTACAGTTAATTAATCATTTGTCTAATTACAGTTAATTAATCATTTGTCGTTAATTAATCATTTGTCTAATTACAGTTAATTAATTGATCATTTGTCATTTCAATATAGTAAGAATTATTAGCCTTAATTAATTACAAAGCATTATTAAACAGTACCATAGTTAATTAATTATGTGTCATTCCAATCTATTAAGAATCATTAGTCTTTTCCTAATTACAAAGCATTATGAAACAGTCACATTCATTTCCAACAACAAAGTATGGCATCGTTAATTAATCATTTGAAATTCCAATATTTTAAGAATTATTAGCCTTCTCCTAATTACAAAGCATTATTAAACAGTCACATTCATTTCAAATTACAAAGTATCAACATTGGAAACAAGAGCTAATCAATGGCATAATTAATAACAATTCGTGGAGTGACATTAATTATTGGCACTCAGTGGCCAGCAAGTATTGAATAAAATCATCATTCAGTATTATTCAGATTATTACGAAGTCATTATTAAAAATCAGTTAATTACAGTCAAATCATTAATAATCACAGGCATTATAAGTGGTATCATTACAATAAACAGTGGCAGTTATTAGCTAGTGACAAAGCATCATTTTGAATATAGTCTCATTAAGAGGTCATTAATCAAGTGACATGCTATTCAGAGTTGATCAGTATTATTCAGAATTATCATAAACTAGTGACATTATGTGGGACTGGTAATACATTTTTTTGGTAGCAATGCATTGCGTTGGGATCGATAATTAATTGCTGAGGCATAATACTTTTTGCTTTTGACCTATTGCTGCAAATGAGGATAGGTAACGTCATTCGTCATGAGTCAGCTGTAGCAAGATTATGTAACAAGGCAGTACATGTGATCACATTTATAAATGATAAACACAAATGGGTAAAAAATATAAAAATGCAAGTACTAGAACAGGTATAATAAGTAACAGGTTTAGTAAGTGTCATGAAAAACTTCTCCTGGAAAAAATACAAAAACGGATTATTGACCTGAAAGAAGAAACGCACACTATGCTGAAAAGTAGTGAACTTCGAATTAACAGGTAGTGAAATGTGTATAAATTGTGTTCCATAGCTGTCCTTTCCAAAACTTTCTGTCATCCTACTATGCAATATAACACCTGCTGTCAAAGCAAACTGCAACAAATACTTAAATAACTACGTAGCATAAATACATAACTTCAACACTGTCCTCATCTGTAAAGAAAAAACTTCATTATCAATACCATCATAACTTCACTATTATCATCATCTGTAAAGAAAAACTTCATTATTCATAATACCATATCCTTCATCCTTATTCATCAGTATTCATTATCATCTGCAAAAAAATCACTTCATTACTCATTACATAACTATTCCTTATCTCTAGCATATTTCATCACTAAAACTAAGATGTGTAGTTCTCTCTGACAGCCTGCATCAATCACCTTGTATTCTGAAAGAAAAAATTAGTTAAGACTGCTATTCTGTGATGAGTATTGTATATTCTTGTTAATGCTTGTTAATCCTGATCCATTTACTCTTCCTCATGAAGTTATTGCATCTCCTTTCGTTTATCCCGTAGGTGAAATTCCCATTTCTGTTGAAGTTATTTCTTACATGCATCATTTCTTTCTGAAATTGATGACCGAGATTAATGTCCTGCATTTAAATCATATACCCACTAGATAATGACTGGTTTATGGTGACATAATTAACCATACAGTATAACATGACAGAAAACGTAATATGTCAAAGACGTTGACAGTGTTCAGATGCAAAAATGTACACAGAATAATACAATGCAGTAGCAAAAAAAAAATGTAAAACAGTCACGATCTTGAGGTGTCATAGGGCAACAAAAAATGTCAAAGTCGACTGTTGTGTGTTATATCTTAACTATTTCATAGTGCATACAAACAAAACTGGAGTACAATCATACACAAAAAAGTGGAAAATGTGCACGGTCTGATGTGTAACGACAAGAAAAGCGACCTGCTAACCTTACCTTGCCGGGCACTTGCCAAGAAAAAATACGATAATCATCAGTAATTAGTCACGTGAAATAATTTCGTTAGTAAATGGCATCATAGTGTGTTGAATCATACAGTGGTTTCACTCAATAAACGGTTTAATGTTTGAGATATGGTGATTGCCTTTCGATTTTCTGGTTCTCAAAGTTTCGACGTGTACAACATTGGGGTGAGGAATGCTGCGAATCCGATATGGACCTGCGTATAGAAGTTCAAATTTACTGCACTTACCTTTTAATTTGCTGGATAAATAGTGTGTACGTACTAGTATCTTCTGTCCAACGTGAAAGACGCGGCGTGTACAAACCTGTTTTTGCTGTCTTCTCCGGCGCTCTGCGGCACGTTTGATGTTGTTCAGCGCAATGTCAATTATTTCGTGGTGTCGTAGGCGACGACTTTTGGGAAATTCTATTAATTCTTTAATTTTGTTCGGTGGTTCAACGTTTTTCAGTATAACAGTCGGAGATAGCATAGTGGATTCATTTGGAATGGAATTAATTACATCTTGGAATGAGAGTATGTGTGTATCCCAATCAATATGTCTTTTGTGGCAGTATATTCGGCACAGTTTACCAATTTCCTTCATTAATCTTTCACAAGGGTTCGAAGAAGCGTGGTACTTGGATATATAGATCGGAGAAATGTTTCTAGCTCGTAACATGCGTGTCCATACGCTACTACGAAATTGAGATCCATTGTCAGAAATTACTTTCATCACATGCCCTACATGAGATAGAAAATGTTTTACAAATGCTTTCGAAACAGTTTTAGCAGTAGCTTTGCGTAACGGAGTAAAAGTAACAAATTTTGAAGTGAGCTCAACAGCGACAAAGATGTAGCAAAAACCTCTGTTAGTTCTCGGAATCGGACCAAAAATGTCTACTGCGGCCATGTGTCTTAATTTAACAGGTATAATGGGATATAATGGAGGAATATGTGAAGTGGTGTCTGATTTAGCTTTCTGGCAAATTTTACAAGACGCTAAAACTCGTCGTATACGTTTCTCCATGTTGGCAAAATAACAGTTCTGTCTCAGTATAAGAAAACATTTTCGTGCTCCGTAATGTGCGTAGCTTAAATGAGTGTACCAAATTAGTTTGTTAACCAGTTCGTCAGGAATGCATAATAACCAATTGTTGCTGTCAGGATGAGAGCGGCGAAACAGAATGTCATTGCGTACAGTGTAGTGGTTTCTAATCGTAACATTATTCTTATCTTGCCAAAGGTGTTTAATTTCTTTCCACACATTGTCTTTATTTTGCTCTTGTGCTATGTCCTGTAATGACGATGAAATAAAATTTTCAAATGCGACTTGCTGAATGTACATGACACTGAAATTTGCTTTGCAGAAGTGGGTTGCTACGTCTTGCTGATTGTTGCTGAGAGAACGCGATAGTGCGTCTGCTATAACATTTTGTGTGCCGGGAATGTGAACTATTGTAAAATTAAATTCTTGCAAATAAAGTTTCCATCTACTTAATCTATCGTGAGTGAATTTGGCTGAAAGCAAAAATTGTATGGCTCTATGGTCTGTGTAAACTGTGGTATGTCTGCCATAAAGAAAGTGCCTAAATCTCATAAAAGCCCATACAACACACAATGTTTCAAGTTCTGTAACGGAATAATTTCGTTCAGCAGGTGACAGAATGCGGCTTGCAAATGCGATGTTTTTGATTACAATTGCACCATCTTCTTCAATTTCCTGGAAAATATGTACGCCTAAAGCGGTGTTAGAACTGTCGGTGGCAATGGAAAAATTTCTAGTAAGATCGGGGTGCGATAAAAGTGGAGCATTCAACAAAGCATGCTTCAAGTTCATAAATTCAGAGTGTGCTTGCTTATCCCAAGACCAAATAGTGTTTTTACCTGTTAATTGACATAATCTAGGCGTGTCTAAAGCGGAGTGACGAATAAATTTACGAAAAAAGTTAATTAAGCCCAAAAAACTGCGTAATTGCTTTTTTGTTGTAGGAACAGTAATGTCACGTAGAGCTTGAAGTTTTTCCGGATCAGGTGCAATGCCTTCTGCTGAAATTACGTGTCCAAGAAATTTTATAGAAGTTTTGCCAAAATGCGATTTACTGAGGTTAACTGTAAGTCCTTGTGCATGGAAAGTTTGTAACAGTTGTTCAAGAATCAGATTGTGTTCAGACCAGTTAGCTTCTGCGATAAGAATGTCGTCTACATACGTCGTAATTCTGTCTTTAAGTTCTGTCGGAAGTATTGTGTTCAAACCGCGAATAAAAGCTGCAGAAGAAATAGTTAAGCCGAATGGTAATTTGCAAAATTGATAACAGTCGCCAAAACAGAGAAAAGCTGTATATTTTCTACAATTCGGATGAAGTTGAATTTGCCAAAATCCCGATTTCAAATCTAATGTGGAATAAATAGCTGTACCGTGAAATTTCTGTAAAAGTTCCTCTAATGTCTGTGGCCGATCTGTTTCATTAATAATAATGTCATTAATGTGACGTGAATCAAGTACAAGGCGAAGTGAGCCATCTTTTTTCTTAACAATATGCAGCGGGTTTATGTACGGACTAACTGCTGGTTCTATAATTCCTTGGTCAAGCATATCCTGCAATTCCTTTTTAACCTGTTCTCTGTGAATATATGGGATGGGATAATGCTTTGCTTTAAATGTATCGTGCTGTTTGACTTGAAATTCATACATAAATCCGGACATAGTACCAGGAATGTTGTCAAAAACTGGAGCTTGCTGTAAAACAATTTTGTGTAATTGCGTTCGTTCGTCGTCTGTAGTTGCACTGCTCTCTTTAACCTTATCAGAAATTAACTGCATAACGTCGTAGTCAGCTTCATCTGGAGTATTATAGTTGTGTACGTACGTATCCGTTAACAATGTGGGATTACAGTCTATCTCACGTGTTGCGGAAATGACCTCTGTGCGGTTAATTGTTTGTTCTTCCGCAGATAAAGAGTGCTGAAATTCTAAAGCCAATTGTACATTTTCATCCTTTAACATTAAATAAGAATTCTGAAAGTCGATAACTGCGTCGTGTTGTACCAGAAAATTCGTACCTAAAATAACGTCTGTTGTCAATAAAGGCACAATCCAAAAATTAGAGTGAAAAGTATGACCTCCAATACAAAATGATAAATGCGTCTGTAATTTAACGTCTACACCTTTACTCGATACTGCTCCTTTCACTTTTGTTTTGCCTAAAGGTAACGTCGGATAAGTATTCTCTTTGTTGCACTCGTTGAAAGTCTCCTCATTAATTACTGATATAGGTGATCCGGAATCGATTACCGCTGAAAATTTCGATGAACCAATTTTAATTTCGATAACAGGATGTGAAATGGTTTTCTGAATAACTGGTCTTTCCTGTAAAAGAGTGTCTCTGATGTCGTCAAAAGTAATTACATTTTCGTGAACAACATTTTGCGTGTCTAAGGTAGTGCTTGTGTTATTAGAAGATGCGTCCTGTGCAGTATTTAGTCAGATTCTATCTGACGTGTTATTATTATTAGGAGGATTCTGTGGCATTTCGACTATTTGAACTGTCCTATTACTTCTTCCAGGCGTGTTACGCTCTGGATGGTACCTACTGTCGGGTTCATTCATGAGAATATGTTCTTGCGTATGATTTTGCTGTTGGTATGACCGACTGTTGTTAGATGTTCGCTGAAAATTGTCCTCATTAGTTTTACGTCTGTCGTAATAGTCATTCCTATACGGTGCATTACGATAGGAATTGAAATACTGTCTTCTTTGTACGTAGTTGTTTCCTTGCTGACGTACATTACTATTTGTTGGACCAGGGGCTATACGTCCACGCGGCGAAACATTAAAGCCTGGTTGACCTTGTGTATTCCATTGTTGGTTAGGTATGTTAACCGGCTGGTTTTGATGTTGTTGTTGTGAAACACCTCTATTGTTACTAAAGTGTTGTTCCTGTTGCTGAAAATTTTGACGGTATTGATAATTAGAATTTTGCCTGTTATTAAAATTTTGGTAGTTGTCGTTCCTAAAACGTCTGTTATCTTTCCGATTGGAATTACGTCCCTGATCATAATTGCAGTACTGTTGTTGACCTTGGTTGTTACTCAAAAAGTTTTTGTTTACAAAAGAATAATCAGATTGCTGTACTTCCAAGAGCTGTAAAAGATCTCTGAATGCTGAAATGTTTTCTTTTTGCTGGCCTGTTAGAAGCGACACTCGTAATGACCGTGGTAATTTGGAAATGCATAATTGTATAAGTGCAGATTCACTGTACGGTTCACTTAGGTACTGATTTTGTTGGACCATATGCTCAAAAAATTGCGTTACACTGGGAAAATTTGAGTTCTCGTAGTTTGGCAAACTAATTAGTTGGTCTTTAATTCCGCGCTGTGTCGTCTTCGACCAGTAAGCTGACAGAAAAGCATTCTGAAATTCCTCTACCGAGTAACACTGTCTCGCGATCGGTCTCATACGAGTTGCCGGTTCGCCTTCCAAAAAACTGCAAATAAATTCAAGTTTATGTGTTACAGGCCAAGTCGGTGGAAGAGCAAAACTAAACTGTTGAATCCAATCCAGTGGGTGAATCTGCGTTCTATCGTTTTTGAAAACCTTAAACTTTCTCACTGACAGAAAATGTTTGTAGTCGAAGTTATCATCTCTGCATGATGGAACAGGTTCAGAATCGTAAGAGTATCTATTGAACTGTGGTTGTTCGGAATCTAAGTCCCGTACTCTCTGCAAATTACCCAAATTATACGCGCTGCGTGAGTCTGACACATGTTCATAAAGTGGCGCCTGTTGTGGTATGTTATTAACTGAAATGTTTTTGATTTCCGTTACTTCTTGTTGTAAATTTGACAACTTCCTACGTAACGTATTGTTAGATGAATCGATCTCATTAATTGTCTGCTGTAAATTTTGAAATTCAGGTGTTTGGTTAAATGACACCGGTGCAGTATCGTCTGACTTATTGTCATTAGCACTTTCGATAGCATCAATACGACTGGCCAATTCATCATATTTTTCTGTCAGTATTTTTGCCTGATCATCGGTTTTAGAATCGGACGCATTAACCTGTTTTTGCAACTTACGCGTAGTTTCGCTCAGTTTTTTAACATCAGCTTTGATAACATCACAATCCTGTGTTAGATCTAATTGTTCGAATCTATCTGTCACTGTTTGAATATTTACTGTGTGTGTATCTGTTTTTGATTTAAGATCAGAAATTTCATCCCGTAACTCCGCGTTCAATTGTTCTATGGTATTAATTTTGTCGGACACTGTAGTAATATTATTGTCTACATACGTCTTCGCTTTCGCGAACATTTTACGTTTGTCCTCTTGTCTTTGTGCAGTGATTGTTTCCATAACCTGACGTTTGATTTTATTTTGATCTTGAATAAATTTGCGGAAACGCGTATCACTGTTCTGTATGTGCTGATTAAAGCGCTCGTTAATCTGAGTGTTCTGCTGTTCGAATTTCGCGTCTATCTTTGCGTCCATAGTGCGCGAAAGTTCTACCGTTATTGCTTTAAACTCGTCCCGTAAATGTGTAGCTTTTTCAGAGCATTGTTTAGCGACTTCGCTAATTTCGTCTCTGAGTGTTTCTGTTGCGGCTGTCTGCATTTCCCTTAATTCTTGCGCAACAGACTTTATTTCTTCGCTATTTTTTCGTGAACAAGCCTCAATTTCCACGCGCAACTGTTCCTTAGTGTCATGGCACTGCGCGGCAACGGCTCTTATTTGTTCACTAAGCTGTCTGGAATTGTCGTCTAATTTTTCATTCTGTTGTCTGACCTGTTCACTAAGTTGTTTGAGATTTTCGTCATTATTGTCAAGTTTCTCGTTCTGTTGTTTGACCTGTTCACTGAGTTGTTTAAAATCTTCACTTTGTTTGTCTAATTTTTCGTTCTGTTGTTTGGAATTTGCAGTAAGGTCGTTCTTAAACTGTAGCATTATTGCCATAAATTGATTCAAATCATACGTAGCATTTGCATTCTCAGTACTGTTTAATGGTGTACCTGCAGTTGTCGCGCTTTGTGTGACCATTTGGTCATTCTGTATTTTAGAAAAAGGTTTGCCAGTCAAATGTACACTATCAGTCATTGTTTCGGAATTAAATAAATCCGCCCTACTTTGTGTGATCTGTTCATATTCATTAGACAAATTTGTCTGTTCGTTACTTGGGTTTTCCAAATCGGGTGTGTTAAGCTCTGCAGCGCTCATTACAATAGAGCATTCTGCGTCATCAATTGTCGTCAAATTAACAGACGAGACAATTGAGTTCGTTTGTTCATCATTCATGTAAAAGTCATCACTAGTGGTTGTAATGCACTGATTGTTAGTGAACGCAGGATTGTCATCATCACACTGCGTGTCATAATTACTATCGGTCACGCTGTTTGAGTCGGTAATTTCATTCAAAATACCTCGCGATACACTATTCACAGTCTTTCGCGGCATTTTAACAATAGTCACAATTTTTCAGAAAACAAATCAACACAATGCAAAAGCAACACACAAATACAACAAAGCAACAAATTGCCGTTGACCTGTAGAGAGAAAGTCACAATATTATTAAAAGCGTTGCGCTAAATCCTAATTATATCTAAGCAAACAAGAGCAGATATCTGACTGTTGTTCAAAAGACTCTCAACGAAATACGATCCTGGACTGGGTGTCGCCAAGTGTAACCTCCCCACCGCAATTTTAAAAGAAATGTAAGGTGACAATACTTAATACAAATGGGAGCCGAGTGTAACCTCCCCACGAAAATTTGAAAGAAAGAAACTCGACAATATTTAATTATGAATGCTAATGGACATTGCGCTATGCGTAACCTGCCCACAATGAAATGTACTGACAATGGCAACAAAAATGTGAAATTCGCAATCTGACTCAAATATAAATTCTTCACAAAATTTAAAGTCCGTTCAGTGACAAGAAAATACAATTAAACCGAAATATCGGTCTTTGGCCCTGTGTAAAACAATCAGAATTAAAGTCTTACCTCAGAATAAATCGATGTCACATATCTGCTCTTGTTGTTGCGCACCGCTTGGAGGAACTGCATTGCAAATAATAATATTCTCTTTTTTTGTGATTTTAGTGGAATTTTTCTTCAAAAGAAGTGGAATGAAATGGGAAGTGCAACGAAATCTTGAGTTCAATAAAAAATCAAATTTTTGAGAAAATGCTTTTGAAACAAAAAAGTTATTATTGGGAGACTTGTTGGAGAATAATTACAATAAATAAAATTTTTCATTATCTAATGATTATATTAATTAACAGTATACCTTATTCCTCATCTTGACCAGTGTTGCCGACCGCCTACATCACACAACCGCACTGGGCTGCTACTACTGACCGACCGCTCTGCATGACGACTACAGACTGAGCTACAGACTCGCAACGACTTAACTGACAGACTCGCAACGACTGAACTGACAGACTCGCAACGACTGACTGACTGCTACTGACTGAGAACCGCTCGCAACACTCGCGCGGTCAAGCGCATACTCTCTGGTCACAGATGCTACAATGCCTCGCCATCGCTGCTATGTTACATACGTGTTTCAATTTACAATGCACAGCCAATACTGTTATATGCAGGTACGTAGATACTTTTCCCCTCGTATGTCGATATATCGATACTATTCTCGATATACTGAGAACTGATAATGAAGTTCGTTAGTTCCGATACATCGGTACATTCAGAAGGTGGCAGGGGTAAAATACAGCGAGCGAAAGGCTATTTACAATTTGTATAGAAACCAGATGGCAGTTATAAGAGTTGAGGGGCACGAAAGGGAAGCAGTGGTTGGGAAGGGAGTGAGAAAGGGTTGTAGCCTATCCCCGATGTTATTCAATCTGTATATTGAGCAAGCAGTGAAGGAAACAAAAGAAAGATACGGAGTAGGTATTAAAATCCATGGAGAAGAAATAAAAACGTTGAGGTTCGCCGATGACATTGTAATTCTGTCAGAGACAGCAAAGGACTTGGAAGAGCAGTTGATCGGAATGGACAGTGTCTTGAAAGAGGGATATAAGATGAACATCAACAAAAGCAAAACGAGGATAATGGAATGTAGCCGAATGAAATCGGGTGATGCTGCCGGAATTAGATTAGGAAATGAGACACTTAAAGTAGTGAAGGAGTTTTGCTGTTTGGGGAGCAAAATAACTGACGATGGTCGAAGTAGAGAGGATACAAAATATAGACTGGCAATGGCAAGGAAAGCGTTTCTGAAGAAGAGAAATCTGTTAACATCGAATTTACATTTAAATCTCAGGAAGTCGTTTCTGATAGTACTTGTATGGGTGTAGCCATGTATGGAAGTGAAACGTGGACGATAAATAGTTTAGAGGAGGAGGAGGAGGAGATTAGTGTTTAACGTCCCGTCGACAACGAGGTCATTAGAGACGGAGCGCAAGCTCGGGTGAGGGAAGGATGGGGAAGGAAATCGGCCGTGCCCTTTCAAAGGAACCATCCCGGCATTTGCCTGAAGCGATTTAGGGAAATCACGGGAAACCTAAATCAGGATGTCCGGAGACGGGATTGAAGATAAATAGTTTAGACATGAAGAGAATAGAAGCTTTCGAAATCTGGTGCTACAGAAGAGTGCTGAAGATTAGATGGGTAGCTCACATAACCAATGAGGCGGTATTGAATAGAATTGGAAAGAAGGGAAATTTGTGGCACAATTTGACTAGAAGAAGGGATCGGTTGGTAGGGCATATTCTGAGGCATCAAGGGATCACCCATTTAGTATTAGAGGGAAGTGTGGAGGGTAAAAAACGGAGAGGGAGACCAAGGGGGGAGTACACTAAGCAGATTCAGAAGGATGTAGGTTGCAGTAGGTACTGGGAGATGAAGAAGCGTGCACAGGATAGAGTAGCATGGAGAGCTGCATCAAACCAGTCTCTGGACTGAAGACCACAACAACAAACAACATCGAGTTATCGATATTTTTAAAAATATCAAGCCGTGGCACTTGACGGCCTGGACGACAGGTGGTCCGCTCACCAGCAGCAGGCCGACGTCGTTGAGGGGCGGTACGTCACGTGGGGAGTCCGCCTTGAGGTCGTACTGCTCGTGCCAGACGGCTCGCCGCACCGCGCGCCGCTGCCCGCCGCCACTCAGCGTCGCCGTGCCCGCCAACACCGACAGCACCGACGCGTTCTGCACCCTGCGAACAGGCCACCGCGTCAGCAGCAGCAACCGCAGTGCTTGTTAAGAGACACCTTTCTGCACGTACAGGGGTTGGGTAAAAATACAGGGTGATTCAAAAAGAATACCACAACTTTAAAAATGTGTATTTAATGAAAGAAACATAATATAACCTTCTGTTATACATCATTACAAAGAGTATTTAAAAAGGTTTTTTTTTCACTCAAAAACAAGTTCAGAGATGTTCAATATGGCCCCCTCCGGACACACGAGCAATATCAACCCGATACTCCAACTCGTTCCACACTCTCTGTAGCATATCAGGCGTAACAGTTTGGATAGCTGCTGTTATTTCTCGTTTCAAACCATCAATGGTGGCTGGGAGAGATGGCCGAAACACCATATCCTTAACATACCCCCATAAGAAAAAATCGCCGGGGGTAAGATCAGGGCTTCTTCGAGGCCAGTGATGAAGTGCTCTGTCACGGGCTGCCTGGCGGCCGATCCATCGCCTCGGGTAGTTGACGTTCAGGTTTCATAACTAACCTTTTTCGTAGGACTCTCCATACAGTTGATTGTGGAATTTGCAGCTCTCTGCTAGCTCTGCGAGTCGATTTTCCTGGGCTGCTAACAAATGCTTGCTGGATGCGTGCGACATTTTCATCACTCGTTCTCGGCCGTCCAGAACTTTTCCCTTTGCACAAACACCCATTCTCTGTAAACTGTTTATACCAACGTTTAATACACCACCTATCAGGAGGTTTAACACCATACTTCGTTCGAAATGCACGCTGAACTACCGTCTTCGATTCACTTCTGCCGTACTCAATAACACAAAAAGCTTTCTGTTGAGCGGTCGCCATCTTAGCATCAACTGACGTTGACGCCTAGTCAACAGCGCCTCAAGCGAACAAATGTACAACTAAATGAAACTTTATAGCTCCCTTAATTCGCCGACAGATAGTGCATAGCTCTGCCTTTTGTCGTTGCAGAGTTTTAAATTCCTAAAGTTGTGGTATTCTTTTTGAATCACTCTGTATAGAAACACTGCGAGAAATGCGTGGTTGAATATAAACGGAGACGCTAGTGTAGTGGCAACTTCCGCCACCGAATGTATCAGGATGACCAAATGTACCGGCAAAACACCAAATGTAGTGGATGGATGCCAGGAGGTGCCGTATTAAAACTCGGCGAAAACTTTCCAACTGATGTCAAACTTCCTAGCAGATTAAAACTGTGTGCCAGACCGAGTCTCGAAGTCGGGACCTTTGTGTTTCGCGGGCAAGTGCTCTACCAACTGAACTACCCAACCACGACTTATGCCCCGTCCTCACAGCTTTAAATCCTCCAGTACCTCGTCTCCTACCTTCCAAACTTCACAGAAGCTCTCCTGAGAACATTGCAGAACTAGCAATCCTAGAAGAAAGGATATTGCGGAGACACGGCTTAGCCACAGCCTGGGGGTTGTTTCTAGAATGAAATTTTCACTGTACAACGGAGTGTGCGCTGATATGAAACTTCCTGGCAGATTAAAACTGTGTGCCGGACCTAGACTCGAACTCGGGACCTTTGCCTTTCGTGGGCAAGTGCTCTACCAACTGAGCTACCCAAGCACGACTCACGCCCCGTCCTCACTACTTTAAATCCTCCAGTACCTCGTCTCCTACCTTCCAAACTTCACACAAGCTGTCCTGTGATGTATTCCTTTTTAGCTACAGTGCCGTCGTCCTCTTGGTGTGCATCACAGGGCGCTGCAGTTCTGAGGAAGCACCCCAGCAGCCCGTGTAATGCAGTGCTGTGTCGAGCCGGCCTTGTACGGCCCACTGAGTTCCGACGATGTCAGGATGGCTGCGCCAGCAGGCGACTCAGCGGCCACCGTTCTCGTTATCTCAGTGCTGCTCCGCTGGCAGCCGTAGGTCGTTCCTGCTCATGCTTCTTCTTTCCTGATGTAGCTGAGATCGCAGTGGCAAGCGCCCGTGATCCGGCGCCCGAATCTGCGGCCCTCGCCTCGGGATGTCCCCGGCGTGTGTCAGGAGTCGGTACGACTGCCTGCAGTAGCGAGCCGAAGAGTGACCCACCGTTGGCTGGCTGCGGATCCCGCGTCAGCCTCAGAGCATCGAACCAACGACCTGCCTTGGGCTGGGACACTGGCGCCCCATCTGTTGCTGCGTGTAGTCGGTGGTGTGACATGCCTCGCCATCCAGGAGAGCTGCCACACTTGAATGAATCTCGTTATAAAACGGCACCTATTTATACTCAGCTGTGCGCCTCTGTTTTGCCAAGCGTGCCGCTTCGCGTCTCGTATGCATAACACTTATGTTCGCCACTGTCTCCTTCTGCCTGCGACTTGCGCCATGCAAACTGCTGTGTGTGCCTTCTCCGGCAGTTCTACGCCCCTGTGGCCTCCATTTGCCTTTGCAGCTGCTGGTATGCGTAACTCACTGCAATCCGGCCCGCACCTGGCTGTAACTTGTGCTCAGAATATCGCACAAAACTAACTTTCACTGTCCTAAACGGTGGTGCCGCTAACTAGCAAGACCGAGGTTGTGATGTTGTATTTAACCACGAACAGCACCTGTGCAATGTCCTTAATGCGTTGCAAGTGCCAATCGTGAGCACAACAGTGTTCAATGTAGTTGTAGTGCATTATGTTGGTGGTGAGTTGATTCCAATGTGGACAAGTTATTGTTGCTCGTATCGTCTGTGCTTCTCTAATCAAGGAGCCGAAGTGTTTGATCTTTAAAGTGGCGCCGTATCGAAGACTTCTACTGCATACAGCAAAGACGGAAAAACACTGTACGATAAGTCAAAATGAGGACGAAACTGTGTATCGAGTGATCGTGATAGAGGTCATTGCCGAGGATTGTGTCGGAAAATACAAGGTCGCCAGCTGCAAAACTCACTGTGAAACTGAATGTCGCACTTGTGAATCCTGTTAGCATGAAAACAACATGTAGAGCGCTCCGTGAGGACGGAACTACAGGGCGAGCTGGAATTGCAAAACGACCCATCAATGATGCAAACATGAAAATGCGATGCCGAAGCTGTAAAACCTGACTATGGAATAACGAACGAATGTCTTATGGCTGGATAAGCGCCGAGTTTACATCCCAAGAGTGAAACTTGACGAGGGTTTTCTGATGACTTTGGCAGCTGTATCGCGGTGTTTCATGTGGCCCTCGCGTACTCTGCAATGTCCTATTACTACCAAGAATTATGTGACTACTTTGGCCGTTGAGGACCATCGTATGGTACAATGTTTGCTCCTCAATGGTGATGCTGAGTTCTAAGATGATAGGGCCCCTTTCACAATGTTCGCATCGTCCTGGAGTGCTTTTGTGAGCAGGAGGACGAATTGTTGCATCTCCCCCGGAAATCACAGTCACCAGATCTCAACTTTGGAGAGAAGGGTACGTGACCGCTCTACACCTCCACCGTCGTTCCCTGTACTTCCCACAATTTTGCGGGAAGAATGTTATAAGATTCCCTTGAAAGTAGGACGCTTTTATACACGCCTAGGCGATTGGAAGCTGTGTTGAATGCTAACAGCGTTCCTACAACATATTAGGAATGGTAATCCATTATTTTACTTGATTCCAAATTTTTGTCCGACGCTGTAAGTCTTGGATAGTGAAATTCGTCATAAATAACCCACCGCAATTTTAAAGAATAATTTTGTCCATACCTACAACACAAAAAGAAAAAAATACATATTTCTGTACACCATGAGCTCCATTTAAAAACGTTCAGCTGCTGGCCCGGTGTTTGGTCATTTACCCCATCATCGGTGGCACATATTGCGTACGTCTATATAAAATAAAAATAAAAAATATAGCGCTGCTAGACCGTATTGTATCCACACAATCACAGCCATACCATGTTGCAAACAAGTAGAAGCAATGTAAGTGACAGTGTTGTATCTTGAAACACTTTTCAGATTTCTGCCTCTAGTCTGCACTGTGATAGAAGTTAAATACATGTTCTTATTCCATTTTTAAAAGATATCATGCTTTCATGTGCGCTGAACTGTTTTCTTAAATTCAAAATTATTCCAGAAAAATAAGGTCTTTCCAATTACAAAAATTTTTCCTAGGAACAACTATTCTATCCAAATTTCAAAGTTTTACACTCCATAAAATCAAGCCAGTACTGTATTTGATAGTCTGCGCGGTACATTGTTACTCCACTACGCACCCCTAATCGATAAGTGAAACGGAGTGAAGAAGAAGTAGCATCAAAAACCAACTACAAGTTAAAACATTTTGAAATAAAAGCTATTGGCAATTTCACAAAATTTCCGTTTTGAACACAAGGAAAATTGTTAATACATTACAGAAAACCAGAGCAAATATCACATGTACGAATTGTATGATCTAGGAGGGATATCCATTAATTAAATAATCTCGAGTTTCAAGCCACATCAGGTGGTTAACTGCCCACGAGCTTTCGGCATGGAGCTCCTCTGCCATTGCCAAGTGATTGACTGTTGTGTAAATGCAGCTGTCTCGCTTATGTAGCCACGCTGCCGCCAGTGACGTCACTTAAGGGGTGTCCCGCACCATATAGGGCAATGTGTTGGTGGCTCGACCGCCGCGTCCGTTTGAGCTCCCCAATCACGGGATCCAGGCCGTACTCAGCTGCAACCACCGTCATTATTGAGGGTATTGTCCGATATTTTGATCTCCATTGCTTCATTTATTACGCTATCGCAGAAGCTGTTGGTCCGTTTAATACTAGAAGTACCGTCGAATGCAATTCGGTGTCCGTTTCTCAGTGTGTGGTCCGCTACAGCTGATTTTTCGGGATAGTGTGGGAGAGAACACCTTTCAGTTTCCTTGCCAGTCGTGGACGTCGTTATCCGCCGTAACTCCACTGGGTGTCTAGGTCACAGCGTTTAGAGCAATCCCACCCACACAGATCACTATCTACACGCCACCAGCTGCCATCCCCAGCACAGAAACGTTCTGCCATGAGGACCTTTGGTACATAGAGCCGAAACCGCCTCAGACGCCGAAAGCCTGCCGAGGGAACTGAGCCACTTATGTAAAGTTTCGCCGGCCGCTGTGGCCGAACGGTTCTAGGCGCTTCAGTCCGGAACCGCGCTGCTGCTACGGTCACAGATTCGAATCCTGCCTCGGTCATGGATTTGTGTGATGTCCTTAGGTTTAAGTAGTTCTAAGTCTAGGGACTGATGACCTCAGATGTTACGGCCCATACTGCTTAGAGCCATTTGAACCATTTTTTGTAAAGTTTTGAGGGGAACGGTGACAACAGACAAATTTCGCCGGCAGTTTCATCTGAGGCGCGAAAGCAGGAGGCTCTCGAAGAAGACACAAAGAAGATTGCATTTTCATCGTTTTGTGGCTCAATAAGATTAGCTGGCTCCCGAAGAAACATAAAATCGACATAGTCCACAGGCCTCCAGCAAAGATCCAATAACTAATGAAGCCTGTGAAAGGCGATGTAGGCCTCAGAACGCTTGGAATATACGAAATACCTGTGGGTGTAGACAGGTTTATGTCGGTCAGACTGTCCGCACTATTGAGCAGCGCTGCATATAAAATAAAAGGTATTTCCGCCAACGCTATCCCGAAAAATCAGATGTAGAGGAGCATGCACTGGAAAATCACCGAATTGCATTCGACAATAATTCTATTATAAAACGGACCAACAGCTTCTGGGATAGCGTAGTAAAATGAAGCAGTAGAGATCAAAATATCGGACAACACCCTCAATAAAGACAGCGGATTGCAACTGAGTACGGCTTGGGATCCTGTGATTGAGGAACTGAAGCGAACGCGGAGGTAGCACCACCAAAACATTGCCTTATATGGTGCAGGGTAGGACCCGAGGCCTACGAGAAAGACAGGCCGCGGTGCGTGCGTCACGAAGGTAGACCTGACTCGCTGCTCAGCTCAGCAGACAAACTACGCTTCTGCACCTGTTAACTCGTAATTCAATGTTTACGTATAAATGAGAATTTTCGTCTCTTACTGGAATCCCCTACTATGGAGTCTTATTGTTTATTAGTCCTACAGCAATTGGAAGTCCGTATGCCTGCTAATAATTTGTAACGGCCGTACTGGGTACAATAAAATTTTATCGGTTGTATGAGGCAGTACATCTTGTATGAAATGAGAACTGTTAAGCAGTAGAGACTAAATGGCATAAGCGAGCTGTTATACCATTTACGCAGAGCATAGATCTTAAAGCTACTGCACGGTTGCGTATTTTGTTGTAGTGCTAGTTATCAGTAAGACTCTATGAAAGCAGATTCCAGTAAAATATGCAATTCTCGTTAGTACTTAAACACACAGTTAAGAGTTAACACGATTAAAAACGCGTTTCTTCCGCTCAGATGAGGGAACAAGCTAGTTCAGGTCTACTACCCTTGTGACGCACGCGCTGCGACCTGTCTTTCTCGTAGGCCTCAGACAGGGCGCAAGTGACGTCACTGGCAGCAGCAAGGCTGTATAAGCTAGGCTGCGGCATTCATCTGACAAACACTTGACAATGGCAGAGGAGATCTCCGCCGAAAGCTCACGGGCAGGTAACCACTTGACGTGGCATGAAACCCGAGAATATTGTATTAACAAATGTCACGTGTTCCGTAGTAGAAGAGCTGTTTCAAGGTAAAGATGGCGTACGACCGATGAAGCATGGCATAACCGTCCACAGGATATCGACTATTCTTAAAAGTATACAGACATTTTCCTCGGCATAAAACTCCGCATTTGAATTAACTGTATCCTCCAAATAGCTTTAATATCTTATACTATACTTAAATATGTTGGACTCGTATTACAGGGTGACACACGGGAGACGGACGGTTTTTAATGAAATAATACTCAGCCAACTTTAAAATTAATGTATGTTTATTAACACAAAATCAAAGCTGATTATTTGCCATTTTAGTTAACAAAGTTATTTGTGAAAAATAATGTCGTCAAGGTGATGTCCATCATTTCGAATGCAGGACTCAAGTCTCTTCTCAAAATCCTCCATCACACGGACTAAAATCTCTGCAGGGATGGCAGCAATTTCATGAATTATTGCATTCTTCAACTCCTCCAAATTTCGTGGTTTTTGGTTATAGACATAGTTCTTAAGGTACCCCACGGAAAAAAGTCACATACTGACAAGTCGGGAGACCTGGGAGTCCAAGGAATATTGCCAAAACGTGAGATAATCCGGCCAGGAAACATGCGTCTAGGAACTGTCATTGAAGTGTTTGCAGTGTACGATGTTGCCCCATCCTGTTGGAACCAAACCCGTTTTAAACGATTCGTCGTGGCTCAAATGGCTCTGAGCACTATGGGACTTAACTTCTTAGGTCATCAGTCCCCTAGAACTTAGAACTACTTAAACCTAACTAACCTAAGGACATCATACACATCCATGCCCGAGGCAGGATTCGAACCTGCGACGGTAGCGGTCGTGCGGTTCCAGACTGTAGCGCCTAGAACCGCTCGGCCACCCCGGCCGGCCGATTCGTCGTCTTCTTAGTTCTGGTTTCAAGAATGTTTCAAGCAAACGAATGTAACGAACCGAATTAACAGTAACTGTGGTCCCATTCTCTTCAAAAAATAAGGTCCAATAATGCCAACAGAGCCAAGAGCACACCAGACTGTCACTTTTTCTGAGTGTAGAGGACGCTAGTGGATAAGGTGTGGATGCTCTGGATTCCAGTAACGTAGGTTTTGCTTATCCACGGTCCCATTAAAATGAAAATGAGCTTCATCGCCCATCAATAAAATTTAATTTTCATTCGATACCAAAATCACTTGCATTCTGTAAGAGAAGTCTTATCATACAGCAAAATCAGTTTCCTTAACTTGTTGGGCAATGAGCATTTTGTAGGGATGGAATTTTAATTCTTTATGCAAAATTCGTCTAACCGATTCACGATTGATTCGTAACTCACTAGCATGACGACTAGTTGACCGTCCTGGGCTTCTGACTGCTGCTTGCCTTAACCTTTCAACATTTTCTGGTGTCGTTACTCTGCGTCTCGGGCCAGTATGCTTCTTATCCAGTATGTTTCCAGTTGATCTGAAGTTTTCCACCCATTTGAGGATTGTGTTACAGCTCGGAACAGCTCCATGTCGACCGACATTAAACCGCGCACGAAACAATCGCTGCGCAGACTCGCCACCTTTCACGAAACTGTCATAGACAAACACCCGACGTTGCAAGTCCCACTGCTCCATAGTGACAGAGTAAATGAAATGGCGTCTTGTGTGGGTCAGAACTATCCCCACCACGACCACCTCCCATCACAGCGCCCTCCGTACTACGCAGTTCAAAACCGTCCGTCTGCAGTGTGTCACCTTGTATTTGCAGAAACTGCACAAGGCACAAGCTTATGTCTCACTACAACAAAAACAGTATAAAATGCCGGAAAGTGCTTATGGCGGTTTGTAGTGTGCGTTCCTTCATGTGATTCTAAAATCAGTCACCAAACTGAAATACCGGTCATGAAACATCATGTGTTCCTAGATACACTCTCCTCGACATTCAATGCTCTGCTCCACGTATTGATGGAAACTTTAAGTGGAACAAACATGACACTGAGTTCCTCAAACAGTTAATTTTAACTACTTATGCTCTTTCCCGGGTTCGATTCCCGGCGGGGTCAGGGATTTTCTCTGCCTCGTGATGGCTGGGTGTTGTGTGCTGTCCTTAGGTTAGTTAGGTTTAAGTAGTTCTACGTTCTAGGGGACTGATGACCATAGATGTTAAGTCCCATAGTGCTCAGAGCCATTTGAACCATTTTGAACTTATGCTCTTCTTGCTATTGCTGGTCTTGGAAACAGAAGAATGAACTTCCTGTCATACTGATGCGAGCCGCATTGCATGCACTGGAACAGTGTTTAGTGTCATTTGCTGGATACTACCGGTCGTCAGTTCGAATCCGATCGCCGGCAAATATTTGTCGTTTAATATTTGTGATTTCTAGAAGGTTATCAATTTTTTTATGTTAATGTTTGCATATTCTAGAATATTCCATGTCTCTACGACCTTCTCCCTTCACCCCTGTTCTGTCTGTACATTTGCGTCCACACTGTACACGCTTTCAGTCGTAAGCATTGTACTTCATTGACGATCCTGCATTCGCATTTGGACTGGATTCAGGTTATGGAACGGAAAAATTTTCTAGGATGACTCATATGTAGAGAGAAAGCACTGATTGCACAAAAGCGAACAGTAAGAGCCTTAGAATCATGTATATGATATCTTTTGGAAACCTCTTAGGGAGGTAGGGATATTAACTGCACAATCACAGAATATACAGAGTGGTGAGAAACAGTGTGAAAAGACTGTAAGGGTGTCATGCTGACAAATAATTGTTGAGAAAAACATTCGATACGTTGCGCCGTTTGCGCGTTAACTAGCACTGAAGTTAGTCAATAACGCAACAAGCGGCCCGCGAGATGCAACTAGTGTCAGATGTTCTCCTAGCGTAAATGATAGGAAACAGGACTGGTCAGCCTACGGCTCGGGTTCGATCCTTACTGACGTCCCATGACCGATTTTGTATCGCTCTCTTGCTCGGTTCTAGGAAGCCAAAGAACACGTTTGGTAACACCGTCTCTGGCGGTCGGCCCTTTCGGCTAACTTCAATGCTCCTTAAATCGGAAACGGCGTAACGGAACGAACTTTTTCGTTTGCAATTGTTTCTCAGCACGATCTATCCTGGAACACCCTTACAAGCTTTACACAGTTTCTGACCAGCCTGTATATTTTTTGATGAAATTCGTCATCAACAATCCAGTAGTGAAGTCCATACCCTCAAGATTAGAAGAAAAAATGACCTTTATTGCCCATTTTTAAAGCTTTTAAAGTCTGTCAAAAGAAGTTCAATATACGTGAACAAAACCATTTGATGATGTACGCAATAACATAAACATCTGACATGGAGGAAAGCAAGCTGTTAAATGTAACCGAAAATAATTTCTTCTGGGCAACTTCTTCAATTCCAAGGACGAATTTTTGAATACAGACTGTTAATTAACAAAAAGAATTAAAAATAAAAAACTATTTTTCAAATGTAGCTGCATTTGTAGAAATGAAAACAAGTATGTTCATTACTGTTAAAACTATTCATGTACAGTGTGTAATGTATACCTAACTCGTTCCACTTCATTTCGATAACACATTAAGGCGGAGAAGCCCATAGAAAACAGCATATTCGTATGACGATTTGAAATGGACCGGTACCGCATTCTGATTTGATCCATGTTAAATGGTTTTTGAAGGCCAGCGACTGTGGAACAATAGGTTTGTTTACAAATAAATCTTCTGCTACCAGTCACGATTTTTCTTTCTTTCTTTATTTATTTTTTTTACTTTTCACACAATGCGTTTCGGAAAATAATTCCCATTTTTCGTGTGTATTAAGCCATTTCTATTGATGTTGTCAGTGTGTGCTTCATTTCGTTGACTTTTACTGCAATACATCAGAAACACGCTATTTTTTAGTTGGGTATCGATTCTTTTGGTGAAGTTAGTGGTGAAATTTGGAAGTACTCCACCGACTAAATAAAGGACATAAAATGGATTTGCTAGAAGAACTGGAGATATATTCACATTACAGAAAATATGAAGATAAAATATTAAACGAAAAACTTGAAAGTGAAGCAGTGAATTTCTTCAGATGTTTCGATAGTATACTAAAATAAAAATAGTAAAACATAGAAATTAGCAGAATTGTAAAATTGATATAAGTAATTTATGAGCCAAATTGTTAAGATACACTACTGGCCATTTAAATTGCTACACCACGAAGATGACCTGCTACAGACGCGAAATTTAACCGACAGGAAGACGATGCTGTGATATGAAAATGATTACCTTTTCAGAGCATTCACATGAGCCGGCCGGAGTGGCCGTGCGGTTCTAGGTTTTCAGAGCATTCACATGAGCCGGCCGGAGTGGCCGTGCGGTTCTAGGCGCTACAGTCTGAAGCCGACCAACCGCTACGGTCGCAGGTTCGAATCCTGCCTCGGGCATGGATGTATGTGATGTCCTTAGGTTAGTTAGGTTTAATTAGTTCTAAGTTCTAGGCGACTAATGACCTCAGAAGTTAAGTCCCATAGCGCTCAGAGCCATTTGAACCATTGACACAAGGTTGGCGCCGGTGGCGAGACCTACAACGTGCTGACATGAGGAAACTTTCCAACCGATCTCTCATACACAAACAGCAGTTGACCGGCGTTGCCTGCTGAATCGTTGTTGTGAAGCCTCGTGTGAGGAGGAGAAATGCGTACCATCACGTTTCCGACTTTGATAAAGGTCGGATTGTAGCCTATCGCGATTGCAGTTGATCGTATCGCGACATTGCTGCTCGCGTTGGTCGAGATCCAACGACTGTTAGCAGAATATGGGATCGATGGGTTCAGGAGGGTAATACGAAACGCCGTGCTGGATCCCAACGGCCTCGTATCACTAGCAGTCTAGATGACAGGCATCTTATCCGCATGGCTGTAACAGATCGTGCAGCCACGTCTCGATCCCTGAGTCAACAGATGGTGACGTTTGCAAGACAACAACCATCTGCACGAACAGTTCAACGACGTTTGCAGCAGCGTGGACTATCAGCTCGGAGATCATGGCTGCGGTTGCCCTTGAAGCTGCATCACAGACAGGAGCGCCTGCGATGGTATACTCAACGACGAACCTGGGTGCACGAATGGCAAAACGTCGTTTTTTCGGATGAATCCAGGTTCTGTTTACAGCATCATGATGGTCACATCCGTGTTTGGCGACATCGCAGTGAACGCACATTGGAAGCGTGAATTCGTCATCGCCATACCGGCGTATCACCCAGAATGATGGTTTGGGGTGGCATTGGTTACACGTCTCGATCACCTCTTGTGCGCATTGACGGCTCTTTGAACAGTGGACGTTACATTTTGTTAGCGTGGGGTTGATCTGAGATTCTGTTATTCTGCGCAACCGATTAATCTGAGATGTACCCTTTACCCTGTGGCTCCTGCAAGATGCAATTTCCACCCTCACACTACTACAGAAGTCAGACAAACGTTCCTAACGTTCTAAAGAGAAATGCCTGAAAAACTTTCAGCAATAAAGATCTTCTGGAGTCGTCCGCTGTAAGGAAATGACACAAAAATTCACAAAATTTCTTATGTAACTAGTGGGACACTTGGGTACTGGAGTAGTCCCAGTTAGTGTAAGAAAAACATGAAACTAAGGAAAGTTATTGTTTATTTTGCAAAAATTCTGAGAAATCACAATGGCACTTTTAGTTATGAATTGAACAAGTTATATCCGGGTTCTTTTCGGAAAGTGAAGTTACCTCTCAAGGATAGGATTCGCTAATGAAATTTCTATACAAAGTTTAAGATTGTTGTTGACTTGGCAGAATGGCTGAGAGGCACGCCTACTCAACTTGAATAATCATCCTTTAGAATGATGCTAGGTACGGTCGAGGCTGTCGCATGTGAAATGCAGTGAAGTGTACTGTTGTGGAGGAAATATGGGGCTCGCAATAACTGTAGTGCACAATACAGTAAGCTGCAATGACTGCTCTCTGCGCTGCTCGCTGCTGACAAATAAGGTAACCCTCGTTCTATCTGGATTGACCTTCGCCAATCAAACTCTCACTACGCCTTGATGAAGTCAAGGATTCCTATTCTCACCTAGTCTAACTATTGGCGTGGTACACCCGTCAGATAACTAGCCCACCGTGATGCCGCTCAAAAATTCGCTCGTATGCGTTTAACTATAACACTGTCCATTCACACAGCACAATAAGGGTGACAGCCAACACAGTGAACAACACTTAATCGCAAGGACTCAATATAGAGAGTCGCACTTCAATTCACTCTCGACAGAGGTGCTCTCCCAGTGAAGTACTGAGGAGAGACTTGTTCCTCACTGCAAGAGCGACAACGGAACAGCGCCTCTCCATACCAGACGTGAAGGGGTATATCTTTCGGTATCTTCCATGACTCCTTCAGCTCAAGGCGTCAGAAATATCGTCTGCCAATCAGCATTGCTCTTCTAAAACGGAAGAATGGCGTTTCGTTTAAGGCGACCAATCTGGAAATCTGCAGTATCGGCGTTTGGCGTTTGCTGTCTCCCTGCGAAAATCTCTGAAACTGCGTGCTATGTGTAAAGAATGCGTAGGCTGGTCACTCCCACACAATGTAGCGGAATTTTCTTTTAAGCCAAACATGGGGTCGTTCCTCCTTTCCCTCGGGCGAACGCTGTCTGCTCCACGGGCGTCCACCAGCCAATGTAGATGGGTCGGGACTGGCCTCCTGGTGTGTGGTTGCCTTTCTTGAACTAAAAGCTCCTGTGACCGTTGTGTCTGGAATGTATGTGTGTACGCCAGCCTCGAGTATTTCAACCACGGTGCGCACTTGAGATTTATTAGTTATTTGCATATTGTTTACATGAATTCATACAACATTGACTTTATCTTATCGAGTTTGGGTTCGAATGAAGCGTCTTGATGTGCGGAATATGATTATAGGTCTTCCACAGATTATGATATGCTTTTGTACAGATATTATTTACACTAATGGCCATTAAAATTGCTACACCAAGGAGAAATTCAGATGATAAACGGTTATTCATTGGACAAATATATTATACAATTGACATGTGATTACATTTTCACGCAATTTGGGTGCATAGATCCTGAGAAACCACCTCTGGCCGTAATAACGGCCATGATACGCCTGGCCATTGAGTCAAACAGAGCTTGGATGGCGCGTACAGGTACAGCTGCCCATGCTGCTTCAACATGATACCACAGTTCATCAAGAGTAATGACTGGCGTGTTGTGACGAGAAAGTTGCTCGGCCACCATTGACCAGACGTTTCCAATTGGTGAGAGATCTGGAGAATGTGCTGGCCAGGACAGCAGTCGAATATTTTCTGTATCCAGAAAGACCCGTACAGGACCTGCAACATGCGGTCGTACATTATCCTGCTGACATGTAGGGTTTCGCATAGGTCGTAACACATCTGAAATGTAACGTCCACTGTTCAAAGTGCCGTCAGTGCGAACAAGAGGTGACCGAGACGTGTAACCAATGGCACCCCATACCATCACACCGGATGATACGCCAGTATGGCGATGACGAATACACGCTTCCAATGTGCGATGTCCCCAAACACGGATGCGACCATCATGATGCTGTAAACAGAACCTGGATTCATCCGAAAAAATGGCGTTTTGCCATTTGTGCACCCACGTTCGTCGTTGAGTACACCATCGTAGGCGCTCCTGTCTGTGATGCAGCGTCAAGGGTAACCACAGCCATGGTCTCCGAGCTGATAGTCCATGCTGCTGCAAACGTCGTCCAACTGTTCGTGCAGATGGTTATTGTCTTGCAAACGTCCCCATCTGTTGGCTCAGGGATGGAGACGTGGCTGCACGATCCGTTACAGCCATGCGGATAAGATGCCTGTCATCTCGACTGCTAGTGATACGAGGCCGTTGGGATCCAGCACGGCGTTTCTAATTACCCTCCTGAACCCACCGATTCCATACTCTGCTAACAGTCATTGGATCTCGACCAACGCGAGCAGCAATGTCGCGATGCGATAAACCGCAATAGCGATAGGCTACAATCCGATCTTTATCAAAGTCGGAATGGTGATGGTACGCATTTCTCCTCCTCACACGAGGCATCACAACGTTTCACCAGGCAACGCCGGCCAACTGCTGTTTGTGTATGAGAAACCGGTTGGAAACTTTCCTCATGTCAGTACGTTGTAGGTGTCGCCACCGGCGCCAACCTTGTGTGAATGCTCTGAAAAGCTAATCATTTGCATATCACAGCATCTTCTTCCTGTCGGTTAAATTTCGCGCCTGTAGCAAGTCATCTTCGTGGTGTAAGAGTTTTAATGGCCAGTGGTGTAAATTATTGTAAATTGTTGCTCATCTACGTCGCCATCACTTTCGCCATAGTATTGCCTAACCCTATTCGTCACTGTGTTGAGGCTGTATAGCTACCCGACCTTTTTGGCCGAGCGGTTCTAGGCACTTCAGTCCGGAACCGCGCTGCTGCTACGGTCGCAGGTTCGAACCCTGCCTCGGGGATGGATGTGTGTGATGTCCTTGGGTTAGTTAAGTTTAAGTAGCTCTAAATCTAGGGGACTGATGACCTCAGATGTTAAGTCCCATAGTGCTTAGAGCCATTTGAACCATTTGAGCTGTCTAGCTGCTGCGAACAAACATTCCTCTCCAGTACTTCACAGGAGTAACTACTTTCGGTGGCACTTGCATGTTTGACGGTAAGTACATTTCGTGAACGTACTGTACACAGTACCACTGTTCCTGGTGTAGAACGACAGCCATTCTCAATCGGTTTCTACTGCCTCAGTTAATTTCCTTTTTCTTTTTGCCACTACGAAAATCACTGCATGCAGCTTCTAGGAACGTGCCAATAGATTCAACAATGACCGTTACTGTATTCAGTAAATATTCTTTTTACTTGACGCTTGCACACGTCTGCCCTCGCTTTCGGAAGGACCGCGTCTGCTACTTATAGTCGGATACATTACGATATGCTGTCGGAACCTATAGCAGTTGAGAATGGCTTCTAAAGCCGAAAGCTTCTAGTCTTGAGAACAGTAATAAAGTAAGTACTTATTAATTAAGCAACAGCGGAGGTGCAACCCTGACACTATGCTGTAACAGACGTTCTATCATGCAAATAATCTCAGCGGACAAAGTGTTAGTCAGCCCCTCCAGTGAACACACCAGATGCCCTGCAGTCATGGACTGTGCGGCTGGTCCCGGCGGAGGTTCGAGTCCTCCTTCGGGCATGAGTGTGTGTGTTTGTCCTTAGGATAATTTACGTTAAGTAGTGTGTAAGCTTACGGACTGATGATGGTTCAAATGGCTCTGAGCACTATGGGACTCAACTGCTGAGGTCATTAGTCCCCTAGAACTTAGAACTAGTTAAACCTAACTAACCTAAGGACATCACAAACATCCCTGCCCGAGGCAGGATTCGAACCTGCGACCGTAGCGGTCTTGCGGTTCCAGACTGCAGCGCCTTTAACCGCACGGCCACTTCGGCCGGCCGGACTGATGACCTTAGCAGTTAATTCCCATAAGATTTCACACACATTTGAACACACCAGATGCTTTTCAGCGCTGTAGATGGCGTGGAAATGGCACCAGGGGGCTGAGGTAACCTCGGCCACAGATGTGTGTCACAGCGGTAACGTGGTGTGTATGTGCCGGTCGTATGGAGTCAGCGCCCTAAGAAAGCTCGACGACGAAACGTGACGGGATGACAAAAAGGTTCTGCCCTTTTCCGACCTGGCATTGATCACGCCGTCAACGAAATTGCCCGATTTGTTGGTGTATCAACGTGGACTGTCTAATTTGCCTACAAGGAGTCGCAACCATGTAACACAGCCTAAGAACAGTGGTCGTAATAGTGTTCTAACCGACAGTGACCAGAGAAGTGAATCACGCCTTTCAAGAGACAATCGGTTTCAAATCCGACAGGATCTTAAGCTGCCAATGAACGCAGGTGCATATCAACCTATTTCCGGCTGAACACTGCACATTTGGAGTCGCAAAAGGTCATTGTTGGCAGCATCACATAATGCTGCATGCCGTCAATTGGCCAAAACAACACAGACTGGCACATCTTCAATAAGCCGGGAGACACAGGAAGTGGGGAGCAACTTCCTGAATGCGTGTTATGTAGACCAGGAAGCAGCGATATTGCCTCTTTTCGACTTGTACAAGACGCCGAGTGCTCTGGTGTGTGTGTGTGTGTGTGTGTGTGTGTGTGTGTGTGAAGGGTGTAGTTCAGGCTGGGGGTGGTTCTGAGATGTTTCTGGGAGATACTTTTCGCATCACGGTTTGGATCCTTTCATTTAGGGTACTGTAAACATGAACCAGGATGTTTATTTCAACATTCTCGGTGACCACGTTTTGTCCTGTGTGATGAGTATCCTATGCCATGCAAACATAATCCCATAGAAAATGTGCCTGGACTATTTGAACAACAGGTGAAACGTAGTAATAATCATTCCCCCAATTTAAGAACTGCACAGGTTCTAATCGTCAATGAGTGGTTGCAGTTGAATACAACTTGCTTGGAGAAACTTGCGGTCTCTCTTACTTGCCGAACTGAGGGAATAACGAAGGTAATATGCGGTGTTACACGAATTAGTGCCATGTCTTCTGGAGGAGACTAATGTATTCTGCAGAGTGCTTGACAACACACACCGCTTGCAAACCGTCGCCACTCCACGCTTCAGTCAGCTAGGCACTCATAGCACTGGCAGTATACAGCAAAATAGCCCTTTGCTATCATTCACTTCGAAAATAGTTACGGTCGCGCTATCACCGAAACTTACACGTGTAGTAAAAAGCCGACCAACGGCTCACTCCAAGCCGTTTAGGTATACAACGTGTCTTTGTTTCAACGAATTTGTCCACACACGCTTATTTACACGAGTCATGGCGTGTAATGGACAGTCCACTGTAATAAACATCGGTCGGACTATTGAAAAGGCTATATGATTACTACTGCACTCGACGCTGTGCAGGTTGTGGTGTCACCGCCAGACACCACACAGGTCGTGGTAGTGTGGTGGAAAATTAAATAACAGACAGCAAATTACGAGATTTACCCACTAATTTTGAAAAGTTCAGTCATCGGAATGATCTAATGGCAGTGACAGGTTGACAACAGATAATAAACCATCATCATTAAACACACAACAAAACAACGTCGATTGATCAGGGATTGTAAATGAATTCAAACGATGCAAATCTCTCTCTTCTTCTTTCGCGTCCTCACATTTAGACACACACACACACACACACACACACACACATACACACACACACACACACACACACACACACACACATTCATGCGCTTCACAAACAAGGACACAGTAATTATAGTCACAAAATCAGCTATTCGAAAGAAATGTAGCTACGAACGCATGAGGGCTTAGATTCAAGGGGCGAACGAAATGAAATAACATGCTTTATGAAACAATAAAAAGACTTCACTGTGAAATAAAAACCACATAGTAAGCGAAGTGAAGGAAGTTTGTTCGAAAGTGCACATCTACGAAATCAAAATCTGCTGCTGGACAGTCAATACCGTTGACGATTTTTCCTTGGTTGGGCACCACAGTTGCAACATACTTTTTTAACTGGAATCATTGCCACTGTTTGACAGCACGTTTTTTAATATTTACTTATTTCACTACCACGATTTCAGCTGTAGAGCCATTCTCAGGCGGAAGGTGAAACCTAAAATCAATAAAAAGTATGCATAACTAAGTGCAAGGCATAATGCGATAACTTTTGATAAACACAATTTAAAGACCATTACTTACAAAGTAAGGAAATATCACGTATGTGTGCATGACATGTCGTCGTCAGTCTACTACAAAACATATGGGCACATATATGCCAATGGCCTCATCATCAGATCTGAGTGCGAATTAAAAACAGGGATTACACGCCGCAGACACAGTTAAACGCATTGTGCTGCGATAACGCTACCAAATACAGTGTGGAAAGCACGAACCACGTCCAAACATTAAACAACATTGATATTTCCAGAATGAAATTTTCACTCTGCAGCGTAGTGTGCGCTGATATGAAACTTCCTGGCAGATTAAAACTGTGTGCCGGACAGAGACTCGAACTTCGGGACCTTTGCCTTCCGCGGGTAAGTGCTCTACCATCTGAGCTACCCAAGCACGACTCACGCCCCGTCCACACAGCTTTACTTCCGCCAGTACTTCGTCTCCTACCTTCCAAACTTCACAGAAGGTCTCCCGCGATGCTGCAGAACTAGCACTCCTGGAAGAAAGCATATTACGGAAACATGGCTTAGCCACAGCCTGGGGGAAGTAGGAGGTGGGAAGGTAAGAGACGAGGTACTGGCGGAAGTAAAGCTGTCAGGACGGGACGTGACTCGTGCTTGGGTAGCTCAGATGGTAGAGCACTTGCCCCCCGAAGTCAAAGGTCTCGAAGTTCGAGTCTCGGTCCGGCACACAGTTTTAATCTGCCAAGGAATTTCAACATTCATACTCTTCTGTACTGTTTCAGAGATTATTATTCAGGTAACAACCGCTGGATGAGCTACTTAGTCTTTCTGACTGTCAGCGCCATATTACGGAAGGGGGAACAGGTTGTTTATTCCACCTGGTATTGGACACACACTTATACAGGGTGTTTCAAAAATGACCGGTATATTTGAAACGGCAATAAAAACTAAACGAGCAGCGATAGAAATACACCGTTTGTTGCAATATGCTTGGGACAACAGTACATTTTCAGGCAGACAAACTTTCGAAATTACAGTAGTTACAATTTTCAACAACAGATGGCGCTGCAAGTGATGTGAAAGATACAGAAGACAACGCAGTCTGTGGGTGCGCCATTCTGTACGTCGTCTTTCTGCTGTAAGCGTGTGCTGTTCACAACGTGCACGTGTGCTGTAGACAACATGGTTTATTCCTTAGAACAGAGGATTTTTCTGGTGTTGGAATTCCACCGCCTAGAACACAGTGTTGTTGCAACAAGACAAAGTTTTCAACGGAGGCTTAATGTAACCAAAAGACCGAAAAGCGATACAATAAAGGATCTGTTTGAAAAATTTCAACGGACTGGGAACGTGACGGATGAACGTGCTGGAAAGGTAGGGCGACCGCATACGGCAACCACAGAGGACAACGCGCAGCTAGTGCAGCAGGTGATCCAACAGCGGCCTCGGGTTTCCGTTCGCCGTGTTGCAGCTGCGGTCCAAATGACGCCAACGTCCACGTATCGTCTCATGCGCCAGAGTTTACACCTCTATCCATACAAAATTCAAACGCGGCAACCCCTCAGCGCCGCTACCATTGCTGCACGAGAGACATTCGCTAACGATATAGTGCACAGGATTGATGACGGCGATGTGCATGTGGGCAGCATTTGGTTTACTGACGAAGCTTATTTTTACCTGGACGGCTTCGTCAATAAACAGAACTGGTGCATATGGGGAACCGAAAAGCCCCATGTTGCAGTCCCATCGTCCCTGCATCCTCAAAAAGTACTGGTCTGGGCCGCCATTTCTTCCAAAGGAATCATTGGCCCATTTTTCAGATCCGAAACGATTACTGCATCACGCTATCTGGACATTCTTCGTGAATTTGTGGCGGTACAAACTGCCTTAGACGACACTGTGAACACCTCGTGGTTTATGCAAGATGGTGCCCGGCCACATCGCACGGCCGACGTCTTTAATTTCCTGAATGAATATTTCGATGATCGTGTGATTGCTTTGGGCTATCCGAAACATACAGGAGGCGGCGTGGATTGGCCTCCCTATTCGCCAGACATGAACCCCTGTGACTTCTTTCTGTGGGGACACTTGAAAGACCAGGTGTACCGCCAGAATCCAGAAACAATTGAACAGCTGAAGCAGTACATCTCATCTGCATGTGAAGCCATTCCGCCAGACACGTTGTCAAAGGTTTCGGGTAATTTCATTCAGAGACTACGCCATATTATTGCTACGCATGGTGGATATGTGGAAAATATCGTACTATAGAGTTTCCCAGACCGCAGCGCCATCTGTTGTTGAAAATTGTAACTACTGTAATTTCGAAAGTTTGTCTGCCTGAAAATGTACTGTTGTCCCAAGCATATTGCAACAAACGGTGTATTTCTATCGCTGCTCGTTTAGTTTTTATTGCCGTTTCAAATATACCGGTCATTTTTGAAACACCCTGTACATTCATAATCATACAAGCATCTCAAAGAAACCCAATCCATAAAATGCATCCTCTGCGATTAACATAATCTTTCTGAAATAAACTAATTGTCCTGGTATAAAATCCCGATCAATTCTGCTTTGGTTACCATGCACGAAATAGAGGTCATACACATGTGGAAAAAATGCCGAAATAGACAGCGTTATTACAGACGCCTCCACTCAGTGTCAGTGACGACTCTAACCCATACTGCTAACAATAAAAAAACTCAGTGCAGTTACTCAATTCTGCGCTGCATCGATAAATAAATAATAAAAAACTTACAGTCCAGTCGCGTCAATGATTTCATTTCAAAAGTCAATAACGTATTGTTCTACCCCAGCCATTGTTAGCAAGCTTGGGACAATCCTTGATATGTTGTCCACAAGGTATTCGGGACATGTTACTCTAGCTTCTTCAAGGCGATCCTCTTGAGTCATACAGTGTGTGACGACGGTTTCTACAACGATGCAGTGTATGTTTGAACTGGATGGGGCAGATTCCCATTCCATTCAGTAAATTCTTTTTTCTATTGCAAGGTGTTCCCGAGGTGCGCACTGTTTGCTTGTGCATTTGTTTATTTATTAATTTACTTATTTATTTACTTCAGTCGTCATTCTTCTGATTCGTTTGGTGCTTCCTCTGAATTCCGCTCTCGTGCCAACTTTTCATCTGAGAACATCATTTGCACCTTACGTCTTCAGTTATTTGCTGGATACATTCCAGTGTCTATTTTCCCCAACAGTTTTAATCCTCTATAGCTCACTCTAGTACATGGACGTTATTCCCTGATGTGTCCAATCATCCTGTCCCTTCTTCTTGTCAGTGATTTCCGTACTTTCCTTTCGTCGCCTATTCTGCGGAGATTGCTTACCTTATCAGTTGAGCTAATTTTCAGCGCCCTTCTATAATGCCACATCTCAAAGGCTTTAATTCTCATCTTTTCTGACTTTCAAACAGTCCGTGATCAATACTACACAATTCTGTGCTCCAAACGTACGTTCTCATTAATTTCTTCCTTGAACTGAGTAGTAGTAGACTTATTTTGACTAGGAATGTCCTCTTTGGGTGTGCTCGTCTCTTTTTATGTTCTCCTTGCTTCATCCGTCATGGCTTATTTTACTTCCAAGGTGTCTGAATTCCTTAACCTCGTCTACTTCGTTATCACCAATTTTGGAGTTAAGCTATTTGCTGGTCTCATTTCTGCTACTTCTCATTACTTACGTCTTTCTTCAGTTGACTCTAAGTCCATAATATGCATCTTTAGACTGTTCATTCCATTCAACAGATCCCATAATTCTTCGTCACCTACGCTGAAGATAACAATGTCATCATCGAATTTTATCATTGATATCCTTTCACCCACAATTTTAATCCCACTCTTTACTATTTCTTTTCTTTCCAACATTGCATCTTCTATGTGTAAACTGAACAGTAGGGCAGAAGACAATGTCCCTCTCACACTCCCTTTTTAATTCGAGCATTCCGTTGTTGTTCTTTCAATCTTATTGTTCCCTCAAGGCTCTTGTGCATATTGTATATTATCCGTCATTCCCTACAGCTTGCTCCCATTTTTCTCAGCGTTTCCATCAATTTGCAGCATTTTACGCTGTCGGATGCTTCCTTCAGGTCTATAAATCGTATGAATGTGTGTTCATTTTCCTTAAGTCTCGCTTTCAATATGAAGGGCAACATCAGAACTGCCTGTCTGGTTTCCTGGCCTTCTGAAAAGTCAAACTAATCGTCATCTGCCAGATCCTCAATTTTGTTTCCCATTCTTCTGTACCTTATAGTTGTCCGTAAGCTGGATGCACTAGCCGTTTATCTCATTGTGCAATGGTTCTCGCACTGACAAGGGGAAATCGTAAGAAAGAGAAACGTATTGATTGGGGTATACAAAGTGTTAAGAGTATAAGTGCAGCTATTGTTTATTGGCGACGGAGGACAGTGTATTTACTTCTTTCGTAGAACAATAATTACAGCGGTTAGCAGTAACATGTTTTTAAGTTGGTTGGTACCTCCAAGTACATGTGGCAAGAGCAAGCCAACAATACCTATTTTCCCCTGGGAGCACGTCAGAGGTTAAAGTCTGGCACATGGACGCAAAACCGATAGTCTATATTGACGTAGTCCACTTACTGGCGCAGTTGCGACAGAGCAGAAAACATCAAGTAATAAATTATATGACGTGTTTGCGGAAAGACAGTTAGAAGCACGAGAAACCAACACTCTGAAGTGGGTACATGTTATGGTACCAATGATCACAGCATCTGAATTTTGCAAGATCCCCTCGCTTCTAAACTGATACTGTTATTACTCGGCTTAGCCGCGAGTCCGTAGAGGGTGGTATATGTGACGTACAGTATAACTGGTCAGCATTTCCACCCGGAATTTGCGAGTGTAAGTCGGATCTTCCTTGATCCGGCTTGGTGGGTCGTGTCGTCGTATTTCCTCCTACCTGTGCGCGGTGCAGCTCTCGTAAATGTCGTCCCGTGTAGATTCTTCATTGGCGCATTGGATGTCTCTGTCGGTGAAAGCTAATTATCTGAAATTGCTGTCGATCAACTTTGGTCTATCTATTTACTCGAAATTAACATTCAGAATGTCGTAATATCATTTTTATTCCTATTAGATCAATAATGAAACACTCATGTCACAAGCTACTCGTAACCGAGAGCATGGCTACCATCGAACAAGACAGGAACAGCTCCTAACGACGACTGCCGACTTTGGCGAGCAGTCCGTATCTCTTACTAGTTTCGTCACAGTTCGTGGATTTCCGATCAAGTTCCTACTTACTAAGACATGCATTTGTTAATGAACGGGTGGGAATTTTAACGAGGCAAAATTATGATAAATAGTTTTAAATGTCCAGAGGCTCCTTCTAGTATTCATGTTGTCATTAATGACTTTAATTATTAAATATAAACAAACAAAATCGGTGACTTTGGCGCCAAGATGGCGGTACTTCCCGTCATGTATATTTCCCAGGCTGACGCTTGTTGCTACGGTCAAGCGCCGAGCCCCACCCCACTACGCGCTACATTGGTCGCTTCGTCACCTAGCCAGCCAGCGTGGGAAATGCTCTCCGACTCATGGCCGGCTACGGACTACAGCACTTCCTAACTATCGTGAATACATCAATAAGATACAATAATTTATCAAAACTGGTAAAAATGTCTTTCTCACGTAAGAGGCACCTTACAACTTACACCGCTAACACCCTGTATATTACGAAGGAATTGCCTGGTGCTGCGAATTATTGATGGGAAGACTGCATAGAAAAGAGAGAGAGAGGAAGAAAGTGATTTGAACTGCTGGACAAAATTATCAGCAGATTAAGGAAGACACAAAGAACGGGAGAACAGATTATGGGTGAGGCAAAGAATAGAGGAATGTCGAGGGCGTCCAGTCGAAATCTTTCGTTAAGACAGGTATTCCAAAGAAGAAGATTTTTGTGTAGTGTGTGTAACTCACCCCGCCATGCAGTGAGCTGCGCTGAGCACCCAGCTGGAACTGAGCAGAGAGCCGCCGCAGTTGAAGGCCCCGCGGTACCACACGGACACCTGCAGCAGACGGAGACGCCTCATGTACACTCAGCTACCTAGCCTACCCCACTATTCCAGTAATGCAGCCGTATCCAAATGGAGCGGCAACCTGCAAAATGTGATCAAAAGTATCCGGACACCCCCAAAAGCATACGTTTTTCATATTAGGTGCATTATGCGGCCACCTGCTGCCAGGCACTCCATATCAGCGACCTCAATAGTCATTAGACATCGTGAGACAGCAGAATGGGGTGCTCTGCGGAACTCACGGACTTCGAACGTGGTCAGGTGATTGGATGTCACTTGTGTCATACGTCTGTTCGCGAGATTTCCACACTTCTAAACATCCCTAGGACCGCTGTTTCCGATGTGATATTGAAGTGGAAACGTGAAGGGTCACGTACAGCACAAAAGCGTACAGGCCGACCTCGTCTGTTGACTGACAGAGACCGCCGACAGTCGAAGCGGTTCGTAATATGAAATAGGCAAGAATTTCAAACTGCATCATAGTCCACTGCAAGTACTATGACAGTTAGGCGGGAGGTGAGAAACCTTGGATTTCATGGTTGACCGGCTGCCCATAAGCCACACATCACGCCGGTAAATGCCTGACGATGCCCCGCCTGGTGTAAAGAGCGTAAACATTGGACGATTGAACAGTAGAAATCCGTTGTGTGGAGTGACGAATCACGTTAAATAAAGTTCCAATCCGATGGCAGGGTGTGGGTATGGCGAATGCTCGGTGAACGTTATCTGCCAACGTATATAGTGCCAGTCAAATTCGGAGGCGTTGTGTGGTGTGGTCGTGTTTTTCATGGAGGGGGCTTGCACCCCTTGTTGTTTTGCGTGGCCCTATCACAGCACAGGCCTATACTGATGTTTTAAGCACCTACTTTCTTCCCACTGTTGAAGAGCAATTCGGTGATGGCGATTGCATCTTTCAGCACGATCGAGCACCTGTTTTTAATGCACGCCCTGTGGCGGAGTGGCTACACGACAATAATATCCCTGTATTGGACTGCCGGCCGCGGTGGCCGAGCGGTTCTAGGCGCTTCAGTCCGGAACTGCGCGACTGCTACGTTCGCAGGTTCGAATCCTGCCTCGGGCATGGATGTGTGTGATGTCCTTAGGTTGGTTAGGTTTAAGTAGTTCTAAGTTCTAGGGGACTGATGATCTCAGATGTTAAGTCCCATAGTGCTCAGAGCCATTTGAACTATTTTTTTGTATTGGACTGGCCTGCACAGAGTCCTGATCTGCATCCTTTAGAACACCTTTGGGATGCTTTGGAACGCAGACTTCGTGCGATGCCTCACCCACCGACATCGATACCTCCCCTCAGAGCTGCACTCCGTAAATAATGGGCTACCATTCCCCAAGAAACGTTGAAGCACATGATTGAACGTATGCCTGCGAGAGTGGAAGCTGTCATCAAGACTAAAGGTGGGCCAACACCGTATTGAATTCGAGCATTACCGATGGAGGGCGCCACGAACTTTTGAGACAGTTTCAGCCAGGTGTCCGGATATTTTTGGTCACATAGTGTACAGCACGCGATTAGCAAGGTTACCACGTAGACTCTATAGAATACTGACGTGCTTGTTCTTCATTAGAAACACACACAAGCGTATCTAAACCCTCCTTTACCCCGGAAACGAATGAAGTTTAACGTTCACGAACAAACGTTTATACTGTAAGAAATGGAAGAGAGCATAACGACGAGGAATACGAATTCTGCATGCTTTACTTGTGCTTAAGTTATCAGAACATAGATTCATTCGATACCCCCCCCCCCCCCCCCAACCGGATGCAAAACTGTGATACTCAGATAGCATTATTTGAATGGTAGGCGTGTTGTCGGCAATGAGGCAAACAAGTTAAAGTAGGCAAAAAAATATGGGTGTTCGTGCTTTTACGTTAGCGTTACACAGATGGTGGATCTTGTCACTGAATTGCTTCTGCAGCCCTTATTAGCTTGCTCCAAAATGTTATTCGTAGAGTTACATTAATGAATCAAAATATTATTACACGCTCCTTAGCAGCGTGTTGATCGACCTTTGGAACGCAATACAGTTACGGTTCTTCTTTATATGTATTCGACAAGTGCTTGGTAGGTGGCATCAAATGTCAACAACGTGCGCTGCACGGTGTGCCCCGAAACATGCCTGCACTAGCTTTGTAGGCCTATTCTGTCGTCATATACATCTAAATCAATACTCTGCAATTCACAATTAAGTGCCTGGCGGAGAGTTCATCGAACCATCATCAAGCTAGTTCTCTTCCGTTCCACTCTCGAGCAGCACGCGAGAAAAACGAACACTTAAATCTTTCTGTACGCGCTCTGATTTCTCTTGTTTTGTAATGATGATCATTCCTCCCTATGTAGCTGAGCGGCAACAAAATATTTTCACGCTCTGTGGAGGAAGTTGGTGATGAAATTTCACGAGAAGATCCTGACGCAACGAAAAACGCCTTTGTTTTCGCTTCCCGCGCACGGGGTCCCGGGTTCGATTCCCGGCGGGGTCAGGGATTTTCTCTGCCTCGAGATGACTGGGTGTTGTGTATCTTTCATCATCATTTCATCCTCATTCACTCGCAAGTCACCGTAGTGGCGTTAAAGAACTTGTGGAGCGGTGGCCGAACCGCCCCGCGAGGGGTCTCCCGGCCACCTATGCCATACGCTCATTATAATGTTTGAACACAGTATATGTTCCAAGGTCCTACGGCGAATCAGCGTTAGTGATATAGGTCTGTAATTCGTCGGATTACTCGTATTTCCTTTCTTGGCTATTGGTGTCATTTATGCAACTTTCCAGTCTTTGGGTTCAGATCTTTCCTGGAATCGCGCGACCGCTACGGTCGCAGTTTCAAATCCTGCCTCGGGCATGGATGTGTGTGATGTCCTTAGGTTAGTTAGGTTTAAGTAGTTTTAAGTTCTAGGGGACTGATGACCTCAGGTGTTAAGTCCCATAGTGCTCAGAGCCATTTGAACCATTTGGTACAGATCTTTCAACGAGCGATCGGTTGTATATGATTGCTAAATATGGAGCTATTGAATCAGCACACTCTGAGAGGAACGTGCCTGGTAAACAGATATCGGAGGCCTTGCTTTTCAAAAATGTTCAAATGTGCGTGAAATCTTATGGGACTTAACTGATAAGGTCATCAGTCCCTAAGCTTACACACTACTTTACGTAAATTATCCTAAGGACAAACACACACACCCATGCCCGACGGAGGACTCGAACCTCCGCCGGGACCACCTTGCTTTTATTAAGTGATTTAAGCTGCTTTGCTACACCGAGAATATCTACTTCCATGTTATTCATATTGGCAGTTGTTCTTGGTGCGAACTCTGGAATATTTACTTCGTCTTCTATCGTGAAGAAATTTCGGAAAAGTGTATTTAGTAACTCTGCTGTTGTGGCGCTGTCATCAGTAAAATCATCATTGTTTTCTTGCAGTGAAGGCACTGATTGTGTCTTTCCGCTGGTGTTCTTTACATACGACCAGAATCTCTTTGGATTTTCTACCAGATTTTTAAACAGAATTTCGTTCTGGAAAGTGTTAAAAGCATCTCGCACTGAAATCTGCGCTGCATTTCGAGAATCTGTAAAACTACTTCAATCTAGAGGGTCTTCCATTCTATTAAATTAGACATGCTTTTTTCGTTGGTTCTTCAATAGTGTTCTGACCTGTTTAGTGTATCATGGAGGGTCAGTACCACCTCTTGTTAATTTATTTGGTATATACCTCTCAATAGCCGTCGATTCTACATGGAAGCGCCAAAGAAACTGTCATAGGCATGCGTATTCAAATACAGAGATAAGTAAACAGGCAGAATACGGTGCTGCGGTCGGCAACGCCTGTATAAGACAAGTGTCTGGCGCACTTGTTAGATCGTTTACTGGTGCTACAATGGCAGGTTATTTAGATTTAAGTCAGTTTGAACGTAGTAATATAGTCGGTGCATGAACGATGGGACACAGCATCTCCGAGGCAGCGGTTAAATAGGGATTACCCCGTACGACCATTTCACGAGTCTGCCGTGAATATCAGGAATCCGGTAAAACACCAAATCTCCGACATCGCTACTACCGGACAAGGATCCTCCATGAAGGGGACGAACGACGTCTGAAGAGAATCGTTCAGTGTGACAGAAGTGCAACCCTTCCGCAAATTGCTGCAGATTTCAATGCTGGACCATCAACAAGTGTCAGCGTGCGACCCAGTCAACGAAATATCATCGTATGGGCTTTCGGAGCCGAAGAACCAGTCGTGTATTCTTGATGACTGCACAACACAAAGCTTTACGCTTCGCCTGGGCCCGTCAACATCGACATTGAACTGTTGATCACAGGAAACATGTTGGCTGGTCGGACGAGTCTCGTTTCAAATTGTATCTAACGGATGGGCGTGTACAGGCATGGAGACAACCTCATGAATCCATGGACCCTGCGTGTCAGCAGGTGCCTGTTGAAGCTGATGGAGGCTCTGAAATGGTGTGGGGTGTGTGCAGTTGGAGTGATATGGGACCCCTGATGCATCTTGCATCTACGTAAGCATCCTGTCTGATCACCTGCATCCATTCATGTCCATTGTGCATTCCAACGTACTTGGGCAATTCGAGCAGAACAATGCAGCACCACAATCGTCCAGAATTGCTACAGGAACACTTTTCTGAGTTTAAACACTTCCGCTGGCCACCAAACTCCCCAGACATGAACATTATTGAACACATCTGCAATGCTTTGCAACGTGCTGTTCAGAAGAGATGTCCACCCATTCGTACTCATATGGATTTCGTCTGTTCAAGGATTCACTGTCCTTCAACAGCTTTCCATAGATGCTCACCACAGCGCCATGCAGCACGCTAATATGCGACTACCTTCCTTATTTCTAAGATGTTCGCCCCCAGGCATCAGGCATAAAAGTATGCCCTTTGTCAGTGTTGTTTACGTCAGTGAATTACCCCATTTGCGGTCTGCATCATCGCTAGAACGATTTCTCATTGCCATCCTGGCAATCCCACATAGGCTTGACATCTGGCAGGCCAAGCAGTCTACTGCCTTTCTTGCAGTTCCTCAATCCGTCCTCTGTGGCCGAGCGGTTCTAGGCGCTTCAGGCCGGAACCGCGCTGCTGCTACGGTCGCAGGTCGAATCCTGCCTCGGGCATGGATGTGTGTGATGTCCTTAGGTTAGTTAGGTTTAAGTAGTTCTAAGTCTAGGGGAGTGATGACCTCAGACAAATCCCATTGTCCTCAGAGCCATTTGACCATATTTTGCAGTTACTCACTCAGACGGTTGCGAGAGTTGTTCAGGCTTGATGTCTCATCTGGGTTGACAGCTTCATTTCTTCTTCGCCTGTTTGCTGCAAGGGTGATTTACACTAAGTCTAGCCATCGTATGGTCAGTCGAAAACGCACGCGCCTAGTTATAGTAAAGGCGCGCAAAGTGGCGGAAGCGGCCTGCAGAAGTGGGATGTACGTGTCTTGATGTAACTGCCTTGTGGTCTAGCTCTGTGGGAGATGCAGGACGAGCTCTGGTCTCGAGTTTGACTGTCTGTAACAGTCCGGTGTGCGACATTTCCACTCACCACAGCCGCGTTCTCCGGACTGAGGAGAGCGCAAGGGTGTAGAGGCACCGCAGCGCCCTAGTTTTTATGCTGCAAATATGTAGGGACCAGGTGAGATGCCTATCGAGAGTCACCCCCAGATATATGCCTTTCTTCGACTACAGGACGGGGCCATCCACGGCCGTGACCGGCAGCAAGTCAAGTGGAAACTTCTTCCTCCTGTCTAACTCTTATTGGCATCAAACTTGAATCACCATTTCGAGAACCACAATCCAAGGCGTTGCAGCCGAGCTGGAGACGATAGCGCAGGTTCTCGGCGTTCACGCTTGTCAGGTAACGAGCGAGTTTTGGCGCCCTGAGAATATTGTATGTTCCGAGTTGGAGCGACTGAACAGGACGCTAGGCGGGCACGGGCCGCCCGACAGGCCGGCCACGTGGTGCCAGACGCTGGCCGAAGCAAGAGGGGTCCAGCGGCCGCGTGGCTGGGAATTCCGCGTTGACACTGTGACGAGGACGGTGCTTTGTGTCGATGAGGGAGATTTCTATGGCGGGAGTGCCAAAGGTGGCGGACTTTGTGAAACCTTACTGGCAGACATTTCACAGCTCAGAAATGTGTGTGAAATCTTATGGGGCTTGACTGCTAAGGTCATCAGTCCCTAAGCTTACACACTATTTAACCTAAATTATCCTAAGGATAAACACACACACCCATGCCCGAGGAAGGACCCGAACCTCCGTCGGGACCAGCCGCACAGTCCATGACTGCAGCGCCCTAGAACGCTCGGCTAATCCCGCGCGGCCATTTCACAGTTCGCATAGAAATTAATAGCAGCCAGATGAATGATGGTACCTCAAAAAGAAACATGTTCATTACAATTATTTGCACGTCGATTCTGATGGTGTAATCAGATTTTAAATATCTTTATTATTTTAAAGTTTAGTACCTAACGAGATATTATACAAGTAACGCCCAGCAACGAATTTCCAAAATCTAGACGGTTCATCCGACTTCGTCGATCTACGTGTCTCTAGAAAGCTATTAGTGTAAACCTAAATTGGTATTAATTACAGGCATGTAACTTAAATAGTACATGAGTTATTGGAGGTCAAAGTGGCCGATTACTATCGATCGCGTCAGGTCATAAGTACTCCACAGTGATACGAAAAAACGGTAGCAGCATGATCATAAATATATTTATTCGTCTGTGTCTTTGTTTATATCAAATATATACTATTCATGAAGAAACTGGTTAAATATTTACTGTGTTTTAGAAAGCACAGAGACACTAGGCTACTGGCCTACCTATTCTATTCCTTTGATAAATGTTTATTTAATTTGTTTATGTATCTAATAATGTATGTTAGAGCGTGTTTATGGTCCAGCTGTAGGAATATTTATTTAATTTCAAGTTATTTAAGTGTAAGTCCAGTATTTCGAGTGTGTTTCATTATGTTTGTGTGGGTGCGTTAGCTTCAAGACATGGCGCGTGCGCTCTAGCCAATCACAGCGCTCGTGAGTGGGGAGACTGGATGGAAGCAGGGGAAGATCATCGTGTCGAGAAAGGACAGGGTGGTTCGGGAGAGTGCGGCGCGGGGAAGAGTCGCACGGGACACGGGAAGTGCTGGACTGTACGGCGCGACAGACGCTCGGTCGCGGCAGAGACTTTGAGAGAGTGGAGCGGTTTGCGCGTGTTCGCGGCAGATAGAAATACTTTGGAGTGCCGACCTGTGCACTTATGAGATTTCCGTGGCCTCTACAGTGAAGACGTAGTGTGCGTTTAGAAGTGAATATCTCGCGAGCTGTGTTGTTGTTCGTAACTAATTACCTGCTGTAGGAATCTATTGTTTCCCTGTTATTTAACTTATATTTTATTTAACTGCTGGACCATCGACTCCAATAAGTGTTTTGCAGAAATGTACCGCATTCTCAAAAGTACTTCTACCATTGTACTCATCATTTAAAGCCATTAAGATAGTACCTGCAGATTTTATGTAATTGCAATCCTTCATTTATAAATTTATATGTTACATTCATAATTCGCAATTGCCGAGTGATAGAAACCTTCGACCATTCGATTCATGTGTGTATTCTTATCGTATACTATAGACTCAGCAGTATTTGGCCTGTAATGCGGCAACTACGTATCCCAGCCCCTAGACAACGAAACCAGCCAAAACTTTTAATATTGCAATTCTGAGTCGGAGGGTACGTAGTTGAGGGCCACCCCATCACCTCGGATTTATAATTTGGAAGCCCGCACGCTGCGAGCGAACAGTGACGTGTCATCGGCGTTCAGGATCAGCAGTACGCGCGCCATCTTGAGAACTTCGAATGTGTATAGGGAGTACAACAAGGGGATGAGCGCCGACCCTTGTGATACACCTGCATATGTGGACCACTCCGTCGACCTATTATCGTCGGCGCGGACGTGGAACGTTCTTCTGGGGAGGTGGGAGTGACGCAGGCGACTGTGTGACGTCGATACCCAGTGCACAAAAAGTTAGTAAGCGAGACCGTCGTACCATACGGAATCAGACGTCCTGGAGACGCCTAGCATGACCGCCATTAGGTACTCGCGACGTTCCGTGCCTCGTAGCGTCTGATACACCAACTGCAGTAGCTAATCAGATGTGGACTGGCACCTCCAGAAGCAAAAGTTTTCGTCCAGGATGAGGCCTTCTGCAGTAACAGTTGGAGGAGACGTTTGGCAAATAACCTCTCCAATGCTCGATCAGTCCAGGGGTGTACTGCCGGTCCATAGTGTCCAATGGGCATAATATTTCGGCGATCAGACATGTCGCCATCGTCAGGTGCGCTGATGAACTGAGCTCCAGAGGAGCTCCTGAGGAGCTCAGTTCGTCAGCGCACCTGACTATGGCGACATGTCTGATCGCCGAAATATTGTGCCCGTTGGACACTATGGACCGGCAGTACACCTATGGACTGTTCGAGCAAGAAATACGCCGGGAGAAACTGAAGAATCGCAACCTCTCCAATGCTTTTGAGGGGGAGGGAAGCAGACCGATCAGCTGATAATTCTGTGCCAAGTGAGGATCATTGCTGCTCTTCGAGATGGCTACCACTTCTGCGTGTTTCCACGCGGAATGGCAGACGCTGGACAACAGGATGGTGTTGAGGTCTGCCAGTGTTTGGTGAACCTCGGTAAACGCACTGCTGGCCACCAAAATGCGACACCCTGAAGAAAGCTTCCAGATCAGTTGAAATATGCAGCACGCGTTTGCGGCGTCTACAGGGACACATGGTTAGCATTTCAGAGCGGTCGTGCATCACATGCGCCATTAGAGCCACTTGCAAAGCTCTGTGGAAAGGGAGAACAGACGGTCCCAGCAGCCATACTGGAATTCTTCTTTCGTACGGTTGTTTTGCATATCCAACTTCAGTATGCCTCGTAGAAGGCAACAAGCGTCTTTCGAGCACGTTTCGGAGTCCTACCGAGAGAGGCTAGTTGCCCATAGGAATTGCAGGTTATCCTTCAGGGAAATCGGTGATCGTGTCGGACGGAAACTAGCAACTGTGATGCAGATCTGTAATCGATGGGTGTAGGAGGAAGCGGTGGACCGACGGGACCGATTGCACTCACCTCGTTGCACCACTACACGTAATGATAGGCACGTTGTGCAAGGGGCAGTGATGGTTCGCTCTGTCACATCACGAACCATATCACAACAAATGCGAACTGTTGCGCAGGTAGTGTCCGCGCGTACCATTTGACTTCGTCTGCTGCAGAATGGACTGTTCGCAAGGCGTCCATTGCTGCGTTTGCCATTGACTCAACGCCACTGTATGTTTGCGCCGGAAATGGTGCGATGAGCAACGGACCTGAAGAACCGAATGGAAAGACATTGTTTTTACCGAAGATACTGTCCGCCCCACCACGATGGTCGATTTAGAGTCTGGAGATAACGTGGTGAGAGACAGTTAAGCTGTTGCCTTATGCATGACCATACTGGCCCTGCATCCGGTTTTATGGTGTGGTGCAGTATTGGATTCCACTCGCGCGCTCCACTAGTACACATTGCCGGTATACTACCCAGCCAGCATTATATCTCTGAAGTGCTGGAGCCAGTTCTCCCACTACACCTTCGGAACATGCCGACGTCCACATTGCAACAGGACAATGCACTTCCGCAGGTGGCACGCAATGTTCAAGACTCCTTCGTAGCCCAATGAATTGCATTGCCACCTTGACCCCCTATTCCCCCATCTCTCGCCTGTCGAAAACGCCCGATCGATGACTGCAGAACAACTGGCCTGGGATACACCATCCGCTGCTACATCACATCAACTTTGGCAAAATGGGGAAGCAGCATGGACTGATACACCCCAACAACTCACCCAGAGCCTTTTCGATTCAATGCCGAGGCTCATACCAGTGGTAGAAATTGCGCCAACGCTCAATACTGATTTCATCTTCCTCATTTCACATGGGGCTGCATTTTCAATCATGCGATCTTTGAACAACGTGTCATCTCCCAATTCGGTTGCGACACCTCCCGCCTTTCTTGGTGTGGTATTTTGGATGGCCAACAGTGTAGTTGTTTTAGCAGCACATTGTCAAGCTTGTCACGACCTCCACCCTCTTCGAGTTGAGTCGCTGAAGCTGTTATGGCGCCCTCCTCTGTGACTGGCGTATAATCAATGGCACCCCATACCATCATGCCGGGTGATACGCCAGTATGTCGATGACGAATACACGCTTCCAATGTGCGTTCACTGCGATGTCGCCAAACACGGATGCGACCATCATGATGCTGTAAACAGAGCCTGGATTCATCCGGAAAAATGACGTTTCGCCATTGGTGCACCCAGGTTCGTCGTTGAGTACACCATCGCAGGCGCTCCTGTCTGTGATGCAGCGTCAAGGGTAACCACAGCCATAGTCTCCGAGCTGATAGTCCATGCTGCTGCAAACGTCATCGAACTGTTCGTGCAGATGGTTGTTGTCTTGCAAACGTCCCCATATGTTGACTCAGGGATCGATACGTGGCTGCACGATCCGTTACAGCCACGCGGATAAGATGCCTGTCATCTAGACTGCTAGTGATACGAGACCGTTGGGATCCAGCATAGCGTTCCGTATTACCCTCCTGAACCCACCGATTCCATATTCTGATAACAGTCATTGAATCTCGACCAACGCGAGCAGCAATGTCGTGATATGATAAACCGCAATCGCGATAGGCTACAATCTGACCTTTATCGAAGTCGGAAACGTGATAGTACGCATTTCTCCTCCTTACACGAGGCATCACAACAACGTTTCACCGGGCAACGCCGATCAACTGCTGTTTGTGTATGAGAAATCGGTTGGAAACTTTCCTCATGTCAGCACGTTGTAGGTGTTGCCACCGGCGCCAACCTTGTGTGAATGCTGTGAAAAGCTAAACATTTGCGTATTACAGCATCTTCTTCCTGTCGGTCAAATTTCGCGTCTGTAGCATGTTATATTCGTGGTGTAGCAATTTTAATGACCAGTAGTGTACAATAACATTGTACATGCTATGTACTGAGGCCACATCAAAGCTATGCAAATTTTCATACATACATATAAATGTGTCTGTATTTGACGCATTATATCCTAAACTTACAAAAATATTTTTTTAAAACAATTTTATTGCACAAGCAATATTAATTAGATTTAAGTTTTAAAGGATATACAAAGAGACAAGCACTTATACGTGTTAGTATCAGCCTACATAAATAATACTGTAGCTCGAGTCTAACAGGTTTTCCATGCTTTTACTTGATATTACACCAGTGTGTGAATTATTTAATTATACCAAGTAAAGTGTTTCATAACATTTTATTAACAACAGCACTACATTTCTAGTCTTTTGGTGATTCCATAGACACCATTAAATCCTTCTGATATTATATTCTATGAATAGGCTTCAAGTAAGAACTCGACATTTCGAATGTTGAAGCTAGTTAAATTCACATCCCATATTGAATTGAGAATTCAAAGGATAATGACAAAGACGCTATAACGATAATAGATTTCAGGGGGCATCTAGTCCTTTAGCTAATTGCAAAATTGTCAAGTGTCAACGAGAGAAGTTACGATGCAATATCAAAATTCAGTTAAATGACAGATTTTGAAAGTAATGCTCATTGAACCAATCCCAGACAACAACAAAACAGAACTGCAACCTAAACTCCATCAGGTGAATTATTATTAATAAAATATTAAATTCTCCATAACTTCGGAAACAGCAAATAGTCGCTAAATCTAAGACGAGTTCTGGGTTCGGTACAAAATTTCTTTAAGGTTGCAACATTTTGCACATCAATTTACAGTTACAAATTTTGTAAAAATTACATTTATTTTATTTGGCTAAGATGGCTAAAACGATTTGTGGAAGGAATAGAAGACTCAAATATTGTTGCTACTCAGGATAAAAGCTTTCATGTAAAACTAATATAATATAAAACAGTGCTAACCATTAGGCAGCATACTTGTATTTTGAAGTACATATTTATACTTTGTTTTGGTGATCTCACGTCCCCTAACTGATGGGGAGAGGCATGTCTACAAATACATTTTTGAGAGATCCTTCCAGACAGTTGTGGGTGAGTTAACGTTGGGGCAGGCTGTGTAACATGCAATACATGTGTTTTTGTGAACGCCCCCCAGAGTTAGGTTGACACCACTGGACAAACATGACCGAGATCTGTTGATACTTGTCACTGTGTATGTGAACCCTGTTTAGTGGCAAATGTTACTTCTGAAAACGTGTTTTTACTTATCACTCATATTTGGATCACAGTGCCAGCAAAGGTGAACCCTGGGACCCAACTCCTGTACAGTAATGAACAGTTGGTCACAGAGTAAAATTGGTAACTCGATGGCTTGTTGACTTCCTCCAAGCCAGCTCAAGTAACGTTACTGAAAGTGCCATCATGCATCGTTTTAAGAACACATCTGTTCTTAGTTTTGACTTTCTGCTAATTCTATGGCATTGGCGACATGTCTTACTACCTTTTCAATAAAATATCTGATAATGGTTTCTTTTAACCTACTATCTTTCCCATGTCAATGCCTCAAATTTTTAATTTGATGGTGTATTGAGACTTACACCAAGACTAGACCTAGTTAATCACATCCAGTAACTCAGACTGTTTGTTTGTTTGAGATGATAAACCGCAATCGCGATAGGCTACAATCCGACCTTTATCGAAGTCGGAAACGTGATGGTACGCATTTCTCCTCCTTTTAAGTAATGTGTACACATTGCCGTAATAAGCCAGGTCGGATTAGTTGTACGACATCTATTTTTTAGTGCAAACTTGTAATGTCAACACTTTTTTGAGATGTTAACATATTTCTGAAGATATTTTAGACTTGGGAAGATCATTTTAATATTGAGAAAGTATCATAGATGTGGTAAATAATTAATTTGGGGATGTCACTACACACAGTTACTGGATTACTTCGTAAGAGGGCTATCATGTGCAAGAAGTTATTTTTTAATTTCTTTGTTCTTACTGGGCTGCCCAATTTTAATACTATGTGGTGACAGGCTGGGTAGGACGGGAACAAGAAATGGGTGTGGGGTACAAAGCACAACTGGGCTGGTTCTGTCGATTTTTCAACTTCTTTTATTTATTTATTTATTTATTTATTGAAACTACGTCCTCATTTTAATACTACGCTGAGATTGACTGGAGAGGGAGAAGGGAGGTAGAGTGAAAGGGTGGTAGAGAGGGAGAGGAGGAAATGGGGAAAGGGGCGGAGCTTGATGACGTCATGGATAAGAGGACGTGACTTGTGATATCAGTGAGAGGTCAATTAGCAATGTCACGTGATGCAAACAAAGTGGTCCATAACATATAAACCTGTACAACTACTATTGTCTATTTCCTAATAATTGGGTAGGTTTCCGCAAAGGGAAAGGTAATGAAGAAATTTTCATGCACTTGGTTAGTAACATACAGTTCTTCTTCATCTGAAATGTGTGTTTACTAGCTTTGTTTCTGGACCTAAGCAGAATTTACAATATCGTGATACTTCCAGGGCTAACCACAGTACTAAAGGAGCAATATGTAGCTTACACATCTGCAGCACACCTGTAATCTTTTTCCTGTGATCAGTTGCTACAGATCATGCATGAAGGACGTACAATAATATCAAAAAGTACAAGTGTGGGGTTGATAAAGGGATCTGTTTTGGCACACCTTCTGTTCCAATCGACCTTCACAGTATATTCCCAGAGAAGGTGAAAGTTTTGCAGTTGTGCAGACAATATATGTATTTATGTGGAAAGTGTACCCCTAGAAGACTACAAGTGACAACTGACAACTGCAATATTTGTTCTCCAGCTGTGGCTTACAAGAAACAGACTGGATGTATCGACAGCTAAATGAAATTAAGTATTGGTTTCGAAGCTCAGAGCGAATTTGCCAGTGGTAATAGCACCAGGCTCCCGATACTTCCCATTGAAGATGGTAGTTAAATACCTGGGAATCTTCATTGGCCATAAGCTAACCTGGAAGGCACACACGAAATATGTGAGATTTAATTTATTATAGGACTTGGGTGGGGCTTGAATGTTGGCACAGCACTAACACTTTACAATACGATGGTTCATCCTGCTATGGGTCTGCACCTGATAGTTACCTCAGCAGAATTAATAAATGCCAATATAAAGCGATGAGAGCTTGTTTGGTAGCAAGAAGTTCCACATCTACCAACGCACTCTTGGCTGAAACACGTGAAGCTCCAGTCCACATACGTTGGCCATATCTCCGTGCTAAATTCTTCCAAACAATCAATATGAACCCAACAATCCGAAATCGGTAGCCTCAAACATAACTTTACCATGCTTAACTGGACGCTTCTGGCTCACTAGAACTCTCCTCTCCTAGTCCAAGCGTATTTAGTTATTCAGGGAATTTCAAGGAAGATCATTAGAGACTAAACAGTTTTACCGTCTCATTCCCACTGAAACTGTGTGAAGTGAACGTAGTAACTGGCATTAACTTTGACCATGAGATACACACTAACAATAAGACTGGCGCAATTTTTTAGTCACTATCAAGAGGCTTTATATGTCTAGGCTCATGGCTCCAAAACCAGTGACTGTCGGAAGCAGTCTGATAATAGAAGTATGGACAATTCAAACTATCAGAAAGGGGAAGTATCGTCACCTTGGAACTTGCGATTCTAGAGGCACTTCGTTTCTGCCTATCAGATGACAGCATCTCTGTATTTCCTACTCTGTGACTCTTTCTCTGCTCCAACACTACTTAAAAGCTTTAGCAGCTGTCTGACTGAAAATCGTACTTTATACAGGATTACTGAAATGCTGGATCGATGCAGCATGAAGGCCATTCCGTTAATTCCGCTTGGGTAAAATCACACTGTGAGACCGTTGGCAACAAAGATGTTGACTCCTTAACCAAAGAATCTACTATGACAGGACAGACCACTTGGACTGCAGTCCTAAGCTAAGGTTACTCATAAATATTGCACAGACGCAAGATAGACGACTGGCATGGGATGGAATGGGCGGAAAAGACAGAAAGGCAAGAAGCACGCAACAGTTAATCCGTTGTTCCCCTATTCCGCGAAATCTGATCCAAAATTCAAGGCTGAGGCACTCGCCTCTCTAATAGCTAGATTCAAATTTAACTACAAAAGTTTCTGTAAACAACTTTACAGATTGCACATCGCAGAACCTCTTTTCCGCTCTTGTGAAAAATATGACGCAGATCACTTTTTCTTTGGATGCCCCACACTACATAGAACTACTACAATCCTTTTACAAGATAATTTGAAGCGGGATCGTCTGTTGCCAACCTGTGTGACAGCTTTGTTAGCAGCACAGGGTTGCAGAATTTTCGATACGACGTACAGATTCACTGTCACCGCTGCTATCCACACCTGAGACCAACACATCAGTGTCAAGGGACTGCACAAAAGTATTCTATAACTTTTTATTGTTCAATGGTTATACGCTATTGGTCTCTAACTTTGTATGTTCTGTCTGTCAATATCTGTGTTTTTATGTAAGTATGATATGGCTGTGTGGTGTAAGCTAAAGACCAATAAATTCAAATTCAAAAATGATTACAATCTATGGTGGAATTATTGTCTTTTCAGAAAACCATTAAGGTGAAAAATTATCGTAGTGATACACACCTTGAACAAGTTTCACACGTCATATATTCAGGATATGATTTTAATTATGGTAGGTACACAAACATCACTGAAAAAGTAATAAAATTTCAGACCATCTTCAGAATAATAATAATAATCTTAAAATGCAAATTTTGAAACAATGCAACACAAAATTTTACAAAACTGTTGAAGGCCTGACAATGCTATTCGGTTCTGAAACGATAACTAGTAACAAAGCTGACAAGAATAAAATGCAAGCTATATTTCTAAGGATCATTACGAGTTTTAGCTTCTTAGGTTACAAATAGCGACATAAGAAAGGAATGCACTGTGAAATCTATGCTAACCGGAATCTTAGTAAAGAAGCCACTTTTGCTGTAACATGTAGAAAGAATACAACATGGTAGACAATCTAAAATAATTTAACCACAATGAAAAGGAACTTAGGAAAACCACACAAGCAAGGGAGTGATGCACGAAACCAAAACCAGTCTGCTAGCCTAATCCTGGAGAAAAATGAGGATGAAAGATTTTCAAGTATCCGTTGTGACAGCTTGACTGGGCGAACTGTTTAATTTGTCACAGTCTTCTAAATAGCAGTTTTCACCCAAAACTAGGAATGTGACGACACTCAGTTGAGACATTATTATGACGAACGATGTTCACGTTTATTTTGGGAAGTGTGCACTAGTGATTTCTGAGGAATTGAGAGAACAGTTTCTGTTGGATGTTACGTACGTACCATGAATGGGTAGTCCTTGATATCCGCATCAGTCCCATTCACGATGCGAGGCGCTGCGTCCGCTCCTGCAAAGAAGAAATACTCCACTAAATAACAGAGGCTGCATTTAGGTACCTTTCTCCTATGTTGAATAATATGAGCAACAATTTGATTCTGTCTAATAGGTACTGCACGGTCAAGTGCCGTTTGCCAGATGCAGTCAAAAGCTGTTGTAGGGCACTGAGTGCTATTTTTAAAAAATGCAAATTCATCGTGTTGTTGTTGTGCTCTTCAGTCTGGAGACTGATTTGATGCAACTCTCCACATTACTGTATTCTGTGCAAGCCTCTTCATCCACGTATAACAGCCGCAACCAACATCCATTTCAATCTCCTTACTGAATCCCAGCCTTCGTCTTTCTCTCTACAATGTTTACAACTTGTTCTTCCATTAGCAAACTGACGATCCCTTGATGCCTATCAACCGATCGCTCCTCAGCCCTGTTTATATCATTCCGTTGGCTAGTGCTCCACATGAATCTCTCAGCAACTTCTGGTATTTTTTTCAATTTAACCATTTCCCGTCTCCTTAGTTTGCAACCTTTCTGTAATTTATTCAGTTTTAATCTGCAGTTCATAACCAATAAATAATAGTCAGAGTCTACCTCTGTCTCTAGAAATATTTTGCAGTTTAAAATTTGATTTCGAAATCTCTTATATCATGCAATCTCTTTGAAACCTTCCGGTGTCTCCAGATCTCTTCCACGTATGCAGGCTTCATTTATGGTTTTTAAACAAAGTATTAGCAACTCTCTGTATGTCCATCGTTTCAGAGATGGTTGCTGGACTCCGCTGTTCGGTACAGAAAGTCGAGTCAAACCTCTTTCAGCCGTCTAATTTCCAAACTGTTTTTTTATTTGGCTACCGGTTACGGCGGTTTACTAAGTTATCTTAGGCCCTCCTGAATGCTGACCCCTATTTTGACCGGAACCGAGGTTGGAATCTTCCTAAACGTCAGGGGGCCTGAATATGGCGTAGTAATTGCCGAAACTAGTTGCCAATAAAATAACAGTTTGGAAATTAGATGGCTGCAATTATTAGCAAGGATTAAATTATGTTCGGTGCAAAATTCTACCAGGCAGCTTCCTCTTTCAAGCGTCTCTCTCACTACACGTTCTCTAACTATCTTTTCTTATCGTTCTCTTCCTCCTATCCAACTCTAGTTCCCCATTACAATTAAATTTTCGTCTCCGTTAACTATCTGTATAATTTATTTCATCCCATCATACATTCTTTCAGTTTTTTCACCATCTGGGAAACTGGTAATCATATAAACTTGTACTCCTATGTTAAGCATTGGCTTCATTTCTATGCTGATCATGGTAGATTCCCCACATTCCAGTTTTCTTATTCATTATTAGACCTACTCCTGCATTACCCCTATTTGGTTTTGTGTTACTCCATATCCCGAGATCTACAGCCCGTCGCTGCAAAGTATCTTATGGGCCCACTTGCTTCTGTAACTCCCCCTATATTTAAATTCAACCTATCCATTTCGCTATTGAAGTTCCTTATGCCACCTGTCCTATTAAAAAATACAACATTCGACGCTCTGACCCATAGAACTCAGATTTTTTTCCCCTCCTGATAACAACACCCTCCTGAGTAGCCCCAACCCAGAGACACGAATGACGGAATATTTTTGAGGATCGGTTCATCATTAAGCCATGCAGTAGAGTTGCATGTCATCGTAAAATATAACGGTCGTAATTTCCCCTTGCTTTCAACCGTTCGCATTGCCAAAACAAGAAGGCCATGTTGGCTAATGTCACAAGGGCAGATCAGTCAGTCAGCCAGAACAGTGTCCCCACAATTATTACTGACAAGTCTACTGCTTGACTGCATCTAAAATATGGATGTCTGTATCGCAGAGGCACGCAAGAAACCCCCGCCACAGCAGGGTCCTTGTTCATGGCCGGCACGTTACCACAGATAAATAAATAAATATAGGATACCACAGGATTATTTATTTTTTAACCTATGAGGAAAGATATGATATTATTATACATTACGTTACAGGGATAAAAAATGGTGTTTATGAAAAATATGTACAACATAGAGTACGAATATCTTAAATACTCGATAGAAAAATTTATAATATTAAATTTAATTTCTCAGTCCAGTCAACAGCATTCAGAAGCAGTGTCAGTAAGTACTTTGTTCGTGAGGATAAGGTAAATTCCTCATACAAATAAGTAAATACTTGATTACTTTAGTTAGATGCTAAAATATGAAGACGAATGTAGGCAATCTAGCAAAGAAATGCATACAAACCAACTTCATTACTGTATCACATATCCACTTAACCGGTAAACCGGGTTCGGTTTTTAACTTTATTGTCGACACCGTTGTATTCCAACTGGAGATTCTTATCGGACTGGAGGTTCTTATCGCTGTCCAGACTAGAGTCTATGCGAAAGGTGATGAGAAGGTGCCTAGTGTAACTGGTCAGAACACAGAAGGTATGGCCATCTTTAGGGAGCGTTCAAATGGCTCTGAGCACTGTGGGACTTAACATCTGAGGTCATCAGTCCCGTAGAACTTAGAACTATTTAAACCTTGTAAGGTGTCAGGCAAATTCAACACCTTCCATGAAAACCCTGACACGATAAGCAAATCCAGTACTATGTCACATAGCTCCGAATAAATCGTGACATTAAATTAACCAAAGTAATACGAGTAACGAGTGAACAAATGGAATACCACAGACTAACACAAGAATGCCTAAATGCAAGTCATACCTTCCCACCGTGAGACAGACGCAGTTCCGAGGGGAGAAACGAGAACAGAAGCCGAGAGCAGAACCGTGTTAAGCGAGAAGGCCCTACGATAAGGGACGGACACCCACGTCGCCAGCTAACCGCTACGACTACACCACCTGCAAGTTTTTGCGTGAGACTTTTTCGCGTCTATGACACGTTAGGACCACCTCCCAGCCCATGTTAAAAGCTAGAGCCCTCCAGAAGAATAGTATAGATCTTACGATAACGCAAAGAGGGCCACCCCAGCCGCAAGTTTTAGCGTGAGACATTTTCGCGACTCTGTTACGTCAGGACTACCCCCCAGCCCATGTTAAAAGATAGAGCCCTCCAGAAGAACAGTATAGATCTTACGATAACGCTAAAAGGACCACACCAGCTGCAAGTTTTAGCGTGAGACTTTTTCGCGTCTGTTACGTTGCAAACTTTAAAAACATTGCCCCACCACGAAAAGTATAACGTTTCTCATTGGATAGACAGAATTTTTGTAGGCGGAGCTTAAGGTTAACATTGAGACCCTGATTGGTCAGATGAAAACACAGCCAGACAGTTTTTTTGTAAACCAACTTTTGTAAATTGTAGTAAGAAGAAGTTAGAATTGAGTTGCTTCCGAGAGGGCGAGCTGGACGGAGCTGTGCTGCCCGTCGCCCCCTGACGAACACCGACAAGGTAATGAACGCACGCGATACCGCATTTTTGAGCGCATAAGGCTTCACTCAGAACTGCAGAAGTCTCATCTGTTACATCCCCTTTTCACGTAATACTAGTGTCGATCGTCAATTAAAACTCATGGTGTTCACGTTTGCCACTTGAAGTAAAAAGTGAAACTCGATGATTTTTCTGTTATATAGTTATTGAGAAGCCACATCAGCCACTGTAATTTACGACAAGTTAGATAAGTAATTAAAGATAATTGAGGGTCACTGTAGACCATTTTGATAGTTTTCTATCTTGTGAAACTTAATTTAAACCTAGATTATAGATGTGATATGGCATAGGTCATCCTTCGATCCATTGCAGAGCTTGGAAACCCATTCAGGGAATATTCGTTCACATTTTTGTTAAACGCAGTTGGTTTTTACTATCCTGTATTAAAACATTTCCTTTTATCAATAGCGCAATTTATAAACGATGTTTTGTGAGTAGAATAAAATTTCCAATGGTAAACAACTGTTTTTTCGACGTTATTTTACCAGCTAACTAAAAATAGGAAAGCCTTGAACCCCTTCCACTAAATTTAGTTAGTATTAAGATTCTTTTACAGGGAGTGCAGTGGAGCTGACACTGAAATCATAAATCATTTGGTTATATCATCTCTAGTCTCACTGAACTCTTCTGAATTCTATATGTCATGTGTGGTCTGGCGTCTCCTTACCAGCAACAGGTCTCAGGATCAAACCAGTCAATTCCCTAAAAAAAACACTCTCAGAGCGTTGTTGCGCGAAATTGGTAGAGAGACACGATATAGAACAAACAGACACCACGCAGAATGTTTATAAAATGGCGACCCTGCCAGGATGGTAAAATACCATGATTGAAGGTCGACCACATGCCTAACTAGGTCAGAAAAATATCCTGTTGAAAAATTTTCGTAGTAAAAAATTTTTCCTTAAGTTATACATAGTCGAAAACAGTAGCTGCAGCGATAGATAGTAAGAAAGTATTCAATAATAAGAGATTCTAGCAGAGAAAATAGCATAATTAAGTTATGAATTTTAAAAATTGTTAGTATTAAGTTTTGTCTCCAATGCAAGCGCACAGGTGGCGGATACATCGTTGACAAGTTGGTTCTGACCCAACAAGTAATTGAATGGATTGTCAGTCTTGGTAGTGTCAAGTCGTTTGAACAAAAAGTTTATAAAACGCGTGAGATCGTATGAGCGCATGTTGACTCAAAGTAGGGCGCGTGAATTGCTTTTAAAACAGAAAATAAGGGATTCTGAAAGATTAGCAATGGCAGATCGAGACCTTGACCGAATTGAGGTAGAGACCCAGCATGAAAATGGACAGAGAATAGAGGACAGTACAACAGACGATGCAGTGTCGCGAGAAATAGGATATATAACGCACCATAACGAGGATAATGCACGTCAAGGCACAGAAAACCTAGGTCAGCATACGACAGAGGAGCAGGAAAGTAGAGAAACAGTCGATGAGTATTCTAACTTGCGTCTTGAATACGTAGAACCCATAGTACAAGTAATCAGAGCTCCCTCACCACAGAGTACAATGAATTCGAGCAGAAACGTGTCACAGCACAGTTCAATGCAATCGGTTGCGAACCAACACTTGGGCGAAAACACAGAGCGTAGGACGTCGGAAGAAAACGCAATAGAACCCACCAATCTGGCAGAATTATTACAATTAATGACGGAAACCATAAGAAAAAATAAAGAAATTGCGAAACAAATTAAAATTCAGAATGCAGAAATGACGAAACAAAATGCAGAAACGACGAAACAAATTGCAGAAACCACGAGACAAATGCGTGAGATTAAAGAACAAAACAAAAAATTTCAGTTACACCTAAGTCATATTGAAGACGAGGCAAAAGAATCTCGAGAAGTGATAGGAAACATAATAACAGGTCACAATCAATTGAGAACAGACATTGACAAGGTACAAGCGGACGTACAAACATTGCGTAGTGACACTCAGGACGAGATCAAAACATTTCGTAACAACACCCAGGGAGAAGTCAAGAAACTAGAGAAACGGATAAACGTAATTACTAGACAAGCAGCCGATACAGCGCGTAAAGTTGTTGAAAACTGTGTGTTACACAAACGTATCACAAAAGCAGCGCTGAAAAGATATGATAACCGCATACTCAAAATAGAAGCGCAAACGAAGCGACAATTTCAGAAATTGCGAACAGAGTTGTTGCAAACCATTGAAGAGCGTAGTGAACAGGATCGAACAAGCACAGAGTCTGCAACCACATCCGTATCTGTAACAGCACCGGAAAAACAAGCAATTAACGAAGGTATTACACATTTGCGATTCCAATCACAGGCGGAAAGTAACATACGTGACAATGGAAAGCCAGCTGGCGAAGAGTACAGTGCAATGCATTCAGCTACACGTTCACAACCGATGGAAGAAAATTATTGCGTACCACTCCAACGATACTACGCAAGGGTAGGCGAAAGTTACAGTGGACAATATCCAATGGATCTACCACAACCGGAAAGAACGACGGGAGAAATGATCAGAAACGAAAGTGGCGAAGAATCGCGAATTTCATATGGAACTATGACGAAGTACGACAACGATCATTTCCTCACAGTCAGGAAATTTCAACACTTTCGAGAAGGAAACTCATTACATCCACGAACTTTTATTGATCAATTCCGAGTAGGATTACCAGAACACTGGACGCTAGCACACAAATTAGATTTTATATGTGCACACATGTCAGGAACAGTCGCAGAAACCATGCAGAATGTTGCAGCGACATGCCGATCGTACGAAGATTTCAGAGAGAGGTTTCTCTGACGATACTGGTCCAGCGAAGCACAGAACAGAGTGAAGTACGAATTATTACAGAACCCATATTTTGAAAATTCAGGAGAGAAGAGTCCCATGAAATTTTTCGAATTAATGGCAAAGAAAAATCAATGCTTAAATGTACCATATAGTGACGGAGAGTTGATTAAATTATGCGCGATGAAGCTACCACTGAAATACCAGCAATCATTAGTAGGTCGCGGAGGCAATGACGTCGAAGCATTTAAAGGTATTCTAAGGGAACTAGAGTTCATATTTTCGGAAGATGACGCAAGAAAAAGACGAAGCGCACGTGAAAACGAAAGCAAAAAGCAGTGGAATCCTCAAGACACAGTACGAAGAAACAATACTTACGAACTATGTGATAACTTCGCACCAAGAAACGACAATAGATTTCAACAAAGAACCGGTTATGGATTTAGAAGAGAATATGGCAATAACTATAATTCACCCAGGAACGGCAACAACTATTACAGAGGGAATAACGACAACCGGAACGGGTACTGGAGAACCAATAGACCGACAAATTGTCAACAAAGAAACCACTATCAACAAGCTGAACAAGAAAAGAGAATACAGATAGAAGAGGTGGAGGTAAGACCACCAAACCCCGACAAACGTTCGAATTGACAGCTAAGCGCCCATGCCAAAGAGAATGACGCACCGACCCAGAACAATTGCAGCACCTTGAACAGAGAAGTAGAAATCTTATCACGAGAAGAGAAGAAGGAAGAAACAAATCCGCAGGGACCAGATGAAAACGAAGACAAGAAAATAACAATATCTTGGCGAAGAGTTGTCGGGCTTCCAGCCGGGTGGCGGTGTCTCCAAACTGCGACGTTTCGACGAGTGACATACTCATCATCTCCTGTCACTCGTCGAAACGTCGCAGTTTGTAGACACCGCCACCCGGCTGGAAGCCCGAGAACTCTTTGTCAGCTGTATACGCCGGGAAAGCATACATTCACATTTAACAATATCTTGTTGGGACGAAATTAATTGGGAGAATACTGACGAGGAAGATGAATTACCAGAGGCATGCACAACGAATGTAGGAGGAAACGACGAAGTAATGAGTATTGCAGAGCTATTTGAGATGGAAACCAGGGAAAGCGAATTCAATGAGGATAATGCGCAGTCGACAGAAGTTGAAAATAAGTTACGAGTGGGCACACAACCCAACGTATATAATGAAGGAAGTTATGAAGCGATAATTAGAGCATTTAGATGCGATTATGTGGAAGTAGCGACGAAGAAGGAGAAGGTAGACGAGGATGAGGAAAAAGTAGAGGATGCTGAAGAAAGCGTAAATGAAGGAAGAAATAGAGAAGAGGAAATAAAAGAGAGAGAAGTAGCAGTCGAAGCTTATCCTACAGAAAGTTCGAATTCACAAGGGAAATTCCTAAAAAGACTCATGTATGATTCAGTGGAGGATTCGTTGATGCAAGAAGAAGAAGAACAGAACCAACCCTTTCAAATTCAACCAATTTTGAAGGCCATGGTAAAGCATATCCCAGTCAATATTGTAATTGATAGCGAAAGTGAACTGACTGCGATCTCAGAAAATTTATTCATGCAGTGTAACGCCAATGAGGAATTGCCAGTTCTGAAAACACGTAAGATTAAAGTAAGAGGTCCTATTAGAAACAATGCTGCGGAAGTTACGAGACAAACAAGGTTAACTCTTTCGTGTCAAGGTCAAAAGATCGAAGCCAACTTCGTGATTATACCTACACTAACTGTAGATTGATTATAGGTGCAGATTTTTTAAATGAGAGACGAGCGATAATAGATATGGGGAAAGGTAGCGTAACATTCCGGAATGTCACACTTCTCTTTGAGCAAAAGCTAAAATTAGAAGAAATACCAGTCATAAACAAACAATTAAGAACGATGCGAGATAAAGAGGATGAAGAATTAGAATGGTATGCACAAAAGGGGGGATAGCCTCAAATCATGTTAGAAGTCCATAAAGAAATCGACGAAAAATCGCAAGAAGTTCAAGGTATTTCAGAACACAGTAAAAGAGAATTAGAGGGTATTTTACGAGATAAAGCAGAGGTATTTTTACCTAAGACTGGCAGTATTAAACACTTTCAATACAAGTCTGAAGTAAAACAGCACAAACCATTTAGAGTGCCACCCTATACAATCTCATTAAGCTACAGGAATAAAGTATTCCAGGAGATATCTAAAATGTTATATGACGATACTATTGAACCAGCTACCTCCACATGTAACAGCCCGCTCCATATTGTACAAAAACGAGATGGGAGCATCAGGTTAGTGCTTGATTCCAGACAGATCAACACAATCATAATCACTGAGACAGATCGCCCAGAAAAATTAGAGGAATTGATACAAAACTTCCACGGTGCTAAGATATTTTCATCAATTGATTTACGGAGTAGTTTCTGGCAAATAGAATTGGCCCCAGAATGTAGAAAATTTACAGCATTTATCGTATTCGGTAGATGTTACCAGGTTAAACGATTGCCATTTGGTTTAAACATATCATCAGCAGCGTTTATTAGGGGATTTAATACTGTACTCAGTCCTGAAATTTTACAAAAAATTACTTGTTATGTTGATGATGTGATTATAGCAGAACCCTCTTGCGAACATCACAACGACACATTAAATCAGTTTTTACAGATCATGAAAGAGCATGGGGTCACAGTAAATATAACAAAATCCAAATTTGTAAAGCGAGAGGTCAAATTTCTAGGACACATAATTTCAGAGAAAGGGGTAATGCCCGACCCAGAGAAACTAACGGCAATCAAAGAATTCTGTACTCCATATAATAAGAAAACTCTCAGAGGATTTCTAGGTCTCACCGGATTCTATAAAAAATTTATTTGGATCGACTCTCTCGCAACACCACGCCTATGTGCATTGACTGGAAAAAACACGCCATGGGTACGGGATCAACAAGCCAATGAAGAATTTTTAAAAGTGAAAAACGCACTAACAACAGCACCGATTTTAGCACATCCTGATCTAACACAAAATTTTTGTATGGCCACTGATAGCGCGAAAACAGGTTTAGGAGTTGTTTTATTCCAAGAACACGAACAGGCAGGGCTAAGATCATATAGAACAATTGCATTTGCCAGTCGGGTACTCACAAAAAGCGAGAAATACTATTCAGTCACGGAGCTGGAAGCATTGGCCATTGTATGGGGCTTCCAACGTTTTCGATACTTCCTATTCGGAAGAAAAACAAAAGTATACACTGACCACAAAGCATTAGAATTTCTGTTATCCGCCAAACTAACTCATGGGAGGTTAGCCAGATGGATGTTAATACTACAAGAATTTGACTTCACTATTACACACATACCAGGACCAGCGAATGTATTAGCAGATGCTTTATCACGATGTCCACAGGGTGCATCCAATAACATAGGTTTGGGAGCAGCAGAAGACCAGTTTACAATGTACTATATGAAACAAGTACCTTTCGAAAACTACATTACGACAGCATTGAAAAACATAGGCAAAGAACAGGACAAGGATCCCGAAATACTAGGAATCAAACACAAGTGGAGAAGTAAGGATTTTCCAGACATTCGACAGCACTATCTCGTAAAAAACAATGTTTTATTTTTTTAGACGAAATGTTGCAACGAATGAATGGTTAATTTATATCCCAGATGAACTAATTAATAAGTACATATGGTATACACATTTAAGTAATGGCCACTTTGGACCAAAGAAATGCTTTTTAAAAATAAAACAAACAAGCCATTTTCCTAATATGGAAAGACGAATTAGAACAGTATTAGTCAAATGCAAAAATGTATGAGGGCTAAACTCGTCACTTTCCAAACCAAACCACCTATGTTTCCAATAATCCCTAAAAGATTAAACCAAATAGCTGCAACAGATTTCATGGGGCCCCTCCCACGCACAAAAAATGGATATATTTTCATATTTGTCGTTTTGGAACTTACTTCTAAATATGTTACCTTGACACCATTAAAACGGGCAACAGGTCTTACTATAAGTAAAGCATTTACACAAGATTTTCTCAGACAAGTAGGTCGAGTGGAACGAATAATTTCGGATAATGGCCCACAATACAAATCAGTGCAATGGCAGAACACGTTAAAACAACACAAAATAAAACCCATCTACATATCTAAGTACAAACCTGGCGTAAATCCAGCAGAACGATCAATGAAGGACATAGGAACTTTATGCCGATTGTATGCAGGCAAAAGACACAACACTTGGGATATATACCTCAAAGATTTTCAAGAATTAATAAATGAAATGCCACATAGCACTACAGTACTACCTCCAGTTACTGTACTTAAAAATATTGAACCCCCAAACATAACGAGAGAAAATGTTATATTTCCTATTGTACCACGCAGACAGCACAAACAAGTCATAGCAACAGCACTCTCCAACATCAGAAAGGCAGCCATTAAAAGAAAAGAAAGAGGAGATAGAACAGCAAGTAAAAGAACATTATCAGTAGGCCAGAAAGTATTTGTAAAAACACACCATCTCTCCAACAAACAGAAACACAAAATACGTAAGTTTTACGCTGCATACAAAGGACCTGTCATAATTAGCCGAATTGCTCATGATAATGGTGTGGAACTAATGAACCCAAAAACAGGCAAAACCTTAGGACTTCACCATGTGAGCCATATCAAAAAGTTTGAAGATTAATTTTATTACTGGTAAATAATCAGCACAATATTTCAAGATTATGTTGCAGATAAGATCGCCAGAAGAAAGAAGAATGAAGAGAGAGGAAGGTGGGAAAAAGAAAGTAGTTAAAACAAAAACAAAAATAACACCAATAGTACCATAGATTAAGGTGAAGGGATAAAGTGTAGATAGTCAACAGCATGAGATACTAAAATGCTATACACCACAACACTACACAAAAAATAAAAATAAAACGAATTTGAGGATTTTTGTAGAAGTTAAAATTCAAAATATCTTAGAATTGTAACATGGAAAGGGCGCCGAAATTTGTAAAGCTTTTTAAAAAGGCGCAAAATAATGTAGGTACTAGACATATATTAGATGAATATAAGTAAAACTTTTTGTAAGAACCATTGTAAAAAACTTCAGCAAAGACCAGATGCAACAACCCACAAGTTGCAATGCGAGAAGTATCAAGAAAGAAAAGGACGTAATTAGCAAGACACGATTCCTACAAGGCAGAAGTGTTGAGAGAAGGGAAAGGACAGCAAGACCAACAGAAGGCTCTTGTAACTGAAGTGGGCAATAAATTTTCCTGCTAGGTGGAACCCTGCTGGGACGGAACACCCTGCAGAAACGTGACGGGACGCCGAACGCCGGGTCTCCAAGCGCCCTGAATGAACAGAGTGAGCAAAAAACGGCCCGACGAGAAGACCGTTTGGGCAAGCCACCACTGGCAAAAAATGTGTAAAAGTCACACTACCGCTATTAAACAGCACGCTGATGCACAAAACTGAAGGAAATGTCCACAAAGTAAAAATGACACGCCCAAACAATTTATCAAACTGTTACTAGGAGGAGAAATTCAAAGCGACTAGTTATCAATAAATATTTCCATATCCTGCCCAGAGAAGAACCAAGAATCAAGTAAGAAGCAGAGAAAAAGCAGGAAGAACAGAAGTTGAAGATTCGCAAGATTGAGACCAAGAAAGAAGATAGGTGAAGAATAGACGACATACCTTCCCAAATCCCTATCCTATTGTAAACTAGTCGTTTGCGAAGTATTACAACGAAAAACGACCGCTTTCAGCGACACATAACGATGACTTTTACACATACAAAGCCAGTAAACCATGAGATTCTGCACACACAGCTCCATTCCAATATGGGACCTCCACAACAGCAACACACACTTGCAAAGCCAACAAGGAATGACGAACGAAGCTGCACATCAAATACTTGCCCACATCCATCTCGCTCAAGTCCATCACCTTCGTGCAGAATCATTCGCCAACCTCATGCTTAAACATTCATAGGATTGTGTGAACGTGTGAAATCAAATTATGTGATGTGGGAATTGTGCAAAAGAAACGTGTGAAAAACTAAATAAGTTAAGCACACCAGACAGCTAATAAACTACAAAATAACAGTCATTGACTATGGACTTAAATAAAAAATAGACTATCGATAAAAATAAGTCATTAGTTCTGAAATGGACAGTATATGAAGAACAAAAGTAAGGTATAATAAACACTAAAACTATATGCCACTTATTTTCTCCTCATAAAAATAAAAGAATAACTATATTTTACTTATTTTCTCCTTATAAAAACAAAGAATAAAAAATTATCTTGTTGGATGTTTTCCCATTTTTTTAACATTTGTACCGTTTGTTAGGATAATATCTCAACATTTGTGTATGTATATTTCTTTGTCAAAGCAATTCTTGGAAATAATTCTTATTTGTTAGTGTAACAATGTTGAAATGAGTGTCTAGAAACAAAAACATTTTTACTTGTACATGATATTTAGAAAATGTGTTAGGAATAGATTTTACTTAATTACTACATTTATTATATATATATATATATATATATATATATATATATATATATATATTTGTAAGAAAATCGATGTGAAACACTGCTCACTTTCGATAACAAACTTCTTAAAAAACAAACTTTACAATTAAATAAAGAAAGAAAATAATTAAAAACTAATAATAGCGTAAAAATATTCTTCTCTTGTCATTTTTGAGAATAATTTGGAAGAATATAAAGATATAAATTAGTAATACAAACTAGCATAGAACCAGAATAACGTGGCTGAACACTAGGCAACAAAATTTAGATAAAGAATTAATTTTTGACTGGCTTCGACAACGATTCAATCATTGCCTAACTTCAGTGCAAAAATTAAGTTCGAAGAGTGGTGATATGTAAGGTGTCAGGCAATTTATAAACGGTGTTTTGTGAGTAGAATAAAATTTCCAATGGTAAACTTAACTGTTTTTTCGACGTTATTTTACCAGCTAACTAAAAATAGGAAAGCCTTGAACCCCTTCCACTAAATTTAGTTAGTATTAAGATTCTTTTACAGGGAGTGCAGTGGAGCTGACGCTGAAATCATTAAGCATTTGGTTATATCATCGCTAGTCTCACTGAACTCTTCTGAATTCTACATGTCATGTGTGGTCTGGCGTCTCCTTACCAGCAACAGGTCCCAGGTTCAAACTAGTCAATTCCCTAAAAAACACGCTCAGAGCGTCGTTGCGCGAAAGTGGTAGGGAGACACGATATAGAACAAACAGACACCACGCAGAATGTTTAGAACCTAACTAACCTAAGTACATCACACACATTCATGTCCTAGGCAGGATTCCAACCTGCGACCGTAGCGGTCGCGCGTTTCCAGACTGAAGCGCCTAGAACCGCTCGGCCACAGCGGCCGGCAGGGAGCGTTCAATTAGAGGATTTTTTTCCATATTTCATAACGACATTTATTTCTTGTATGGGGTACAGATGGTGGCTCTCAGGATGGCTTGCGAGGCCAGCTGCCAATGATGGCTGGGCAGAGATTTAATCACTTTAGAAACGCAGCTTTCCCATTTCAGACATAGGTCTACTGAGGAATTAGAAAGAAAATACGTCATAGGTAGAAACGTCCTTGCGGATTACAACTAAGGTTCGGATCGGGACTCGAATGTGGGAACTTTGCCTTTCGCGGGCAAGTGCTGTGCCGACTGAGGCACCCAAGCATAACTTACGACCCAACCTCACAGCTTTACTAGTACCGGTACTTCATCTCCTACCTTCCAAACTTCACAGAAGTTCACCTGCGAAACTTTCGGGACTAGCTCTCCTGGACAGCTCAGTCAGTAAAGAAGTTGCTTGCGAAAGGCAAAGGTTCCGGGTTCGAGTCCCAGTCCGGCATACATTTTCAGTCAGCCAGGAAGTTCCAAATCAGCCTAAATCTACATCTACATCTACATCTACATCTACATGGTTACTCTGCAATTCACACTTAAGTGACTGGCAGAGGGTTCATCGAACCATTTTCATACTACTTCTCCACCATTCCACTCTCGAATGGCGCTTGACAAAAAGGAACACCTAAATCTTTCCGTTCGAGCTCTGATTTCTCTTGTCTTTTATTGCGATGATCATTTCTCCCTGCGTAGGTGGGTGTCAACAAAATACACTCCTGGAAATGGAAAAAAGAACACATTGACACCGGTGTGTCAGACCCACCATACTTGCTCCGGACACTGCGAGAGGGCTGTACAAGCAATGATCACACGCACGGCACAGCGGACACACCAGGAACCGCGGTGTTGGCCGTCGAATGGCGCTAGCTGCGCAGCATTTGTGCACCGCCGCCGTCAGTGTCAGCCAGTTTGCCGTGGCATACGGAGCTCCATCGCAGTCTTTAACACTGGTAGCATGCCGCGACAGCGTGGACGTGAACCGTATGTGCAGTTGACGGACTTTGAGCGAGGGCGTATAGTGGGCATGCGAGAGGCCGGGTGGACGTACCGCCGAATTGCTCAACACGTGGGGCGTGAGGTCTCCACAGTACATCGATGTTGTCGCCAGTGGTCGGCGGAAGGTGCACGTGCCCGTCGACCTGGGACCGGACCGCAGCGACGCACGGATGCACGCCAAGACCGTAGGATCCTACGCAGTGCCGTAGGGGACCGCACCGCCACTTCCCAGCAAATTAGGGACACTCTTGCTCCTGGGGTATCGGCGAGGACCATTCGCAACCGTCTCCATGAAGCTGGGCTACGATCCCGCACACCGTTAGGCCGTCTTCCGCTCACGCCCCAACATCGTGCAGCCCGCCTCCAGTGGTGTCGCGACAGGCGTGAATGGAGGGACGAATGGAGACGTGTCGTCTTCAGCGATGAGAGTCGCTTCTGCCTTGGTGCCAATGATGGTCGTATGCGTGTTTGGCGCCGTGCAGGTGAGCGCCACAATCAGGACTGCAGACGACCGAGGCACACAGGGCCAACACCCGGCATCATGGTGTGGGGAGCGATCTCCTACACTGGCCGTACACCACTGGTGATCGTCGAGGGGACACTGAATAGTGCACGGTACATCCAAACCGTCATCGAACCCATCGTTCTACCATTCCTAGACCGGCAAGGGAACTTGCTGTTCCAACAGGACAATGCACGTCCGCATGTATCCCGTGCCACCCAACGTGCTCTAGAAGGTGTAAGTCAACTACCCTGGCCAGCAAGATCTCCGGATCTGTCCCCCATTGAGCATGTTTGGGACTGGATGAAGCGTCGTCTCACGCGGTCTGCACGTTCAGCACGAACGCTGGTCCAACTGAGGCGCCAGGTGGAAATGGCATGGCAAGCCGTTCCACAGGACTACATCCAGCATCTCTACGATCGTCTCCATGGGAGAATAGCAGCCTGCATTGCTGCGAAAGGTGGATATACACTGTACTAGTGCCGACATTGTGCATGCTCTGTTGCCTGTGTCTATGTGCCTGTGGTTCTGTCAGTGTGATCATGTGATGTATCTGACCCCAGGAATGTGTCAATAAAGTTTCCCCTTCCTGGGACAATGAATTCACGGTGTTCTTATTTCAATTTCCAGGAGTGTATTTTCGCATTCGGAAGAGAAAGTTGGTGATTGAAACTTCGTAAATAGATCTCGCCGCAAAGAAAACCACCTTTGTTTCAGTGAGTGCCACTCCAAGTCGCGTATCATGTCAGTGACTTTGCACTTTTTCGATGTCCTCCGCCAATACTACCTAGTAAGAATCCCATACCGCGCAGCAATATTCCAGCAGGACGGACAAGTGTAATGTAGGTTGTCTCTTTAGTGGGTTTGTTGCATCTTCTTAATGTTCTGCCAACAAAGTGCAGTCTTTGTTTCGCCTTCCCCGCAATATTATATATGTGGTCTTTCCAATTTAAGTTGCTCGTAATTGTAATTCCTAGGTATTTAGTCGAATTGACGGCCCTTAGATTTGTGCGATTTATTGTATACCCAAAATTTATCGGATTTCTTTTAGTACCCATGTGAATGACCTCGCACTATTCTTTGTTTAGTGCCAATTGCCACTTTTCGCACCATACAGAAATTGTCTCTAGATCATTTTGTAATTGAAATTGATCGCCTGATGATTTTACTAGACGTTAATTACAGCGTCGTCTGCAGCAATCTAAGGGGGCTGCTCAGATTATCACCCAGATCATTATATAAATCAGGAACAGCAGAGGGCCTATGACACTACATTGTGAAATGGCAGATATCACTTCTGTTCTACTCGATGATTTACGATCTATCACTACGAACTGTGACCTCTGAGAGGAAATCACGAACCAGTCACACAACTGAGGCAATACTCCGTATGCACGCAATTTGATCAATAGTCGCTTGTGAGGAACGGTATCAAAAGCCTTCTGGAAATCTAGGAATATGGAATCTACCTGAGATCCCTAGTCGACAGCACTCATTATGTTGTGGCGTAGCAAGACAGCCACGCCACGGAAGTAGCCGAAAGGCACGCGCTAAGCTCACGCAGAATAGAGATAGGTCTGCAACAGGATACGTAATGAATGCTATAAAGAAAAGTACGTAGCTCCTGGAATACTTAACTTTAATCCATCCTTGGTACATCGCTATTGACGATACAAGTGAGACTCTATAGTTTCAGACAATATACTGCTAATGGCGCCTTGCTAGGTCGTAGCCATTGACTTAGCTGAAGGCTATTCTAACTATCTGCTCTGCAAATGAGTGAGGCTTCGTCAGTGTGCATCGCTAGCTACGTTGTCCGTACAACTGGGGCGAGTGCTAGTACGTCTCTCTAGACCTGCCGTGTGGTGGCGCTCGGTCTGCTATCACTGCAAGTGGCGACACGCGGGTCCGACATGTACTAATGGACCGCGGCCGATTTAAAGCTACCACCTGGCAAGTGTGGTGTCTGGCGGTGACACCACACATTACTTCATGGGAATAAAGAGCTAGCCTGCAAAATTCATTGTGGACGTCCTAGGTACATGGGTTCCGAAACAAAAGGGAACTTGGAGCTTGGACGGACGCTCTTCGGCGACGTCCAGCACTCAACTCGTGGCTTCCCCCTCACGTCCACTACTGGTTGTACACATCGAGTGCGTCGGGAAAAGATGTGCCGTCAGAAGTTCAGTGGAACAAAAAAAAAAAATTTCTGAGGCGTTGATTTTACTCCTGTAACTGAACAGTACAAGAAAACATAGTTAAACAAAAGCCGACATAATAATTAGACTTTCTGGACGAGCTGAATAGCGAAGACGGACCGCTGCTTGAATTCTCTTGGCATTTTAAACAGTAGAGCTTCCTATTGACGGGGTGGTTGAGCCGTTTCTCAATTTAGAGTAAAGCAAAGGCTTACCATGTCGAGGGAACCGTTTGTATGTTAATCTGTGCCTCAAGTTTATGATTGATTAAGTCTTTAAATTCAGCAACCGTTCCTTAAAAATTATCCACAAAAACCTGTTCCAGAAAGCGCAGTATCAAGTCCGCCGCTTATCAGTAATCCGAATAAACGGCATAGCATGTGAATTATGTCGAAATTACTCTTAAGGGGGATAGGACGTCAAACGGGCCGACTTGGAGCAGGAGAGGCACCACAAGATATTTTAATTTCCACTGTCTATACTTTTACAAATAAATTCATAAAACTTTGTCAGCATGACCAGGAAGGATTCAGAATTCACACTCATAACAGTGGAAGTTCGAAAATATAACGAAGTAATTTTTTTTATATGTGAAATTTCATCATTTTTTTTCGCTTACTAATGGCAGCATTTGTTGCTATAGGTACACTTTTCTTAATAAGTAAGAGAGATGGTTCGATGAATTTTGCACAGCATACAAACCATACTTAAAGGTGTATGAAACTCTAGAATTTTCCCAATCTATTAAAAACTGTGGTAAAAATTGAGGTAATTAACTACAAAATTTGTGTTTTTTCTAAACATGAAGTTTAAAATTCAACAGATCATTCGTTTTTTCATAAATTAAATAAATTCTGGAGTTTCATACACCTGTATGGTATGTATGCTGTGCAAAATTCATCGAAGAATCTCTCTAACTCATGAAGAAAAGTGTACCTATAGCAATAAATGCAGCCATTAGTAAGTGAAAAAATGATGAAATTTAACACCTAAAAAAAATTATTTTGTTACTTTTTCGAACTTCCATTGAAATGGGTGTGAATCCTGAATCCTTCCTGGTGATGCTGACAAAGTTTTAAGAATTTATTTGTAAAAGTATAGACACTAGAAATTAAAATGTCCTGTGATGCCTCTCCTGCTCCAAGTCGGCCCGTTTGACGTCCTACCCCCCTTAATAATACGCCTCTCAACCAGCTCGCTCGCTTTGCAATAGGATATGCAACGGAAAACTTTGTTGCGCCTCAGTGCTCTGAAATATCACTCATAAGTTGGTAACTGGACTGAGATCGGTCGTTCACTAACAGAGTGCTGGAAAGTGTTTGAAGCGACGGTTTAGTTACATTTGATGATCAAATACGAATTGAAACTTCCTGGCAGATTAAAACTGTGTGCCCGACCAAGACTCGAACTCGGAGGACCGGGCGTGAGTCGTGCTTCGGTAGCTCAGATGGTAGAGCACTTGCCCGCGAAAGGCAAAGGTCCCGAGTTCGAGTCTCGGTCGGGAACACAGTTTTAATCTGCCAGGAAGTTTCATATCAGCGCACACTCCGCTGCAGAGTGAAAATCTCATTCTGGAAACATCCCCCAGGCTGTGGCTGAGCCATGTCTTCGCAATATCCTTATTTTCAGGAGTGCTAGTTCTGCAAGGTTCGCAGGAGAGCTTCTGTAAAGTTTGGAATATAGGAGACGAGATACTGGCAGAAGTAAAGCTGTGAGGACCGGGCGTGAGTCGTGCTTCGGTAGCTCAGATGGTAGAGCACTTGCCCGCGAAAGGCAAAGGTTCCGAGTTCGATTCTCGGTCGGGCACACAGTTTTAATCTGCCAGGAAGTTTCATATCAGCGCACACTCCGCTGCAGAGTGAAAATCTCATTCCAAATACGAATTGTTTTCAACACCCAGTAAGTATAAAATCATCAGGCAGATTGGGTTTTGTCGATTTGCACAGATGAGTCTCCATCTTTCCATTTATTTCATTGTAGTACATGGAATTCATTTGACAAATAGGCTGCAGTGAAGCATTCCCTGTAAAAAGTCGACTTTTTTAAGTTTTTCACTGTTTTTCAAAGTCACCTTAGAGCTTAGACGGATGTCGATATTCTTCACGTTGAATTATGCTTCGTAAGGATTGGCATTCCTTTTATTACTAGATCATTAGGGACTAGTGCACAAGGATCACGTGGAGGAAGGAAATTAGCCCTCTCCTTGTTAATGGAACCATCCCAGAATTTCCCTTAAGTTGTTTAAGCAAAGCATGGGAAACCCAAATCTGGATATCCACAAAAAAATGGGAGATCCACTTCTAGCTTGTGCTTCAGCTCTAACGAATTCGTGGTCAGTGAGACGCCAGATCCAACAAATAACTTGTTTCCTATTACTAGAAACTTCTAACATGTTATACACAGCCAACCAGTTGCAATAAATGGTGGTTTTCAAATAACGTTTACCATGGTTTCGACAGATTTAAACCCGTCTTCCTCAGAAGGACAAACTAACTCACATTAGCAATCACTCAGCAAAGCTATCTCAACAAGACGTGTGTCGACAACGGTCTGCATGTCCACATGTAGAAATTAAGGCTCTTTGAATCAAGAGATTCTCACATCAGTAAAACCAATAAAATAACAGACCATGTTAATAGCTACATGCCGACATGTAGCTATTAACATGGAGTGTTATCTTAAGAAACTCGTTTTACTGATGCCCTTGATTCTAGGCGCCTTAATTTTTACATGTGGACATACAGACCGTGGCCGACACACGTCATGTTGAGATAGCTTTGCTGAGTGATTGCTAATGTGAGTTCGTTTGTCCTCCTGTCGAAACCATGGTAAAGGTTATTTGAAAAAAGGCCATTTATTGCAACTAATTGGCTGTCTATTATACCAGCTGTTCTGTAACCGTTACTGCACTGCAGCCATTTCAAAATATTTAACTTCTAAAGTAGTTAGTCACTTTGGGAAGAGGGCTCTTGAAACTGAAATATTACGCGCATATAGAGACAATACTTTGCGACGATGTGATACCCTGGAACACTTCTTCCAGATGTTGTGTTTTTCCTTAATCCTGTAATGTAAGTTTAATTCACTTGCGGTTACCGGTGAAGAAGGGTATCAAGACAAGATTATGGCAAGAGATTAGATAATGCTTACAAATTCGTATGTAACCAAGCCTATTTCCACGCGCAGACGATAACAGCAATCAAGAGCCTACTACCGATGTCCAGTCTCTGATAATCCATCAATAAAAGTAGGACTGCAGCCGGGCACCAAGTACTTGAATAATGATAACAAAACCAGCGGCTGTTTTGGACTCTAGTTCTTTTATTCTTTTTTATGTTAGCACTATCCAAATACTATCAATGCAGTTTACGTCAAGGTTATTCGAGAAATACCACTTATACGCAAGGAATGGTCGAAGATAAGCGGCGTGTTTCACGTACGACTAAAGGGCATGTTCGCAGCTCGTAAGGGATATGTACCGCCTGCTCCTCTCGACAGCTGCCATAAAAAAACTGTCTTCCTTAAGATGAGGGTTAACTACGACACATTTCCAATAGACTCAGTTTATCTTTATCTACAGCAGGTGCTCCGAATAACGTACCTCCACAGCAAGAACAGCCTGACACCCTCTTAACGAAATGTCAAACGCTCGACTGCAGGAATTCTTGAAATTACAAGTCGAATCCTAACTCTTTCAATGTATGGAGAGTGAGTTCACAAACTTGTCTTCTAACATACAGTTAAAGATAAAAAACCGAACAAGTATCAGTAGAACTCCCTCTTTGAAGCTTCCGTACAAAATTAATTATGTCTTTAGATAGCTCATCTATAATAGGTTTTGATGAGAGAGTTTGCAAGTATCAAAATATGTGACGTAAATGGCAGTATCTTTTGGTGACATTGACTTATATGCCAAAGGATCGTAGTCCTTAGCATTTGACATAAATTTCCACTTGATACTTCTACCCGTTCCTGAGAAAAATGTGTCTTAATAGACGGGCAAACAGACAGACAATGAAGCGATCCTTTTAAGAGTTCCGCTTTTACAGACTGCGGTACTAAACCCTAAATATGAGATAGATTCGCATCTGGTGAACGAAGAGCGCAATCAACAATCATATCCTCAAATTCTCCTGTCTTAAATGGTGATTTGAAACTTCCTGGCAGATTAAAGCTGTCTGCTGGGCCGTGACAGAAATCTGGATCTTAGCTTTTAGCGGGCGTCTTTGGAAGCTAGGAGAGAGATATCGGCGGAAGTGATGTGGGCATGTCGTGAGCCGTGCTTGCATAGCTCAGTCAGTAGAGCTCTTGATCGCCAAAGGAAGAGCCCCATTGCAGCCGATAGGTTTAATCTGCTGCGAAGTTTCAAATCCGTGCAGATCCCGCTGCGCAGTGAGTGTTTTTCCATAGGCGCACTGGCGGTGTGTGTTCTTTTATTGTGCTGCGTGAAATAATGGTAGGTCTTTTCCATAGCCGTTGGTTTCTTGGTTTCCTGAAAAAAGGTAGCAGTATATTATTCAAAATTGGAAAAGATATTGAAACATCGCGAGAAATTCACGCTTGAACATAAGCGCAGATTTTAGCCAATGTTGTTGTATTTAACCACGAATGGCACCTGTGAACTGTCGGCAATACGTTCCAAGTGTCAGTCGTGATCAGAACAATGTCCTGTGAACTAGAACGCGTTTAGAACATGTTGCAATAAGCTGATTAAACCTACACTATCGAATAAGTGATCGTTTATTTCCTCGCAAGGAGTCTGCGATATATTTTTATCGATGTTGCGCTCCAACTAGATTCAGCAACGGGCTGTACTTCGACATTCCAGAGGCATTGTTTGCACAATTTTTGTGTCTTAGAAATATGTGCAGTACATTACATCGGAGCTAAGAGAATTCGAACGTGGACTAAATGTTGGTGCTTACGTAACCAAGGTAGCTGAATTTTGGTGTTTCAGGGGGCACCGTATCTGAGATACATACAGAGAAAGCGGAATAAGATCATCCGATAAGCCACGATGTGGACGGAAGTGTTGAGTGATCGTGACGGACGGTCAGTGAAGAGGATTGTGACGAAACATAAGAGGACGACAGCTGCAAAAATCACTGCACATCGAATGTCGAACTCGCGAACCCCGTCAACACCAAAAGTGACAGGCCTATGTCAGAATAAAACAGCATAAAAAACATCCAGGTAGCAATGACTAACCAACTTTATTTATCGAAGCTTAACAGCACATCTACTCCGACATGGACCAAAACAAAACATAGAATAAATCACTTCTTCTAACAGAACAATAGTACTTCTGGCAACTGAAGGTCGGCTAGATAGTCACTGAGTCAAAGACCCTTAAACGCACATTTCATAACTGTCGAAGTCTCGTAGGATCTTCACTGTTAAAAGTACAAACTGTACGGAGCAAAATTGTTTAAGTTCAGCGTGTAGCCGTTTGAAAGTTAAACAAGAATAAATTTACAAGTCCACAAGTCTGCCACGAAGACCAACCGTCGGAGTTTCGAGTCCTCCCTCGGGCATGGGTGTGTGTGTCGTCCTTAGTCAGTTTACGTTAGATTAAATAGTGTGTAAGCTTAGGGACCGATGACCTCAGCAGTTTGGTCCCGTAAGACCTTACCAAAAATACCCAATTTCCATGAAGACCAAGTCCTCGTCTTCTTTCACGACGAGGCTACAAACACTGAGTCCACAGCTCGCAGCATCGCAGCTCCCGGAGTTGCGAATTCAGACATAAACGGCAGCGACGTTGTCGATGTGGCTCTTGTGGGATTATAATTGATGCTATCGTTGTGGAACCAGCATTTGGCTAGGAAGCTCACTTGGAGCGAACTGGTCGACTCTGGTCCAAGAGCTGCCCCAAATATCATTCGTCGCTAGGATACAGCCGGTCCTATTTTGCATCACGTGTCTTGTAGATGGGAAAGGTCAATGCGGCCCGTGGCCGTAGCGATGCTTGCGTCACCTCCTGGTGGAAGGTCTGTCTTGCGCAAATTTTCCCCTGTGTGTTAGGCATCTTCGAAGCACTGATGTAATGTTGGTTGCTACCACTGCAGGCATTAAGCCTCGGTACCGCGAAAACGAAACGAAGGAAACTCCATAACCAGGGCATTGTATGGCGTGCTGTAATTACAAAACCACGATTATGCAAATGCCCGTTACAGGAAAACGTGTTGCCGAAGCCATGAAACCAAGACTGGAGCAGTGGAAAAAATGTCATATGGTTGGATGAGTCTTGTTTCTCATTGATTCCAACTTCTGGCCGAGTTTGCGTCCCACGAGGCAAACATAGCGGGGGTTAGTTAGTTAGTTAGTTAGGTACGTGTTCCATTGATCAATAGCACGGAAAAACCGTTATGATGTGGACCGTGTCAAATGCATAAGAAATGCGCACAGGAAACAAGTTTCATTTCTTTTTTCTTTTTTGTTTACATTATAGTGTTATACCTAAATATTTCTATTATCTATCGCATTCCCTTAAATGGCACAAAATGCATATATTATATCTCCAGATTTATTTATTCATATTCAAGAATTCATGTATGGTATAGAAAGAGTTGTCAAGGATGTATGATTTCAATTTGTTTTTGAAACTATTACTGTTTCAGTGATGGATTGAGCAGCCATATCGTGGTTACTCTGCAAGATATTCGTTTATTCTCATGGTTCCTTTGTAAGGTGGCGTTACTGCCACTGATTATGTGACCATTTTTGTTGACGATGTCTATCCCACGGTACCTTACTTATTCGCCAATGGTGATACTGTTTCCAAGACGATAGCGCTCTTGTTCACACACACGCATCGTCCGAGACGGGTTTTGTGAGTAGGAAGATGAATTCTCGCACCTCCCCAGGCCACTACAGTCACCAGACCACAATAGACCTCCTATTGAGTCTTTATGGTTTACTTTGAAGGGAAAGGTGCATGATCGCTATCCACCTCCATCGTCGTCGCCTAAAGCTGCCACTATTTTGCAGGAAGGATTCTATAATGTTCCCTTGAAATCCATACAGGATCTGTATTTTTCCATTGTGAGACGACTGGAAGCTGTTTTGAATGCCATCTGGTTTCCTACAGAGTATTATGCGCGGTAATGCATCGTGTTTTTGATGTTTCCATATTTTTAGCCACCCCCCTGTGCCTATCAGAAATTACGATTTGATAGAAAGAGATTGGTCCAATAATTCGTATTACACTAATAGTACGCAACACCCCTATTTTCACATATTACAGAGGCTCTTGATTAGCTGATAATGATTTACAGGGCTCCAGCGTCGCTTCTTCTGAGTTCACGTCCCCAAATAAATGCTTCATCAGATAAAAGAGAATTTCAGAGTCAATCCCGCCATCGTCCACGCTCTGCAATAGACCCCTGCAGCATCTACGCCTGTCATCAGAATCTACGAGAAAATTGGTCAAATGAAATATATTCACAGTTGCGAATATGGATAACCATCAGCTTTATAATGACGAGAATGAAACTTTGTGCCACACTGGGACTCGAATCCGGATTTTCGTTTAACGTAACGCTAGCGCTTGTGTTAACCGCTTTTTTTTTATCTCATTTTGCTCGCTTTTGTTCGTTGCATCTGCTCGGGGCGGACATCGTAATACATCCGTTTATGTTCGTTGGTGATCGATTAACTCAGTTTTTTTATTACAGAGGGCACGTAACCCTCTGTCCGAACACGCTGAGCTACCGTGCCGGCGACTATCCGTGGACGACAAACAGGCAGGCTCAAACTTCGTTATGTCGTCGTTCATGCTTCATGAGCTGCACTCGTACATATTGTGAAATTCCCGAACAAGGGAGGGATATTTTAACTGAACGTCGCCACCTGGTATCGGCGGATGCATTGCATGTTGTCATTGGTGGAAATAGGCGTTTTTCATTGGAGTTTCCTTTACTGCTTGTGTAACGTTCTCTGGCAGCACTCATCCAATGTGAAAGTTAAAAGAACATTTCGATGTATAATGCTTACTGTAACAAATAATTTATATGTATTTCTGTTCATTGAATTTCAAAAGGGCACTTAATTTTGTGAGGAAAAATATAATTATAAATTTTGCTATTATAAATGATTATTCAGAGGGTGAAATACTATCTGTGGCAGAGGATGTGAAAATTGCCACAGAAGAAACGATATGTAATCAAAATGACAAAGACTGTACAAGAATTAGTTAGGCAATACATTGTAATAAATCGCTTGTCTTCTGCACGGACTGAATGGGAGAGGAACCCGTGACGTTTCATTAGGCTCTTTCGTAGCCTTCATTTGTCATAAGTCGATGTTCCACGCCATTTGTAGCTGGGATTGTAAAAGGTGTGTGAAGATTTTAATCTTTTGTGTTAAAGTATATTTATCTAGTAAAATCTGTTTGTCACAATTACTGAAAAGCTCGCACCGGACATTACCTATTTTATTTAAGAAATTTCAGCATTTTATTGGATATCGCTGGCGGTGCGGAGCTGCGCCGCGAGCGAGCAGCCTGCAGCAGCGGCAGATTTAAATATACGATAGCAATAACGACCACATTCTAAAAAGGGTACAGGTAGAGGTAATCGAAAATAATAAAGTGTTTGCTGTGCTTCAGGTTGAGATGTTCGTGGAAGTTCTGAAGCTCTTCTTCTCCGTGTGGCCAGATAACAAAGGTGTCATCAACATATAGTAGCCAGCATTCTGGGCGTAATGGTGCGGATTGGACTGCTGTTTCTTCGAACGCTTGCATAAAAATGTCTGCTGCGGCAGGCGAACGAGGGGAACCCATAGCTACACCGTCCGTCTGCTCATAAAAATCCCTTTTCCACCTGAAATAGGAGGTCGTCAAACAGTGGCGCACTAGCTAGGAGATGTTAGGTGCCATGCGACCCTCTAAGATGTTCATGGTGTCCGTCACGGGTACATTCGTGAACAAATACTTCACGTCAAAAGTGACCATCAAATCCGTATCCGAGACACGCTTTTCTTTCAAAAGTGCTATAAAATAGGTGGAGTCCTTGACGTATGAATCTGTATGACTCACCAAATGTCTAAGCTTCGGAGCCAATTCTTTCGCTAATTTGTAGGTCGGTGAGTTAAAACTACTCACTATCGGTCGTAAAGGAAAGGCTTCGTTGTGGATCTTTGGTACACCATATATTCTTGGTAACTGTGGCACTTGTGGAATGAGTCTTAAGGTCGTGTCAAAAATCATCCTCGTTTGCTTCAGCAGCGCTTGCGTCGATTTCATTATCTTGGCCGTCGGATCTTCATTAAGTTAAATGGGTTCATTCAAAAGATCCTGATGACAAGGCGGCCTCAAACCCAGAAGCATTTTATTGACTCACCAAACTAGATTTAGAAAAATCACGGAAAACATAAATCCGGGCGGTGCAGTGAGATTTCAACAGCCGTCCAGTGCCTAACCACGCCCGCATCCCGCTCGGTCTACATCGCTTGCGTCGTAGATAGAACACCCTGTACATGTGGTAGTAACGAGGTAAGACCACTCCACGAAAGCAAAAGCAGCTTGCCACTGGGTTAGCAGTATAAGAAATTCCCATCAGAAAAGCCTTCTTGGAAATCTATCGGCAGCAATACGTTGACTGGCACTCTCTTGTCGTATGCAGAAGACTCCTGAACCTTCGAGGTTTTTCTTGGTCTAGGAAGAATGAAAGCAGAGCAGACGAGAGAAATCTGGAGATTACGAGGTCTTGCAAGCAGGCGGGAGTTTTCGGGGCAGCGAACGAGCGCGCCTGCGCGATCCACCAGTGATGGAGGGCGGCGCTGATCCCGCCATTCGTCTGGGAGGTCCCAGCGGGGCACGTGCTCGTCCCAGAGTCTCGCAATCGATACCCGCGTAACAAGCTTCTTAAAAATACACACGCCAGTCGTTTTCATTCCATACCACTTTTCTCCGAGAATTTTAAAAGACGAAACTAATAGGGTAAAGATCATCTCTTATAATACTTTCCTCTAACTAAATATGCCTTCGCAGTTCAACAAAAATAATATTGTCTATATTGTCAGATATTACGTGTGGCGCTCTAGTAGGTATATAAAAACGTGCGCTCTTCCACATAACGTTTCATTCAAATTAGCGCGCTTCTCTGTATAACTATTGGAGCGCCATACGTTATATAGGGTGTTACAAAAAAGTATGGCCAAACTTTCAGGAAACATTCCTCACACACAAATAAAGAAAAGATGATATGTGGACATGTGTGCGGAAACGCTAAATTTCCATGTTAGAGCTTATTTTAGTTTCGTCAGTATGTACTGTACTTCCTCGATTCACCGTCAGTTGGCCCAATTGAAGGAAGGTAATGTTGACTTCGGTGCTTGTGTTGACATGCGACTCATTGCTCTACAGTACTAGTATCAAGCACATCAGTACGTAGCATCAACAGGTTAGTGTTCATCACGAACGTGGTTTTGCAGTCAGTGCAATGTTTACAAATGCGAAGTTGGCAGATGCCCATTTGATGTATGGATTAGCACGGGGCAATAGCCGTGGCGCGGTACGTTTGTATCGAGACAGATTTCCAGAACGAAGGTGTCCCGACAGGAAGACGTTCGAAGCAATTGATCGGCGTCTTAGGGAGCACGGAACATTCCAGCCTATGACTCGCGATTGGGGAAGACCTAGAACGACGAGGACACCTGCAATGGGCGAGGAAATTCTTCGTGCAGTTGACGATAACCCTAATGTCAGCGTCAGAGAAGTTGCTGCTGTACAAGGTAACGTTGACCACGTCACTGTATGGAGAGTGCTACGGGAGAACCAGTTGTACAGAGTGTGCAGGCACTATCAGCAGCTGATTGGCGTCCACGGATACACTTGTGAGAATAGTTCGTCCAACAATGTGTCAATCCTCATTTCAGTGCAAATGTTCTCTTTACGGATGAGGCTTCATTCCAACGTGATCAAATTGTAAATTTTCGCAATCAACATGTGTGGGCTGACGAGAATCCGCACGCAATTGTGCAATCACGTCATCAACACAGATTTTCTGTGAACGTTTAGGCAGGCATTGTTGGTGATGTCTTGATCGGGCCCCAGTTTCTTCCACCTACGCTCAATGGAGCACGTTATCATGATTTCATACGGGATACTCTACCTGTACTGCTAGAACATGTACCTTTACAAGTACCACGCAACATGTGGTTCATGCACGATGGAGCTCCTGCACATTTCAGTCGAAGTGTTCGTACGCTTCTCAACAACAGATTCGGTGACCGATGGATTGGTAGAGGCGGACCAATTCCATGGCCTCCACGCTCTCCTGACCTCAACCCTCTTGACTTTCGTTTATGGGGGCATTTGAAAGCTCTTGTCTACGCAACTCCGGTACCAAATGTAGAGACTCTTCGTGCTCGTATTGTGGACGGATGTGATACAATACGCCATTCTCCAGGGCTGCATCAGCGCATCAGGGATTCCATGCGACGGAGGGTGGATGCATGTATTCTCGCTAACGGAGGACATTTTGAACATTTCCTGTAACGAAGTGTTTGAAGTCACGCTGGTACGTTCTATTGCTGTGTGTTTCCATTGCATGATTAATGTGATTTGAAGAGAAGTAATAAAATGTGCTCTAACATGGAAAGTAAGCGTTTCCGGACACATGTCCACATAACAGATTTTCTTTCGTTGTGTGTGAAAGTTTGGCCGTACCTTTTTGTAACACCCTGTATATCTTTACATAAAGGATGTTTGATTTATCTTTGAGGCAACTAAATATGTCGAAAACGAGGCATCGTACGAAGCAAATGTTCTAAGTGAAAAGTTAATGGCAGTAAAGGCGATATCTGTCTACGCTACAACTGGCCACCTCATAACCGACCCTCCTACTTGGGAGGGGTCAACTTTGTATTTTCAAACAGATATTTATTGCATATTCGGATTCTGCGATCAAAACTACGAACGGCTTATTCAAACCATTGTTTTTCATTTGCGGTAGACGGCGCTCTAATCGACAGTTGTCAAGTGTGCCTTTTTTTTGGCAATTAAGAACCTACGCAGTTGATTCTACATTTCATTTGCGAAGAAAAAGTAACCCTTTGTGTTCTAACGGTTGATATTTGTGTTCGAAATTTACTTTCGTATTTCAAATTTGATTATACAGTACGATATGGTTATCCGTTTTAATGCCTGGTTAGAAACTACATTTAGCGTGGTCCAGGAACAATGACGTAGATGCATTAGTTTTCTGTTCCCATCGGAACGCTTGACATCGATAAGACCCTTTGCCTTCCACCATTGCAGTGCCTGATTTCGGTCAGTATTCACGGCAGGTGAGCCTGCCACACTCACTTCATGGACATTGTATCTTATTGCAATAATTATGGTTTGTATTCTGTGGCCAGTGCGAGAGTTATGGCCATTGGATGGAAACATAAACCGAAATCAGTCACCCTGATGGTGGGGTTCGAGCGTGGCCGCCGAAACCAAGCTTTCCGATGGTTTGAGGACTCTCCACAATCAACACCGTAGGGAACAGAAAACTATATTACCATAGAAGTAGCTTAACTGCATTTCAATGCCTAGCCATATCATTTGTAGTGTAGAATAACATTTGCAACACTCATGTTACGTGTTAACGTCACTATTACTGCTAGAACACAAAAGTTTACATTTACATCGCAAATGAATTGTGGAATCAAATGCGTCAATTCTTAACTGCAAAAACAGGCACATTTGATATTTGTAGATTACAGCGCCAAGAATAGGAAATAATGGTTTGAGTAAACCCTACGTATTTTTTTGCGTATAACCAGAACATGCAATGAAAATTTGGAGGGGGGTTCCAATTAAAAATAAAAATTGACCCCGCCCACGCAGGAGGGTTGGTTAGGAGGTTGTCAGTTGTAGCACTGACTGGTGTCCCCTTCACTAATATTAGCTTTTCACCTAAAATATTTTCTTCGTAAGACGCTTCGTTTCAGACACATTTAGTCGTCTCAAGTTAAAACAATATATATATATATATATAAAACCTCACGTTCGTTTGCTCAAAATCTTAAATCTCCGAAAGTTCTTCACCAGTTCCTTTGAACTTCTGACACAACATTGCACTGAAATACCCACATGTTTTTGTATACTTCCTGACGCGTCATAAGGTATGTAAACTTGTATATTATCTGTATTACATTTTTTCTTACGATTTTGAACAAAGGAATATTTACATTTTTATTTATACAGATTGAGTGCTGTACGCAGTTTTTATTATTTTGTAATTTCTGTGTGGAATTTATGTTCTCGGGCACCAACCATGATATTTAGTCTGGTTAAGTAATATTTCCAGGTGATTCTTATTTCAGTCCGCTTACAGTGCCGGCTCACCCGAGAAAAACCTAATTTTTACCACACGTCCGGGAACTGAAGGTTGAAGTACTTTCAACTAAACTAAATCATTCATCTAGTAAAGGAACTGCCACAATAAATAAATTACCTTAATAACAATTCTATAAAGCTATATTCACTCAAAATGTCATTTGGATCGAATCAAAAATTATCAGTCACTGTTGGCCTAAAGGTAAACGTTACAGTGTGGGCTTGCATTGGATACGATACAGCAAGGATACCCCATCACCGTGGCCGAGCTCAGTAATGCACACATGTGCGGTGGTGTTCGAGTCAGAGGTACGGCCATTCGAACCCTAGTGGTGTGGAGGAAATTTCCACTGCCAGTATTTGGTCGGGAAAGGGGGGAGAGGTGGTGGCGTAAAGTTCCTGATTACCAGCCTTTGCGGCAACGTTCTGCATTAAATTTCAAACTTCAGCACAGTATCTCGTGAAGGGAAGGCATGTGACACTGTTTAGTGGTGATCCGTCTGCCTGATGGGGACGCGAAGCTCGAAAGCCCCTTGCTGCTATTAGAGAGGCATAGGGCATGTGCCGGCGCCAATTTCTCCCTCTTCTTTCTCTCGGCATCATCTCGCAACACGAACGTAACACTACTCTGTAGACACATGTATTACACTAGGGATGACAGTTATAGCTGGAACAAACGAGTCTCGGTTATAGCGGTTGTTTTCGTCTCCAGTTTAACCTGACCACTCAAAATAACCGGTTACTGAAATAACCGGTGCTTATTGCTCTTATTTCCAAAATTGAACGTAGACTTGGAAGAAAGATTGACAAGTTCCAATGAAGGTGAAGGAGAAGGAGATATCGATCATTTTGAGGTTGAGGCTGTGGCTGAAATCGGTCTCAGTGTCTCCAGACAAGATGGCGAAAATGAAGGAGGTGGGCGCAACGACGGCGAGAGAGAGCTGATGACCTACGTGTATCGTCACTTTTGCATGGAATCAATTATTCACCCTGAAGCAACCATAAAATTAAGGCTTCAACACTCATGCAAACTTTACAACACATCAATAAAATTATAGGTAGCTATATCAATAAAATTTACCTTCTCTTCCATGGGAAATTGTGGATGCATTCTCTTTATACGGAGTTTGTTGTGCCTCCTCCCGTTTTCAATCCATTAAAGCAAATGGGGCATTGTACGTCATTACTACCGCACGTCATAAAATACTTCCAAACTAGGGATGGTGTCATTTTGCAATAAGCCCATATCTGAGGACGACAGCAAGAAACTGCTGTATAGACTAAATGAGGGCGAGCCTTGCACGATGCACGTAAAAGCGTACTGTCTAATAGGCCACGTACTGTCTAATAGGCCACGTACTGTCTAATAGGCCACGTACTGTCTAATAGGCCACGTACTGTCTAATAGGCCACGTACTGTCTAATAGGCTACGCCACACGACAAACGCAGTCTTTGGTTAGCCTTCCCCACAACATTTTCTATTTGTTCCTTCCAATTTTAGTTGTTCGTAATTGTAGTTCCTAGGTATTTAGTTGAATTTACGTCCTTTAGATCGTGTACCCGAAGTTGAACTGATTCCTTTTAGCATTCATGTGGATGACCTCAAACTTTTCGTTATTTAGAGTCAACTGCCGATTTTTGCACCAAATACACAATGTGATCAAAAGTATCCGGACACATGGCTGAAAATTACTTAAAAGTTCGTGGCGCCCTCCATCGGTAATGCTGGAATTCAATATCGTGTTGGCCCACCCTACGACTTGATGACACCTTTCACTCTCGCAGGCATACGTTCAATCAGCCGCTGGAGGGTTTCTTGGGGAATGGCAGCCCATTCTTTACGGAGTGCTGCACTGACGAAAAGTATCGATGTCGGTTGGTGGGGCCTGGCACGAAGTCGGCGTTCCAAAACATCCCAAAAGTGTTCTGTAAGATACTCTGTGCAGGACTCTGTGCAGGCGAGTCCAATACAAGGATGTTATTGTCGTGTAACCACTCCGCCACAGGCCGTGCATTATTAATAGGTGCTCGATCGTGTTGAAAGATGCAATCGCCATCCCCGAATTGCTCTTCAACAGTGGGAAGCAAGAAGGTGCTTAAAACATCAATGTAGGCCTGTGCTGTGATAGTGCCACGCAAAGCAACAAGGGGTGCAAGCCCGCTCCATGAAAACCACGACCACACCATAACACCACCGCCTCCGAATTTTCCTGTTGCCGCTACACACGCTGGCGGATGACGTTCACCGGGTACTTGCCATACCCACACCGTGCCATCGGATCGCCGCATTGTTTACCGTGATTCGTCACTCGACAGAACGTTTTTCCACTGTTCAATAGTCCAATGTTTACGCTCCTTACACCAAGCGCGGCGTCGTTTGGCATTTACCGGCGTGATGTGTGGCTTATGAGCAGCCGTTGAACCATCAAATCCAAGTTTTCTCACCTTACTGTCATAGTACTCGCAGTGGATGCTGATGCAGTTTGGAATTCCTGTGTGATGGTCTGAATAGGTGTCTGCCTATTACACATTACGACCCTCTTCAACTGTCGGCGGTCTCTGTCAGTCAACAGACGAGATCGGCCTGTATGCTTTTGTGCTGTACGTGTACCTTCACGTTTCCACTTCACTATCACATCGGAAACAGTGGACCTAGGGATGTTTAGGAGTGCGGAAATCTCGCGTACAGGCTTATGACACATGTGACACCCAATCACCTGACCACGTTCGAAGGCCGTGAATTCCGCAGAGTGCCCCATTCTGCTCTCTCACGATGTCTAATGACTAATGAGGTCGCTGGTATAGAGTACCTGGCAGTAGGTGGCAGCACAATGCATCTAATATGAAAAACGTGTGTTTTTTGGGGTGTCCGGATACTTTTGATCACATAGTGTAGATACCTTTTCTAAATCACTTAGCAATTTGTTTTGATCTTCTGATGACTTTCTTAGTCGATAAACGACAGCGTCGTATGCAAACTACCTAAGACGGCTGTTCGGATTGTCTTCTAAATCGTTTGTATGGATGAGGAACAGCAAAGGGCCTGTAACACTACCTTGGAGAACGCCAGAAATCACTTCTGTTTTAGTGGATGACCTTCCGTCAAGTACTACGAACTGTGAACTTTCTGACAGGAAATCGCGAATCCAGTCACATAACTGAGACGATATTCCATAAGTACGCAGTTTCACTACAAGCCGCTTGTGTGATACAGTGTCAAAAGCCTTCTGGAAATCTAGAAATACGGAATCAATTTGAATTCCCTTGTCAATAGCACTCAATACTTCGTGTGAGTAAACAGCTAGTTGTGTTTCACGAGAAAATGTTTTCTAAACCGTGTTGACTGTGTGTCAATAGAACGTTTTCTTCGAGGTAATTCATAATGATCGAACACAATATATGTTCCACAATCCTGCTGCATATCGACGTTAATGATATGGCCTGTAATTTAGTGGTTATTCCTATCACCTTTCTTGAATATTTGTGTGCCTGTGCAACTTTCCAGTCATTGGGTACGTATCTTTCGTCGAGCGAACGATTGTATACGATTGTTAAATATGGAGCTACTATATCAGCATACTCTGAGAGGAACCTAATTGGTATACAATCTGGACCGGAAGACTTGCTTTTGTTAAGTGATTCAAGTTGCTTCACTACTCCGAGGATATCTGCTTATAAGTTATTCATGTTGGCAACTTTTCTTGATTCGAATTCTGGATTATTTACTTTGTCTTTTTTGGTGAAGGAGTTTCGTGATGCTGTGCTTAGTACTCTGCTTTGGCAGCACTGTCGTCGATAGTATTTCCATTGATGTCGCGCAAAGCTGGCGTTGATTGGGTCTTGCCGCTAGCATACTTCATATACGACCAGAAACTCATTGGATTTTCTGCCAGGTTTCGAGACAAAGTTTCGTTGTGAAAACTTTCGAGAACAGGTGCTGTGTCTTAGAGACAACATATATTGAGACCTGAGCACGTGAGGAATTTATGCTTTCCTGTGAAATATTAGCGCAAAAGGAAGTGTAAGTCAAATGGGTAAAATTCCACGAGGTTGATGGACGTACGTTTCATTACCCTGTCTTGGAGATTATGTAAATCCGCGTCGTGCCGATTGCTCGCGCCTCTTGAACAGGAATGGAATGTTGCTCAGTAGTTGTGAACTTTGCGTATCAGAACAAAAACATATTTTTGTTGTTGTGATCTTCAGTTCGAAGACTGATTTCCTGCACCTCTCCATCATACTCTGTCCTGTGCAAACCTCTTCATCTCCGAGTGACTGCTGCAAACCAGATGTATTTGTATCTGTTTACTGTATTCGCTTCTTAGTCGCCTACAATTTTTACCCTTCATACTTCCCTACAGTATTAAACTGATGATTTTTTGATGTGTCCTATCAGCTGATCCTCTTCTTTGAGTCAAGTTATACCACAACTTCCTTCTCTCCCCATTTATATTCAGAACTTGCTCATTACTTACGCAACCCACCCATCTAATCTTCAGCATTCTTGTGTGGTACTATGTTTTAAAAGCTTCCGTTCTCTTCTTGTCTGATATGGTTATCAACCATGTTTCACTTCCATTCATGGTTACACTTCAGGCAAATGCCTTCACAAAAGCCTTCCTAACACTCAAATTTTTATTCGAAGTTAACAAATTTTTCTTCTTCAGAAATACTTTTCTTCCCATTGACACCCCACATTTTGTATCGTCTCTACTTCGGCCACCTTCATTTATTTTACTACTCTAACAGCGAAGCTCGTCTCCTGCTTTTAGAGTCTCATAGTCTCACCTAGTTCCTTAGCATCAACTACATTCCATTACGCTTGTTTTGCTTTGTTGATTTTCATCCAGTATCCTCCTTTAACGACACTGTCCATTCTGTTCAACTGCTCCCCCAAGTCCTTTATTGTCGATCACAGAATTGCAATGTCATCGGGAAACCTCAAAGTTTTTACTTCTCCCTGTACTTTAATTCCTTATCCGCATTTTTCTTTGGTTACCTTTACTGCTTGCTCCATGCGCAGATCGAATAACACCGGGAATATGCTCCAATTCTGTCTCCACTCCCTTCTCAACTAGTGCTTGCAGCTCCCGTCTGTTTTCTGCACAAGATGTAATTTACCCCTGCTACGTTCAGAATTTCGAAGAGTGTATGCCAGTCAGCGTTGTTAAAAGATTTCTCTAGTTCTGCAAATACTGTTAACGTAGGTATGCCTTTCATTAACCTATCTTCTAAGACAACTCGTAGGGTCAGTATTGCCTCACGTGGTCTTATATTTCCCTGAAACCCTAACACATCACACTTACACATTGCAAAACTGTACTTGTCATGTAACACGAACAATGGACACCAACGAGGCAACAGTTACAGCACAAATAACAGTATAACAGTGCAGCCCACTTTTACATTTGTGTTACTAGTCTCAATAGAGAAACAGTTTTAGCACAGCTTCGAGTGAGTAATTTCTATGCGTGCCTGTGCCTCTAATTTGAACACACGCTGTTTTTGGTGAGTGTGTTGCGACAGATCCAGGTACGTGGATATTACAGACACCGATCAACATCATTTATTACAAAGTGTGTGCAACCTTATAGCACTCGTACTTACGTCTGGATCACTTACAATCTGAGACCTCGAATTCTACTTATTGCAGCTAATATGAACAGCATCCACAAGGTCAGCAAGTTTGTAGAGTCCGTCTTTCAAGCAAGTACACAAACTAAATCTCAGCAGGACTGTGCACGGCCACGTGTAACATAGAATGTGCGAGAGTTTCTGAAGTACGACGGGTTCCACACTTTATTGGTCAGCACATTCGCCTAACGTATTGATCATCACAAATGTCCGCGGTATAACGACAGCTTTTCGATGCGGTGCTGCAGCACACTCTGATAATGTTTCGGTGAGATTTCTCAGGAATATATTCAATCGTATTTTGTTTTCGTACCATGGCGGTCAGAAGATGACTTTGCAAGCACGGTGGCTTGACAAAGAATTCGGCAAGTCAGAGGTCTGTATCTATATCTGGATATATACTCCGCAACCAGCAGTACATTGCGTGGAAGAGAACACCTTGTAATAACACGAGGTGCGGATGCAAGTTGGTAGGGAGGCACTTGTGTTGGTTCTTCGTGCCAACCAGAATGACGAGGTCAGCCAGAGAATGCCACGAGAACATTCCCTAGATCATAAAACATTCAGGGTGTTTGCTTTCAGACGTTTCACGCCATACATGCCAACGGCCATCTGTCCGATGGAGCGTAAAACGAGATACATCTGAAAAGGCCACCAGTCACCAGTGGACGTCTTGTTGCGGTATTCGTGCGCAAATCCCAACCGTCGTCGGGGATGAACAGGAGTGAGCAGGTGTGCACGAACCAGGCGCCAGCTGCAGAGGCCCATACACAACAATGTTCACTGAACGGTCGTTGAGGAGACACTGTTGGTAGCCCCTTTGTTCATAGGGACGCTCAATTGCTCAGAAGTTGCACGTTTATTCGCCCGTACACATCTCCGCAGCCGTTGTTCACCCTCGTCGTCTCTTGTCTGTGATGCACCATAATTGCCACGCACAGTATACTTTAACCACGGAACACGCGAACATTTTACTCAGTTAGCCATTTTGGAGAAGCTCCCCCTCCACCCCTCCCCTTGGCACAAAACCAATGATCATGCTCTTTCGGGCGCCATGTAAACAGCTCTGTTTAGGCATTACGACAATGACTGGACTGTTTTTCACGTCGCTCTCCCCTCCCCCTCCCACCGACACGCGTTATAAACCCTCCTCTGCTAGTGTTTCCACCTGCCGCTTGTGAGCTGCTATTGCACGTTGACGTCGAACGTAGGTGGTGGTCACATTAATATGACTAGATCGTATAGTTTTATTGTCCTATCATTCTTGTAAGAAACTTCGAAAGTCACAAAAAGTCATTTATACTTTTCACGCTTACGTTCTATCACAAACAGTATTATAAATGCAATGGATGCTACAAAGTCGATGTCATCATTCATTGACATGCATTTTTAAGTAACAAGTTTCTTAGGTATTGCTCTTCAGTCTTGAACCATTATCAGGTAGGATCAATAAGGAAGCAGTGCGCATTTTGTCTCGGCTTCCTTTAATAGGTGCGACAGTGTTACAGAGATGCTCATTGAACTTCAGTGGCAGACTTTACAAGAGAGAGATAACTCGTCATAGACAAGTCGACTCACTGTTGAAATTCCGAGGGCATACCTGCCAGGAAGAGTCAGGTGGGCGTTTTATTTGCTCTTACGTACATTTCGGGAGAGACGGGAAAATCAGAGGAAATATAGATCTTACGCCCTACTCGCAAATGAAACACGAAAGGGAGAAAATGATTGTGGTACCGTCAGCTGGGCTATCACTGACCGACTTCTCCATCTTCTTTGACGTGTTCAGCTCTGATTAGATGACAGGAACTGGTAAACTGTAGCAAATTTTTTTAGTATCTACATTAAATCACCGTAGTCTTATAGTATTTTAGAGCCAACGGCCTTGCCGCAGTGGTAACACCGGTTCTCGTCAGATCACCGAAGTTAAGCGCTGTCGGGCGGGGCTACCACTTGGATGGGTGACCATCCGGTCTGCCGAACGCTGTTGGCAAGCGGGGTGCACTCAGCCCTTGTGAGGCAAACTGAGGAGCTACTTGATTGAGAAGTAGCGGCTCCGGCCTCGGAAACTGACATACGGATGGGAGAGCGATGTGCTGACCACATGCCCTTCCATATCCGCATCCAGTGACGCCTGTGGGCGGAGGATGACACGGCGGCCGGTCGGTACCTTTGGGCCTTCATGGCCTGTTCCGGAGGAGTTATAGTATTTTAGGAACTTCTTACGTCAACAGTAATTTTTCAAAAAATTCAGGTAATGTTACCTCTGCATGGGGTGACTTTGTCCCATATATTCAAATTTGTTCACAGTAAGCTAAAAACTGCACTGAGCTCATGCTGAACCAACTAAATATCACCATATATTTAACAGATTGTTACTACATTCCAATGAATCGTTTATTTCCAAAAACTGAGGTAAATAACGAAAATTTGAAGAGTTAAAATGAATAAGTAAAATATTAATTAGTTTATTTTTAGGACAGTCATTCAAAAGCTTAGCAGAATTTAAATGTTAACGAAACTGATTCTACATCTACTGCATCTACATCTATACTCTGCAAACCACCCTGAAGTGCATGGCAGAGGGAAAGTCCCTTTGTACGAGTTATTATGCTTTCTCCCTGTTCCATTCACGTATGGAGCGCGGTAAAAAATGATTGAATGCCTCTGTACGTGCAGTAATTATTCTGATCTTACCCTCATGATACCTGTATGAGCGATACGTATGGGGTTGTAGTATATTTCTAGAGTAACCATTTAAAGCGGTTCTTGAAACTTTGTTAACAGTTTGTAGTTTACGTGTGTCTTCAAGAGTCTGCTAGTTCAGTTCCTTCAGTATCTTTGTAACACTCTCCCACGGATTAAACAAACTTGTGACCATTCCTGCTGCCCTTCTCTGTATACGTTTTTTATTCCCTGCTAGTCCGATTTAGTGCGGATCCCAAACACTTGAGCAGTATTCTAGAAGCGGCCGCCCGAGTGATTTGTAAGCAATCTTCTTTGAGACTGACTGCACTTCTTCAGTATTCTACCATTAAACCGAAGTCTACCACATGCCTTGCCTATGACTGAACCTATGTGATCATTCCATTTTATATCCCTACACAGTGTTACGCCCACGTATTTATATGAGTTGGCTCATTCCACAATGATTCACTGGTATTATTGTGGTGTCAACGTTAGACACCACGCTAGAGGTTACGATAATCGATAGCGGTCGAGCACTTGCTAGCTCTCTGGACTCGCTGGCGCTTGCAGCGCCGCCTTATGGCACGGAATGAGACTTGCAGAGCTCAGGCGAGTCAGCTACAGCTCGTGAGCGAAGTCAGATTACAATACCCTTCAGCTCGCTAGGTTCGCAGCCTCTAGTTCGCGCATGTATTGCGCACGTAATACCAGAATTGCGTTATCTTGCTTGTTGTACAATCCAAATGTTTGTTAATGAGTCAATTGTTTTCAAGAAAGATAGTTGTTATTAGTTATGTTCTTGGAATGCAGTAGCAGAACAAAGTAAAAGTTATTTCCTAAGGTATTCCAGTACATTCGAGGGTTGGATTCCCTCTCTTCTTCATCGAAGAGTTTCACTGCCTGGGCTACTCTCAGGGTGCACCTTCGACGTGGAAGATCCCCGCCGTTTCCCTGCCGTGTCGTCTGCTTGCCGTCCATACTGCCTGCCGGTGCTCGCCGCCGCCGCTTGGTCGCCACCTTCCGGTCCTCGCCGCCGCCGCCGCCGCCGCCGCCGTCGCCGCCTGCCGGGGCTCGCCACCGTCGCCTGCCGCCTGCCGGTGCTCGCCGCCGCCGCCGCCGCCGCCGCCTGCTGATCGCCGCCGTCGCCGTCTGCGCCGCCGTTTGGCCGCCTTCCGGTCCTCGCCGCCGCCGCCGCCGCCGCCGCCGCCGTCGCCTGCCGGGGCTCGCCGCCGCCGTCGCCTGCCGGTGCTCGCCGCCGCCGCCGCCGCCGCCGCCGCCTGCCGGTCGCCGCCGTCGCCGTCTGGTCGCCGCCGCCGCCCTTCTCGCGCGCCGCCGCCATGTCCCAACCCACCACCACCACCACTATCATTTTCACCTCTCCCTCCGCTGCTCCAACCACCATCACATGGAGCTCCTCCTCCACTCCACTTCCCGTCCTTCCTTCTCTCCCTGTCCACCCCACCCCTGCACCACATTCGGCTGTAACCACCCCCAACTCCTCCTCCCCTATCACTGTCGCCCCATCGACAGCTACTGACTTTCCGCCGCTCCCCGCACCGCCTCCGACAGGCTCCAAGCCAGCACAGATCTCTGCTCGACGTTCCACAGTCTCAGTGACACCCACGCCCCCTCCGTCTGCGTCATCCGCTGCTCAGGGTGGTCCTGCCCCCCGCCATCTCCCCCTGCAACCCGTACCCCTGGCCCCTCTCCACCCGGTCGTGCCCGCGAAACCTTCAAAGCGCCCGAATGCTGACCCTTCCCCTGCAGTCTCCTCCAAAAAAAACCCCAGCCCCCGTGACCCACCCACCCCCATGGACGCGGCTCCGACCCCCGCCCCCGCCCCGCCTGCCACCCACACCTTTGTCCTCTCCAATCCTGACCCTCAATTCCTTGATGCCCGCTCCCTCACCCTCGCCATCCGGAAATACTACCCCACTGCTCCCATCTCCCAACTGATTCCTCGCAAGGACTCGGTCCTCATCAAATCCCCCAGTGCTTCCCTCCACACCGATCTCCTCTCCCGCATCCCCCGTATCCAATTTGGCCAACGTGCAACCCTCACCCCCTACTACACCCCGTCCTCTCCCCGTCAGCCTCAACCTCCCCGGCGTCCGCCGACCTTCACCGCTGTGATCACGAAGCTTAGCCCCATGATCACAGAGGCTGAGGTGTTGGCGGAACTCAACTCCCGGCCCGACATTGAAATTCGCTCGGCCCGTCGCATCTTCAATGATGCCGGGCCGACTTTTCTCATGCGGATATTCACCGAATCCTCCTCCTCCATTGACCGCCTCCTCACCGAGGGAGCCCTCATCTACAATCAGCACCATAAGGTGGACCCCTCCCGTTCCCCCGTCCAATCCTACCGCTGCCAACGCTGTCTCACCTACAACGACCACATTACCTCGGCCTGCAGGAACCCCCCTACTTGTCCCCACTGCAAAGCTTCCCACTTCGTCAAGCATTGCCCCAACCTCACCTCTCCCCCCTCCTGCAACACTTGCAACGAACCACATCCTACCTACTCCTCGAAGTGCAAAGCGAAACCTCCACCAGTAACCCCTGAGCTCACCGTGCCTGTCCGTCCTGTTGATGACCCCATCCACCCCAACAACTCGCACCGCCCTCCCCCTACTGCTGAGGACATCATCCGTTTCACCACCATTGTGCTCCAAAACATCCACCCCTTCCAGCGCTCACACACTCTTTCCCAAATCGCCCTCGCTGCCCGTTCCATCTTCCATCTTACCACCTATGCCACATACTCCCACAACCAGGCCCACTTCACCTTCACCCCCCTCACCACCCTTGTCTAACTCTCCACTCCCATGGCACAACAACCGTACCGTATCCTGTACCACAACATTCGCTCCCTGCCCACCCACAAACTCCTCTTCCTCCACACCCTACGTCAGCACCGCGTGGATGCCTTCGTCCTAAATGAAACCTTCCTTCAACCCCGTCTCTCCGTCTCCATGGCTCCTTACACTCTACACCGCACCGATAACCCGTACCCTCTCGCGCGTGGTGGAGTTGCTATAGGCCACCTCAAGCACCTCCCTGTCCAGCCCCAACCTCTCCTTAACAATCCTGCCGAGCATCTCACCCTCAGCCTCTTCTTCCCCACCCTTACCATCACCTGTGCCACCATTTATGTCCGCCCTCGCACCCCCATCCCGTACGATTTCCTGGCCCACATTGACCGCACCTTCTCCACCTACGTGATTGCCGCTGACCTCAATATCCACAGCCGTGATCCTGCCGACCTCCGACGGTGGCATCAGTTTCTCACCACTCTCCAGGGAGACCTGGTTCCCCTGCCTCAGCACACCCGGCCCGAATCCAACACCACTCCTGATGTGGTCCTTGCCTCTCCAAACCTCCTTGGGCGCATCATCGCGGATGTCCTTGACCTCATTGGCAGTGACCATGCTCCTGTCCTCCTCACTATCTCTAACGGTCGCCATCCCCGCCACGCTCCTCACCCTGACGTCCCTCCTAAACTTGTCCATGATTACTCCCGTGCCAACTGGGATGCCTACCGGGATTCCATTCACACCCAGGTTGACGGCCACGACCTTACCCTCCAGTCTCCTGATGACATCGCTCGCGCTGCTGCCTTCCTGCACCAGACATTGTCTGACGCCGTCGCCACCCATATCCCCACCAAAGCCATCCACCCTCACCGCCCCGCCCTGCCTCCACAGGCCGTCCTTCTCCTTCGAGAGTCCCGCCGCCTCTACCGCTCTTTTCTCCACACTCGTGACCGGGATACACTTACCCGCCACCGGCAATTACAGCGACACATCCGCAACCTGCTTGTTGCGAAGAAACGCCGAGCCTGGCGCCAGACATGTACACGACTCAACACCACACTCCCCATCAACTCTTCCAAGTATTGGTCTGCCTTCCACCGCCTTACTGGGAGCCGCCCCACCCCCCAGCACCCTCTCTTCCTTAATGACCGTCCCTTTCCTGACAACCTCAGTAAGGCCAACCACTTTGCCTCCCACCTCTCTGATGTTTTGTCCATCCCAGATGATCCCCACTTTGATTATTCCCTCTTCCCTGATGTCATGGACCGTACGAATACCTCTGTTCCTCCCCTTGCTCCTAGCTTCCAGTACTTGGGCCACACCCCACCTTCTGCACTTAACACTCCCATCACTACACAGGACATCAGCCTCACACTCCGCACTAAACGCACCACTGCTCCCGGCCACGACTGCGTTACCTACCGCCACCTCAAACACTGCCCTCCCTCCTTCCTTTCCCTCCTTGCCACCCTCTACAATGTCATCCTTGCCACTGGCTTCTATCCCAACCTGTGGAAAACCTCCCGTATCCTGATGTTCTCCAAACCCAATAAGCCTCCATCTGATGCTTCTTCCTATCGTCCTATCTGTCTCACATCGGTGTTCAGCAAGCTCTTGGAATCCATCCTTTCCCAGCGCATCCATCTCCACCTCCACCAAAACCACCTCCTCCCAAACACCTAATGTGGCTTTCGACCCTCCTTCTCTGCTGATAACCAACTCCTCCGCCTCACTCATCTCCTCTCCCTCCAGCTTAACTCCCGTCGCTCCGCCATTTTTGTCTCACTTGACCTCGAAAAGGCCTACGACCGTGTCTGGCATCCCGGTCTCCTGTTTAAACTCCAAACCTACGCCCTTCCTATCAACTACATCCGTCTGGTGGCCTCCTTCCTCTCCCACCGCCCCTCCTATGTTACCGTCCATCATGCCAATTCCCACACCTTCTACCCCTCTGCCGGTGTGCCCCAGGGCTCTGTCCTCTCCCCTCTCCTCTACCTCCTGTACACGGCAGATATTCCCCAACCCCCCCCTCCAGTACACCTCTTGCAATGTGCTGATGACACTGCATTCCTCGCCGACGCTCCTACCCTCCAACGGTCCCAACGCCTTCTCCAGAATCACCTTGACCTTTTTGCTGCATGGTGTAACCAATGGCTCCTGAAACTCAATCCTTCCAAGACCCAGGCAATCATCGTAGGTCGTACCACTCGCTCCTTCCGCCTCCTGGATTTCTCCCTTACTGTCTGCGCACGTCCTGTTCGCCTCACCCCCACCCTCACCTACCTTGGCCTCACCATTGACCGTCACCTCACCTGGATACCTCATCTCCGCTCCATCCAATCCAAAGCCCACAACCGCCTCCGACTCCTCAAACTCCTCTCTGGTTGGACATGGGGGTTGCACCCCTCTACCATCCTCCACACCTACAAATCCTTCATCCGTCCCATCCTCTGTTATGCCAGTCCCTCCAGATCCTTGAGCGTCATGCTCTCCGCCTCGCCTTCCGTATCCGCCTCCCGTCCCCCACGCGGATCCTCTATGATCTCATTCCTTTCCCCCATCTGCTCCTATTCCTCGAACATATCCGCATCCTCTACACCTCCCGCCGTCTTGAACCCCCTCACCCCCTGGTTGCTCCTCTCCTCTCCCGTCCCCGCCCCCTGCCACGTCTTCACCGTTGTGTCCCCCCTACCCTCCATCTCTACACCCTCCATCTCCTTTCCCAAGGTGGCTTCCGTCACCTCCCCCTCCCGGATGATGCCCTCTCTCCATCCATTTATCCTTCCTATCAACTCTGATCCTCCATCCCCCTCCTTTCCTCTGTCCTTTCTATGGGCTCCCTCTCCCCCCTCCCCTTCTGTCCTGTTTTTCTCCCCACTAAACCTCTCCCTACCTCCCTTCTCCCCCCAGTCCTTTTGTATTCCCCTCCTCTGCCTACCCCACTCCCTGTCGCGTCTGCCCCCCACCCCTCTTATGGGTCCTCATCCTCCTTCAGCTCCTTTCCCGGCTCCCCCCTTCGCTTTTACTCTCCTTTCCCCCCCTTTTTCGTTTTCCCATCTTCTGTCCAGTTTCCCCCCACCTGCTCTCGACTGTGGTGTCACATTTGCCAACTTTTTAGTGCAGTGTTCCAGTGACTATTCAGTGTTGTTTGTCTTTCTCGTGTTGCGAACAGAAACCATGCTGTGGCTCGGTGTGAATTTTATTTCCTTTGCGAACAGAATCCAGACTGTCGCCGTGTTTTTTAATTGTCTATTGTTTTCCCTGTCTACTTCGTATGTATTTTTATTAGCGTCATCATCCCTGTGTTGTTGTTTTAAGTTCCACGATTTCTTTTCGCCTTGTTACTCTCTAAGTCTCCGATTTTATCGCCTGTTTTTTTTTATTATTTGTTCTCTTGCTCTTTGTCACAAAATCTGTCGGCTGAAGAGCGGCGTACTAAGCTGCTGCCAGCCCGCCCCCTTCGGGGGGAATTGAAATTCAATAAATGAAAAAAAAAAAAAGTATTCCAGTACTAATTATTGTAGAATGTTCCAGATCCCTACAACCACCCAACTCGTGCTAGCATCTATCATCCCACTGCAAATCCCAGAGGTACCGACCGAAAAGCATCCTGCATTTGTGTGAGGTCATGACATGCTGCCATCGACCTTCACATCAATTATAGTCATAAGATACTACGTTTTTTCGTTTTGTGAAGTGCAAAACTTTACAGTTCTGAACAAACTCGCAGTCTATGCACCACGTTGAAGTCTTATCGCCGGCCGCGGTGGTCTAGCGGTTCTAGGCGCTCAGTCCGGACCCGCGGGACTGCTACGGTCGCAGGTTCGAATCCTGCCTCGGGCATGGATGTGTGTGATGTCCTTAGGTTAGTTAGGTTTAAGTAGTTCTAAGTTCTAGGGGACTGATGACCTCAGATGTTAAGTCCCATAGTGCTCAGAGCCATTTGAACCATTTTTTTTAAGTCTTATCAAGATCTGACTGAATATTTATGCAGCTTCTTTCAGATAGTACTTCATTATACGCAGCTGCATCATCTGCAAAAAGCCTGATTTTTACTATTAATATTGTCTGCAAGGTCTTTAATATACATTTCAAACAGAAAGGGTCCCAATACTCTTCCCTGGAGCACAACCGAAGTCACTTCTACATCTGACGATGACTCTCAGTCCAAGATAACATGCTGTGTCCTCCCTAACAAAAAGTTCTCAATCCAGTCACAAATTTCACTTGATACGATCATACTTTTGACAACAAGCATAGATGCGGTACTGAGTCAAATGCTTTTCGGAAGTCAAGAAATACTGCATCTATCTTATTGCCTTGATCCAAAGCTTTCAGTATGTCACGTGTGAAAAGTGCGAGTTGGGGTTCACATGATCGACTTTTTCGAAATCGTTGCTGGTTGACACTGAGAAGATCATTCTGTTCAAGATTCCTCAGTAAACATTCTAAAATTCTACAAGAAATCGACGTCAAGGATACTGGACGGTAGTTTTGTGGATCACTTCTGCTACCTGTGCCGTTTTCCGAGAACTGGGCACGGTTTTTTGTTCGAGGGATCTACAATAGATTATAGTTAGATGAGTTGGATCACTCCTGCTACCTGTGCCGTTTTCCGAGAACTGGGCACGGTTTTTTGTTCGAGGGATCTACAATAGATTATAGTTAGATGAGTTGCTAACTCAGCCGCAAATTCAGTTTAGAATCTGACAGGGATTCCATCGGCGCCTGGAGCTTTGTTCAATCTAAACGATTTCAGCTGTTTCTCAACACCAATGGCACTAATACATATTTCATTCATCTTTACAGGTTTCCCTTTGTAAACGGACATTTGGAAATGGAGTTAAATATTTCAACTTCAGCTTTTGCTTTGGTACCCTCAATTTTAAGTTCCTGTCTCATTCAGTAGGAACTGGGTACTAACTTCGGTACCACTAACGGCCTTTACATACGACCAGAATTTCTCTGGGTTCTTTGACAGATCACTTGACATAACTCTGCTACGCTTGTTATCGAAGGCTTCACGCATTGCTCTCTTGACAGCCAAACGCGTTTCGTTAAGTATCTCTCTGTCTATAGCCCTACTTTTCTACTGGGTACGTGTCTATCCAGTACGTGGTCAACTACTCTTTTAAACTTGAGCCAGAGTTCCTCTACATGCTCCTGCCCTGTGCTGAAAATTTCTAGTTCCTAAGTGATTATACAAAGCTGCCCAGTTCAGGAACAGAAAATAGTTTTCTTTTAGAGACACTGGGTTGGTTTATTTTTCAAAACATCCTCCAAGTAACACACCTACTTATCATCAGCTGGGGATGTTACATAATCACCTTTTTCTCTGTCTATCGTAAGACTGCCTCTCCTACAATGTTAATTTCATTTTTGTTCATTGGCAATCATTCAAGAAGCTTTTGTCTGCTTAGTGAAACAATTTTACACTTTTCGAACTAAGAATAACATATTATACCATGGCCCCTTTTAGGCCTTTCGTCTGTTCATTTAGTAGCACAGGAAACACTTGTCAGCCTGACGGAAAAGAATTTTGTTTAAAAGAGTAAGAAATTTTTAAAGTAAGACCCGGTAGGTAGCAAAACCTCAGCCTAAAACTGTTCGGGCCAAATTGCCCCAAAACACCGGCCAATGTTACCTCATTGTAAAATATAGTCTTTATTTTGAACCAAAATGAAGAAATAGGAATTTCTTGTACTCCCTTCATTCTAAACAGATGAAGCAATACTAAAATCACCTTATAAGCATTATAATAAGTTGTGTAACAGACGAAAAGGTTAAAGGTGCCTTACCTAACAGAGCTGGCACATAACAAGTGCTGATGCAGCGGCAGATTCGTAAACTACACAAGCAGTGCAAAAGCAATGTAGCCAGTGCTACTACTTCTTATTTAAGATAACAATATGCATATTTTTTGGCGTATGCATGAGCTGCGTTGCATGGCAACTTTTTTTTTCGTCTGGGCCAATGTTGTCTGCAAACGACCAATATTACCCCAGCTGACGGTGTCGAACCTATGTACCTCTGTAACATAGACCTATCGGGAGGTGGCTTGCCGTGTGTAGACGTATATGAAGTGTAATACTGATATAAATCTGTCATACTGAACAGTCAGAAATAGAAAATGTTAAAAATACCTATGGAAAATGTCGAGTAAAATTTCTGCCTCGTGCTAACTTATTTTTGGTTTTTCACTACATAAAAATCCTTTCCTACAGACGAAGCTTGGTGTTAGTATGGGACGTCTATTGATTGTGTCTGATATTACTGCAAAGATTCAGGTGAAGATACCAACAAAATGTGCCTATAAGATGTGCATGTTCAGCTTATAACCAGCTTTCGATCTTTGAGAAAGGTCGAATGATGGACATGAGTGGAACACAGTAGGTACCAACAGATTGCGGATACATTTGGCTCTAGCACATTGACAGCAGAACGAGCGGCGCTGGGATGTACTCACGTCGGCAGAGTGCCAAGAAGATTAGGAACATGTCCTTTCAGAAGGACTGCACTACGAGAAGATCGTACAGACTGGCCCTGATCAATGGGCGGATGATCACACTTGAAATCCAAGCTGAGGTTCGTATCACCATCAACCACACTGGAAGATCTCCAGTTGCCTTATGTCGCTTACTGCTGACGCCATACAACAGACAACAGAGACTTGCAATTATGACAGTGGGTGGTATTCTGTGGTGTCAGCGACGAGTCACACGTCTGTTGTTGGCGGTCAGATCGACATCAGCTTGTCCGTAGACGACCTGGTCACAGGTGGCAACGATTCTCGAGACCCGTAACTCTCCAACTCGTGGACTTTATGGTGTGGAGAGCACACCACGGTACTAAATGGTATATTCCAGCAGCGTAAAGCAATGCTCAGCAAAATTTCCACACCACAAACGCCTTGAGGAATGTACGCATCCTTGACTGGCCTGCCTATTCACCTGATGTGCCACCTATTTACCCATTTGTCACCTACAGATCCTGGGATGTGATGTCAAGATATATACTCTCATACAAGCTTCCAGTAGTCAGTTTTCAAAAACTGACATTTATGCACAGGTATGATCAAAAAGTAACTGGAAGTTTTTAATTTCGCGGACTTTATACATCCCATTTTCTAAACTTTTTTATCTTGTTCGTACACATACTCCTGGTGTGTGTTTGCATTTTCAGTTATTTTGAATATTTAGTTTATTGTCGACAATTGAAATGGTTATGGGTGTTTTCGAGTGCTGGGTGAATTTTTACTTTCGAAAAGGATGGATCAAAGAGTTTGCATTAAATTTTGCTTGTAAATGGAATAAAGTGCAGCACCGCCTTCGAAATGATGACTGTACCTTTTGTGAATCTACTATGAGTAAGGCAAGTGTTTACGCGTGGTATAAATGTTTCAAAGAAGGTTGAGAAGACGTCGAAGAAGACACCGACTTGGATACTCTAGCACATCAATTACTGACGACAATTTCGAAGAAAAGAAGAATAAAATTTTTCTGTAAAATCACCGAGTCACCATCAGAGATGTTTCTGATGATGCTGTCATTTTTATCGGAAATTTTTTCGGCTCTTTTGAGTATGAAACGTGCAGCTGCAAAGTTTGTTTCGAAACTGTTGAATTTCGACAAAAAAGAACACGCTGACGTCTATTCAGAACTTCTAAAGAAAATTATAACAGGAGACGAAACGTGAGTATACGGGTATGATGTCGAAACCAAGGCCCAATAGCCATAACTGAAACTGTCTGCCGGCCGGAGTGGCCGAGCGGTTCTAGGCGCTACAGTTTGGAACCGCACGACCGCTACGGTCGCAGGTTCGAATCCTGCCTCGGGCATGGATGTGTGTGATGTCCTTAGGTTAGTTAGGTTTAAGTAGTTCTAAGTTCTAGGGGACTTATGACCACAGCAGTTGAGTCCCATAGTGTCAGAGCCATTTTGAAACTGTCTGATGATTCAAGACCGAGGAAATTTCGACGAGTTCGATCACATGTGAAAGTTGTTCTCACTTTTTTCTTCGTTTACAGTGGGACAGTGCATCATGGGTTCCCGCGTAATGGTCGTACACTCAATAAGGAATACTACCTGGAAGTTACGCGCCGTTTGCGTGATGCAGTCTGAAAAAAGAAAAACGACCAGAATTGTGGCAAAATCGCTCGTGAAAATTGTTCACGATAATGCTCACGCTCACACCTCAATGCTTAGTTGCGGTTTTTTGGCGAGAAACAAAACCTTTATGCTACCTCAGCCAACGCATTCACCGGAGAGGGCCAACTGAGACTTCTTTCTACTTCAGAGGTTAACAGAACCTTGAAATGACGTCATTTTTCCACGGGAACCGAACACTATAACGAAAAGTGAGTTCCAAAAGCCAAGATTGGAAAAGCTCTGGCACAAGTGTATTATATCTGAAGGGGATTACTTCGAAAGTAACAAAGTTGATGTTGATGAATAAATAAAATATCTTTCAGAAAAACAAAAATTCATGCTACATTTAGATCACACCTCGTATTTCAGGCATGCCAGGAAATTCTTCAAGATAACTATGGAAGGCTGTTTGCTTCTATGACACAGGAAATACAAAAGTGTATTCGCACCTCTGGAAGTCTGGATCTGTATCTACACCATGCAAACCACTGTGAAGTGCATGGCAGAGGATCCGTCCCATTGTACAAGTTATCAAAATTTCTCTTCGTTTCACTCACGTGTAGAGAATGGCAAGAATGACTGGTTACATATCTCATACCTAGCCCATCGATCCCTATGTGAGCGACACGCAGGGAGTTGTAGTATATTCTTAGAGTCATCATTTAAAGCCGGTTCTTGAAACTTTGTAAGCAGGCTTTCTCGGGTTAGTTTACGTTTATCTTCAAGATTGTATCATGTCAGTTTCTTTAGCACGTGTGCGACACTCTTCCAAGGCTGAAACAAATCTGTGACCATTCGTGCTGCCCTTGATGCATCCGGTCAGTATCCCCTGTTAGTCCTGCTTGACACACCTCGCACACACGAGAGCAGTATTCCAGAATGGGTGTTTTGTATGCAGTCTCCTTCGTAGATCATTTTCCTAGTATTCTACCAATAAACCGAAAACTGTCACCTGCTTCAGTTACGACTGAACCTATGTAATCATTCCGCTTCATATCCCTACCAAGTGCTACACCCAGGTATTTGTATAAGTTGGCCGATTCCAAAAGTGCCAATTGATATTATAGTCGTAGGATGCTGCGTTTTTTCGTTTTGTGGAGTTCACAGTTTTACCATACAATGAAGGCTTTCACGACCGGATGTTCCAGCTGCCGAGAATTCTTCCGGGTTGTGTGGCCGTGGTCCATGGAACTCTTCTATCCCTGACGTTTCGTCCAAAGCTACGTTGGACATCTTCGGAGGTTCTCCTGGTTGTGCTGAGTCTTGCCGACTGACGAGTCGGACATCGAAGAACGGCCTAAACACAGTGGAAAGTGGGCGTGGTCTGGATTTCATGTGATAGCAGAAATAAACCTTGTCAAGGATAAAATATAACTATCGATCATAATACGACAAAGATAAAAACCTCTCATCAATTCTGTAGCGCCACTGTACATATATCGCTGAGTTTCATGGCCTCTTCTTTTCTGTTTAAATTGTCCCCTTGTTTAAATATTTGGATGACTTCGCCATATAGCCGTGGATAATAGCTCGTCATAGTACATAAAACTTCAGTTTCCGAAAATTTCGCTACGTGATCACCCGACTGCAGAGCATATTCCGCCACGGCTGACTTGTCTGTTTTTCCTAGTCGGCAAAGACTTTTATGTTCTTTCAAACGTGTATTCACACTTCTCTTTGTAGTTCCAATGTAGACCCTACCACATGTACATGGAATTTTGTATACACCACTTGCAGACAGAGGGGGACATTTGAAGGGCTTATTTCAATAGTGGTACAAGTCCATTTTTGTTCATTCTGGGATACAGAGTCCTAAAGTTAAATGAGCGCTAAAAATCTGCAGTTGAGATACCAGAAATATTCAAAAATCTGCAGTTGAGCTACTAGAAACTTGAATATTTCTGGTATCTCAACTGCAGATTTTTAGCGCTCATTTAACTTTAGGACTCTGTATCCCAGAATGAACAAAAATGGACTTGTACCACTATTGAAATAAGCTCTTCATTTATCCTTTACGGGACAAAGTGCTTGGCCTATTTTCATAGTTGGTCTGAAAATCACCGAACGTTATGTTTCCTTAAAATCTTGCCCATTTAATCCGTTACTTTTTTGATGAAGGGTAGAGAAACCGTGTTCTTCTATGCTGTGTCCTATCGTTGACCTTAGGCCTCCTGTTGTTCAGTCGCAAAACTCTATTTATTTCCTTACTAGAATACCCATTCTTCACAAAAGCCCGTTTTAGATGCTTTAACTCAGCGTCCAGGTATTCCGGCGCACAAATCCTTTTAGCTCTAGAATTTTTAGACTTAATTAAAAGTCTAGCGGACAGAGCTAAAAGGATTTGTGCGCCAGAATGTGGATAATTTTAACAGAAAAGAAGAGGCCATGGAACTCAGAGATATATGGACAGTGGCGCTACCATGGAGGTAAAAATAAGAGGAGTTGTCATGACGTCACAAACTTGAAGCTGACCCAAGTAAAGATCCGCGATGTTAGCTACCCCAAAACATTCGCTTCTGATGGTTTGATTCCGTGTAGTCGTGAAGCGTTTTGATAAAAAAAAATGCCGGCTTGCGTCGCTTTTAGGTGTGCTAATCGTTCCAATTGTAGTATAAAGTTTAAACAAATCACATTTCATTCGTAAGTGGACTTTTTAGCGCCCGAAAACCTCAAACCACACACACACACACACACAAGTGGACTTATTTAAGCGTTATTTTCTTATATATACTTGAAATTCTGATGCACTGTAAAGTTTTACAGTATGGTTTTATTTCTGTGATTTGACGTTAGATTTCCTTTCAATCCAACGCGAAGAGCTCCCTGGAGGTGAGAAATGCACTTGGTTTTCATTGCTTGGTTATTCCCAACTAACTGAAAAGTCCTGGCAAGAAATATCCTGGAAATGGGGACTAATGTTTTAAAATGCAGTGATTTAATATAAAAGTAATGTAACTACATGTAGTTAATTAAATCTTCAGTAAAATGTGTGGACACCTGTTATGGTGGTTAAATTATAAGTATTTAAAGGGTTACATATTTGTTAAAACAAAGTTCCGTATCTAAGTAAAGGCTATTGAGATCATTACATTATTCACTGTGTTGTCGTGTTACCCTGTAAATTGCTGTTATTTGCCACCCTGAATGTCACTTGCTAGGTACAATTTAAAAACAAAGCAGATGTGTAGGCCTAAACTACAATGAGACTGACAATCTTAAATTCAATTCTTTTCCTTCGTAATTTAACGAATCTTTCATTTTGTTGACATGACAGCTGGCTTGTTTGTATCATTCCTGCATGCATCTATGGGACACCAAAGAAAATAAGGTAAATTTCTTGCAAACTTGAACATTTAAAATTTGCATTGACTTCAAAATGCAACGAATACAAATCGCTGCCTCTAAACTATTAATCATTGCTTTTGGAGTTCTGGCTTTATCAATTATCGACACAAACACAAGTAAAGTGATTAGAAATGGATTGCGAAAGCACGCTTTTCATAGTACATACTTCTCTTCTCGGTTATTCGAAGTGTATAAATAAAAAGGAATTACAGTATTGAGGCCAGAAGCGTCATATTTTCGTGTCGTGTCGTGTAGACCAGAAAAACGTTTGAAGTTGCGTTCATTATGCTGTGTTGTTCACTAAAACATGTAACATTTACTATATAAAACAAATATCGCGTGCACACGACAGAAATAACGAACAAGAAGCAATTGTAAGCACTCGTCTGCTAATGTTTCGGGGGATCCAAGATGGTGGCAGGTCCCGCCCACTGGCTTCAAAACAACGTACAGCGTAAGTCTGCAGCGCCATCTCCCCTTATTCTACCGTCATGGGCGCTACAGAATCGATGAGAGATTTTTATCTTTGATGTAGTATGATCGATAGTTATATGTTATCCTTGACAAGGTTTATCTCTGCTATCACGTGAAATCCAGACCACGCCCACGTACCACGGTATTTAGGCCGTTCTTCGACGTCCTACTCGTCAGTCGGCAATACTCAGCACAACCAGGAGCACCTCCGAAGATGTCTAACGTAGCTTTGGACGAAACGTCATGGATAGAAGAGTTCCATGGACTACGGCCATACAACCTGCAAGAAGTCTCACAATTTTACGTTTCTGAACATTTAAAGCAAGCTGTCAATCTTTGCACCACTTTGAAATTTTATCAAGGCCTGATTGACAGTTCAACATTATAGATAACTGCATCTGGTAATAGTCTGAGGTCGCAGTTTGTGTCCAGAAGGTCGTTTATACACAACATGAACACGAAGATCCCAACACACTTCCCTGGGGCACACCCGAAGCTACTTTTACGTCTGATGATGATTCTCCATCCAATATAACATGTTGCATCCTCCCTACCAAAACATCCTCTATCCAATCACAGATTTCGCTTGATACCCCATGTGACTATAGTTTTGGTAGTAGCCATTGATGTGGTACTGATTCAAACGCTTTCCAAAAATCAAGAAATACTGCAACTACCTGATTTCCTTGATCCAAAGCTTTCAGTATGTCATCTGAGAAAAGTGAGTTTGATTTCGTACGATGGATGCTATCGCCATCCATGCTGCTTGGTATGGAGGATGTCATCCTGTTCGACACACCTCACTATATTTGAGCTCACGATATGTTCTAAGATTCTACAACAAATCCATGTCACACCTCACACTGACGTTGATGATGGACATCAGTTCGGAATGGAATGAATCTTTAACCATTTAATGTCCGTTATGTGATGAACAGATCCACAAATTTTGATAAATGTCGAACTGGCGCTTCATGAGGTAACGCTTCCCATATCAGTCATTGTGTTATAATGCACCTGTTACCTTTTCAGGTGTTTTGATACGAGTACCGCCCGATACTGAAATATCGCAACCAGTCGCTGAAACACAGTGCAAGTTTAGTAGCTACAGCAGTGCTTATGGTCACGTTGTTCGTCTTTCGCAGCAAAGGCTCTTTTTGACTGGCGACCATTGTAAACTGACAATGAGACCACCCAGCAAACGAATTTTTGGAACTTTTTACATTTATGGTGCATTAAGTTCATAACTCAAATACCAATTTCCCAAACCAGTTCGATGCAACTCTCAAAAATTCTTGAGAAAATCGATTTTGAAGTATTCCTAGGACCTTTAATTCTTCAAAGTCAAGGCAGTTTTGGCGTTTGACCACGTGGCTTGTTCAGCTGTGGTGGGGATATTCAGATAATCAACAGATAGCTGGTTCGAATTTCATGATGGTCGATTTTTTTTTTTTTTTCGTCTCTAAGGTTTCCGTACATCAACCGGTAAAAACAGAACCCTTATAGGGTCACTTTGTTGTCCGTCTTTCTGTCTGTCCTACTGTTAAAACCGCTTTTTTTTCTCAGGAATACGTATCAAGTTGAAACATACGCCACATACTAAGGTCTACGATCCCTTTGCGGTGTAAAACATTTAAGCTTCTACGTCAATGAAGTCAAAATGAATGGCCATTTCTGTCACATATTATGATAACTTGCCAGTATCTATATCGATAACATGCAAAAATCGTCTAATTTCTCCACTCCCGGGATGAATGACTTATCTGTATACATAACTAAGTTTATACGAAACCCTCGGCGCGTGAGTCCTACTAGCACTTATTTGGAGTTTTATTTTTTCGCTCAATTCAAATATCTGCATCTTTTACAAATCAAATTCATCAAATATATGGTAATCAAATGGCTCTGAGTACTATGGGACTTAACATCTATGGTCATCAGTCCCCTAGAACTCAGAACTACTTAAACCTAACTAACCTAAGGACATCACACACATCCATGCCCGAGGCAGGATTCGAACCTGCGACCGTAGCAGTCACGCGGTTCCGGACTGAGCGCCTAGAACCGCGAGACCACCGCGGCCGGCAATATATGGTAATCAACACATATTTAATCATAATTTGTATGAAAAGTATACATCTTCTTGTTTCAAATTATATTTGGTTCAAATGGCTCTGAGCACTATGGGACTTAACATCTGAGGCCATCAGCCCCCTAGAACTTAGAACTATTTAAACCTAACTAACCTAAGGACGTCACACACATCCATGCTGAGGCAGGAGTCGAACCTGCGACCGTAGCGATCGCGCGGTTCCAGACTGAAGCGTCTAGGACCGCTCTGCCACCCCGGCCGGCTCAAATTATATTTTTCACGCAAAGTTCCAGTTAGCGTTGCAAATACAAATTGTTTATTATCGATATTTTATAAAAGATTGTTGATAAAAGCTGTTCAAATTTTTAAAAACTTCAAATTTATTAGGAACCTTTTTATAAAATATCGATAATTAAGAACTTATATTTGCAATGAAAACTGGGATTTTGCATGGAATACGTAATTATAAAACAGATGATGTGCATTTTTCACAAAAAATTATAATTAGATATGCGTTAATTAGCATATATTTGATTAATTTTATGTTTAAATAGTGTAGGTATAAGAACTGAACGAAAAAAATGAAACGAAAAATAGACTATAATGAGATTCGAATCAGCTATGTATTGATTAGCTGATTACCATCCCCGTACACAAACGAATGATCCCTGCGTACTGGTGATTTCCCTAAATCGTTTCAGCAAATGCCGGGATAGTTCCTTTGAAAGGGCACGGCCGATTTCCTACCCCATCCTTCCCTACTCCGAGCATGTGCTCCGTCTCTGAAGACCTCGTTGTCAACGAGACGTTATACATACTAATCTCCTCCTCCTCCTCCTCCTCCTCCTTCTCTTCCTCCTGCTCCTGCTACGTCCTGCCGCCAGATTTACTAAAAGAAAATTAAAATTCCTCGGAAAATTTCAAAGACAGTTTTGTCGAGTATTTTTGAGATCAGATACTAACAAAGAGATAGAAGGTCTGGCCAGTACTTACCTCAGCTAGTACAGCCGATAGATACACAAAACAGAGCAGAAAATTTACGTATCCTACCTTTCGGAACTTTGTTCCTTCGTCAGGGAAGAGAGAGGGGAAGAAAGGGGAAGGAGAGAAAGTGGATTCAGTTACTCACAACCCGGGTTATAAAGCAACAGGGCATAGGTAAACAAGGGAGGGTATCAAAGATGGAGGCATGGGTGTCAGAGGGAAGCCAAAGATATTCTACTGTAAGTACTGTGCCAGCTTCAAACCAAAGAGGATGCATACAGAAGTAAAGATGTATATAGTAAAAGATAAACACAACTATGCAGGATGAAAAGATGCGTGAATGGCTAAAGATGAAAGGGAAAGAGGAGAAGACTGAAGAATAAATGGAGGTGAGGTCGGTTAACGTAGGTTCAGTCCAGGGGGATGGCGGGATGAAAGGATGTGTTGGAGTGCAAGTTCCCATCTCCGCAGTTCCGAGGGACTGGTGTTGGATGGGAGAAGCCAAATGGGACGCACGGTGTAGCAGGTTCCTAGGTCCCTAGAATTATGCTGGAGGGCTACTGGGTATTGGACTTCTCCTAGGCGGACAGTTCGTCTGTGCCTGTTCATGCGCTCAGCCAGTTTAGTTGTCGCCATACCAATGTAAAAGGCTGTGCAGTGCAGGCATGTCAGCTGATAAATGACATGTGTTGTTTCACAAGTGGCTCTGCCTTGAATTGTGTATGTTTTACCAGTAGCGGGGCTGGAGTAGGTGGTTGTTGGGGGATGCATGGGGCAGGTTTTGCAGCGGGGTCGGTTACAGGGGTAGGAACCGCTGGGTAGAGAAGGTGGTCTGGGAATATTGTAGGGTTTCAAAAGGATGTTACGGAGGTTAGGGAGGCGACGAAAGGCAACTCTGGGTGGTGTGGGGAGAATATTGACAACGTATGATCTCATTTCAGGGCTTGACTGGTCAGGGATATGACTTTCTCAAGTTTACCTTTCCCCTGTTGCTTCATAACCTGGGTTGTGAGTAACTGAATCCACTTTCCCTTCTTCCCCTTTTTTTCCCCTCTCTCCTCCCTGAGAAGGAACAAAGTTCCTAAAGTTAGGATACGTAAATTTTCTGCTCTGTTTTGTGTATCTATCGGCTGTACTGAGCTGAGGTAAGTACTGGCCAGCCCCTCTATCTCTTTGTTAGTATTTGTTTCACATCTTTATACGAGATTTTCCATTAATCATTTTTGAGAGCGGCATCGAACTCCTTTGTGAAATTGTTATTTGAGTTCCGAACTTCACGTACCATAAATGCAAAAAGTTACATAAATCCGATAGGTGGACGGGCCCCTTGTGAGTCACGAGCACTCTGTCGCGTGTCGAAACAGAGCTGGGCTCCGGGCTTCCCCGGGTCAGCGTCGCATGTGGCCCTGAGAGAGGGACCTGGAATGGTCAACTCACCTGTGCGGAAGCACACCAAGGTGAGCAGTGCAGACGCCAGCAGCTGGAAGTACCTGGAGGCCGCCATCTCTCCCCCGCGCGACTGTGTGGACTGGCAGAGTGGCAGGGTCCGACGCTTCCTCTTATCTACGGAGCGAGAGACGCCCGCAGATTACGAACGAGAGCTCAGGTAGCTACCTTCAGCAGCTCGCGGGCGGATGTCACCGGTAGCACCCGCGCTGAAGCCCCTTTCACGAGGAAGGTGTCTCCTTATCTGATATCGCTAATCCATTTCACTGAATTACGAATATGACTTCCCCGCTCAACTGATAACGTGACGTGGCGTGTTCCTGTGATAATGCCGCTTGCTTTCAGTGATTGTCGGTATGCCTCTGTATGGGGTCTAATCTCTCTGATTTTATCCTCATGATCTCTTCGCGAGATATACGTAGGAGGGAGCAAATATACTGCTTGATTCCTCGGTGAAGGTACGTTCTCGAAACTTCATCAAAAGCCCGTACCGAGCTACTGAGCGTCTCTCCTGCAGAGTCTTCCACTGGAGTCTATCTATCATCTCCGTAACGCTTTCGCGATTACTAAATGATCCTGTAATGAAGCGCGCTGCTCTCCGTTGGATCTTCTCTATCTCTTCCATCAACCCTATCTGGTATGAATCCCACACTGGTGAGCAGTATTCAAGCAGGGGGCGAACAGGTGTACTGTAACCTACTTCCTTTGTTTTCGGATTGCATTTCCTTAGGATTCTCCAATGAATCTCAGTCTGGAATCTGCTTTACCGACGATCAACTTTATATGATCATTCCATTTTAAATCACTCCTAATGCGTACTCCCAGATAATTTATGGAATTAACTGCTTCCAGTTGCTGACCTGCTATATTGTAGCTAAATTATAAGGGATCTTTCTTTCTATGTATTCGCAGCACATTACACTTGTCCACATTGAGATTCAATTGCCATTCACTGCACCATGCGTCAATTCGGTGCAGATTCTCCTGCATTTCAGTACAATTTTCCATTGTTACAACCTCTCGATATACCACAGCATCATCCGCAAAAAGCCTCAGTGAACTTCCGATGTTATCCACAAGGTCATTTATGTATATTGTGAATAGCAACGGTCCTACGACACTCCCCTGCGGCACACCTGAAATCACTCTTACTTCAGAAGACTTCTCTCCATTGAGAATGACATGCTGCGTTCTGTTATCTAGGAACTCTTCAATCCAATCACACAGTTGGTCTGAGAGTCCATATGCTCTTACTTTGTTCATTAAACGACTGTGGGGAACTGTATCGAACGCTTGCAGAAATCAAGAAACACGGCATCTACCTGGGAACCAGCATCTATGGCCCTCTGAGTCTCGTGGACGAATAGCGCGAGCTGGGTTTCACACGATCGTCTTTTTCGAAACCCATGCTGATTCCTACAGAGTAGGTTTCTAGTCTCTCTATGGGACTGAGAGGAATGAAATGCACAAACATGAAATTAATGTATTGTGTTGTAGATACAGCACAATTTATTTGTTTAACTACAAAAACTACAGATTACTGAGTTACAAGCTCAAAATCACAACTATTCCCAGTCCAGAGTAACTTGAAAACCAGCTGGTGCGCATCCCACAGAGAAATCGAATCAGCTGCGAAGGCTGTCGTTGGCCAGAAGGTTAATACCGGTTGTGGAGCGCATTCACGTATGGAAACTTATCATCACTCTTCTTCTTCTTCTTCTTCTTTATTGTCATTTCATTCCCTCGTCCTCCGCTTCTCTACCATCAGTGAATAAAAGAACATAGATGTAGTCTAGTTTTTTAAAAGGATGGGCTACATACTGATTTCCTCTAGTCTGGATGCATTCACTGATTCCATTCGGAACGGTGTCATAAAGCCATCGTATCCTCTCCTGGTGCAAGCTGACACACAACTCCCTTATTCCATTGATACTGGCGCTGCGGCGGAGTTCCCGTAGGATGTAGCCTCACATTTGTTGTTTCGAGGTCAGACCTGGAGAGCTTGCTGACCATAGCAGTACCTCAGCATCTGCAGCAGTTCATAGAGATAAATGCCATGTGTAGAAAATATTGTTCTGTTGAAAAATGGCACCACGATATTGTCACACAAGTAACACTCGAGGACGCAGAATGTCTGTGACGTACCATTGTGCTGTCAGAGTTCCCTCAGTCAGTGTCACCCACGACCTGAAGTCATATCCGATAGTTCCTCACAACATGACACAAGGAGTGATTGCAATACATAGTAAATCAAGCGTAGTCTTAGAAAGATCAGCTAATAAAATATTTGTCGACATTAATCACTGGTTCCTAGCCAATTCTTTGTCACTAAACTTTGAAAAAACACACTACATGCAGTTCAGAACTTGTAAGGGGTGTCCCACGAGTATATGTCTAACATACGATGACAAGAAGATAGAAGTGGACAGTGTTAAATTCTTGGAATTTCAGCTTGATAATAAATTCAACTGGGAGGAGCACACCACAGAACTGCTTAAGCGTCTTAACAAATTTCTGTTTGCAATGCGAATTTTGTCAGACATAGGGAATATAAAAATGAAAAAGCTGGCATACTATGCTTACTATCATTCCATAATGTCATATGGGATTATTTTTTGGGGTAATTCATCAAGCCAAGTTAAAGTTTTCCGGGCACAAAAAGGTGCAGTAAGAGTTATATGTGGTGTGAAGTCAAGAACATCCTGCAGAAGCCTGGTTAGGGAACTAGGGATACTAAATACTGCTTCCCAATATATTTATTCCTTAATGAAATTTGTCATTAAAAATATATCACTTTTTCAAACCAACAGCTCAATTCATGGAATCAATACTAGAAATAAGAATAATCTTCACAAGGATTTAAAGTCACTTAGTCTTGTACAAAAAGGTGTGCATTATTCAGGAACACACATTTTCAATAATTTGCCAGCAGCCATAAAAAGCTACACAACCAATGAAATTCAGTTTAAGAGAAGCCTAAAGGATTTATTGGTGGCCAACTCCTTCTACTCCATTGATGAATTTCTCACAGTAAAACCACCTGATATATATATATATAACTTCTGCGCAATTTCAGTGCAGTAATATTGTAAATCTGTGTGTGTGTGTGTGTGTGTGTGTGTGTGTGTGTGTGTGTGTGTGTGTGTGTGTGTGTGTGTGTGTGTGTGTGTGTGCGCGCGCAGCTCGTGGTCGTGCGGTAGCGTTCTCCGTTCCCACGCTCGGGTTCCCGGGTTCGATTCCCGGCGGGGTCAGGGATTTTCTCTGCCTCGTGATGACTGGGTGTTGTGTGATGTCCTTAGGTTAGTTAGGTTTAAGTAGTTCTAAGTTCTAGGGGACTGATGACCATAGATGTTAAGTCCCATAGTGCTCAGAGCCATTTGAACCATTTTTGTGTGTGTGTGTGTGTGTGTGTGTGTGTGTGTGTGTAAGCACAATCTAACTTCTGCACCATTTCAGTGCAGTAATGTGTCCATTGTAAAAAAGTATTGTAGTAGTTGTATTACATGTTTATTACCTTATAAATAAATAAAAAACTTTTTTATTTTAAATTCAGTGCATTAGTATCTGTAAAATGACTTTCATAAATGACGATCATTCCACTTGGGACCTGCGGAATGGTACATTAGCTTCTTTGTTTTAGTTGTAAATATTTGTCATGTATTGTTGTTTTTCTGACATGTTCCACATCCTAGAGGACCTCCTCACTACGGATCAATTGGAATGAAAGTAAATCTAATCTAATCTAATCTACTCCTATGTCTCTATGTAACATTGGAAAAATGGGACCTCTCCCCAGGTAACCGCCCTACTCACCGATGCGCCACCATTCATAAACAGTCCAAGGATTTCTCCTTGCCGAGAGGACTGTTACGGGGTGCACTCAGGCTTGTGATGCCAATTCCGGAACTTCTTGACCGAGTAGTAGCTGCTCCACGGTTGGAAAGTCTGCAAAACGGTCGGGAGAGCGGTCTGATTACCATACACCGCTCCATACCGCATCCGCGTGACGCCACTGCGCACGGCGGCCGCGGCGGCCGGTAGACATCCCTTGGGGCTTCACAGCCTGGACGAGGAGCGCCTAAATATACCCTAGCAGGTTTGGTAACAACACCAATCACGAACAACACTAATTCACTCTGGTGGCCATTCTATTTGCCGCAGATAATTCCAACTCTTAATTATTTACACAACCGCTGATGGCGTGTACCTGTACAAAGTTAGATTGACATCCTACCACGTCTTCTGGGTGCTTTCCTTTTTTGTCAGACGATGTAAAATACTTAAAAGGCGCTTTTAACTGATAATATTGAATATAACATATAGGAAAAGTGTGACATTTAAAAACAAAGTGTGAGTAGGTTAAACTGAACACTATACTGTCTTACACATCACTATAACTTGATGCGGCATACCAGCATTTGGGAGGAGAAAGGAGAAGAGTGAACAGTTGGTCTTTTGCGGTAGTTTAAGTGTTTATGCAGTACTTGATTCAGTTCGTGGGAGAGTAGCTGATAGGGTGGCTGCGCACCAGGATTTGTGGTGAGTGGGGAAACAGTTCTTTTTTTCTTTTTTTTACATAATTAGAATCGCACACCGTTCAGTGTCAGTCCATTGCGTATTCCATATCCTTGCAAAATACAAATTGCATTTTATAAGTAATAAAAATTAGTTAATCGCGTAGCTTCTGAACTTTTATGCAACCAAAGCAATTACTTTTGATGGAAGTACGGTTTGCACGCACAAACATTTTAAAAAAATCTATGTGGTTATTGTTGCTATTTTCTACTAAATAGAAACTTCTTCATCACGATTAAAAGCAACAGTTGCCTGCTATTACTGATAAATACGAAGGTTGTTTATGAATAGCAGAAACATGTTTTATATAAGCTTGACGGAGTACTGAAGCGGTGTTTGATACGTTTTTCTTTCGTATTTATTTTTTTATTGTTACCTTTTTCAAGTAAATTGCGTTTTCTAGCGTTATATTATAAATGTGTACGCTTTTCTTTATTTTTCCTACAACATCCCTCTGTTTCACGTTTACAGATTAACAATTTTCGAATAAAGCCTGAATTAAATATTGACAGCTTTAATTTTGCTTCAAATGCTGCTCATTTTTAAGTAACAGACAGGAGGACAATATCTAGAACAAAAATGTTCTGTAGGTACGCTGCTAGTTATATATCCTCACTTAGTTTCCAAATGTTTCGCCAGTTCCAGTTATTGGGTTGGGTTGGGTTGTTTGGGGAAAGAGACCGAACAGCGAGGTCATTAGTCTCGTCGGATTAGGGAAGGACAGGGAAGGAAGTCGGCCGTGCCCTGTCAAAGGAACCATCCTGGCATTTGCCTGGAGCGATTTAGGGAAATCACAGAAAACCTAAATCAGGATGGCCGAACATGGGCTTGAACTGTCATCCTCCCGAATGCGACTCCAGTTTACTAACCACTGCGCCACACCGCTCAGTGCCCATGGTATTGGGGACTCTGGTAAGACACTGATCGTGTTGACAAACAAAGCGATCGAAAAAATGTAACGCCTGATAGGAATGCAACACACGTAACTTACAGATAATGCAGTTAAGACCTTATGTGACCAAGGCTATTAGGAAAACTACCGTTGTTTACCAGTAATTTATGATAATCTATGGTAGCCTACGGTAGTTCTATAAAACTAGTGTTGAGATACATCTGCCAGTGGCATAAGAGCATCTAACTACCTACCCCCCCCCCCCCCCAAAAAAAAAATATTGCCTCGCGGAGTGGCCGCGTGGTTTGAGGTGCCTTGTCACAGATTGCTTGGCCCCTCCCGCCGGAGGTTCGAGTCCTCCCTCAGGCATGGGTGAGTGTGTGTTGCTCTTAGCATAAGTTAATGGGTGTGTGTTGCTCTTAGCATAAGTGTAAGTCTAGGGACCGATGACCTCAGCAGTTTGGTCCTTAGGAATTCACACACATTTGAAGATGTGACAAAAAAATATTCGCCATCCCAATTTGCATCTGGACACATCAATTCAGTATCGCTCCGAAGAAAACAAGAACATACACTACTGGCCATTAAAATTGCTACACCACGAAGGTGACTTGCTACAGACGCGAAAATTAACCGTCAGGAAGAAGATGCTGCGATATGCAAATGATTAGCGTTTCAGAGCATTCACACAAGGTTGGCGCTGGTGGCGACACCTACGACGTGCTCACATGAGGAAAGTTTCCAACCGATTTCTCATACACAAACAGCAGTTGACCGGCGTTGCCTGGTGAAACGTTGTTGTGATGCCTCGTGTAAGGAGGAGAAACGCATACCATCAAGCTTCCGACTTGGATAAAGGTCGAATTGTAGCCTATCGTGATTGCGGTTTATCTTATCACGACATTGCTGTTTGCGTTGGTCGAGATCGAATGACTGTTAGCAGAATATGGAATCAGTGGGTTCAGGAGGGTAATACGGAACGCCGTGCTGGATCCCAACGGTCTCGTATCATTAGCAGTCGAGATGACAGGCATCTTATCCGCATGGCTGTAATGGATCGTGCAGCCACGTCTCGATCCCTGATTCAACAGATGGCGACATTTGCAAGACAACAACCATATGCACGAACAGTTCGACGACGTTTGCAGCACTATAGACTATCAGCTCAGAGACCATGGCTGCAGTTACCCTTGACACTGTATCACAGACAGGAGCGCCTGTGATGGTGTACACGACGACGAACCTCGGTGCATGAATGGCAAAACGTCATTTTTTCGGATGAATCCAGGTTCTGTTTACAGCTTCATGATGGTCGCATCCGTGTTTGGCAACATCGCGGTGAACGCACAGTGGAAGCGTGTATTCGTCATCACCATACCGGCGTATCACCCAGCATGATGGTATGGGGTGCCATTGGATACACGTCTCGGTCACTTCTTCTTCGCATTGGCAACACTTTGAACAGTGGACGTTATATTTCAGATGTGTTACGACCCGTGGTTCTATCCTTCATTCGATCCCTGCAAAACTGTACATTTCAGCAGGATAATGCATGACTGCATGATGCAGGTCCTGTACGGGCCTTTCTGGATACAGAAAATTTTCAACTGCCGCCCTGGTCAGCACATTCTCCAGATCTCTCACCAATTGAAAACGTCTGGTCAATGGTGTCCGAGCAACTGGCTCGTCACAATACGCCAGTCACTACTCTTGATCAACGGTGGTATTGTGTTGAAGCTGCGTGGGCAGCTGTACCTGTATGCGCCATCCAAGCTCTGTTTGACTCAATGCCCAGGCGAATCAAGGCCGTTATTATGGCCAGAGGTGGTTGTTCTGGGTGCTGATTTCTCAGGTTCTATGGACCCAAATTGCGTGAAAATGCTATCACATGTCAGTTTTAGTATAATATATTTGTCCAATGAATACCCATTTATCATCTTCATTTCTTCTTGGTGTAGCAAATTTAATGGCCAGTAGTGTATAATGAATACTGACTAGCAGCAAGTGCATGCAGAGTCGTTTGTCATGAATTCTCAAGACCATTTCATCATTCAGCATGAAACTAACATGAGTCCTACTTCACTATCCCCACATCACAGTTCAGAGCATGTATACACTCCTTATTCCACAGAGAGTGGACCCCTGGATGTGAAAAGATGTACACTTCATTTAATCTAAGTACAGTACAGCTAAATGCATTAACATTACCAAGACTGTTGTATAACAGTGCTAATTCTAATTATAAATAGCTCAGAACATTATAGAGTAAAAGGAGCTACTCTACAGAAAGTTCAGATTTCAGTCTTCAGTATCTTCATATTATACACATGACATTTAATTTGCTCTCGCAGGTTGTTGAACTCATATGCACCCATATATCTGACTCATTTCTGTGCTCACGTTAAGCACTTGAATTATTTGTATAGTCTTTTTTTTCTATCTCAATATCATATTCATTTTTCATATGTTTCACTATTTTTGTGAGGAAAGAATAATATTAGTAATGACAAAAGACATATATACAGGGTGTCTCTGCTAGGAGTTGTCAGGCACATTTTCTCTGGTGTTTCGGCAAATATTTGCAGTTTAGTTTACCAACATTCTCTTCAACTTTTTCAAGCAAAGCCCAGCGCTGATGGTAAGCATCAGTGTCTTTTCCGTAACAAAAACAATGATTTTTAAAGTTGGATCTGATATACAACCGTTCACTTGAAGAAAGATCCATACCCAAAGATTGGAAAGTTGCACAGGCCACACAAATATTCAAGAAAGGTAGTAGGAGTAATCCACTAACTTACAGGCCCATATTGTTAACATCGATATGCAGCAGGATTTTGGAACATTTATTGTGTTCGAACGTTGTGAATTACCGGTACCTCGAAGAAAACGATCTATTGACACACAGTCAACATGGGTTTAGAAAACAATGTTCCTGTGAAACACAACTAGCTCTTTATTCACATGAAGTGTTGAGTGCTATTGACAAGGGACTTCAGATCAATTCCGTATTTCTGGATTTTCGGAAGGCTTTTGACACTGAATCCAAACTGGTTTTTGCTAATACTGAAAAGTTTTTAGGTGATTGCTATCATAGCATGTATTAATTTTTAAGGACTTTAGAAAATGCAGTCAAAAGAAGATATGATGATAGTTTGTAACATCTGAGGTATCACATATTTTGGTGGAGGGCTTTTACATTAGAATACCTCATCCTGTCAGGGAAAATAGCTTGCTTGAGAGAGACATTGAAATAGTTGAAAGTATTGCAAGTGGTATCAGGCAGGTGTAGCTAAAATGTCAATTGAAGTATAAAGGATAGATAAATCAAGTAGGTAAATGTACGTATTTCAATCAAAACACTTGCCTCTGGGCAAGAGCATGTAAAAGAACTCTGGTGGAAATGTACAAGAATAGTTTACCATACATGTGTTTTGAAAGTTTTCACATAAAAAATTTACAGGCATTACTTTTCAGCACACCCTCATAGAATCCTAGAATACATTTTTATATCAAACTTAACCAGGTATCTCAAATGGAAAGACTTCTTCCATACCAGCCATCATCAGGGATATCAAAAACATCAATCATGCAAAAACCTAGCTTGCTCTTGTCTCACATGTCATCCCAGAATCTATAGATCAAGGCAGTCAGGTAGATGTGGTATTTTTTGACTTCCACACATATTCGATTCTGTACCACACCTATCATACTTATTATCAAAATTATGATCTTATGGGGGTATTAAGCAAAATTTGAGACTGGATTAAAGCTCTCTTGGCAGGAAGGACACAATAGGTTGTCTTGGATGGAGAGTCAACAGATGTAGAAATAACTTCAGGTGTGCCTCATAGAAGTGGGTTGGGATACATTGTATGCTAATGACCTTGCAAGCACTAATTACAGTAAACTCAGACTTTTCTCATGTGATACAGTTATCTGTAATGAAGCACTGTCAAAAAGAGGCTGTATAAATATTCGATCAGACCTTGCTAAAACTTCAAAATGGCGTAAAGATTAAAAAGTTCTTTAAATGTTCAGAAATGTAAAATTGTGCACATCAAAAAATGAAAAAATCACAATCTCTTATGACTATATTAACAATGAGTGACAGTTGGAATCAGCCAACTCATACAAATATCTAGGTGTATAACAATGCAGGGATATGAAATGGAATAATTACATAGGCTTAGTTGAATCAGCCAACTCATACAAATACCTAGGTGTGTAACACTGCAGGGATATGAAATGGAATAATTACATAGACTTAGTTGTGGGTAATGTAGGTGGTAGACTTCAGTTTATTGGTATAGTGCTAGGGAAATGCAATCAGTCTACAAAGGAGATTGTTCACAAATCACTCATGCAGCCCATTCTAAAATAATTCTCAAGTGTAAACTCATTCCTAACATGGAATACAGAACACACACAAAGAAGTCTGGCATACATGATAACATGTTTGTTTGACTCATGAGAGAGCATCATGGAAATCAAAAATCTGAACTGGCACTCTTTTGAAATTAGACATAATTTATCCAGTAGAAGTCTACTTATAAAATTTGAAGAACCAGCATTTAGAGAGGAATATAGAGATTTTCTTCAGCCACTTGCACATCAGTCCCTAATGGACTATGAAGACAAAATTAGACTAATTGCAACAAACATGGAGAAATTTAAGCAGTCATTTTTCTCTGTACCCAATTCGTGACTGGAATGGGACGAAACTATGACACAGTGGTTTGCAGATTATGCATTTAAATGTAGATATAGGTAAGTGCCTTCAGCAGCAAACAACTGCCCAGATCAATCACTGTTGTGTGAATTTAATGGCATAACTTTATCAGTCTGGATATTCAATCTTCACAGTCTATGACTACTTATGTCATTTTCTGCATTAAGCCCATCCAAGGATAATGTTAAGGATGCATTTTGGTAAAATGACAAATTTAAAGTCATTGGTAGTTATTTTCACAGCACAAGTTCTTATCAGCTGGATTAATTCTTTAATTACAACCTTCAGTCCAGTAACATTTGAATCTCAGAACATAGTCTCTTTCGGGTGGCAACAATACACAACAATATTACAGAATATGACATCCCAGAATCAATTAGCCATGATGGTCATCAATGATGATGTTGATGTCGTTTCCTAACATCTTGGCAACTGCACTATGTGATCAAAAGTATCCTGACACAGCCAAAAACATGCATTTTTCATATTATGTGCATTGTGCTGCCACCTACTGCCAGGTACTCCATATCAGTGACCCCAGTAGTCATTAGACATCGTGAGAGAGCTGAATGGAACACTCCACGAAACTCACGGACTTTGAATGTGGTCAGGTGATTGGGTGTCACTTGTGCCATATGTCTGTACACAAGATTTCCACATTCCTAAACATCCCTAGGTCCACTGTTTCTAAAGTGCTAGTGAAGTGGAAATGTGAAGGGACACCTACAGCACAAAAGTGGACAGGCCGACCTCGGCTACTGACTGAAAGAGATCAGCAACAGTTAAAAAGGGCCTGCACAGAGTCCTGACCTGAATCCTATAAAACACCTTTGGGATGTTTTGGAATGCCTCACTGACTGATATCAATACCTTTCCTCAGAACAGCACTCTGTGAAGAATGGGCTGCCATTCCCAAAGAAACCTTCCAGCACCCGATTGAATGTATGTCTGTGAGAGTGGAAGCTATCATCAAGGCTAAGGGTAGACCAACACCATATTGAATTCCAGGTTTACTGATGGAGGGTGCCATGAACTTTTAAATCATTTTCAGCCAAGTATCCAGATACTCTTGAACACATAGTGTATCATCCATGGAAAATTTCATCTGTGGCAGCCTCACCTCCATAAATGGTTGCCTCATTAAGTTTTCCTAATTTCAACAGCTGAGTGAATGTACACCTGCATCAACATACATGCTCCACCATTCTGTTTGTGGTAGTGGGTAGAGGGTACCCTGTTACACTACTAGTCATTTCTTAATTTCTCATACCTTATCTTTATGGTCCTTATGCAAAATGCATGATGGAGGCAGTAGAATCAGTCTGCAGTCAACTTCAAATGTCAGTTCCTAGAAAAGAATGTCACCTTCCCTCCATGGATTCCCATTTGAGTTCCTGAAGAAGCATCTCTGTAACACCTGTGTGTTGTACAAACCTACTGGTAACAAATCTAGCAGCCTGCCTTTGAATTGCTTCAATGTCTTTCTTTAATCCAACCTGGTACAGATCCAAATACCCAAGCAGTACACAAGAATAGATTGCACTAGCATACTATATGCAGTCTCCTTTACAAATGAACCACACTTTCCAAAAACACTCCCAGTAAACTGATGTTGAACATTCATCTTCCCTGTCACAGTCCTCACATGATTTTTCCTTTCCATATCATTTTGCAGTGCTATGTCCAGATATTTCAACAACATGATTGTGTCAAGCAAGATGCTTCTAAAGTCTGTGTCTGGTAGAGAGCCAGCCCGATTTTCAGCTGTTCTGTGCATCCCTTCCATTAACCTCTGGCAGCCAGTAAAATTCATTCCCTTTCTGAGTGGCTCACTGCAAGTTATGGCTAGATGGCTAGAATCTCTCTCCTGCATGCTGCACTTTTGCTGCGCTTCACAACAACCAAATTACTCTTTCACTGTTGCCACACTTTGGAACAATCAAATTACTCTTTCAACTGTTGGTGTTCTTTTTTCCTTGTAGCCATATAGTTGTGATTATATATCTGTAAATGTTTTAGTACAATTAAAAAAATGTCAGGTGATGTCTATAACTGTGAAGTGCTTCACAAGCAGGTGAGGGGGATTACTTACCTGATTTATAACATTTTCAAATGTGAGTTTGAAAGTAGGATTACCAATATTGACATTTCAACACACAAGGACAGACTGTAGAAGTATGTGGTTTCAGCAAGAGAACTGTAAAGGGAATTGTAAATGAAAGTGGTAGAGCTCAGAGAACAGTTGATTTTGTGTCATCTGGAAAATGTTAAAATCACAAGAGACTTGTTAACACAAATGGACTTTTTTGACAATGATTCTTTAGAGCACTCTGTGTGAATGGTAAATACCTGACATCACAAAAACTTGTAGTAACTATGGATGAAAAAATTAGCTTCAAAGGTAGTGCTTCATCGATGTAAAGAAGTTTAAATAATATTGTTTCCAAATATGGTAAGAAGAGAGTTTTTAGATGAATGAAGTGGCATAGGATCAGCATAAAAAAGATGGAAGTAGTTCAACAGTGTATTACCTTGATGAAACATAGGTGAATTAGAATCATTCCAGGATGACCTGCTGAAAAATGGGTGATGGTACTGGCAGTTTTACAGTTCCCATAGGAATAGGTTCTTTGATACTTATTGTGCATGCTGGTTCTTCTTCTGATTTTGTTCCTGAGAGTAAACTTGTGTTTAGAAGTACAAAAACAGCAGTGACTACCATTAAGGAATGAATGCTGTCAGTTTTGTGAAGTGTTTCACTGAAAAATCTTGCCATAATTTGCTTTGAAGTTGGTCATTGTGATGTAACATGTGAGTTATCATTCAGTTGTTACAGAGAAAACACCAAGTACAAACGTGAGGGAAGTGGTTATTTTGCACAGGCATAAAAATTAAAATACAGGGTGTCCCAAAAAGAATGACCCAATTTTAACTTGTAATAACATTGAGACAAATGTCACTAGGTAACTGAAACAGCACTAGATGTAATTGGCATGGTCTAGAGTTTCAGAAAAATCCACTAGATCTTGTTACGAGCACTGACCAGGAGCGTGCAGCCAGTATCACGCAGTATGGCATCTGCGGAACAGAAGGTATATTGTGTTATTGAATTTAGTCATACTCAATCAGTGATCGCAGTTCAGTGGGCATTTCATATTCGATTTGGTGCTAAACTACCATCACCAAAGAACATTCGACAGTGGTATAAACAGTTTGAAGAAACAGGGTGCCTCTGTAAAGGCAGAGGTCCTGGCTGGCCACATGTTCCTGAACAAACAATGGAACAAATGCGATGAGCATTTGAGTGTAGCCCCACAAGTCTACGTGTTGTGCTAGCTAAGAACCTGTGTTACCGCACATGACAGTGTGGCATGTGTTACAGCCTCGTTTAGCCCTCAAACCATACCAATTACAACTGGTACAAGCTCTTTGAGATACTGACAAAGTGAAGTGAGTGAACTTTAGCAATGCTATTCTAGAGGACTTGGAAAATGACACTTTTCTGCCACAGTTGATATTCAGCAATGAGGCAACTTTCTGTATTAGCGGTAAGGTTCACTATCATAATGTGCATATATGGGGGCTTGAAAATCCTCATGAAACAACTGAACACAAACATGATTCACCAAAAGTTAATGTTTTTTGTGCTGTTTCACAAAGCAAGGTTTATGGTCCCTACTTCTTTGAGGAAGAAACCGTAATAGCACAATCATATCTTATAATGCTACAGAACTGGTAATTCCCATAACGTGACTCTGAAAATTTCATCTATCAGCAAGATGGAGCACCACCAAACTGGCACAACAACGTGCACAGTTTCCTCAATGCCAATGTGCCTCAATGTTGGATAGGGCATACAGGACCGTGAGACCTTTTAGGTCCCCTGACTTAACACCATGTGATTTCTTCCTATGGGGATATGTTAAACAATGTGTTTATGTTCCTCCCTTACCTCATGACATTGATGAACTAAAAACCAGAATATCAGCTGCTGTAGCTTCAGTGACAGAAGACACCTTATGTTCAGTTTGGGGTGAATTCAGCTATCGGCTAGATGTCGTCCGTGCAGCCAGTGGAAGACATATTGAACATTTATGAAGGATTTTTATAAACTTCTGCCTTTTCTGAGTAATCTAGTGTGCAATTTGTTGGTGTTAAGCCCTTCTTCCTAATAAATGATTCTATTTAAAATCAGGTCATTCGTTTTGAGACACCCTGTATTTTGCACATTACATACAAGACTAATGCCAAACTCCTCCAGATCCTTAATTTATATAAATCATGCACCAGAACACACAAACTGACTTTCTTGGATGAGAATGTGGTCACACAGTTTTGTGTTTACCCACATATCACTATCACTATAATCCGATGGAATTTTTGGTGCAAAGATTGAAGGCTCTGTGGGAACAGTTGAAGACAACAGTTACTGAATTGCTTGTACATGAAGCAATAAACAATATCCTCCCTTCATCATGGACACAGTCTGTGTGATATGTTGAAAAGCTTCAGGAAGCAACTTTGATAGGGAGAAGAAGATAAGTATAAGCCTTGAACCTATCATCCTAAATTTACAATCAATATAATAGAGGGAAACATTCCACGTGGGAAAAATTTATCAAAAAACAAAGATGATGTGACTTACCAAACAAAAGCGCTGGCAGGTCGAAAGACACACAAACAAACACAAACATACACACAAAATTCAAGCTTTCGCAACAAACTGTTGCCTCATCAGGAAAGAGGGAAGGAGAGGGAAAGACGAAAGGATGTGGGTTTTAAGACAGAGGGTAAGGAGTCATTCCAATCCCGGGAGGAGAAAGACTTACCTTAGGGGACATATGTCTGCTTGTGTCTGTATATGTGTGGATGGATATGTGTGTGTGTGCGAGCGTATACCTGTCCTTTTTCCCCCTAAGGTAAGTCTTTCCACTCCTGGGATTGGAGTGACTCCTTACCCTCTCCCTTAAAACCCACATCCTTTCGTCTTTCCCTCTCCTTCCCTCTTTCCTGATGAGGCAACAGTTTGTTGCGAAAGCTTGAATTTTGTGTGTATGTTTGTGTTTGTTTGTGTGTCTTTCGACCTGCCAGCACTTTCGTTTGGTAAATTTACAATCAGATAGTTTGGACACAGACACAGAAAGCTGTAATGGTGATATTATGATGTAGAATTTGGAACAAAGTAAAGTAATAATATTTCTTACTTTTAAAGACTTGTGGTTTAAAAAACTGGTTTGTCTACACATCAGTCACATACACAGTATATGAGAACTTCCTAGCCTTTACTGATTAGGAATCAGTACCCTATGAAGTATGCAGATTATGATGTTCAACATTTTGTCCAAGGAGAAGTTAAGCTCTTCCAGTGTTTTGTATGCTCTAATAACTCACGATTATGTGGTTGGATAAATTCATCAAAAATATCAATATTTCCACAGGTAAACCCCTGTCATTTTCAAGGACCACACAGTTCAGCAACATAGATTTTGTTTACTTGCTCTCTGCTGCCATGCACGTGGAGATCTCTACCCTCTACAGGTCCTTTCTGCTCCACATCTATGCACAGAAGTGACATCATATGTGATGTAGGCTATAATACTGTAACTGAACATTGTGAATTTGTTTTCCTACACATCTACATTAACCTACTTTTTCTACATTTATAGCTTGCTGACATTCATCACACCAACTAAAAATTTTGTCTAAATCATCTTGTAACCTCCTATAGTCACTCGGCTTTGACTCCTCTCTGTAAACCACAGCATTATCAGCAAACAACTGCAGATTATTGCCCACCCTGTCTGCCATACCATGTATGTATATATAAAATAATAACAGTCCTGTCACACTTCCCTGGGGCACCCCCAACAATACCTTTTTCTCTGATCAACACATGCCATTAGGACAACATACTGGGTTCTATTACTTATGAAGTCTTTGAGCCACTCACATATTTGGGAACCTATTCCATATGCTCATACCTCCATTAACAATCTGCAGCAGGGCACAGTGCCCAATGCATTTCAAGAATCTAGAAACATGAAATCTGCCTGTTACTGTTCATCCATAGTCTGTAGTATGTCATGTGAGAAAAAGGTAAGTTGAGTTTTGTATGAGCATCATTTTCTAAAACCATGTTGATTCATGGACATACAAGGGGGGACCCGAAAGAAACCAGATTGTTGTCATAAAAAATTTATTGATGAACCTTTTTACAAAATTACTTCAATCACCTTCAAAATACTCTCCATTACATGCAATGCACTTGTCAAGTCTCTTTTCCCACTGTTGGAAGCATGTTTGTAACTCTTCAAGTTTGATATTGTCCAGTGCCCTTTGCAAAGCTGTTTTTACCGCCTCCACATCATCATAATGCTCCCCTTTTAGTGTATTTTTCATTCGCGGAAATAGGAAAAAGTCGCACAGGGCTTGGTCCAGTGAATACAGAGCATGGGAAATGACAGACCACCTCTGAGATGCCAAATAGTGGGTTACTCGGAAGGCCGTGTGTTCTGGAGCATTGTCATGATGCAGAAACCAGTCACCTGATCGCCAAAGTTCTGAGTGTTTCCTCCTCACATCCTCTCGCAGACACCTTAAAACATCCAAGTAAAAGTGCTGTTTAACAGTCTGGCCATGGGGCGCAAATTCCAGATGCACAATTCCACAAACATCAAAAAAGACAATGATCATCATCTTCACATTTGACCTCACTTGCCTTGCTTTTTTTGGTCTGGGAGGGTTGGGAGTCCTCCACTGCCTTGATGCTTCCTTTGTTTCTGGGTCATACCCATAACACCAACTCTCATCCCCTGTAATGACTGTTCAAGAAGTTTGGATCACGTGCAATCTCTGTTTTCAAGTCCTGACACACATCCATGAGGATGGTTTTTTGCTCCTGTGTGAGAAGGCATGGAACAAATTTAGCAGCAACATGTCTCCTGTGCAAATCCTCACTCAGAATCCACTGGCACAACCTCCAACTGATTCCTGTCTCTGCTGAAATTTGGTCAATTGTTTGGCGACGATCCTCATTGATCTTTTGGTGGACCTTTTCAATGTTCTCCTCATTTTGCTATGTTGAAGGGCCTCCAGAATGAGCTTGGTCTTCAACACACATCTCACCATGTTTAACGTGCCCAAACCACTCAAAAATCTGTGTACGGCTCATAGTGTCCTCCTGGAAAGCTTCCTGAAGCATTTGGTGTGTCTCCATTGCAGTTTTTTTAAGCAGGAAACAAAATTTCACACACGCTCTTTGTTCTTTTAAAGATGCCATAACGACTTCGCGGAGGTAACCCGCCAACAGTCAGAGAAACACAATACCACACTTGCACGTTCAGCTCTACACTGATGCCATCTGCACAGCTGTTTCATGAAGGTCTCTATTAACACCATCTAGCATGAGAACCCTGCACTACGTCTACGAGAGGCATAGCCCTCGGAGTATGGTTTCTTTTGGGTCCCCCCTCGTAAGCTTCTCAGTCTCAAGAAAAGTTGTTGTATTTGAACTGAGAATATTTTCTAGGATTCTGCAGCAAATTGATGTTAGGGATACTGATCTGCAGTTTTTTGGGTCCAGTATTTTACACTTCTCACATATAGAGGAGTCACCTACACTTTTCTCCAGTCTTTTGGAACCACACACTGGGCGAGAGATTCCTAATAAATGCAAGCTAAATAAGGGCCCAGTGCCATACTCAAAATAGATCTGTTAAAAACTTGTGTGTGCAAAAAGTTAATGAATGAACTCACAATAGTAAGAAGGGAACTTAAGTATTCGAAAACAATTATATGTGTACTAACAAACAAACTACAGAAGCGAGAATCAGCCGAGAAAGAAATGTTTAAAAACTACAGATTTGAGGCATCCAACATAAAAAACGATTCACAACACAGCATGCATACCACAACACAGAATGCAGTTCAAAAAGGAAAGCAATCTAAGGGTGCAGCAATAAAAATGCAAACCTTTGCTCCTGAGAGTGAGTCAGTGAGTAGGAGACTCAAAATATTCGTTGCCTCTGATAGTCATGGCATAGATTGTGCAAGAAACATTTTAAACTTAGCTTCAAATAAATATGATGTTGAGGGGAAGGTGATACCAGGTGCCCCCACTAGTGTAAAATTAAAAAAAAAATGCAATGACCTGCATAAGCTGACAAATGAAGATTTTGCAGTTATTTAGGCAGGGGCTAATGATGTAACAAAGAATGAAGCCAACTTATCAGTTCATTCACTACATAAAGCATTGTCAGAACTACAAAATACAAATGTGATTGTAGTTGGTGTACTACACAGGCATGACCTGCCTGAATGGTCTTGTCTAAACCAAGAAATTCAATCCGCAAACAGAAAACTAAAAAAAATAGTGAAAGGCTTCCGTAACACTTGTTTTGTTAATACTCCTAGTAACAAAGAGCTATACACAGCACATGGACAGCACCTAAACGCAACTAGTAAAGAACTAATTGCCACAAGGATGTACAAATCAGTGGAAACAAACAGGGAAGCATACAAAACAGCAATAGAAGTTAAATGGAAGGATACTGCAGTCTCAGATAAAGAATCAGTGAAAATTGTTACTGACACAACTCCAGCACAAATAACAGCAGAATCCTTCAAAGTGAATTCTGTATGTGTGGAGAAGACAATTACTCTAGTAATAAATATACCCATGAGATCAGTGCAAAAGTAGAAGAAGCAGCAAATTATGTGGCAGGAAAGAAGACACCATAAAAGAAGAGAGGACTACTTTCAAAAAGAAGAACAGCAACTCAAGCTCAAGGAATGAGAATACCAACAGGTGGAATATGGAAGTCAACCCAAAGAAAGAAACCACAACCAAGGGATCAGGATTTTTGGTGGGATCAGCAGTGGTTTCACAGAAGAAAGCAGTTAACAAAGTGAGTCATCAAGTGGATTAGCAGGTATGTGACTATCATAACACAGACTATCACAGTGCATCAAGATTAAAGAATTAAAGACATTAACTGAGCCTACAGCTTCAAGTATATAGTGAAATTGCTCTCAGAGGAATACAAACAGAAACAAACTACTTACTTTTCTACACGTTACCATCCATTGTATTAGAAATAAGATTTTAGAATTAGAACATTCATGTAACACTGAGTCTGTAGATGTTATATGTGTATCTGAGCACTGGTTAACCCAAGAACAAGTAAATATGTTTGTTCCCCAAGGGTATGTTGTGGGAGACATGATATGTAGAAAACAGAGAAAGAATGGTGGTGCTGGAATTTTTGTCAAAGAAAGAATAAGGTTCTCCAGAACTGATGTATCTATGTACTCCTCAGAACTAGATGGGGAGTTTAGTTGTGTAAAACTGATGAATGAAAATATAGTGGTAGTTATTCTGTATAGGTCACTAGATGGTTATGTAAATTTGTTTATTGAAAAATTTGAATTAATAATTAAAAAGATATTGAAGAGTAAAACAAGAATTTCTATATGTGGTGATTTCAACATAGAAATAGTAAACACATGGAGGCCAGTTGCTAGGGCATTTTTGAATATGCTAAGATCATTAGACCTCTATTGCAAAAATAACCATGCGACACGTAAGAATGCCTGCATAGACAATATTGTTGTGAATTTCCAGAAGGAAGATTTTACAGTCAGACTTGCAGGAAGTGGACTTGCAGATCATGAGACACTACTCCTTACACTCTGTAAGAGGCAGCCGGTTAAAATGGAAGAATCTAAAGTAGTAATGGTACGAGGACAAAAGGAAGAATACATAAGTATGTTTGTTGAGAGACTAGGAAGTGCAGATTGGGACCTTATATATAATTGTCAATCTGGAAAAAGGGAAGCTGAAACTACCTTTGATCACTTCTTTAAAAAGTACACAGATTTATGGTATTCTTGTTCAACAGTAAAAAAAGAATTAGATATCCAAGTGAAATGAAAAAGAAAAGTCTGAACTGGTTTACAGAAGAACTAGCAGAAATTAGAGGAAACATGCATATGCTGTACCAGATGCATAAGCAAGCCGCTAACCAAGGAGCAGAACAGAGCATGAACATTCATAGGTCATATCTGAAATGCAAAAAATATTACAAAGCTAAACTTCTTCTGGCAAAAAAAGTAAGCAGTGGAAAATTATATAGCAAGGGCTCCCAATAAATGCAAGGCAGCTTGGCATATAATAAAACAAAAGAATAGACCAAAATGTACAGAAACAGCTCTGCTTGAACCTAAGAAATTAAATCAATACTTTTAAACTCAGTTAACGAAATAAGTAACAGTATTAAAACAACACATTCATCTGCAATGAACCTTGTTGGAACACCACTGCCTGTTAACCTGGTATTTCAATGGAGGGAGCACTTTAGCTGTGATAAATTCTTATTTAAATAACTGAAAACAATTCGTTTCAATGGAAATCAGCACAGGTGTACCACAAGGGCCTGTCCTTGGACTTTTCTTCCTCATTGTAGCTATTACCTACAAACATAGCGGACCCTGTTGTGTGTTATGTTAATGATACAACACTACTTACCACACATCAGAACATTTCGGATCTGAATAAACCAACAAAAGAAACACTTGATAAGGCCCTGGACTGGTTTGCAACAGATAAGCCCCTGTGCAATCCTGATAAAGCCCAACAACTTTTAATGGGAACATCAAATGAAGTAGGCAGTAAGTCAGTAAAACTCTTAGGTATTCACATTGACTTTAAACTCTATTGGGAGGAACATGTCAATCACATATGTGAAAACCTATCTCGGGTGGCATACTTTATCTTGAAACTAATGGAGGTAGTGAGCTTAGAGTACCTTAGGGTGACATACTTTGGGCTATTCCAGTCACATATTTCATATGGTCTGATTATATGGGGGCACTCCCCTCACATCAAGAACATCTCAAAATTACAAAAACAAGTCTTACACATAATACGTAAAAGAGGTCATAGGGAGCACTGTCGTCCTCTTTTTCCAGACTCAGAAACTCCCAATTATAAATTTGTACATCTATGTGTTTGTACTCTATATTAATAATAATATTTCAGAATTTATTGCCAGAGGGAAAATACATGGACACAACACCAGGGCTAAGGGTCATTTAGACATACTGCACCACAGATTAGCAAGAACAGGAAATTCACATGAAGTTAACCCATTCAAAATGTTCAATAAACTGCCAATTCATGTTCAGTCTATGGATATATTTTTTTTTTAAATTAAGTGGTACAGCTGGCTGTCAGATAATCCATTCTATTACATTAAAGAATTCTTTGAGATGCCTAAGGAGGATATTGGCACTTAAAAGTTGTCTGTAGTTAAACATATTATTGTGCGCTGTGGTTAATCATGTGTAATTACATAGTGTATACAATAAACAATACAATAGTATATTATATTAAATTATAGTATAGTTTATTGCATTAACTTTTAGAAGCTATCCTGGTACACTGCCATGCTTGAAATGTATTCTATAATGTAGTGTGACCTGTTTATTCCATTATTCTGTATGTACTAGTACATCCTGTATGACGAAGCCAATATCATTGTAAAATGATCTATGGTGAATAAAATTCTTGACTGATTCTTGATTTTTAAAAACAAATTGCGATTCCATCTGGACCTGGTGAACTTATTTGTTTCCAACTCTATCAGTTGTTTCACTTTATGTCAGGGATGCTTATTGTTATATTATCCATATGTGAGTCTGTTCAGTACTCAAACAGTGGTAGTTTGGTATAATTCTCCTGTGTGAGTGATATTTTAAATACAAAATTTAAAACTTTGAATTTCATTTTACTATCTTCAACAGCCACACCAGACTGCCAATGAGCTACTGGATGGAAGCTTTAGACCTGCTTAGCAATTTTATATAGAACCAAAATTTTCTCAGGTTTTAGCAAGCTCTGTTCATAAGGTATGATGACAGTAATTGTTATATGCAAGATCTTTTTAGAGACACATGAATCTCTACTGGCCTTTGCCTGTTGCCATTTGTGCATTCTCTTTTGAACTGAGAGTTCAACAGCCTCAGCTTTGTCAACATTTTACAGATTTATAATTAAACCGTGGTGGGTCTTTACCTTCCTCTATCTACTTGCCAGGAACATACTTCTCCAGACCACAATTTACAATCAGTTAACACTTTGCTCATAATTCCTCTACATCCATCTTACTGGAACTAAGTGATGTTGGTTCACTGTCTAAGTGAGATGTTAACAACTACTTATCAGCTCTTTCTATGCTTCTTGACTAATTTCTTAACTTCCATAACCACAGTATAATGACATCATGATCACTAATCCCCATCTCTATGCTGACACTATCAATACGGTCTGGCTACAAGGTCTTAAATATTTCTATAGCATGTGGGCTGCCAACTAGCTGGTCAAAACAGTTCTCAGTAAACACATTCAAAAGTATTTCACAAACCCTTCTGTCTTACATCTGGCAGTTAACTTGGTTCCACCTAGACCTGTTAGATGCAATCTGGTAACTCCACTGCCACACTCAACTTCAACCTCAGTATAGACAATAACCCTGATCTGTCAAAGGGAGTCCTACAAATACGTACCTGATAATGCAGGTCTAGAAATCTAGATCCAAGATTGTCAGAGTTGGTGAATCCTCTGGTTGGGACCCTCAACTTAGCTCCAAACCTGTCATACAATCAACAAATTCTTTGGTTGACATCTTTAACTCAGATCGAAACCAAACGACCCCAGTCAACTCTGGGAACAATGGTGCAAATTGCGAGCTCTGGATGCACTCCACATACAAGGCAGCAGCCTTCATCACCTCCGCCAGCAGCCCGTGAGAACTGAAGATTGCCTCAGAACCCATACAACAGACATCACTGATGCCGGTGTGAGCCACAACTTGCAGATGAGTGTACTCTGCATGCTTGACAGCCACAGGCCTCCTCATCTTGGGTAAGGCCCCTTAGCAGACATACCAAGTGCACATTGGCTTTATTCCAACCCTGAACACCATCTTCCTAATGGGCTCCAAACTCACCTAACATTGGATCTCCCACCCATATGTGCCAGCTCAGACCCTCCTGAAGGAATGTCTACACACTCACATGCTCACACACAGGGTGAATAGGTGAGATCAGATGGTCAGCCTCTACCTGACCTTCCATCTCAAATGACGCAAATACATTGCCACCCACCACTCACCCTGCTGTCAGGGCAGATCCACCACATTGGGTTCATTAAGAGAAAAGCTGGAACCTGTGTATGGAGGCATAGAATTTCTGCAGTGCATCGGAGAGCATACAGTGATGGGTTTAAACATCTTGCCTGTAGTTACCTCGGCTGAAGTTATCTTGGCTGTGGTTATCAGCAGGAGAGGCATCAAACAAACTTTTTTCTTGGATAAAAAGTTCTCAGCTAACTTGCCTTTTCAAATCTGGATAAAATTCCAGTCTGCCTCCATCATCATCAGTGGCTAAGTTTGACTCCCATGAAACTAACAAGTTTTCCACTCTTACACCCAGAGGACATCTGATTAGCTAGATCCCATTATGATGAATGTGGAGATGGCACATGCTGAAATAGTGTCCTTTACATGTACAGAATACATTTGGTCTTGCTGTCCAGTGTCACTTGCAGCACCATCACTCATATCAGGCAGTCAACTATGAGAAGCCTTCCTCTTTGATTCCCCCACCTCTATGCATTGCTCATTGCATAGCTGATGTCTCTACTGACATTGTTATCATATGGTACAACGTCTAATTTCCACTGCTTCTCTAATCACAGAGTCCCAATAGCTTGAAGCATGAACCACAATTCTCATATTTTCAAACATAGTCTCATGTTTATCTATTAAGCTCTGCTTGTCAGCTCCTAATTTTTTTTCAAATTTTTGTACTTAAGGTGGCATTGATGTTCAACATGGAAATTGGCAATAGAGCATATAAACTCCACCATGTATCTGTTGCCACATTCACAAGGAAAATTTCTTTAATTTTTCTGAGTGGCCAGAAGAGCAGGCTGATTCCTTGCCTGTTTAGGACTCTAATTATGTTACTTGCTGTTTGACAACAGAATGTAAATTATGTTAAGTGTTGGTAATCCTGGACTGGTTGAATGACATCACATCCAGATTTCACTTTCAAAGCTGACTTAATGTCAAGGACCAAATTCTCTTCCCTTCTGTATAACATTGTCCAGTGATTAATGGCTTTGTGTATTAGGGTATTCAACATAACCCTCTTCTTTGGTATATGATGAAAGCTAGACATGTATGCACCAATTCTCAATACACAGAATGGCCAAGTCATCCATTTGCTTTCCATTCAACCAACACATCTAAGGGAGACAGCCTCCCACCCTGCTCCATCACCACTGTAAATATTATGCTTAGATGTATGTCATTCTTATGGTTAATGAACTGCTGCAGCCCCCCACTGTACTGGGGCCAGATTAAACATGTACTGTCAACATATATGAAGAAGCAGATTGATGGAGGGGGGACACTTTTCAATGTTGATTCCTCAAAGTCCTGCATGACAAACTTGGCTACGGCTGGTGACAGCGGTGAACCTATGGTTGCTCCATCATTCTTTTAATAACAATTTCAAGCAAACAAAAAATATGTTGTCATTAAAGTGTGCTAAAACAATTTTAAAATTTGAGGGAAAAATTAGCAGCCAATAGTTTTAACATTTCTTCAATTGGCACCTTCATAAAAAAGGAGACTACATCAGGGGTGACCACGATTTTACTTGGAGTTATACTCATCTGCTTTACAATCTCATCTCAGAATTCTTAATATGGTGTCTACAGTGACTGAATAAAGATGCCAATAACCAATAACACTAAAAATTACTCTTATTGGTATACCTTCTTTATATTTTTATACAGACCATTCAATCTGGGTGCCCTAGGTGCTTATGACCTTAAATTCTTCACAAGTTCATCAAAGGATGAAGTACTGGAGCTAGGAATGGGTAGACACAATTTTGGCTGCATGTCAACAAGCTAATTTAAGTAAGACAACAGTGAACAAGAAACTGCTGTGTCCATTGGTGTTCACCATATTGATGTTACATTATGTGACAAGGAGGTTGATGAGGCTGTCGCATCCACAGCTGTCATCTATGTCACAGCCACTGACTTTAGCAAAATGGCTCTGCACCTCCTCTACAGGGGATTGGGATGCTGCAAATTTGGCTGCTGCTATGTCTGCTGTAGGAAAGAGGGATTTGGTGTTCAAGAGTTGCACCTTACATTCCAGCCACCAACCACACAGCAGAAAGCTGTGGTTTGCCATCCTGCAAAGACAAGGCTCATTATGCCTGCCACAGCTGCTGCAGTATCCAATGGTGCCACATCTGCTGGACACAGCAGTGCTGTTGCTGGTACTAGCTCATCTCTGTGAGCCACATGATGCGAGCATGAATTTCCAGTATTTCTCCTCTGGATGGCTTTGTACAAAACCACACAGCAGCTCACCAGTCAGTCTGTGAATGTACAGATTCCAGTACCAGCTTGTGAGTTCAAGACCAACTTTCAATGGACTCTATTCATCAGAGTGCAATGCATGCCTGTCAGAACGAAGACATCTACAGTGTAGGGGATATGGAATTTGCCTATGGCAGTGTTTCCTTACAGTGACAGACTGTCTGCTCAAACCACACCTTCAAAAACTATTATTGAGTAGTTCAGTTTCTCATGAGATCAGGATGATGTTTCAGTTGCATCTGTGACATTCCTGGTCATATATCCCCATGTAGTTCCTTAGTGGCAGTGATGACGGCAAAAAATTTGCTGTAAACAAGGGTGGGTACAGCACTACGTACATCCAGTAATGTGGCCGACACCCACACACATTTGGTTTCACATGTTTTACATCCATAAATGTCAGACCCCCTCATAGAACTGGTTAAGGCCAGTCCATGTTTCAGTTATGTAGTTAAGTCTCATTTGCCAGGTATTCACATATTGTACCTCCTAATTATGCAACAATACACACTGTGCAATATAACCTAACCAACCAACAACAGTCTCACTCAGATGAACAATATGTGTGGCACTTTCACATTAAAGTTAATCAGCAATCATTGTTAATTGTCCTACTTCACTGTCCATCTCCTTATTCACAGCGACACATCATTGTACCATTACATTATTATGATTCAGACTGACATGGGCCCCACACTCAGAATCTAGGCACAGACTGCCTTCCATATTCAAGTTAATCTGCATATGTTATTAAAATTCTCAATTCACAGTCTCGTTTCATATTAAGTTAAATGCATTACTGCATAGGCACATTATTTTTGTTTTGACGGCCACTGGTTCCACACTCAAAATCTCAGAACAGACTGACCTCAGAATGGTTTCCAGTCCAATGCTTACACAGCACTTCCAAAAATGGCTACTAACATTTCACATTGTTAAATACGTAACTTTGATAACTTCCAATTAGAATTTTGCACCCCAAATTAACTGAATAGGGCAGAAAAACTGGTTTTGTTCTTAAATTTATGTTACAATTAGTTTGGACTGAAATAAGCCTTCTTGATGATGAAACTACAAAAACAGCTAAATAAACAATACCATATACAAAAATGTTGGTTACCTAGCAGCTAGTTAAGTGCTGATGTTCCTACCACATTTTAGAATTTAGCTAAATGAATACTTTAATGATTTTTATGGGTTATTTTCCTAATCAGTAGTATAGTAATTTCAACTGTTTACATGTCAACAGTGTCACTGGAATAGGAAATAATTAATGCTAGTTGATTGAACTGAGTCTTAGGAAAACTAGTTACTTGAAATGGTTCAAATTAATTAGGAAATTATTCTGGCTAATGTAATTTATCAAATTTGGGCATAGCCTTATACTCAGAATTATAGAATGATAGCTTTATCTTATGGCACATCTCTCTTAGTAACACAAAAATGTAGCATTGAAGGAGGAAAATAACAAAATAAAATGGGAATGGATCCCAACTTGCTTTGCTACACTTTCATTCAGAAGCTGTTCAGTTGCTATTCAGAATCTAACATTGTGTATTCTCTGGGTCAGTAACAAAGTTCTTTCAGTTGGGTTATTGAGGGACATTTCTCTTCTTGTAGTGTGCACCCCCCACACAACAGTATATTAAAGAAGCCACCATCTTGGCTCTAAGTAAAGGATTGGATGTTGCTGCAGCTCCATGAATACTACCAGTTGCCAAAATTATCAACAGAGTGAGCAATCAGTGTGACATCTTCCCCAGGACATGGTAGATGAGATGAGGCTCACTACTAATCAAATTTTAGCAACAGGCTTCATGTAGTTTACTACCTGATGTAAGTGATGGCACTGTAAGTGACCTTGGACAGCAAACACAAACATAATCTATGGATGCAGAGAGTGTCACCACAGCATGTGCCAGCTCCACTATGTCATCATGAGGTATTCTAGCCAATTAGATGCCACCCTCTGTGCATTAAAGTGTGAGCCTCAGCAATTTCATGTAATTCAGAAATAGCTCAAGACAACAATTATGGCAGTGGCCATCAAAAGCTTTAGTTTCATCTGGATTTGATATGGCAAGTTAAAATTGATAACTTTTTATGCAAGGTTGCTGCCCTGGCATAAATAATGAGGTACAACATGATCTGGTCATACACAATAGAAATATATCAGTGTGTTATCCATTTTTCTGCACAGCAAGTGATTTGGCAAAGAAGCAATGTGGTTCATACGGGTCAATGCACTCTCAAACTTCCCTTACATCATGAGAATGTTATAAACTTCTGCAGAAGACACAATCCAAGCCCTGGTGAAAATTTCCATAATCAAGGGTACTTCCCACAACCTAGATTCTGATACTGGCCCCCAATTCGTGTCCTTCACATTTAAACAGTTCTGTGATAGACACCAGATGTGACTGATGACGGGCAGATGTTCAATTTCATTTCTAACTCAGAGAGGCAGGATGGATGATCAGAACTTTCAACATCCAAATGCAAAAGATCATAGAGGAGTGCCTCTCAAGTGAAGTTCTGATCAGCCTTTTGGCACTGTACCATTTCACCCCAGTTAATGGGCACAGCTGGTTGAAATCCCATGTGGGTGGAGACTACAGAGCCTGGACTCAAAGCAGCAAGCCTGAAACTCACGGTAATGTACACATCCTAGTCTGTGCTCACTCCTTCTAGTATGGTCAAATGGTGCTCAGAAAGGCCAAATAGGGGAAAGTTTTACAGAAGTTCTTTTGACAAATTCCTATACGTTTTTGAGGGAGCTGAATCCAAATTTTCAAAATCCTACCAAAATTTTGGTCCAGAAATCAGTCAAAAGGGATTTTTTTTGTTCTCATAACCAGGAAACAATAAAATGTATGGAAACATTGTTAAGGTTCATGAACCATGTCAAAGAAAGTACACTAACAAAAAATGAAGGAGAACAGGTGTACAAGAAGAACCCACAAACACAGTTCTGCAGGAATAACCTTCAAAAACATAATGGTAACATGTGTTGTTCAGGAAAAATTTCTCTCTAATTGAAAAACTGAGGACTGCTCAACAATGGTGTTACTAGAAAAAACTGGCCAAAGCAGGCATAGCTTCCAAACAAGCTGTGGAAGATACTGATACCTTGATTATCAACACTGCACTATCTTTGGTCTCCATACATTCAGCTGCATAATTGTTTTGGAAGACATAGATCTTCTCTTCAATCTATCAGGCCTAAATCAATAAAGTAATAAAATAATGCATTACTGAAGAAATCATGGAGAGGAAAAATCACACCACAGTTTTACTCTCCACAGGGAGTCGGTCAACCAGCTAAGGAGAATATCTTGCTTTTACATTTTTAGATGCAGTCAGTGGCTGTGACAATACGTCTGCTCTTTACAGTCAGGGCAAAGTGAAATTCATCACTACACTGAATAAAAACCCTGAATTTCAGAAGGACGAACAAATATTTAAAGACACAAATGCAGACAAGGAGGCTGTAGTGGAGTGTGGAAAGCAATTCAGAACCTACATCAAGTCGGCATTCAAATGCTGATTGACAGCATATTCTATGAGTGTACCACCATGTACAACAATGACTGGGCAAAAATAAAAATCTTGAGAAATGGGGTTGCATGAGGCCCAAGGATCACTCGGTTCACCACTTCACTTCAGCTACCAGCACGCAATGTTATTCTGAACTATATTGCATGCAAATGCAAAAATAGGTATCATGGCTACTCTTTTAGCTGCTGAAAAACAGTCCTCCTCTGCTCAAAGCTCTGTGTCAACTATGATACAGTTTGCAAGAATATCAGCTACCTTGCTGTGTAAGATTTAGAAGAAGCTATGTTGGAAGCAGGGAAGGAACAGGAGACTGAAAAGAGAACTGCTATAGAAGAAGGTAAGCCATATTTCACATTGTTGTTATCATAATTACTCATTGTGAAATCTTATGACCTCATTGTTTTAACAAACACTGTACATTGGTTTCAAGTCTAATTTATTATAATAGGTAAATAATTCTTTGGCTATTATCTGGTATGAACTGAAATTAGTCATCTCTTATCTTACTTAGCTATAACATACCTATATACAGGGTGTACATAAAGTCTGGGAATACTTTTGATTATTTATTGCACAAGAACCCATTTTGAAGAGAAACCCTGAAAGTATTTTTTTCCCATGTGTACCAACATATCATAGTTTGGTAATTTACCAATAGTCAGCACTAATAGCAAACATGGTGAGTTCAGGTGCAGAGCGAGCTTTCTTTGTGTTGGAGTTCGGTAAAAACCAGTATGCTACAGCTGTTCAACGGACGTTTAGAACCAAGTACGGTAAGAAGCCACCAACAAGGAAGGCCATTTACCACTGGCACAACAAATTCATTATGATGTTGAATTTTGTGGGTACCTGAACATGGAGCTGCCACATCGATGGATCAGCCGTGCTACAGAAGGGGACAGCTGTTTCATGAAATGGCCTCCCCGATCACAGATCTCACTCCGTTTGCCTTTTTTCTGTGGGGACACATTAAAGATCTGGTGTATGTACCACCTCTACCATGTGATATAGCAGAACTCCGGGAGAGAATACAAGAAGCGACTGCCACAGTCGAAGCTGCCATGCTGGGACAGGTATGACAAGAATTCGATTACCGTATTGATGTCTGAAAGGTCACTCATGGTTCGCATATCAAATGCTTGTAAAAAAAAAAAAAAAAAAAAAAATATGTACACCCTGTATGTACTCATATTTTGCAGGTGAATCAAATAAAGATGACTGTATTGACATCTGCAGGTCACTCATGGTTCTCATATAAAATGGTATGACATCTGTATAATGTTTATTTCTTGTGCAATAAATAATTGAAAGTGTTCCCACACTTTATGTACACCCTGTATGTACTCATATTTTGCAGGTGAATCAAATAAAGATGGGGCACTGGTGCGTGAAGCGTGAAGAGGATAAACTTTTTTTTTTAATTTCTTCAAAATTGTGTTATTAATAATATAATCTTATGATAACTATTATCATTACCAAATTCCAAGTAAACCACATGATAATGACATTTACATAAGTTATTTGAACAACTTTTAATTGTAGGAGATAGGAACACCATCTTTTGCAGTCTGGATGACCATCATAGAATAGTGAGGCATGAGGAGTTGGGTTTTGGTGATGGTGCCCAAAATTATGCTAAATTCAACATTTGCTATGTGTCATACAGTTGGTCTGATAAAAAACGTCATTCAGAGTTATTTTTGTGGGAAATTTATTTCTCTTAATTTTCATAAACAGTAAACTTTGCTGAAAATTGTATTGTTTCCGAGTTGTAAGTGAGAAACCCAAAATAGTCCCATTTTTTCATGTTTTCCTAAAATTTTGGTGGAACTTTGAAAATTTAGGTTCTATACCCTCAAAAACATATAGAAAGCTTGTCAAAACAACTACTGCAAAACTTTCCACTAAGAATCACCACTTGACTGGACTATTCAGCCAGAGAACGTGGCAGATGACAGGAAATTACAAAGTGAGAGCAGCTGATCCACCATAGGAAGCAGCTTACCCAGCACCGACAGTGGCCTTGCTAGACTGACTGGTGACTCTAGTGCTGTACGAATGACTACTGGGGACCAGTCCAAGGGAAACCAATAGGCACACAACTGACCCAGCCTGTCACATCTCAGCACCCAAGGCACAGTGGCGCTATGACCTACAATTGCAAAGAAGCCAGACACAGAGGGCAAAAGCCACATGGTGGGCAGAGAGACCCAAGGATGTCAAATAGTGCCCAAACCTTACAACTCTCCCAGCAACAATACCAGCAAATGCCAGGGCAAGCAGCACTGTGCACAAATCTGACTGATTGCTAACATTTCCAGCAGTACCCATGCCAGATGCTGTGGCAGACTCCAAGATGCAGAAATTCAGGAAGGAAGGTCCCATAATTAACCCTTCCTCTGCCGCTATTGATTCCTGCGCCCTCCCAGCCATTTCGTCCTACATGCTGATTACAAGAGAGGAGACCAGAAGGGCCAGTTCAATAACATTTTTTCACATGACAGACATATAATTTGGCACCCCCATGCCCCAATTTTGTTCAGATATTTGTTGCCTTTCTTTGGGATCTTGATAATACCTTTAAAAATAAAACTGAATCTAATAATTGTGGGACCAGGTTATTATTCTTAAGTAATTAATACATAGACATTCCTCTGTAACAGAAATAAATTTCTGAATCTTATACCAGTGCTAAATATTAAAAGAAAAAACAATATGTTTAACTTGCAGTAATTTCTGAGATGTTTAAAAGCTGTTATTGAGAGCAGATATAACTAGATGTACTGTACTGTTCTAGTCTCAGTAAAATATGCTGTCTGGTGCACCTACTAGAAAGACTGAAAATATAAAATGTCCATTATTTTTTTAGTTTAATGACAGATCTTTTTAATTCTGTAATTGACAAATTATTATACTTTCCTCTGAAAAAGGGGGACAGAAGTACAAAAAGAATCATTTGATTTATTCATCCATTTTCATCTACAGCTGCACAATGTGCAAGAGATATTTGGATTTTTATGTTAATATTAACAGTTTTACATATAATATACTTTTGTACACAATAACACACATTACTATATCAATTAATGATGAATACTTAAATAAATGTTGTTACACTATATACAGAGAGATAAAATACAAATGTTCTTTTGAATGAAACTACATTGGGTTAACATAGAAAAATTTAGTTTTGTAGGTATCCATTTACTGTGTAAAAACAGTGATCAGCCAAGTACGACTTCAATTTAGATTTGAAGTGACCAATGTTTTGTATGTGTTTAATGGTATCTGGTAAGGCATTGTATAGTTTCATACTAGGATGGGTAAGGCCATTTTGAAATAATTTTCTGTTGGCGCTTTGAACATGTACATCCAATTTTTGTCTTGTATCATAGCTGTGTATTGTGTGATTTTGAGTGAAGAGTGGTCTTTTAGTATGTAAGTTTTGCTTTAAATACATTATATCTTTAAGTATATATATATGCAAGGAAGTGGCAGGATCATCCTTTTTTGAAACAATGGTCTACTTGATTTGCGATTATCTATCCCTTCCATTATTCTAATAATTTTTTTTTATTTTTTTTAATGGCATCTCCAGAATTCCCCAGAACATAATCCCATAGCGGAGGTGAGAGTGTACAACTGCATAATATACACACTGAAGGGTGTTGTAGCTGGTACAATTTTTTAATGTATGTAACACAAAACAAGAAGTACTTAATTTTTTGTTCATTTGCTCAATATGTGCTTTCCATTTCAAGTTGTCTTGTAGATGAAGTGCAAGTAATTTGGTGCAGGCTGTTTTGGCAATTGTCTGTCCATATAGCTCAGGATCTGGTGATAGATTTTTTGTTTGTGCTGTATATATCCACAGTTTTTTCAGCGTTTATTGTTAAGTCATTGTCATCAAGTAACATATTAGCCTGTCATTGGCTTCTTTTATTTTTTTTTTACAAGAGTTTCCTCTGAGTTTCCTGTAATTAGAACACTCGTATAATCAGCAAACTGAAATATTTTACTGCTGTCATTGCTTATGTTTAGGTCATTTACATAGAGTATAAACAGAACAGGACCCATTACTGATCCTTGTGGAACTCCATATTTAACAGTCAGTAGCTTGGAATTATATTTCCTAATGACATTGTCCCTTTCTTGATCTATTTCCACATTTTTTACCTGTTCTTAAGATAAGAGCCGGTTGTTAGCTGTTCTCCTAATGCCAAGATTTTCTAGCTTCTGTAGCAATTTGTCATGATTTATGGTGTCAAATGCCTTTGACAAATCTAAAAATATGCCCATGGTAAGTTTTTTGTTGTCTAATGCTATCAGTGCCTCTAATAGAAAGGAGTGAACTGCTGATTCGGTTGAACGGTTTGCGCTAAATCCATGTTGAGATTCTGACAGAATGCCATTATCCTCTAAGAAGTCTGTTAGCCCCTTATTGAAAAGCCTTTGCAATATTTTTGAGATAACAGACAGAAGTGCCAGTTGTCTGTAGTTGGAAATATCATCTTTGTTTCTTTTCTTGTATAATGGCTTTACTTTTGCTATTTTCAAACATGAAGGAAAAGTTCCTGTAGCAAAAGATGGGTTATGTAGGTAGGTTAAGGGCTCAGTGATCAAGTCCCCACACTTCTTTATAATGAAATCAGGTATATCATCTACACCTGCAGAGTGTTTCATTTTGAGACTTTTTATTGTAACCTGTACTTCTTCTACATTTGTTGGGTACAGAAACATTGATCTGCTTGAGACTTTTTCCCTGTTTCTGTATGCTGTTTTCTATTAGAGGTCTGTTGTAGTAGTTTCTCTGTTACATTTATAAAATAGTTATTAATATCACACTGATATTCTAGACATAGTACACTAGTTAACTGTGCAAGTTGTGTGTTACATCTGAAGAAAACTCAGTAGTAAATAGTTAAAGTTTAGAAAATAGCCATGAAAGTAGTTGAAAACTGATAAACAAGGTCAACATTTTTATGTATGTATCTGAAAAGGAAAACACAAATTTGTGTGTGATAAAAAAGAGAAACATTCTATTGATAAAGTTGTGTATAATTCCTACAGTATTCAGCATACATGCTAATGATTTTTCCTTGCGATAAAACATCCTATTAAAATTTTTCTAGTTTGTAACTTAACAAAATCTTTCAAAATAGAATTTTAATATAAATCTGGAAGTGTACACAATCATCTTTGGAAAAATGTTAACCTAAGGTATGACTGCTACTCACCATGAAGATGATACACTGAGTTGCAGACAGGCATAAGGATGACTGTTACAAACCAAGCTTTTGACTAAAGCCTTCTTCAGAAAAGAAAAGAGAACACACTCACATTCACACAAGCAGGCACACAATATGACAACTCTCTCTGGCCACTCTAACCATTCCAACCTGCACTTTCCATTGTTTGATTTAACCTAAGATATGTCTTTATCAATTTAAGTTTTAAAAAACTCCTTTCACCACTAGCTACAGATGTAAGTAAAACCAGGAGGATTTGTAAGCTTACAAAAATATTAGAAAAAAAATCAATTAAGTTAATTTTGGTAATATAAGATAATGAGATTTGTGGAGAATTTACAGCAGGAAGAATGGGTACCTTCAAAATTTCATTGTTAAATTTCATTCCGTTGAGGTCAGATTCATAAGCATCACTTAACAGTCTCAAGAGCTATAAATACAGGTTTTGATTTTCCTGCATCCCAAGTTTTCAGATCATGAATATCATACAGAAAGCTGACACTCTTGTTATGACTTTCTGTAAGCTCAAGTCTATCTCTCAGTCAGCAGATCACTGCGTTTACAATAAAAAAGAAAAAATTTAGGTTCAAGGAGCACTATGTTTCATTTTTTTCAATAAGTTCATTGTTAGACTTCAAGTAAATAGCTTTTCCACTCCTCTGTGATGAATTTCCTTTTCTTTTTTAAAATCTGAGTGCGATGTATGTTGTCATCACATAATGAAATTTTCACTCTGTAGCAGAACGTGCACTGTTATGAAACTTCCTGGCAGATTAAAACTGTGGGCCAGACTGATACTCAAAGTTGGGACCTTTGCCTTTCATGGGCAAGTGCTCTACCACCCGAACTACCCAAGCACATCTCATGACCTGTCTTCACAGCTTCAATTCCACCAATACCTCATCTCCTACCTTCCAAAATCCACAGAAGCTCTCCTGCGAACCTTTCATAACTAGCACTCCTGAAAGAAAGGGTATTGTGGAGACATGACTTAGCCACAGCCTGGGGGATGTTGCCAGAATGAAATCTGAATTCAAGTCTCGGACCAGCACACAGTTTTACTCTGCCAGGAAGTTTCATATCAGCACACGCTCTGCTGCAGAGTGAAAATTTCATTCTGGAAACATCCCCCAGGTTGTGGCCAAACCACCTCTCCACATTATCCTTTCTTCCAGGAGTGTTAGTTCTGTTAGGCCTGCAGGAGAGCTTCTGTGGTGTTCAGAAGGTAGCAGACAAGGTACTGGCAGAATTGAAGCTGTGAGGATGGGTCACGAGTTGTGCTTGAGTAGCTCAGAAGGTAGAGCACTTGCCTGCAAAAGGCCAAGGTCCCAACTTCAAGTCTCAGTCAGGCACACAGTTTTAATCTGCCAGGAAGTTTCAGTCATCACATACTTTTGTATCTGTTATAGCACTCTTAAAGCCTTCTTCTTATCTCATCTTCTTCAAAAAACTGCCAACACATTCAGCCTTAGCCATAGCATTCTGCAGGTTTACAGTAACTCTTTGGAGAGTTTTACTAACCTGGCTGATCTTAAACGAAATTCCATATCAGTCCACTGAATAAAAAGAAATAAAAAAAAATCTAGATTTCTGTTCCTTTCTCATAATTTATTCACAGTATCTAAAAACCTCAAATATTAACACAGGGTTTTTCTAACTTAACTTTAGCTTTATTACATTCTGTTGTTTATCAGGGGTTAATGAGCTAATTAGTTGCTTGAAACCTATGCTAAGTACCAACACCAATAATTTTAGATTTTGTTATCATTGTTCCTATGTAAACATTTACCTCATTACTTATTTCCTCATAAAGTAGATAAAAAATATATATAAATAAGTGATGTGACAGCTAATGACAAAAAAGTGTTAGCAGATCTTGCACTCATTAGTTTTAGAGTAATTATCATGCTTAGTTAAAACACTGTTACTGAAACTTAATCTCATATATAGATAAATTAGACGGCATAATTCAATAGTAGTTATTGTTGTATTTAGAAGTTCTAGTTAAAACAAATATCTCTCCACTATTCAATTAGTTATGAATATAAATCTTTAATTGTAATGTAGGAAAATCCAGCAAACAACAGTACCTAACCTAAATTCTAATTATTGTAATCTTTTAAAAGAGGCTCTTCAGAAGCCATTTTTGGCTGGTCGGCAGTGAGTGTGAAAGGAGCAAGAATTGTGTCCACTGATATGGGGAAATCTACCACAGATGATTTAGTACAAATTACAAGTTGGAAAACATACTTCATTTTATATAGATATTGTGTCCAGGATTTTCTTTTATTATTCAGTGACTGTCTTAAGTGAGTGACTGGATTGGTAATTAGTTTCATGAACTGTGTTAATCTTCAGTAATGTTCTTTGTGGCAATAGGATCAGGCCATGTACAGAGCTACATCCAATAGTTAACCAGTGTGAAAATTGTTTTCTAGTTATTTCACTGTTACATCTAAAAGACAGTGTTTTAAGTGTATAATTATGTGACTGTGTTAAGTATTGGTTTGCCACATGTGAATTTTAGTGCCACTTTAGCGTTAGATTACTGCACTCGAGAAGTCACATTGTAGAACATCAGTTGCATATGGGCTAGCTGTTTATCTGTGCATAAAATGTAGCAGATTAGACTTGATCTGGCTATAAACATTAGTTCAATCACCAATCAAAGTGCAAGTAACGTGTTTGAGCTGCAAATCCGGCATGAACCATATGATCAGGAGTAATTTGTCTCCACCAGCAACTTTTCAACCAGATTTGATGGAGGTGTAGCTACTGGTGGCACATTTCTACAAGTAATGGTTACTCCACAGTCTCTATCACCTCTCTCACCTTGCAACCCCAAGTGGCCACTTGTTTAATTGGGCCTTAAACAGATCCTGGAGACTGAGTATAATATGATGCAGATGTTGACCCAGATGATACATCAGATGTCCTAAAGGTGTCTGAGTCAACAGCATACAGACCTTCCTGTCTATGGCAATTGTACCACCTCAGGTAATCATACAATGTTTCTGGGTAACACTATTATGTAACCACTCACAACTTGACAGTTTCTCCAGTATTTTATGAGACTATATGTCACATTATTTTTTTAAATGTTATTGTTGGTATCAGCAATCCAATTATAATATTTGAAAATAATTATAACAGTCTAGATTGCAAGGCACATTTATTCAGAGGTGATCAGTTTTGATCATTTTCTGACCTATCTCTTTCTGAGCTCAACATCTCACTCATTATGGTGGGATGCTGACTCAGCTTTTCAGGATACCAAATGGGAAGCTGCAGTACAAAAAATGGCCCAGAGATCACCAGTGTGTGTGTGTGTGTGTGTGTGTGGTGAGTGAAGCATTATGAAACAATGTGTGTGTAGTGTGTGCAGTGATTGATAGTGAGATATGAGTGAACAATGTGGCATTATATTATTTAATAAAAAAAATATTGTATACCAGAAGTGAATCTAATGATTTTATCTAACTAGAAGTCTGTAAATATATGTGTATATGAATTAGCTTATTCTAAATTGATCTACATTTGTAAATACTTTGACATGTCCTATATCTTTGTAAAAAGAGATCTATGGATGAATAAAGCTACTACTACTACTGTAATGTAATATAGGATATAAATTAGAGGAATAGATTTTTTAAAAAATTTAAAATATGGACAGCTGCATATGAAGCAGGAACCACTGAATGATAGTGGTCAACTGCTGGAGAGAGCAGTACAGCTATTTCTTAAGTACTGGAGGCTCTGCCTATATGTGACAGAATGACATCAGCATTAGCCAATCAGGCATAAGTTGAGAGAATTATGTACAAAAAGATGCACTTATTAGTAAATAAAACAGCAAAATTATGTAGAATATCATTACAATAAAGGAGAAATAGCTTGTTAACACAGCTACTATGAAATTTAATATATTTCTTTCATAATAATTATTTCAATTAATTTATGACAATTATTTTCAAAAATATGTCACATGTAATTCAATATCTTGGAACTGACCCTGCTACATCTCAGTGTATTGTACTGTTTTTGACTTGATCTTCTGATATTTTATGTTTGTCTGATGATGACCTGTGGTCCATACTGGTTTCCAATTGTGTGTTATTGCCTTTTGCAAATCAATGCATTGTTCTCACAACTGCCTGTGCCAGTCAAAAGCTCACGGATAGCCACAACATTCTGAATATTCCTCTTTATTTTTTTGCAGCTGTCTCAAATGGTCCATCTGCTTCCAGCCATGCCATAGCCCTTTCTAATCACTTCTGTGAAATACTGTCTTTCTATAAACTATTTAAGGGTTTTGGGAAAATGCAATGCATTGCATAAAAGAAATCAGTGTGATGAAATCTAGACAATTGTTCGATTGTTCCTTATCCAAAGGAATGACAGATGTAGCATAGGCATCTAGCAAAATCAGAGATGCTTTACTAGGTTCATAGCAGGTCAGTATAGCCCATTTAGGACTGTAACTGAAATGATTGGTTAATTTAAATGTGAATCCTTAGAATAAAAATGACTTAGTTCTCTTGAAATGTTTGTGGGTAAATTTTGAGATTCTGTATTTGAAGAAGAATGCATAACTATTATGCTGCCACTATTGTATACTTTGAGTAGGGTTCATGAAAATAAGGTAAGAGAAATTAGGGCATGTGCAGAGGCAAAGGACAGTTACTGAAACTCACTAATATTGGTATGCTGTAATATCCACAATGCCATGTACAGTGGTTTATGGAGTATAATGTGGATGTAGATATGCACCTCTAGAATACAATCTAGTTCTTTTAATGTATTTTTTGAGAGTAAAGGTGATGTCCAGTTAGAACATAACAGAATTCACAAAAGGGGTACTTGATGCTCATAATGAGAATGAGTATGTAACAGGCATATTCTTAAACCTTTGATATTATTGACCACAAGATTCTACTAAATACACTAGAATAATTAGGAAAAAGCATCATAGTTAATGACCAATTCCATTTATATCCAGCAGGTCCAGTAAGAATAGTAGACATAACGCAAACCTCAAATACAGCTAAACTTCTTGTGAGATCTTTATCCAAACCAATATACCTACATTAATATAGTAATTCCTGAAGGAGCATATTAGAACCAGTACTTTTCCTGATAACATCAATAATTTTCCTAATACTATTAGACTCTCTTTGCTAATGACAGCAACAATACAATCACTGAGAAAATTTCAGTTTCAAGAGGGGAAAGACATTGTCAAATTAAATGTAGATGGTAAACCCCTAGCTCTATAGACTATGCAGAAAACACAAAATTACTAAGAGTGAAGACTGTGATAACATAAAAAATTACTTATTCAATAGTATTATAGCATATTGTAACCATATTATAGTCCAAAATGACCAAAACCAACAGAAGTTACATTTATTTCACTAAGATATGCTGCCACCTACTGGGAACATGCAAAAATGAAAACAAATGAAGCACTGAAAGCACATGGTGTAATGTATGTGCTACATTCAGGTACAATGGACAATCCTGTTGGGGGGACATCTGCAACTGAGCATTGTAATAGAAATGGAAATCACCACTTTATATGTAAGGCTTTTATTTTTAATATTCACAATTGGTTTCAGGATAAAAATTCCCATCATCCAGCGCAATTACTGAAATCAAACAAAAGAAGTGTGCTAAAAACTAATTTTACATATGCTTGTATGCATAAAATAAAGAAAATTATCATTTACAAAATTCTAACAGTTTCAGGCTAGATACAACATAAAGCAAGCAAGGAATACATCACAGTGACATGGTGACAACTAACAGTAAAGTAAAGCAGACACCTAGGTGAAGAGGCATGCTATAAGACAAGAACCAGAACACCTATGTCTTGTGCTGACCATGAGTGCCATGAGACTGGGTAGAGTGGAGACAACCACCACAAGCAAGTGTTGTGAACAGAGTGGCACACATGTAGGAGGCAGCTAAGTTAGTAAACTTTGGTATGATGACACTATGTCCATTTGTTAGGATGACCAGAAGTGAATGGCATGAGTCCAAACTAGCTTGGCCATTCATATTTAAACTGACAATTTTATATGCAGAATAGGAGAGTAAATGTTACACAGCGATGTAAATGATGGAAAAGACATAGAAATGTATAATAAGACAAATTTCAAAGGATTAATGAAAACATTAAAAGGAGAAAAAAAATTAATAGGTGATAGAAACCACCAAATAAAAAGCTAGTAACTTAAACAGACCTGTAGAGAAGAAATCCTAAATGGAAAACAAAAGTGCTATTTAGTGACATACATTTAGCAACATTTCAGAAGTATATCATAATCAGAAGTTCATAAATCCATTAAAACCACTAAAATTGTGCAGAATTCTATTGAAAGTAGAATTCTTAAAAGTGTGCAAAATAAAAACTAATTGAAAAATAAAGTTTTTGCTGTAAGTGATAAGCATATGCCGTTTAGTGGTTATACATTTAGCAAAATTCCAGTAATATGGCACAATCAGGAATGAATAAAACTGCTGAAAGTACATACACAATGCATAATAATCAGAAACCAGAAACAGGAAGGGGTGAATTGAATGCTCCTTCTAGAAAGAAAAAAAGAAAAACCTTACAACTGAAGTGGTAATTTTCATGTCTATTACAGATACAGCTTGTTTATTTTATTCCCTGAGCTATAAAACATAAAATCAAAATGTAGCACATGTGATACATAAGGACCAAGGAACATGTCTCCAGTTAGATATACACTGAAGCACAAAAAAACTGGTACAGTCATGCATATTCAAGTACAGAGATATGTAAACAGGCAGAATACGGCACGGTGATTGGCAAGGTTTATATAAGACAACAAGTGTCTGTCACAGTTGTTAGATTGGTTACTGTTGCTACAATGCCAGGTTATCAACATTTAAGTGAGCCTGAACATTGTGTTATAGTCGGTGCAGGAGCGATGGGACACAGCATCTCTGATGTTGCGATGAAATGTCAGTTTTTTTGTATGATCTGTAAAGGGACACCCTCCTCTAGTATTACTTTTCTTCAAAAGAAGTAATAAATACTGAAAATATCTTCAAATTTTGAATAGGTTAATATTATTTCAGCTGTTTTTCTAAAAGAATTGCATATGATTTTGTACATGATGTATTATATTTCTAGCTAAATTCTGTAAAAAGAAATTACGTTAGTTTCTTTGTTACAATTGATATGTACTAGCTCTGAATGTACAGTTGAAATTATTTCCTTTCACAAACATTTGAAATTACAAAATATTTGGCTCACTTAAAATTTCTGTTATTAAATTACACAATTTGGTGCTGATTATTATCTTTGTTTCTGGTTTCATTTATAAAATAATAATATAAATTAATAGAAATTCATTTGTCAAGAAAATCTGCAAAAGTCTTGAAAATTGTCATTACTGCAGAGTGAGGTAGTAGTGCGCATGCCTCTGATGTGATTGGACGTGTTTTTATTTTTGGGAAGAACAACATAATTTTTCAACTTTGTTAATGTGAAAATTCAAACGACAGTGTGATATAGAAAAATGTGAGAGAATAAATTATCATGAAGGAAACAAAAAATCTGAACAGGCTCACTTCAAAATTAACTATGTCAATTGGAACCAAATGGCCTATAATGTCAAAAATTTCAGCTTCAAGGATCAGCTCCTAGATGTGAAGAACTGGAGCCAACTACAAGAAAAGAAGATAAGTTAAAAGTTTATTGTAAATCTTACTCCTCTTGAAACATATTAAAAGAGTTAACCGTAAAGACAGTGACAATCAGCAAATGATGTGAGGGAGGGGCAGATTACAAGTGTTGGCATTGCCTGGGATCAATTGACTAATAATGAAGTTTTGTCTGTTGCAGAAGAAGGGAGAGTGTTTTGTGTTGTTTGTAGTTTATGTATGAACAGATTTCTGATCACGTGGCGAAAAAAGACAGGGCTGCCCAATGAAGTAAACAGAATCAACAGTGATGATGTACCACCAACAATGATGGACCGGATTGAATAAAACAGTTCTTTACAACTGCAGCCAGGGACATCAAAAAGGAAAGATAAATACAAACTGTTTGTGAAATTAACTTGTTTGTGGACTCAGGTGCTTGTTAACAAAATGAATAGAGACTATGGTAGGAGTGAGGTAGAGGTGAAAGCTGTAGGATCGAGTCAGGACATGTCTGAGCCAAGTGAAATCATAGTCAACAAAGAAACAGTAAAAACTGATATTTTGCAGTTAATTCTGGCAAAGTTAGAGGAAAGGAAGACAGTTAACAATAGTAAATTGGATAAAGTGCAAGATCAAATGGACTAACTTAGTAATCAAGTATCATAGCTATAAAACAGGTTGTCAGAGGGTTTAAAAAGTATGAATGAAAAAGTTGATGTTTAAGAAAATAAATTTGTTGTTTTGGAAAATGAGTTCATAGTTGAATTGGCAAGACAATCAAAGAATGTTGACGATGTCAGAGTTGAACAGAAGGCTGTAGCCAGTGTAAAGCAAAAATTTTAAATGTTAAAAACAATACCCAAACTAATATAACTGTTTTAGGTCAAAAAATTTCAGCAGTTCAGGAAACGTGTGAACTAAAATCTATGTACACACAATGGTATTGCGTGGTTGCTGCACCACTGTAGAGATAGTTTTGTGTCAGGCATGAATGACAATCAAAAAATTAAATTTGTTAACAGATGTCTTGAAGGCAAAGCTCTATAATGGGTAAATTTAAATTTAAGTCAGTGGGGAACATATCAAAATTTGAGAAAAGTTTTTAAAATAAATTTTGGTTGGAAGCTGAACAGGGAAGAATTAAAAGTGAATTTTTGAATGGTCCTCTTTACAGGATTAGGGACAGTACTTTGAAAGAGTTTTGTAAGAACCAACTTAAAAAATTAACACACCTTGACAAACCATTTGATGAAATGACCTTGATTGATGCACTTAAAAGAAGATTACCAGAAAGATTGCAGTGGGATTTGATACACAGACCTGACAATTGTCTTCAAAAATTTTTAATATATGTTGACCGGCTGGTTAGGGCAGTAGAAAGAAGTATGTACCATAATAATCAGAATGATAGAAATCACAATGGGAATAATCGCAGAAACAGAAATAATGGTAACTTCTGTCAGGATCAAAATGTTAATACAGGGAGAAATTTTGAACATCAGCAGGACAGGAATAATGGGGATAACCATGATCAGTTTAGCAGAAGAAACAGTCATAGAGGTAACTACTCAGGAAACTGCAATTTACTTCAATGAAGGTCCATAGTTTTGGGGTGAGAAAAGAAACAAGCACAGGAACCCTAAGTTACACTTGCAGTTAGACAATAATAACAATGTTAATGCTATGGTATCTGAAACTGAACAAAAGGAGTAGCAAATTTCTCATTTATGTTTTGATCAAAAGTTCTGGTATACTATGTTTAATTATGGTGATGTAGGCACTAATCACAAACCAGAAAGTGGGAGTAGTGAGAATTTTGATGTAGTATGTACTAATGATTTCTTCTCTTGGTCAGAAAACAGTGTTCTTGATGTGTTTAAATCTGGTGATGGCTGTATTGGATCTGAACTACGTAGTATTATTGATGTAGATGTGAATGAGAGCTGTGAAATAACTGAGGTTGATAAGTCTGAGACAGGTAGCTTATTGCAAATGAATGTAGGTGAGATAAGTGACTTTGATGGAGACGAGACTTGTGTCATTAATGATTTTGTTGATGAGGTAATTTTGGAGGAATATGATGGTGATGAGTATTAGATATTTGTGAAGTTTAAGAATACTGAAGTTTCAGAGTTATTTGTGAATGATGTTGACAATACAGGTAAGGTAAGTGATGATGTAAGTGAGAGTCATGGAATACCAGTCCAGTCAAAACAGTTTTTCATTAATATCACACAGAGTAATGATGCCAACAGTAAAGGTGAGTTATCTGTGAGCTTAGAGAATAAAGGTGAAAACTTTTTGAAGTTTGTTTGGGACCAGATTGATGATGACATAGATAAATGTGCATGCGGAAATAAGTTAGCTGTGGTTAGTCAAAATTTGTATCCCAATTGATGAAATGAAGTGAAAGAAGATCTAAGCAGGAAGTGTAAATTTGACAATAATATATTTTGTGTTCCTTCTGAAACAAGTGATGTTAGTTGTGCCATGGAAGCCATTCATTGTGTTCAATCTTTACCTGACAGCATGTGTAACCAAGGTAATGCTATGGTACCAGTAAAGTTGATAAAGCCTTGTAAAAACTGTGTGGATGTAGCATTTGATGAAATTAAAAGTGATCTTTTACATGAAGTCTAACAACAGAGAAGATGATTCAAATTTTGGGTGTCCTCACATTAACATTAAGATTGATCAGTGGGAATTTAACTGTTTGATTGATTCAGAAAGCCCAGTTTGTGGTTTATCTGAACAATTTAGAGACAAGATTATGTATACTAAGTATTGTGTGGAAATGCCCACTGTAGGTGTAAAAATAAGAGGAGCTACAAGTAAGCAAAGTAAATTGATAAAATCTCAAGTACTTTTAACTTTTAGTAGAGAAGACAAGTCCTTTGAACACGAATTCATAATGATACCTAGTTTGAAAGAAAACATACACTATGTTTGCAGATGCATACGACTATACAGGGAGAAGTGACATTCACTCACTCAGGCTTCTCAGCACGATTCCTCACATGCCAGAGAGAAAAAAATGTCTCTCACAAAATTTCAGCCGGTGAGTACATCCGGCATAAAAAGGACGTTACAGAGTTGCAATCTGGCAACACTGTAACCACATGTACAGTAACTACCTCTGTCAACAGACATCATTTTTGCTGTTCAGTTGGTGCAGTGGATAGTGTTTTGGATTAGCATGCAGGAGGTTGAGGGTTCAATCCTGAGTTCAGCCACATGTTTTTTATTTGGTGAATGTAGCCCAGGTGGTATGGTATCTGGCATCTTAATTGTCAACAGCGATTGCAGCGGGTCCTCTGGAAAACATTTGCACTTACATATTACAATCGTAGAAATGGAGGATTGGTCAGCTTTGAAAGAAGCCTTTTCCACATCATGGGCTTGAATTTATTCGCACCGCTTCATCTGCTAGATTCGAAACCTATTTTCTTTGTACCTTCCTCTAATGGTCACATAGATTAGTACCAACTATTATTTTTGCCCCACTCAGGTCCAGTGCATTTCATTAGGGCCTTACATTATCAGTAGGACTTACAACACGCTTTGCAAATAATGTCCAAACTTGATTACTATTTCTGTGTGTTATCAACATGGTCCCATTAATTGTTTCACTGTCTGTTTCTAATTTGTCTAACCATGTATCTGTTGTGTTCAGCATTACCAAACATTGTAAATTTAGGATGACATGTGACATAAGAAACGGAATATATTACAGTATGAAATGTCTGAATGAAATTAGCAAATAAACAAAATGCACCCCAACCCAGGATTTAACCCTCAACCTCCAGCATGCTGACCCAAAACTCTATACTCTGCACCAACTGCACAGCACAAGTAAAAATGTGCTGTCAGAGGTAGTTACCATTCATATGGTTACAGTGTTGCCAGATTGCTACTCTTTAACATCCTTTTTCTGCCAGATGTACTCGCCAGATGAAATTTTGTGAGAGAGTTTTTTTTATCACTAGTATGTGAGGGGTCACACTGCGGAGCCCAAGGGCATGAATTTTGCTCCACCCTGTATAATTGTGTTTTGTTTGTCAGAAATGTAGTATTTAAGATTATGTGATTTATAAAGTTCTGTCTTATCTATTGACTGAGTTTAAATTTGTGCAATACTATATTTGCAGATTCATATGACTATTGAACTGTATTTTGTTTGTCAGGAATGTCGTATGTAAGATCGTGTAATTTCGAAAGTTCTGTCTTATCTATTGAATGAGTTTAAATCTGTACTATATTTACAGGTTCGTACAACTATGTAATTATGTTTTATAATATATTTGCACTTTAGAATTTGATACATATATGCCATGATACTAAATGAGTAGATCCTTTTACAATTTTGAAATGGGCCATTGACATTAAATATCTAGTAATAGATTTGTATATTTTGTACTAGACAAATTAGGAATAGTGTCTTAGTGTATCCGTGTATCACCTTACAAGTTCATTTTTTTTATTGCATTTAGCTCTCTTTAGTTTCATATGTGAACACTTTTTAGTCCTGTCTGACATAAATCCTTTATACTTGCTTTTGGAATGTAAATAGGCAGAGAATATGCTGTGTGATGTGAGGAAGGTATTGAACAGTATACGTGGTGCACAAAATAGGATTTGATGTGTATGGTAGACAGGAAGTACCCTATCTGCTGGACTGTGTGTTGAGGAATCTAGGGAGGAAACTAAAAGATGTGGGTGGATCCGTTCCCACACTGCTGTATGGCTGTACCCTGCTGGACCAGTTGACTTACAAGAGATCACAGATGCTGGCTAATGTACTCAAGCATCTGTCAACTACATCTGTGTTGTGACTGAGATTTGTAAATTATTAGACAAGAAATCATCCTATATGAAGAATTCATGAACTGTTTGCTTAGAAAAACAATCACTGGCATGTACAGAGTTAGTCCACATAAATGTGTGTTTACTCAAGTACGGGGATTGACTTCCCAATACATTGTGTAACTTTAAATCAGTACGTATTTTTTTTAAATTAATTGTAAATGAATCTTCTAGGCCTCTATGTACATAGGTTAATTTGCATGAACAATTACCAAGTAGTGTGCAGAACATTTACTACTATAGACAGTATAATAAGATGTACACATGTCGGATCTCATACACTGATTTTGGTCCTCAAGCTACCCGATTATGTCATCGGTCAAAGCTATTGATGACTCTGATTACCAGTATTTATCCTGAATATTGCAATATCGTATCTCATTGGAACTAGAGTTGTGGGCAAACTCATGCTTAACTTTGTTTTGGGTACCCATGGTCATCATGACTCTGTGTGTGTGTGTGTGTGTGTGTGTGTGTGTGTGTGTGTGTGTGTGTGTGTGTGTGTGTGCGCTCAAGGAGAGCATGCAATTATTAATTGAAGCTAGACGCTTTCTATAATTACTCTTTACATATGGTTGAACTTATTGATATGCTTATGAGCTTTATTCATTTTGTTGTGTCAGAATACTTTTTGCTGGTCTGTACCTGGTGTGGCTTGGATTCATGGATCGGTCCTCACAATGTAAGCTTAGGACCTAATATTTTTTCATTATTTTGTACTTCATGAGTCAACATATCCTTGCATACTTGGCTGAGCCCAGAAGAGCACGAGTCTTTGTAGGTGACCGGAAGATTGTTTCACACGATGTTTCTTTAAAATTCTGCCTACTTCCGATGAAATGTTCCCGACATATGGGAGAAATGCTCTGGACTTAAACACCTCCTTATCCTCTTGATCTTGTTGGTGGTCACGCTTTTTCCTCCTTAAAGCAGTGCTGACCTGATGTGCAGAATGTCAATTATGTTGAAATACCGATTTCAAGTGCTCTAATTCGTCTGCAAGGCTGTCTTTATCAGACATGACGTGTGCCCTATGCACCAATGTTCGAAGGACGCCCATAGTTTGTGACGGGTGATGACAGCTTGATGCCTGCAGGTACAGATCCGTATGCATGGGTTTTCGATAGACAGAATGCCCCAATGACCCATCCACCCTGCGTTTAACCATGACCAGTCCTCTGTCCCCTCTGGTAGCAAACTTTTATATGGAAGACTTTGAGGAGAGGGCTATCGATTCAGCGATGTTGAAACCAACAGTCTTCTGGCGGTACATGGACGATACCTTTGTAGTGTGGCCTCACGGTGAAGGAGAGCTTTCACAGTTTTTACAACATCTGAATTCCATCCACACAAACATTCAGTTTACGATGGAAGTTGAAAAAGATGGTTGCCTACCATTTCTGGACGTCTTGGTTAATCGCAGGGTGGATGGGTCATTGGGGCATTCTGTCTATCGAAAACCCACGCATACGGATCTGTACCTGCAGGCGTCAAGCTGTCATCACCCGTCACAAACTATGGGCGTCCTTCGAACGTTGGTGCATAGGGCACACATCGTGTCTGATAAAGACAGCCTTGCAGACGAATTGGAGCACTTGAAATCGGTATTTCAACATAATGGACATTCTGCACATCAGGTCAGTACTGCTTTAAGGAGGAAAAAGCGTGACCACCAACAAGATCAAGAGGATAAGGAGGTGTTTAAGTCCAGAGCATTTCTCCCATATGTCGGGAACATTTCATCGGAAGTAGGCAGAATTTTAAAGAAACATCGTGTGAAAGCAATCTTCCGGCCACCTACAAAGACTCGTGCTCTTCTGGGCTCAGCCAAGGATGATCTGGGATTACGGAAGGCTGGAATTTATAAAATACCTTGCGAGTGTGGGAAAGCCTACATTGGTCAAACCACACGCACAGTACATGACCGCTGCGTTGAACATGAGCGCCACACTCGCCTTTTACAGCCCAGTAAGTCGGCCATAGCCGAACATTGTATTTTCACAGGACAGACTATGGATTATTCGGCCACAAAAATCTTGGCCCCATCGAGTTCCTTCTGGGATTCAGTTGTGAAGGAATCCATGGAAATACATTTAGCGGAAAATCTCATTGATCGTGATGGAGGCTTTTTATTGAATAAGGCCTGGGACCCGTCGATTTCTTTAATTTCAACCAAAAGAAAACTTGTTATGGCTTCTGACACCACGAGTGACAAGTAATTTTAATATTAAAATTTTGCATTTTATTGTTTTGGACACGTCTGCGTGCATGTTTTACTTTTTTCATGCATTTGATTGCGCTCCATAGGTGCAGTAATATTGTAGAGGTCCTTGGAATCGACAGGTGGCGCGCATGCTACAGTAACTTGCGCATGCGCGCCTGCGGCACTTTTACGTATAAATAGAGCAACTTGCACTAGCAATCTCCAGTGTCAAACACTCGCCTGATGATGGCTGTAAGGTTGTCAGCAGAAATATCGTGGAAAGAAGTCAATGAGATCCGGCTGCAATCCTGAAATCTTGTGGAATATTCGATACACCGGGAAAATTTCAAGAGTCACAAATCTGTAAATTCTCTGGAAAACTGTCAGTACTGCAGAGGTAGTAGTGAACATGGCTCTGATGTGATTGGACATGTTTTTATTTTTGACTTTTTGACTTCGATAATGCGAAAATTTTGAAGACAGTGTGATATAGAAAAATGTGAGAGAATAAATTATCATGAAGAGTACAAAAAATCTGAAAAGGTATACTTTGAAATTACATAATTATGTAAGTTATATCAATTGGAACCATGAGAACCTATAATATCAAAAATTTCAGCTTCAGGAATCAGCTCCTAGATGTGAAGAACTGGAGCCACATACAAGAAAAGAAGATAAGTAAAAAGTTTATTGTAAATCTTACTCCTCTTGAAACTGATTGAAAGGGTTACCCATAAAGACAGTGACAATGGAAAAAAAGATGTGAGGGAGGGATCAATTACAGACCATTTCATGAGTTTACTGTGAATATCGGCAAATCTCTGACATTGCTGCAGCTGGAAAAGATCGTGCAAGAAAGGGACCAACAGCAACTGAAGAGAATCATTCAACATGACAGAAGTGCAACCCTTCTGAAAATTGCTACAGATTTCAATGCTGGACCATAAGCAAGTGTCAGCATATGAACCATTCAATGAAACATCATCAATATGGGCATTCGGAGCTCGAGGCCCACTCGTGTACCCTTGATGACTGCACAATACAAAGCTTTGCGCCTCACCTGGATCCATCAACATTGAGAATGGACTGTTGATAACTGGACATATGCTGCCTGGTCAAAAGACTCTTGTTTCGAATTGTATCAAGCAGATGGGCGTGTATGGGTATGGAGATAACCTCATGAATCTATGGACCCTGTATATGAGCAGGGGATTGTTAAAGCTGGTTGAGGCTCTGTAATGCTGTGGGCCGTGTGCGGCTGGAGTGATATGAGACCCCTGATATGTCTAGAAATGACGCTGATATTCATAAGTATCCTGTCTGATCAACTGCATCCATTCATGTCCATTGTGCATTCTGAGAGACTTGGGCAATACCAGCAGGACAATGCAACACCCCACACATCCAGAACTGCTACAGAGTGGCTCTTCTGAGTTTAAACACTTCCCCTGGCCACCAAACTCCCAAGATCTGAACATTATTGAGCATATCTGGGATGCCTTACAACGTGCTGTTCAGAAGAGATCTCCGCCCCCTCGTACACTTACGGCTTTATGAATAACCCTGGTGTTAATTCCCTACAGCACTACTTCAAACGTCAGTCAAGCCCAAGCCATGTCATGCTGCCATACTTCTGCATGCTTGTGGGGGCCCTACATGATATCAAGGCAGGTGTATCAGTTTCTTTGGCTCTTTAGTGTAAGATCACACCTCTCTGCACACACCTCAGAATTATTCTGTAACATTAACAACTAAAAAACATACCAAAATAAAGACAGAAAATCCCATAATTGCAGTTAGTATTATGATGTGGTATGCTCTTACATAGTCTGTAACTGGCAGTAACCATACTAATGAGTTGGTGATTCATCTTTGTTGCCTTTTGTGTGATGGTGGTTATGTGTGCCATAAAGTTCCATTTCTAATACAAGTGAAACCCAGGTACTAACACTTTTATCTACATTTATTTTTGGATTTATATTAAATGATAACTTTCTATTCAGAGATATTTATATTGCCTCATATGCCACTATTTGTAATTTATTATCTGTTCACTGCCTCTGCATCTGCTTGAGCATGTCCTTAGGCTCCACTTCTATGTTTGCTTTAGAATCACCAGAGTACGCCAGAATACCACTGACCACCCTTGCCCCATCAACCCCCTCAACCAAGTAAGTATTGGAGCATGTGACCACATGAGAAACCTTTTAGAACAATGTTTAGAGATTCTCTATGGTTCTTCATTAGAAACGTTGCCATGTTTGTGCTGCGTTTTTCAGGCCAAATGGCATGAAGTTGTATTGGAACAAACTGAGCAGCATGATAATAGCTGTCTTTAGAATGTCTTCCGGTGCTACGGGAATCTGATGATTGACTGCAAACATGCCTATCACACTGAAGATTGTGACGCCTGGTAACATATGAGTGAAATCCTTTAGCCGACCGCTGTGGCCAAGCAGTTCTAGGCGCTTCAGTCTGGAACCACGCGACCGCTATGGTTACAGGTTCGAATCCTGCCTCGGGCCTAGATGTGTGTGATGTCCTTAGGTTAGTTAGGTTTAAGTAGTTCTAAGTTCTAGGAGACTGATGACCTCAGACGTTAAGTCCTATAGTGCTCAGAGCCACTCGAATCATTTTTGAAAACATTTATGTTCAGCACAGGGCAATTGTCCATGATGGTACGAGCGTTTAAGCATCTGTAATCACCACACATTCGAAAAGAACCATCATGTTTGGGGACGAGGTAAATCGGTGAAGACCAGTTGCTGTCCAACGGTTGTCGAATACCTGTCTCCAAAAGTTCATTAATTTGCTGCGGGGCTGCACACAACTTAATGGGTTTGAGGCATCTAAACCTGTGCCTAAGAGGAGGTCTGGCAGTGGTAATTATCTTGTGTGTTGTTTCATCAGTGACGGAAGAAACTGAGAACTGCACACGATACTGAGTAACATCGTGACGTGAACTTTTTGGACGAGTGGGGCATGATGAGGCATAACGGTTAGTGTGGGTTGAAAAGGCAGCACGAAAGTTGCATGCCTATTATATGAGCACAGCGTGTGCACAAGCTGAGAGGTTGCTTGTGTGTGCAGCATGGAGCAGGTCGGGGCACGCAGCAACTGTCTGTTGTCAGCCTTGCCTTGGGTAACCAGCGCCGGCAAGAGAGGCATTGGCATGGCGTAGGGTACAGCAATGGCTGCCAAGTTACATGGTTAGTGCACGAGAGAGGGGGAATGTTTATCAACACATGGGGTGGCTGCCAGCAAGGTGGGCATGGTCGTATCACACACGCAACTGTCATTAGGGTAGCACTGTTTGAAACACATAGCACTCAATATGGTGAGCGCATTGGGGGTGCAGTGTGTACCGGATGCGAATCGTCACATGCAATTAACCTGCCGAGTGTTCGAGCTGGTGTCTGCTGGAGAAACAAGGTTAGGTGGCAGCACTATGGATTGCAGTTTCAGCAGTGATGTACGAGCCACGATGAGCTCGTTGTAAGTGTGTGCTATTCATTGTTTCAGTTTGTCGTTTTCTCAGTGGAGTTGTGCCGCCGAGTCATATTCTGACAGTAGGTTAGTGACACAGGTCACAATGTCAATTGCGAGGGCAGAGCACTCGCATACTAACTCACAAATCTTGAGAGAAACAGAACGTGGAACATAAGTGTGGGAGCACAGTATCTGAGTGTTAGTGGGATGGTGTATCACCGAGCCCTGAACCACGTTTGGAGAGAGTTTGTAATGGGACAAAAAAATCCATACCGAGAATTGGTCCATCGATGTCAGCAATGTAGGAAGTCCACAGAAAACACACAGAAGGAGATTGGTGCACCATAACTTTGACAGAGCCTGAGGTTTGTAACGTTGATGTGTTGGCTGCTCACAGAAGTGACCTCTTTGGTGAAAAGATGGGGGGAGCCATCGATGTAAGTATGATAGACACATGAGCACCAGTGTCGACTAGGAAAACGAGCCGTGAGTAAATGTCAGTCACGTATAAATGACTGCTTGGCTGGGTGGACGAGTGAACGGAGTGCAACGTATGGGGATGCCTGTGAGGTTCCTCGCAGGACTCGGCGTCTTTTAGGTCCTGCAGTCGGCTTTGATGCTGGCAAGGTAACCAGCACTTCTTAGTATTATCGCCAAAAACCTTGTGGTACCAGCAGTATGGATGAGCTGGATGTGGTGTTGGTGATGACTGCAGCAGTGGAGGAGGCTTGTACTCGTCGATTTGTTCTGGCGTATATACCAGCACATATGTTGCGTGGGCAATCCTGGAATGTTCAGATGGTGAAGAGAGTGAGCGGATACTACCAGACAGTGTAGAAAGCACGGATATGGGGCAAACTCTGCCTCTGCCAGCAGATGGCCGGTAAACAGGAGCAGTTGTGCCAACCAGCAGTGAGTGGTGAGCTGGTTGGTGCTGTTGCAGTAATGCATACAGCTGGTCTGTGATGTGGAGACAAGAGCCGATTGATGTGAAGGAGTGTGGTAGCAGGTGAATCTGTAGGTCAGTAGGCAATTTGGTGGACCACACTGCCCACAGAGTGACATCCGGCATTGTATGCTCACTTACTAGCAAACCGAAGGCATTGCCAGAGTTGTGATGGAGTTTTGTCCCCCAGGTGTTCCTTGTACAAGATCTTGATGATTAATTCTTGTGGTGAGCAGGCGAGTCAGTCCATGATCGTTTTCTTTGTGAACTCGTACTTTGGTGGAGGCGGTGGCGAGAGGAGTAGATTGCAAATTGAGTCAGAGTGATCATGGAGGTGCGTGACGAGACACAGGATGCAACTCAAAAAGATGCTCAACAAGTGCAAACCATGATACAGGGTTGTCCTCGTATAAAGTAGGCAGCTTCAGCAGACGGCCAGGTGGAGAGGACGAAGGCAGATTCGGTGTCCCTTGGAAAACAGGCTGGTCCGTGGTAGGAGAGGCCGTACAGCAGACTGGCACAGTATGCGTAGGTGTGTTACTGGTAAGCATGTCCATAGCAATGGTGGATTGCATTGTCCTTGACATGTCATGAAAACACGATACGGCTGTAATGGTCGGGGGTCCCGTAAACTGGACCGGAGATTACAGGTACTGAATTGAATTGATCCACCCCGGACATAATGTGGAAGGCCGGCTGGAGCTGTGGGAGAGGCGAACGGCTGAGCAACCAAAACTAGAGCCCCCTGCAAGTGCGGGAGGGGGGGGGGGGGGTGCAGGGGGGGTTGGTAACTCATATGACCAAAGTTTAAGTTCTTCTTAAGTGAGCATGGAGAATTGCGGGCACTGAAATGTTCTTGATTAGTTTGCCAATAAAGCAAAGCCAGAACAGGTCGTGGTTGATAGTGCCCGGGTGCATTTTGCAATAATGGCGGTGCTGCACATGGCGCGACAGTAACTGTTGTTGCGTTTCGTTAAGAGTCAAAGTATGTGTGTGAATGTAGATCACTTTGAGCATTATATGATCGATCAGTAAGTACACAGTTCTGAATATTATTCGCTTCACACTTCACATGTTGGTGAGCACAGTCTGGTGACACAAAGCCTGAGTCCATTGTTTGTGTTAGTGGCATAGTACTTGACCGTTGTAGAGTGACAAAGTTTGAAGTTATCATGGCTGGAGATGACGAATGACCATGAATTAATGTAGAACTGGTCATTGGTGAAGGAATGAAGATGTCCAGAGATCATTGTTGTGCTTCCAAATCTTCGAACAAAGCGTTGGGTGAGGTAGCCATGGCGTCGTGCACATAACTTGTTGATTTACAACACCTGGTGCAGAAGTCGCATATGACTTAGAAACTTCAGGGTCACCAATATGGGAACAGGATACAATTATCGGTTGAATGCAATAACTATCCCCATTAAATTCCACATAGGGATATATTTCACAGTAAGTCATATATGTGTACGCAGCTTGCGATACAGGAAAGAACTAAAAACTAACATGGAGGCTCGGCAGAGCAATTAGTGTCCAAAGATGGTCGATACAACCTATTGATGCCACATTATTATTATGACCTTTTTCTGCCTGTTAACCCGGTATTTCAATGCAGAGCTGTCACACTTGCTGATAATATAAAAGCTGATCCAAGTTTTCAGGTACTAAAAGTATGGGCTGTTATTGGTTATCAAATAACATCATTAAAAAGACAATACACTCAGTCGCAAAACCATTAGCTATTATTTTTAATAAATGTGTGGAATTTTGAGTTTTTCCGAGTGCACTTAAGGTATGAAAATTTGTTCCAGTTTTTAAAAAAGTGGAAAACATCTTCCCCAAAGCTACAGACAAGTCTCCATTGTTCCAATATTCTCAAAGATATTTAAGCCACTGATACACACACAAATGAGCAGCTTCTTTGAAATACACAATATCCCATGTGACAATCAGTTTGGTTTTTGCAAGGGGTGAAACACAACAGGGGACATTTTGGAAATCATGGACCAAACCGTAACAGCTTTTGAAAAAAGCAAGCTGGGATCTCTTTACTTCCTTTCATGTTTTGCCATCTACCTCCTTAAATTCATTTTATTTTCATTTTTGCCTAATTACCATTAACATTCATGAGTATAATCTGCATTTACACTAAAGAGAAAGGTTCACCCTCAGTCTTAAGGAATATAGCACTAGGTCTAATTTTGTGTATGTAATTAAATTTCCTAATTTATTTTGACCATTCATAGTTAATATCTTTTGTTATGGGGTTAAATCAGTAATTGTTTCATGCCTTCAATTCTATTGTTGACTTATAAACAAGTGTAAATTGTGTATCAATTATAAATGTTTGGAAGAAGAACTACTAGGATTCTTAAAGTATTTATTTGGCTCTATTCATAAACATATTTGTGAAGCCAGCCCTTAATTATTTCCAAAATAATTACAAGGTTTGTCAATAGTAATGTTTGTATTGCTGTATCTGTTAACTCCATTATTTAAACAAATGATTCAGCCTAACTCTTGTGGTAGAAGAAATTGTTAAAAAGAAGGAATTTTTTGGCGTATTCAGTTAATTGAATGAGTTATGTCTTAACTGTAATTTCTGTAATTTAAACACTGAACAATGTACAGTTTCAGTGCCTATTATTGTGAGGATATTTAAAGGCCTGGTTTTTGGTCCCAAGCCAGTCAGTCCATGGCCAATTTTCAGAGGGGAATTATGTACTGTTTCAAGTAACAACAATACATCAACTTAACACTGGAATAAATAGGCCATGTGTTAGAACAATGACTATTCAGTTTATCTGAGAAATAGTGTCACACATACCTTATTATTCTGCAGGAGCTATGAACTGTGTAGTTAGGTTTTTACTACTCATAGATGTTCAACAGCAAACAATTGTGGCAATATGCTGATGTTTGCCTGCAACCTATTAACGATGCTGATCAACATTTACTAGTAGTGAACTGGCCATAGAACTGTGTAATACTGGGGGGGAGGGGGAGTTGAACAGTCAAAGTAAAGAACTGTGAAACGTAATTGTGCAATGTCACCTACATAATTTACAATAGTTAGTGTTGAGCTTCCACCCTCCATTTATAAGCCAGTATAACAATGCAGTACAGCAACACTGGGGACTATCAACGAAGAAATAAACCAGACAAACATCACAGTACTACTGAGGAAACTAGAGTTTTATGAGATAAGAGGGAGCACTTTAGCTGTGATAAGTTCTTATTTAAGCAACAGAAAACAATTTGTCACAGTCAGAAATGTAAATTCTTCCGTAATGGATATCAGCACAGGTGTATACTCGGACCCTTCTTCATTGTAGCTATCAATGATTTACCTAATAGCATAACCCATGCCATCATATGTTATGCTGACAATACAACACTACTTACCATTGTTCAGGTATATCACAAATCGGGCTACCTGTATCAATCAAACAGTTCCCTTCCCACGGGTCAATCTTAATCTTAATGAGAGGACACCCAAAATTTGAATCATCTTCTCTGTTGTTAGACACTTCATGTAAAAGATCACTTTCAATTTCATCAAATGCTATATCCACACTGTTTTTGGAGGGTTTTATCAACTTAAGTGGTATAATAGCATTCTGGTTACACATGTTGCCAGGTAAAGATTGAACACACTAAAATGGTTCCATAGCACAGCCAGCACCACTTATTACAGAAGGGACACAAAATATATTACTATCAAAATTGCATTTCCTACTTAGATCTTCTTTCACTTCATTCCAGCAATTTGGATACAAATTTTGACTAACCACAGCTAACTTATTCCAGAACACACATTTATCTACATTACCATCAATTTGGTCCCAAACAAATTTCAAAAAGTTTTCACCCTTAATCTCTAGGCTTACAGATAACTCACCTTTACTGTTTGGATCATTACTCTGCATGACATTAATGAAAAACTGCTTTTACTGAACTGGTATTCCATGTCTATCACTTACAATATCACATACATCACTTACCTTACCTGTATTCACAAATAACTCTGAAATGTCATTATTCTTAAACTCCACAAATACCTGATACTCATAATATTCTTACAAAATTACTTCATCAGCAACATCATTAACAACACAAGTCTCATTACCATCAAAGTCCCACACTTCACCTTCATTCATTTGCAATGAACTACCAGTCTTACCAACCTCAGTCATTTCACAGCTCTCATTTACATCTATATCAAAAATACTGCCTAATTCAGATTCAATACAGTTATTACCTGTTTTAAATATATCAATAATACTGTTTTCTGATCAAGAGAAAAAATCATTAGTACACACTACATCAAAATTCTCATTACTCTCACACTCTGGTTTGTGATTAGTACCTACATCATTACAATTAAACATAGTATTCCAAAAGTTTTGATCAAAATATAAACAATAAATCTGATGTTTCTTCTGTACAACTTCAGATACCTGTGCCACATTATTAATACTGTTATTATTGTCTATTTCCCAAATAGTTGCCTCTATGATTGTTTCTCCCATTAAATTGCCCATGGTTATCCCCATTGTTCCTATTCTGCTGATGTTCAAAATTTCTGTCTCTATTACTATTTTGACCCTCATTGAAGTTGTGGCGTAGAGCGCCATAAAAATTGATATTTGTTCTGTGCGTAAGTGTGCTATCTTTGTGGAGAGGGCTTCGGAGAGCATGTTGGACGCTAACGGCAGTTAGCCTCTGGACTTGTATCTGTGTAGATGCTAAGTGTGAATAAATCTGTATATGAGAGAATTCTAGTTGTTTACCTACAACTATACTATATTCCCTCACTGGTGACCCCGTTTTTGTGTAATATGCATCCGAGTTACCGCCTGAAGGTTATTTACGCCCCTACCGCGTTGGGTTTCTCCGCGATCCCGAGGGCCTTTGTTCAGCTCCAGACAATGGCCTTTCAGCATTCACCGCCGCCCACATTCCAGCAACATCTCTCCAGCACTCCTACCGTTGTAGTGGACATGCCGCAAGAATCTTCATAATCCTTCAGCCAGAACATGCAGTGGAATTCATCGAGTGCCGCCAGTTTCTTCCAACCGCCAACGGTCGTGGACTCTGGCTTTGTTGGCCTGGACCTTCCCACGTGTTCTCCACAGAGTGTTGGTCAGAACATTTCTAATCCTGTGTCAAACACACAATTCAATACAGTTGGTGGCGTCGAGCGAGGTTTCACTACTTTGGAAAATCCAGTAGTAAATTCAAACTCGAATCAGTTCCCGCCACGTGTGTATCCTTCCGTGCCGGCTAGTCAACAGGTGTTCAATGCTCGCCAAACAGCAAATATCACACCGAGTGTGCATCCTAGTGGACGTGTGTGGGATCCTTGTGTTGCTTCTAATCAGGCCAACAATTCTGTGCTAGACAGTAATTACTCCAACATCTACAACCAGCCCTACCACTCACGGTCGAGTGAATACTGTGTGCATAATGGACATTCACCGGCGTACTTAAGTACTTGTGGCTTCTCTCCAGCTACCACGTCAATGAGAATGCACATTTTGACTACGATCCTCACTCCGTTCGAGCGTCCGTCGCTTCTCAGCCGCCCCCCCCCCCCCCCCCCCCCCCGGCATCAAGTGAATTTCGCAATTCCCGCATTACGGGACGCCAACAATCCGGACTCGCAATCTTCTGAATGCTCTACTTCCGTCCGAAGTAATAGGCGCACCTCTGCAGTGACTGCAGTGCCGAATCTGCCGAAATTACCAGACTTCAAACCCGCTGATCCGGAGTTCTGGTTTAACCTGGTTGAGCAAACATTCAATGTCTGTGCCTTGGACGACGACGCACGCTTCGCCTGCCTCATGAACCATCTTCACGACCGCGTCGATTTAATTTATGATCTGGTCAAAGCACCCCCCCTAGCAGGGAAGTATGCTGTGGCAAAACAAACGATACTGGAGCGCATCTCTAAAACCAGGAGATAAAATGTGCGACAGCTCATCTACGAAGAGCGTCTCGGCGACAGGCCTCCGTCCCAGCTGTGGCGGTGCATCCGTCTTCTCGTCGATGAGCAAGTTATGCCTGATGACACGCTCGCAGAAATCTGGACTGAAAAGCTGCCTTTGCCTGTCCAGACTGCAATCTCTGCGTATGAAGATAGGCCAGTAAATGAACGTTTATGCGCCACCGACAGAGCATACTCTGCCAAGCAACGTGAGCTCCGTGCACTGCGTTCTGGACGTGACCGCACTAAGACGCTTTCTGATGCCACGCCCTTGTCTGGTGCTGCTGATAACAAGTTTTTTAAACTAGCAGCCCTGCCTTCACCTTCACTCCTCGCAACGACAGTGCATCGGCCTCTGTGGAAGACTCTGGGTCACATACTCCGTCACCTAGCAACTACCCACAAGGGCACAGGCCTGCCCAACCTTAGTGTTTCTTCCACGCGAGATTCGGGGAGCAAGCTCGCAAATGCCAGTCACCGTGTTCTTACCCAAACTCCAACTGCAGGTAGGCTACGGTGCCACCTCCTGCGATGTAAACAACGGGCACCATCCCACATTGCACTCCGTTTCGGACAATAACAGTAAGTGTGGTCGAGTCTATGTTCGCGATTTACGATCAGGTGTATGTTTTCTGGTAGACACTGGCGCAGACGTCTCTTTGCTGCCGGTTCGCCTAGCAACCAATAAAGTGCAACCACACAAAACAGTACTTCGTGCAGTGAACTTGTCTACCCTACAGTGTTCGGATTCCACTTTGTATACAGTGAAACTTTCGCCCGAGTGCAAGCTGGAGTGGACGTTTCTAGTGTCAACAATTGAAGAACCTATTCTCGGAATTGATTTCCTCAAGCACTATCAGTTGTCACTAGATTTCGTGCAAAATACTGTGTTTTACCCTTCCCTTAACAAACATATCCCTTTCGCATCGCCGAGTGACAGTTCGGCTAACACCAAACATGTGTGCTGTGCTAAGAAGTGTGTAAACCTATCCTTGGAGCTGCAATCTTGGACAAACAAGTGGCTAGTGGAGTGCGCCAAGTCTTCTAAGTTGCGGATGGAATGTAAGGAAATGCTGCTGCATCTCCGCGACATACACCACGAGTTGGCCTTCGCACAACAACGCCTCGCGGCACTACAAGCAGACGACTCGTCGGCTACAGACGAGGTCAGTCCATGCCAATCTGGTGTTACCGTGCCCGCGCACGTTAACGACAATGTTGTGAACTCTGTAAACTGCGTCAGCACCCCCTTTTGTAATGATACGGTAGGCCCGAGTGCTCATGCTCCTTGCGTTCCGAATGGAAAACTAACTTGCCAAGTTGTGGCAATGAACTACGGCCATCTGCTGTCCGGCCACGCCCACTCGTGCCTACAGCGCTCGTAGCGGCACGGCCCGCTACCAAGAACCAGTGTACCAACCTCACCCATGTTAACACGTGTGCGGCCTTTACGCAGCCTATGAGTGGGTGGCACACCTGTACTTCCGTGCCCTCAGCGCCACAGCTTGGCCCGTCCGCCACTGCCAGCTCCGCTTCATGGACATCTGACTATCGTGCCGCGCCACGTATTGCAGTCGTCACTAACGGCACAGTTCATCGGTTACGTCTAACCGATGGGCCGCCCATATCACAACGTCCATGCCGCCTCAAGCCGGAATTTATGAAAATTGCAAAAGAACAATTGGACAATCTGTTACAAAAGGGAATAATTGAACCTTCTTCCAGTTGCTGGGCTAGTCCTATCCCATTTGACCAAAAGAAAGACGGTACTTGGCGTATGGTCGGAGACTATAGGCGTTTAAATGCCCGCACCATCATTGATAAATATCCGGTCCCACACATCGTAGACTTCAATCATGCGCTCGCAGGTGCAAAGTACTTCTCTGTTTTGGACTGTAAGCATGTATTTCATCAGATTCCTATGGCTCCGGAGGACATTGAAAAGACTGCCATAACCACTCCCTTCGGGCTGTTCCCAATACAAATTTATGCCGTTTGGGTTGAAAAATGCACCCCAAACGTGGCAGCGTTTCATCAATCAAACTTTATCCCATCTAGACTTTTGTTTCGTATATATGGACAACATATTGGTTTTTGCTTCTACTTTAGAACAGAGTGAGGAGCGTGTTCAAGTCGTGACAGATATTTTAGCAGCCGCAAGTATTGAACTGAACAATAAAAAGACTCAATTGCACCAGTCATCCGTCACATTCCTAAGTTATGTTGTGTCATCGGACAGTCTGACACCACCACAGGACAAGATCAAGCCTGTTCTCTAGATGCTATGCCCTCAGACCTATAGGGAATCATGCAGGTTCATCGGAACAGTTAATTATTACCGTAAACATTTGCCAGCCGCTTCTGCGGTGCAAGCTCCTCTCACAGATGCTCTCGCTGGCCCACAAACTTCTGGCACCCGCCAGGTCCCATGGACACCAGACATGGACAAGGCATTTAACGAACTCAAACAGCTGTTGGCCTCCGCAGCCACTATTGCTCACCCACGTACACACGCCACAATGTTTATCACTACTGACGCTAGTGACAATGCTATCGGCGCAGTACTGAGTCAGACATACGACGATGTTATGACCCCCCTGCAGTTTTTCTCAAAAAAGCTAAACAACGCACAGAAGAAATACTCAGCATTCAACAGAGAACTACTTGCAATTTACGAGGCCATAAGACACTTCAGAACTGATGTTGAGGGACGAGATTTCTATGTGCTCACTGATCGCATGCCGTTGGTTCCCGCCATAAAAAATCCTGCGGCTGATCCGCCCCCACGACGCTTTCGTCACATCGATTACATCTTGCAATTTGCAAATGACATTCGCTACATTCGAGGAGCGGACAATGTGGTTGCTGATTTTCTCTCGCGTGTTGGTGCTGTCACAACCTTAATTGACTTAACGGACCTACCTCGGTTGCAATTGGCAGACCCCGATACCATGCAGTTAATTTCGGACCACAGCTCCTCTCTCCAACCGGTACGCTCTACTTTCCCTGGCATATCTGACTTAGTGTGGTGTGATGAATCGACTGGTACGTTGCGGCCATTCATTCCTAAGCCCCTTCAACGCCAGGTCTTTGACAAACTACACACATTAGCACACCCCGGTGTCAAAGCCTCCACCTGTCTGGTAGCTGAACGGTTTGTCTGGAGAAACATGCGCCGTGATTGTCAGTCTTGGGCAAGGGCATGCATGATGTGCCAACAGAGCAAAGTTTCCAGGCACACTTCTCCATCCCTTGGTTGTTTTGCCCAACCTCCAGGCCGGTTTCACCATGTTCATGTCGACCTCGTAGGCCCTTTGCCCCCCTCTGAGGATTTCCGTTACTTGTTTACAGCTATTGACAGGATGACTCGGTGGGCTGAGGCTGTGCCTATTCTGAACATTACCTCTGAGACAGTAAGTCGAGCATTCTTAGATTCGTGGATCTCTAGATTTGGCTCACCTGTTTACCTCACCACTGACCAGGTGCGACAATTCGAGTCTTCAGTTTTCTCTGACTTATGTAAAATGTGTGGTATTGTCAAAATGCATACTTCTGCATACCACCCCCAAAGCAATGGGCTTGTCGAGCGATGGCATTGCACCCTGAAGTCTGCCCTGCATTGCCATGACTCACTATGGACAGAGTCACTGCCCTTTGTGCTTCTTGGCCTTCGTGCGACTTTCAAGGAAGACCTCAAGGGGTCCGTAGCCGAGTTTGTGTATGGCCAACCTCTGGTTTTGCCTGGAGAATTAGTCACTCCGACCCCACTTCCACGGCTCTCTGAACTCCCTTCACTTCTCGAGCGGGTGCACTTGCACTGCAGCAAAATTCAGCTGCCACCTCCGGCTGCTCATACACCTCCGCACGTGTACGTACTGCGCATGCTAGACTCTTGTGAGTACGTGTTTCTCAGAGACAACTCAGTCAAAGTGCCGCTTCAGTCACCCTACACAGGTCCTTACAAGGTCATCAAACACTCTGAGAATAACATGGATCTCCTCATAAAAGACTCTGTAACCACAGTCTCACTAAACCGAGTGAAACCAGCTTTCATTGAGCCTCAGGTGAACCTCCCTGATTCTGCCCCTATTTCTCCCACTCCTGCTTCGAGCGGCCATCCATCTTCCCACACCATGCATTTGGGTATTGATTTTCCACAGCGTGTTTCTCTGCCGAGCACTGCTCCTTCTCCGCGTTCATCTAATTCGAGTGGCCAATCTTTTCGGGGCTTCACTCCTCACAGTCCTCGCAGTCGAACTGCCAACCACTCGGATTCTACCATTGTGTTACCATCTTCGTGTGACAGCTCTTTGTCACGCCGTTCAACCCATGCTGGCTCCTCGTTGCCTTCGGTCGTGCTCCCTCTTCTGTCAGCTGATCTCCCGAGGTTGTCTCCTGCACAGTCTAGTGCACCTGCCACCCCCCTCTTAGCAGATACTTCCCCCTGCCATGTCTTTCCCACACCTCCCTGCCTCCCTACCATTGCTCATACAGGTGCCATCCAAGAATTCACAACACATGTGCACTCTGATGACATACATAAATTATCTGTTGTCGTAGATGGCAATACAGTGTGTGTGGTACTCGCGTGTGACAATATTGAGGGAGGAAGTGAAGAATCTCGTGTGGTGCGCCGCTTTAAATTGAGCAGAAGTGCTGCGTGTGGCAATTTGCATGCCTTTGTTAGGCCTTCTGGCAAGGTGATTCTCCGCCTGCCAGCTGACGAAGTGCTACACCTTCACTCCAGGATGGGACGTCATCTTCAGCCACCGGCGTCGCTTGCTGACTTCACCATCGACTTACCGGGCTTCACCCCCCGGTCTCCTACCAGTCGACCGCTTCCGCCTGACGCAGAAGAACTGTGCGTTACCTTCCTAACTTCTCACCCCCCCCCCCCATTCACAGGGACGTACTCCATACTGCGCGTGGGTGGAGGGGGAGGGGGGGGGGCTATGTAGCGTAGAGTGCCATAAAAATCGATATTTGTTCTGTGCGTAAGTGTGCTATCTTTGTGGAGAGGGCTTTGGAGAGCATGTTGGACGCTAACGGCAGTTAGCCTCCGGACTTGTATCTGTGTAGATGCTAAGTGTGAATAAATCTGTATATGAGAGAATTCTAGTTGTTTATTTACAACTATACTATATTCCCTCAAAGTTACCACTATCTCTGCTTCTGTATTGTTACCATTGTGATCTCTATCATTTCGGTTATTATGGTACATATTTCTTTGTACTGCCATATCCAGCCTGGCTACATATCATAAAAATTGTTCTAGACAATTGTCGGGTCCATGTGCTAAATCCCACTGCAACTTTTCTGGTAACCTCTTTCTTAGTGCATCAATTAATGTCATTTCGTCAAATGGGCTGTCAAGGGGTGCTAATTTCTTAAGTTGATTCTTACAAAATTCTTTCCATGTACTGTCCATGTTCCTATATTCTGGAACATTCAGAAGTTCACTTTTAATTCTCCCTTGTTCAGCTTCCAACCAAAATTTATTTAAAAAACTTTTTTCGAAACTTTGATATGTTTCCCACTGACTTAAATTTAGATTCACCCAAGACAATGCTTTGCCTTCAAGACATCTTTTAACAAATTTAATGTTTTGGTCATCACTCACACCTGACACAAAACTATCTCTGCAGCAATGTAGAAAATCCACTGATGTAAATTGTCTGATGGAAAACTTTTGATTGGAATGTTGGACCACACAATACCATTATTTGAGGTTGTGAATACAGCTTTCCTGAATTAATGAAATTTTTTTGGTCTAAAGCATTTACATTAATTAGCGTACTGTTTTCAACAATTAAAATGTTTTGACCTAAACTACTAAAGTTTTTTTTCCATTCTTTCTGCTACAGCTTTCAGTTTAACCCTGACATCATCAACATTCTTCACTTGTTGTGCAGATTGGGCCATGAACTCATTTTCCAAACAATAAATTTATTTTCTAAGACATCGACTTTTTCATCCACACTTTTTAATCATCCTGACAACTCATGTTTTAGCTCTGAAACCTGATTACTAAGATGGTCTATTTGGTATTGTACCCTGTCTACTTTGTCATTGTTTTTGGTTTTCAGTTAATTCAATTGTCCTTGTAGTGAAGTAAATGTTTTGGTTAACTAATCATTAACTGCACTACATTTGCTATTGTTGTCCATCTTCATTTCCTCTAATTTTACTAAAATATACTGCAAAACATCAGATTTCACTGTTGCTTTGCTGACTACTCTTTCACTTGGTTCAAACATGTTAAGGCTAGGACCTACATCTTTCACTTCGTCACCAGTACCCTCATCTCTATTCATTTTGCTAACAATTACATGAGTCTGTAGTTAAACATATTATTGTGTGCTGAGGTTAAGTCGTGTGTAATTACACAGTGTACACAATACACAGTACACTATGTACAGGATATACTATACTACACTATATTAGACTATATCATATTATATTATAGTATAGCTTATTGCATTAACTTTTACAAACTATCCTGGTGTAATTTGGTACACAGCTGCCATTCTTAAAATGTATACTATAATGTGTCGACATTAGTTTATTTTATTATTATGTATGTACTACTACATCTTGTATGATGAAGCCAATACCATTGTAAAATGATCTATGGTGAATAAAATTCTTGATTCTTAATTTTGAACACAGTTTACAGATCTCAGTTTACTGACATCATTAATACTTCTTTCAGGACAGGGGTGTTTCCATCAAAACTAAAACTGTCCATAGTAAAGCAATTCTACAAAAATGGTAGTAGGTACAACTGGCATAAATAATTGCAGACCAATGTCTCTCTTGACAGGTCCTTCTGACGGCTAATTGATTTTTTAAACAAAAATAAAATATTGGCTAATGATCAGAATGGGTTTAGGAAAAACAGATCAACTGAAACAGCAGTCTTTCATTTCATGGGAATCATTCTGACTGCCTTGGACAGGAATGAGCTGTTGTTGTTGTTGTTGTGGTCTTCAGTCCTGAGACTGGTTTGATGCAGCTCTCCATGCTACTCTATCCTGTGCAAGCTTCTTCATCTCCCAGTACCTACTGCAACCTACATCCTTCTGAATCCGCTTAGTGTATTCATCTCTTGGTCTCCCTCTACGATTTTTACCCTCCATGCTGCCCTCTACTACTAAATTGGTGATCCTCTGATGTCTCAGAACATGCCCTACCAACCAATCCCTTCTTCTAGTCAAGTTGTGCCACAAACTTCTCTTCTCCCCAATCCTATTCAGTACCTCCTCATTAGCTATGTGATCTACCCATCTAATCTTCAGCATTCTTCTGTAGCACCACATTTCGAAAGCTGCTATTCTCTTCTTGTCTAAACTATTTATCGTCCATGTTTCACTTCCATACATGGCTACACTCCATACAAATACTTTCAGAAATGACTTCCTGACACTTAAATCTATACTCAATGTTAACAAATTTCTCTCCTTCAGAAATGCTTTCCTTGCCATTGTCAGTCTACATTTTATATCCTCTCTACTTCAACCATCATCAGTTATTTTGCTCCCCAAATAGCAAAACTTCTTTACTGCTTTAAGTGTCTCATTTCCTAATCTAATTCCCTCAGCATCACCCGACTTAATTCGACTACATTCCATTATCCTCGTTTTACTTTTGTTGATGTTCATCTTATATCCTCCCTTCAAGACACTGTCCATTCTGTTCAACTACTCTTCCAGGTCCTTTGCTGTCTCTGGCAGAATTACAATGTCATCAGTGAACCTCAAAATTTTTATTTCTTCTCCATGGATTTTGATTCCTACTCTGAATTTTTCTTTTGTTTCCTTCACTGCTCGCTCAATATACAAATTGAATAACATCGAGGAGAGGCTGCAGCCCTGTCTCACTCCCTTCCCCACCACTGCTTTCCTTTCATGCCCCTCGACTCTTATAATGGCCATCTGGTTTCTGTACAAATTGTAAATAGCCTTTTGCTCCCTGTTTTTTCCCCATACGACCTTCAGAATTTGAAAGAGAGTATTCCAGTCAATATTGTCAAAAGCTTTTTCTAAGTCTACAAATGCTAGAAACAAAGTTTTGCCTTTCCTTAATCTAGCTTCTAAGATAAGTCGTAGGGTCAGTATTGCCTCAAGTGTTCCAATATTTTTACGGAATCCAAACTGATTTTCCCCAAGGTCGGCTTCCACTAGTTTTATCATTCGTCTGCAAAGAATTCGCGTTAGTATTTTGCAGCAGTGACTTATTGAACTGATAGTTCGGTAATTTTCACGTCTGTCAACACCTGCTTTCTTTGGGATTGGATTTATTACATTCTTCATGAAGTCTGAAGGTATTTCACTTGTCTCATACATCTTGCTCATGAGATGGTAGAGTTTTGTCAGGACTGGCTCTCCCACGGCTGTCAGTAGTTCTAAGGGAATGTTGTCTATTCCCAGGGCCTAAGCTGTAGAATATTCTTATATTTACTTATTTATGTATTTAATCTGATCTGATTAGGGCCATCAGGTCCTCTCTTACGTCAGACCAGGGTCTCACACATACAGTATCATTTTTACGTCATAGTGCTGTAGGGAAGCAGCCTACTCACGCCGTATAAAATTCACATCAGTCTTTCCATTGTGTGCCAGCCAGTCTGCTGTAACTAGCTCTGACGTCATAAATGTTGCACAATACTTTAAAAATCAAGTAAATAACCTGAAATGTTTCTAGCATGTCAAGAGTAATACTAAATCAATATGTGTTGAATATCAGTTCAATAACTTTAACCATTTACGAAATTTGGACGTTTTTCTGTAAAAATCATTGGCGCAACAGAAAAGAGCTAGAAACTTAAAAATTTATATTTAGATTCCTTTTTCATAATAATTTCGTAGAAACAGTATTCTGGATCTCACAAATTAAAATTTTAGTTGAAATTCATGATTTTCTGGTTTTTGTCTTAGAAATTAAGGAAGCAAGATAGATTAAGTAGGCAAATAAATAAGGCTAGGATGTTTAAATTTAAGTAGAAGGGAGATCCGCTATAATTATAAAGATGTGAGAAGTTTCAACTGAATAACTGTAAAACTATAGCGATAGCATATCTCCAAAGAGCAAGTTCAGAGCTTGTCTACTGCGTGTCGTGTAATTAAATTAATTCTCTCGCCCAAAATATTTGACTTAGCCACATCAGACTTTTGTTATGATTACTTACCTGTGTGCTGATTGCACAATTAAACTGAAAGCTTCATCGGCTATCAGCAAAGGAAGCAATGATTTATTCGATAACTTAAAGTGGTGCATTACTAGTCCAGCGGCTAGTCGGGAGAGCCGATTTGATCAGGCGTTCCCTTAGCCTTCCGCACCGTGGCTTTATATATAAGAATGCTGCGTGAAGAAAAAAGGCCCCAGTTCTCTCCAGACACTGATTAGCGCACCATCTGTGCCGGGAGTCGGGTCACATCGGTATCATTGCTATAAATAGCCTCGGATGCCGTAATAAGTTACTCAGGATACGCGTAACCATGAAATCGTTTTCGAGTGAAGTGTTAATTCTGGGATGACTTTAATAATCTATCTTCAGTTTGCGTATGTCGTATTTTCACATGCCACCGCGGGACAGACATTCTACCATTATTTAGCGTGGCGTTTGATGAACATTATCATCAAATTACGGTGAGCATTTACTTAAAACTTTAATTTGAACAGTTATAGTTGCATCAGCGCATTAGACTCTGAACTGCTTTGGTAGCTGGATTGTGTGGATTCTTTTTTGGTCTGTGACTTTCAGAATATAGTGAACATTTTAAAGAGAATCATTTTTGATTATGAATCCCAGACAATCTCCTAATTCCTCAGAGCTATAAGCTGTAGCTATAAGTGTATTTCTCAGATGAAGTGGGCACTAGGAATTCTAATTACAGGCTTCACGTTTTGCTAATCACTTTCTTGTTGCCAATATTGTAGTTAGAGAGCCAGTGTTGAGAATGGCAAACAGCAGCATAAATACGAAACATTTATTCTATTATTCCACCCACCGCCCTACATATGTTGCTCATCGGCCGGGAAAGAAACTGAGTAAAAGTGAAAGTGATTTTTAAATATTCGGATTCGGGAGTGAAATGCGACATGCAACTGAGTAATAGAACAGTGATAGTGTTACGAGTGCACGTGGACGACGCAATTGGATTAACAACGCATCTGGATTGACGAAGCTGGCACTGAGTCTAGCGGCGCTGCCAGTATCGCGAGAAGCCAGTTTCGCCTCACTGCAGTCATCCGCCGGAGCAACCAGAGTCGCGCCTGCAGTTGCGGGCCACACAGCAGCCGTCGAAGTGCCGTCTGCAGTTCAACGCACCGCGTCGCATCAGTAATTCTGGTACGTCGCGCCGGCAATGCCATATGTCGTGCAGAAGGAACTAAGTTAAGTGAAAAGCTGTTAAAAATTTTACTAACCTGCACTAAAAGACTGTCGGCAATGGAACCGCTGAAAGAAACTGAGGTTAAACTTAAATCAGAACCTATGTCTGTTGAGGGAACTGTAAATCCAGACAACGGTTCAAGTGTAAATATGCATGAAAATAGTAATGTTAAAGTGAAATATGAAGTATTGTCTCCTGACAGTAGTGTGAAAAGGGGCAATGATTCAGTAATAGAGACCCCTGTAGTAAAGCAGAAATCAGAAATTGTTAATTTATTGGATGATAGTTTGTCTGATGAGTTAAAAACGAAACAGTCATCAGAGGTGGCAGAGTTTAAACAGGAGAAGTTAGGTATGACTGATCAATCAGAAGTTTCATTTAGTTTTGATGATTCTGGTGTTGGAGCTAGTTTTTCGTCACCTGAGTGTGATAAAAAACCAGCTAGTGAGCAGTCCAAAGATACTGGGCTATTGATTTAAATGTTATATTAAAGCAATAGCTACCAGTAATGCTGAATTAAAGTCTGAAATAACTGAGGTCAAAAGCAGTAATGCTAGAATGACAGCTGAGATAAAATCGGATATAATTGAGGTAAATAACAGGATTGTGGCCAGCCAAACCAATTTTAATAAACGGTTTGAGGTAATGGATAATAAATTAGAATCCAATAAAGCTGAATTAGAAACTTCCTTCAAGACTGGCTGCAATAAGTTGAAAGAGGATCTGGATAGTTTAAATTATAAAATTGATTACAACCATGAGGATATTAAAAAAAAGGTTGCTCAACAGTTATCTGAGATGTATAAAACAGTAAAATCCGAAGTTGCTGAGGTTCGCAAAGACTTCCAAATGAAAGATGCGAAGCTGGAGCACAAGTTAACAGAAAAGATCGAGGCGGAATCTGAACTGTGCTCAGATAGGTTTAAAGATGTTAATATAAAAGTAAACATATGTCAAGCAGAAGTAGACGCAATCAAAACTGATACTACTCATATTGTGCAAAGAGTAGATAATGTTGAAGTGAGAGTAGAAAATATTAGTACTAACATTGCTAACATTGAGAGGAAAGTAGCTTCAGTAACTTCTGGTAATGGTAGTATGGAACAAGTTGTAGCTGCAAATGCCACTTCTGTCAGGTGTTGGCAGTTCTTGCAGTTCGATCCAGGTAAAAATATCCACCTGCTAGATTTCTTGAACGATTTTGAAGATGTGATTCCACCAACTTGGTCTGTACCAGATAAAATCTCATTTATTAGAAGCCATTTAGCAGGTGACGCCATGCGTTGGTCAGCTGATGTTATGTTGAAGTGTAAAACGTTAGAGGAATCTAAAACAGCTTTCATTAATGAGTATTGGTCTAGCAATAAGCAAAATGAAGTGTTGAGAGAATTTTGGAGTGGAAAACGCTTCAATGTAGGCAAGGAATCTATTAAAGAGTTTGCCAGGTCATGGATCTCACGTTTGTCACATTTGGCCGAAAAGCTAAAACCTGAAATGATAATACTGGGTCTTGAAGCCAAACTGCCATGGTATTGGCAAACTAGAATTATATCTGTGACGCTTAAAGTTTTCCCGGCGTATCGAATATTCCACAAGATTTCAGGATTGCAGCCAGATCTCATCGACTTCTTTCCACGATATTTCGGCTGACAACCTTACAGCCATCTTCAGGCGAGTGTCAAACACTCACCTGAAGATGGCTGTAAGGTTGTCAGCCGAAATATCATGGAAAGAAGTCGATGAGATCCGGCTGCAATCCCGAAATCTTGTGGAATAGAATTATATCTGCCCCTAGAGACACTCTGGATCGTTTCATTGAATATTTGGAACGTGTAGAGCATGTAGCTGCCAATGAGGAGCAAGTACGTAATAACAGAAATGCTAATAACACTAGTAGTAATTTTAAGAATGAGCAGAATGGCAATCTAAACATCAGAACAGTAGGTGTTCGTCATCCTAAGAGAGGTAGGAGTTGGAGAAATAATTATCAGAACCAACAATGGCATCCAAATGATAGTAATTTTGTTCCTAACAAAAATGTGCAAGCAAATAACAATGTTGAAAGCAATGCTGTGCCAGTTAACTATAATGCAAATAAAGGTAACAGTAGTAGGCAGAGGCTGGAAAACTAGTTCCCGTCTATGAGAACACTGGCGCTCACCAGGCGGTTACTTTTCCCAAGCCAGTAATTACAGTAATTGGTAAGACAGATCAGAATACTCAGACTGAACATTTGGATGAGGGGTCGGTAGCATTTAAGGATACAGCAGAAATATTAGATCACTCACAGTATTTGATAGATACCATGTTAGAGACGCTTTCTAAGTGGGAAGAGAAAGAGAAGGCGCAGCAGTGTAAAGGTAGGGAAGAGCTACAAAATATTCAATTGTCAGGTGAAGAAGTAGAAGAAATTCATGCTTATATTTACGATGAGGATGATGTGCTCTTATCTAAAGTGCCTGTGCAGGATGTTGATACTGTACTAATAGATTTAGGACAGGAGGTAACTGAGAATGTAGAGGATAGCCTGTTGGGGGTCGATGAACCCAGTAGCTGTGACCAGTTGTCACTTGAGAAGGAACCCGACGATAATAGTGAAAGTGGTTTAGCTGTAACTAGTGTTATGCCCGGTCTGGAGGCGCAGAATAGCTCAGACTACAGTAATTTGGGTCGTGTTCAGCAAACTAAATGTAATGAAGTCGTGTGGTGTCTTGATTTGAAATTAATAGACCGACTGGAAAAGGCAGCTGAAAATGTAATTCAGGAAACCCCTACACACTTTGACCTAAATGTAATGAAGACAGATGTCGATCACTTTAGTTGGAGACAAATCCAAAAGGAACTGTTGGATGAGTTTGAGGAACCACCTGTACTAACTAGAATAAGCCACCCTATAATAATAGTGAATATGTTGGGTATCAATGTACGTTGTCTCTTAGACAGTGGAAGTGAGGTGAGTGCGATATCTCAGTCCTTCTTTGATGCATTACCTGGTAAAGACAAGCTTACAGTAATGAGGGTATCAGGACTAAGAATAATTGGTGCTACTGGCAAGGTGTCAAAAACGGTAAAACAAGAAGCTTTGCTGCCCTTTGACATTAATGGTAATTTAATTGATCATCCATGCTTAATTGTAAATAATCTCAGTATTGAGATTTTAATTGGCATAGATTTCTTGTCAAAATATCAGAGTGTTGTTGGCTTTGAAAGAAGCCAGTTAAAAATGGTCTTGCCAATAACCGGAATAATTACAGTACCTTTTATTGATAAACATGTAGTAACTATTGATGAAACTTGGGAGCTGCCTATACGAGTTCTGAAAAATAGGAGATATTGGGACGAAGGTGTTAATCTTAGTAAAAGTAAGCTAAACACAGAAGAAGAAGAAGAAGCAATTATTTTGGACAAAATAGAAGCTAAATTGCAGGAAATCGATAAAATTTCAGCTAATCAGAAGGAAGAACTGAGACAGGTTTTAAAAAGGCATCATAAGGTATTTTCAAATCGACCTGCCGTGGTCAAAGGTTGTGGATGTCAATTAAAGGTGAAACCTGGCCAAGTGTTTTTCAGGAAGCCATACCAAATACATGTAGCTAGGAAGGAGGCAGTTCGAAAGGAGATACAGAGAATGCTAGAGTGGGGTGTGATTGAAAAAGCGGTCAGTGAGTACAATAATCCTCTTGTTGTTTTACCAAAAAGAGACGGGAGTGTCAGATTGGTCTTGGATGCTCGTCAGTTGAATGAAATAGTGGTTAGGGAAAGTGATAGACCACAGAATATGGACGAGTTATTGCAAAAATTCCGGGGAGTAAAATTCTTAACCTCTATGGACATCACGTGTGGATATTGGAATTTGCCACTGGTGGAAAGTTCAAGGAAGTATACAGCTTTCTTGTACGAAGAAGTTTGTTACCAATACCGTGTGGTACCTTTCAGACTTAATATCTCTGTTTGTGCCTTCGTACGTGTGATGTGCCATGTTTAGGACCAGCCTTAAGTAATAAAATAACAGTCTACGTAGATGATCTGTTAATAGCAACTCCTACCTGGGAAGAACACACAGTTTTATTAGAGGAAGTGTTAGAGGCTATTGAGAGGGGTGGCATGAAACTAAAGATTGAAAAGACAGAGTGTGCTAAAGAGGAAATAGGTTTCTTGGGATATATGATAAGTGGAAAAAGTATTCTGCCTGAACCAGGCAAGCTAGCAGTCATTGAAAAATTTGAGGCTCCCAGAAACAAGAAGCAGTTGAGATCGATGTTCAGTCTTTTCGGCTTCTGTAGGTGTTTTGTTAGTGATCAGGCTTTTAATGCGCCCTGTCTTCACCTCCTGCTGAAAAAGAATACCCCTTGGGTGTGGACAGCAGAATGTCAACAGGCGTTCGAGGTGCTTAAACAATCTTTAATTAATAGTCCTATTTTACATCATCCTGATTTTGAAAAACCATTCTGCATGTCTGTTGATGCTAGTGGCTATGGTATAGCTGTGGAGGTATTCCAAGTAGAAATAGAGAACGAACAAGAAGTGCACAAGACTATAGCTTTCGCAAGTCGATCTTTACAGGCAGCAGAGAGAAATTATGGCATCTCAGAACTGGAAGCATTGGTAATTGTATTTGGGGTACAGAAATTTGAGCAGTATCTATTAGGTCACAAGATAATTGTTTACAGTGACCATAAGGCATTGACCTTTTTAAAGACCTGTAAGTTGAGGAATGCTCGTTTGGTAAGATGGTCATTGTATCTCCAGCAGTTTGACCTTGAGGTTAGATATATTCAAGGGAAAGATAATTTGGTAGCTGATGGGTTATCTAGAAGTGCGGAGCTCTGTGATGACGTGGGAATTACAGCAACAGACCTAAGTGAAGTACGAATGTTTGTGTTGCACGAAGTAAAGGAAGAAAGTGCATTAAAGAGAGTGATTAAGAACTTGAGACGTGAGCAGAATGCAGATGACCAGCTGAAATTAGTGAAGAGCTATTTAGGAAATGCGAACTACCCTAAGGTTTCGCAATACTATTGTCTGCATAAAGGTATTCTGTTTAGGAGGAAAAAGGTAGGCGTTTCTGAGTGGAAGCTGTGCTTTCCCTCACAACATGTAGACTTACTAATCGACTATGTACACCTGAGGTATGGGCACTATGGTGCAAAGAAGTGCATTGCCAAATTAAAAGAGAAGGTTGTGTTTGACAACATGTACCACCATGTTGCCAAGTGTCTAGCATCTTGTGTAGAGTGCCAGAAAGTCCGTGCTGCTAACACCAGAATACAAGGGGACATGCATTCAGTACAGCCAACTGAAACGCTAGAATTACTGGCTTGTGATTTGTTTGGTCCTCTTCCTGCTTCGAGAGGTGGGTGCACCCATGTTTTTGTTGTTGTGGATGGATTTAGTAAATATGTTAAGCTATACCCAATTACAAGAGCAAATGCAAAAACGTTGGTAGAAAAGTTGGAAAAAGATTTCTCGTGAACGTTGGCGTTCTGAAGAATTTGCTGTCAGACAATGGGCCTCAATTTACTTCTGATAGATTTAAAGAATGTGTGGATAAGGCCGGAGTGAAACATCTGAAAATATCTGTGTATTTCCCCCAAGGAAATATGAGTGAACGTATTATGGGAGAATTGAATAGGCTTTGCAGGACTTATTGTGCTCGAAAACACTCAAGTTGGGCAGAGCACATGAAGTATTTAGAGAATGTAATTAACAACTTAAGGCATGATGCAACTGGTTTTGTGCCTTGCGAATTGATGTTTGGCCAAGAACCACACAATGTGATTGCAGATATGGTAGAATTCCCTATTCTAACGCAAATATCCACAGACGAAAAGAAGTTAAAGGCTAGGGCAAATACAAGAAAAAGAGCATTGGAAAGGAAGAAGCGTCATGATGCAAAAGCTGTACCCACCGGTTTTGAAATAGGTCAGTTAGTCCTTGTCAAAACCAAGGAAAAATCAAAGAAAATAAATGCAAAAACAAAGAAATTCATGTTCGTATACCAAGGGCCTTTCAGGATCATAGGAAAGCCACATGCCAATGCATATAGGCTAGAGTACCCTAAGAGTAAAAAGCTATTAGGTCTCAGGAACGTGATCGACCTAAAGAAGTTCATAATAAACTAATGAATTCTGTAGGGAGGAGGTTGTTCTGTAACCTCTACACAGTGTAGCAGCTGTGCGGTCCCAGCTGTGTGAGATCTTCTTTCCTTTTCAGGTCTCACTCATTCTTCATCTTTCCTATCCACCAAAGTTTCGACTCCTTCTTTGCAATACAAAAATTTTCCGTCATGGCTATCAAGCCATGAGTTCTGTAACCATTCTATCCACCGATTAGTGAAGAAAATACCTAGTGTGACAAACATAACAGTGACATAAACAGTAGAGAAGTATGACGTAATTAAGATACAATTATATTTGAGTAACAATTATGTATAGAACCCTGGTAATATTGTAAGTACAAAGTGTTGTTTTATTTGAAATGGTCCACCAACAGTAATTTAAAAAGATATGCAAATTCGTGTACAATCAGGATCTGAAGTGGCAGTTAAACCTATTGTATGCTGTAGAGCTAACTAATTAATAGTAAAAGAGATTGCTTAGTGTTATGAAAAATATGCAGATAAGTTGTAAGAATGAACTCACCTTGCGTAGCAAGGGATGGCAGTGTAATAGAATTGAACAGTGTTTGTGGTTGAGATGTGAAGGACACGTCCCTGAAGTTTTTATAAGGTTGGAGCTGGCCATTATTTTGGTGTTGGGTGTGTGGTGACACACCTACAGGTATTGAGGTTATGAGTTGGAGGCATGAATGCAACCATAGGTACCCTTATGTTAGATGAGACAGAGTAGCTTATGGTGTCCTATAGGTTTAAGGAATTTAGCATTATGCTCATCCATAATTACTTAATGCACTTTAGTGGTAGGTAGAGAGAGACTACCTGTGGTTTCAGTGTCTGATCGAGTGGAAATGGATTGCCACATGAGCAAACTGATCAGCTGCAATACACTATAGATATGAAATAAATGTGCTATCCTATGCATTACATGTTAATAGAGTGAGTGTTAAATAAGTACATACATTAGCAACATAATTGAGTAAGATAATGGCAGACGTGAAACATTATTTATAGCTCAGCATAAATACACTTCGATGAAGTAAGTACATAATTGCAGATGTGGAACTGACACAGCAGAAGAGGACCAATAAGTGGATTTAGTAGTCAACTAAACGTAGTGTATTTTGAACACTCAGAACTGTACTATAACCACAAGTTACTCACATGTACAAAGAAGCTGAGAAGACAATTACTAATCAAATGTACTCATACTATCTCTAAGAATAAGCTAATCAAAGATGAGTCAGCTAAGTAAATAAAATATAATTGTATCAGGAATGTACCGAGCATTGGTTCAGTGTTCTGGCCGAGAAATAATAAATTGAAATTAAATAGGATTTATGAATGTATGCCTCGAGCATAAATTTTCTCTAGTACGTGACTAACGGCGTGTTGAGCCATTTGTTTACCGATTTTATGACAGTTAAGTAACCGCGAGAGTAAAATTGAAAAAGTTCTGTTAACTTTGTTCCAGTAACATATTGAAAGGTAAAATGTATATATCCCCATTTCATTGTGACCCACCCTTAGATATTAAGTGAACAGAGTCTGAGGCACTCTTTTTGTTTGTTCTACAGGACAAACCAGATAATGGCAGCCTGGTAGCTGCGTGAAAGCATGGAGTGACTTGGCCACAACTCACAGTGACCCCTCCCCTTTCCCCATGTAATTTAGAGTGAACATGAAGGACGCACTCCATAGCAACTTCTCCTCCTCTGCCCTTGTGAATGGAAGTGTAGAACGCCAGCCAAAGCGGCTACAGCCACGTGTGTAAAAATGAAATTGTCATGATTTGTGAAATTTTCTGTCAGGTTTAGAAAAGACTGCTAAGATATAATTATCTGTTTATGTATCATGAATAACTGTGTTATTTTCTTTGAATTTGTGTATGTAAAAATGTATTTAATGGATTTAAGATTTTCATAATTTTACATATTTTATGTGTTTGTCTGTCTAAGGCAATATGTATGCCAAAGTGTTTCATTGATTTTGCTTAAATTTTGAGTGATAATGTTGCTTAAGAGGCAGTGAACATGCCAGCAATTTAAATAATTGAAGTAGGTAATAAGTTTTCTTTTAATATTTCTATATGTTTATATTTCAATTTTAATTTTCATAGGGAGTTAAGCTGTACTCTTGCTTCCCTTTTTGTAATTAATTTTTTTCTTCTTACATTCAAAAAAAATTAAGTAGAGGGTGATGTAGGGAAGCAGCCTACTCAACGCCGTATAAAATTCACATCAGTCTTTCCATTGTGTGCCAGCCAGTCCGCTGTAACTAGCTCTGACATCATAAATGTTGCGCAATACTTTAAAAATCAAGTAAATAACCTGAAACGTTTCAAGCATGTCAGGAGTAATACTAAATCAATATGTGTTGAATATCAGTTCAATAACTTTAACCATTTACGAAATTTGGACGTTTTTCTGTAAAAATCATTGGCGCAACAGAAAAGAGCTAGAAACTTAAAAATTTATATTTAGATTCCTTTTTCATAATAATTTCGTAGAAACAGTATTCTGGATCTCACAAATTAAAATTTTAGTTGAAATTCATGATTTTCTGGTTTTTGTCTTAGAAATTAAGGAAGCAAGATAGATTAAGTAGGCAAATAAATAAGGCTAGGATGTTTAAATTTAAGTAGAAGGGAGATCCGCCATAATCATAAATATGTGAGAAGTTTCAACTGAATAACTGTAAAACTATAGCGATAGCGTATCTCCAAAGAGCAAGTTCAGAGCTTGTCTACTGCGTGTCGTGTAATTAAATTAATTCTCTCGCCCAAAATATTTGACTTAGCCACATCAGACTTTTGTTATGATTACTTACCTGTGTGCTGATTGCACAATTAAACTGAAAGCTTCATCGGCTATCAGCAAAGGAAGCAATGATTTATTCGATAACTTAAAGTGGTGCATTACTAGCCCAGCGGCTAGTCGGGAGAGCCGATTTGATCAGGCGTTCCCTTAGCCGTCCGCACCGCGGCTTTATGTATAAGAACGCTGCGCGAGGGAAAAAAAAAATCATGACTTTCTTCAATGGACCCTAGACGCAATGACCACATCGCTATATTAAACTGGAATGCCGACGGCATCTCCGATCAAAAGCACCCAGTGAAGTACTTCCTTGATGATTATGGTATAGATGTGGCTCTTGTCACAGAAACCTACCTAGACCCACAAAAGTCCTTGTCCATTAGGAACTATACCATGTACAGAACTGATAGAGTAAACCGACCTAAAGGCGGAACCCTAGTTTTAGTTAAGAATAGACTACCTCATAGGCTTATCACAATCCCTCCACTGACCAAAGTGGAGGCAACGGCCATAGAAATTAAAATAGGCCAGCACCATGTAGTATTAGTTGCAGCCTACAACCCTCCTAATGGGCGTATCCCTCCAGGTGACTTAGACATAATTTTAGGACTAAGCCAAAGAGTCGTCATTGGTGGAGACTTAAACTCAAAAAGCAGATTGTGGGGCTGTAGGGCGAACAATGCCAGCGGAACTGCACTTAAAAACTACCTTGAAGGAAAGAACAACATCACTCTAATAGCACCTGAAGAGCCAAGGCATTTTCCAAGAGGGGAAATGAATCGCCTGGATATACTTGACATATTTTTGATAAAAAATTTCCCCTGGGCGCAAAACCCCACAGTCCTAAACCAGCTCAACTCCGATCATAATCCTGTTACATTAGAGCTAGCTGGTGCCGGACATGTCTCAAGCACCAACGTGTTCTACACATACGAGACTGACTGAGAGCAATACACCAACTTGGTAGGCCTGCACACAGATGAGATACCACCTATGACGAACAGGAGACGCATTGATAATGCAATCGAACAATTTACCAGCATAGTGAAAGAATGCCAACGGCTTTCAACCACGAAAACCCGCCACGAGAGGGGCCAACAGGACCTGCCAGACGAACTCCAAGTACTTCTCAGTACTAAGCGGAGGTTCCGAAAGCACTGGCAGACCTATCGGGACCCAATCGATAGGCGGATAATGAACAGTCTTGCCCAAGAACTTAGAGTCCGACTGGCTGAATACAGGAGTGCTCGCTGGGAAGACACACTACAACAAACGGAAAATAATCCCCAGAAATTCTGGAGAATAGTCAAAAGCCAAAAAGAGAAGCCCCGAAGCATCCAGCCACTACATGGAGAAAACGGCCTCGTCTACGGCCCCCCAGAGAAAGCGGAGGCTATGGCCAACTCTCTCGAACTTCAGTTCAAGATCCATAACATCGACGATGAAGAAGCAGACGCCCAAGAGGAACGAGTGGAGAGGGAGGTTCCCAGAATCCTGCGACGTGCATCACCAACTTCCTTCGAGCCCGTCACATGCCAAACTGTCTATTCGATCATTAAAGGGCTCAGCAACTCCAAGTCCCCTGGTCCAGATGGCATACGCAATCTACAACTCAAAAACCTACCACCCACAGCACTCCACTACCTTACAGCAATCCATAACTCCTGTCTCCAGAAGATGTATTTCCCATCCTCATGGAAAATAGCAAAAGTAATTACCCTTCCAAAACCCAACAAAAATCCCTTATTCCCCCAGAATTACCGCCCTATATCACTCCTCAGTTCCCTCGGAAAAATCCTAGAATGCCTGATCCTAGCAGCCCTTAAATCCTTCCTCACTGAACATAATATCACCATTCCAGAACAGTTTGGTTTTCGTGCTGGGCATGGCACCATTTCCCAAGCCACCCGAGTAATCGAACAGATATGTAAGGCAAGGGCCGAAGGGCAGAGCACAGGCGTGGTCTTCTTAGATGTGGAAAAGGCTTTTGACCGAGTCTGGCACGACGGCTTAATTTACAAGCTCCACCAATGCGACTCTCCTGTACACTTAGTAAAAATCCTGGCTTCTTTCTTAGAAAGTAGAAAATTTTTTGTTGTGTTAGATAGTAATAAAAGTAGCCTTAAGGACATAGAAGCAGGCGTCCCCCAAGGATCTGTATTAGGCCCATTCCTATACAGCCTGTACACGAATGATATACCAAAAAGTCCCAACACCCATATTGCACTGTTTGCGGACGACACGGCCGTCTATGCAAGCCACCCAAACCTAAATTACGTGACACACCACCTACAGAGACACCTAGATTTAATCACACAATGGTGTAATATTTGGAAAATTAAAATAAACGCAGAGAAATGTAATTCAATCATGTTCACCACCAGGAGAAGGCCTCCTAACCGCCAAGTATCCATTGATGGTAGGGACCTCCCCTGGTGTAACAAAGTGAAATATCTAGGACTAACGATAGACGCCAAACTGCTGTGGAACTCCCACATTACAAATGCGTGTAATAGAGGTTCGGGTAGCATCTACAACCTATATCCACTGCTGAAAGGCAATGGCCTGTCCACCAGCACTAAGCTTAAAATATGGAAGATGGTAGTCCTACCATCTCTACTATATGGCTGTGAGGTCTGGGGAATGGCAGCAGACTGTCACCACAAAAAGCTTCAGGTTCTCCAGAACAAGGCACTGAGAATCATTACAGACGCGCCCTGGTTCGTCTCAAATAACACAATCCACAACGATACCAACATGCCAACCATCACCACACTCATCCAACAGAAAACACATTCATTCTATACATCTTCTGAAAACTCGCCGCATCATCTCATTTCCGCTCTCGGATCAGATCCATTTCACATCAATTACAAACATCCGAAAAACACAATAACTCGACACTACAGAGCATAACACATTCACAACACAATACATGCACAAACACAAATAACTCATGCAAATAAACCAACATATCAAAACCTCCTAGCTCATGACAGAAGGCAAAATGGCGAAGTCCACTGGCCCTTCAAACGCTAACGGGCACGACCAAACTGGCCCGACATGATACACCGTCCGTCCGTCCGAGGGAAAAAAAGCCCCAGTTCTCTCCAGATGCTGATTAGCACACCATCTGTGCCAGGAGTCATGTCACATCGGTATCATTGCTAAAAACAGACTCGGATGCCGAAATAAGTTACTCAGGATACGCGTAACCATGAAATCGTTTTCGAGTGAAGTGTTAATTCTGGGATGACTTTAATAATCTATCTTCAGTTTGCGTATGTCGTATTTTCATGTGCCACCGCAGGACAGACATTCTACCATTATTTAGCGTGGCGTTTGATGAACATTATCATCAAATTATGGCGAGCATTCACTTAAAACTTTAATTTGAACAGTTATAGTTGCATCAGCGCATTAGACTCTGAACTGCTCTGGTAGTTGGATTGTGTGGATTCTTTTTTGGTCTGTGACTTTCAGAATATAGTGAACATTTTAGAGAGAATCGTTTTTGATTATGAATCCCAGACAATCTCCTAATTCCTCAGAGCTATAAGCTGTAGCTATAAGTGTATTTCTCAGATGAAATGGGCACTAGGAATTCTAATTACAGGCTTCACGTTTTGCTAATCACTTTCTTGTTGCCAATATTGTAGTTAGAGAGCCAGTGTTGAGAATGGCAAACAGCAGCATAAATACGAAACATTTATTCTATTATTCCACCCATCGCCCCACAGTACCTCAGAAATAACAATTTTAATATGGTAAGTAGTCTTAAATTCATGCAAGGCATTTGGTCTAATCAGCCATGACTTACAGCTTAGGAAACTAAATTTCTATGAGGTCTAGGGACTGGCCTATAATTGATTTGCATACTAATTCTCTGATCAACTTTAGAGGGTCCAGCCATGTCATCAAGACAAGGAGTATCTTTCAGATGACAAAATAATTGCCTTTGGAGTGTCCCAGTGTTATGATAGGCCTGTTGTTTTCTCTGATATGTATAAATTATTTGCCTAACCATGTAGTGGAAGTACCGAACTGCAGACAAGCACAATGAGAAAGACTGCTAAAATATTAACAAAATAATTCTTTTGAGAAAGAAAAAGAAACCACACACACATATGCTCACAAAAGTGCACTCACACACACGTGTCCTCTGTCTCCAGACACTAGAGCCTCAATTACTGTCTCCACAGAGAGAATCTCAGCTCTTGTGGACCAACAGCTCCAAATTATTACCTGTAGACTACCCTCCTAGTCTTATATCAAAGAAACCAACCATTTCCTCCACCAACCCTCCATAGCTTCCGTTTAGCACCTGGCGTTCTGCTCATTACTGTCGATACCAACATCCTCTACACTAACACTCCTAATGCCAATGGCCTTATCACTATTGAACACTACCTTCCCAATTCCCAGTTGATTTCAAACCTACAACCTCCTTCCCGGTCACTGTGCCAGCTATATCCTCATCCACAATTTCTTCTCCTCTGAAGGCATCACCTACAAACAAATCTGCATCACAGCAATGAGCCTCCACATGGCATAACCCTATGCCAACCTATTTATTTGCATTCTAAAGGAATCCTTCCTAACCACCCAAAATCCCAAACCCCTCACCTGGTTGAGATTAAATCTCTGTGCTCCGGGCCAAGCATGAGGACGCCCTCTCCTCCTTCTTCCACAACCTTAACAGCTTCTCTCCCATTAGTTCACTTGGTCCTTCTCAACTCAACTGGCCATCTTCCTTAATGTTGATCCCCATATGAAGGATGGCTACGTCAGTACCTCCACCCAGATCAGACCTACCAACAACCAACAATACTCCACTTCCACGGTTGCCACCCATTCCATACCAAGAAGCCCTTTCCATACAGCCCAGCCATGGGTGGTTGTTGCACCTGACTGACAAGCAGTCTCTCTCTAAATATACCAAATGTCTCACTGAAGCCTTCACAGACAGCCACATACCCATTGTCCAGCCACAAAAGAGCACTCCTTTCCTGATTCAGTACCTCCCAGGACTGGAGCAGCTAAATCACATTCTTCAGCATGGTTTCAATTACCTCTCATTGTGCCCTGAAACAAAGCTTTCACAGGTAGGTGTATAGGTGGGGGGGGAGGGGGGGAGGGGGGGGCCACCTGTTCCCTCTTGGAATCACGGTACAGACTTCTCACACAAGCTGTTTACCTGAAATTGTGGCTTTGGCATGATGGTGACTTTGGCATTCCCTTTCATTCAAGATGGATAAGATTTGTAGAACACTACCAAAATAGAATACCCAAAACATTCTCTGCCCCTTCCTCATTCACTTTTTGTTGAGCTCCAGCATGGGACCATTCAAACTTGCTGGCATTTGAATTCTAGTGCCTATTCCCAGCACAAATTAACATGGGTGCCATATACCCACCCAATACCTGTCCCTAATTCCCCTCCTCCTAATGCTGAACAATTTAATCGCAACTGTAGTATACTATTAGTATGTGACCAAAGAAGGCCCATCACAGCTTGCTGAAACAACATTCAGTTTTGCAATTGCAGACTGATTGTAGTTGACTCTAGTTGACTCTGAATGACATGGTCTTGCTACACCATGGGTGTGTTCATTTGTTTTTCATCTATGGACCCAGATGTATCAATAAAAAAGGGAAAATATTATATTCTGTGCTCAAAGGGAGGAAAAAATTTGTGAAAAATCAATGTGGAGAACTCCACCTCAAGAAATTGTATCTTTTCAAACTCCATAGGGTGCAACATAACACGAGGAGCTATCATCCTCGTTGAGTCCTAGTCTGTAAAGAGTCAATATAGTATTTGAGAATGTATTATTGATTTGGAGGTTTCTGACATTCGTCTTGACAGCTGCTGGCCTGTGTTACACTTTACCCAAACAGTGGAAAAATGTAGCTTTACAGAACACATGGTTATTAAATTTTTTTGTTCCAGTCAGCTTTAAAAATAAAATGGATGAAAATATTGCAATAAATCCACCAACGTGATCAGATGTGAAGTTTTGTAAGCAAACAGTGTTATATGTTGCATAAATTAAATAAGCAACAAGGTAGAAAAAGATAGATTGCTACTTACCATAAAGAAGACACATTAAGTTGCAGACAGGCACAATTAAAAGACACTTACAAAAAGCTTTTGGCCAAAGCCTTAATTAGCAAATGAGAAACACACACCATTCATATTCACAAGCAAGCAGACCTCTTGCACACATAACCACCAACTCCAGCAGGTTGGCATTCTTGCTCGAGCTGCCAGAGTTGGCAGTCATGTGTGCATGAGGTCTTCCCCCCAAGAACCATGGACCTTGCCGTTGGTGGGGAGGCTTGCGTGCCTCAGCCATACAGATAGCTGTACCGTAGGTACAACCACAACAGAGGGGTATCTGTTGAGAGGCCAGACAAACGTGCGGTTCCTGAAGAGGGGCAGCAGCCTTTTCAGTAGTTGCAGGGGCAACAGTCTGGATGATTGACTTATCTGGCCTTGTAACACTAACCAAAACAGCCTTGCTGTGCTGGTACTGTGAACGGCTGAAAGCAAGGGGAAACTGCGGCCGTAAATTTTCCCCGAGGGCATGCAGCTTTACTGTATGATTAAATGATGATGGCGTCCTCTTGGGTAAAATATTACGGAGGTAAAATAGTCCCCCATTCAGATCTCCGGGTGGGGACTACTCAAGAGGACATCATTATCAGGAGAAAGAAAACTGGCATTCTATGGATCGGAGCGTGGAATGTCAGATCCCTTAATCGGGCAGGTAGGTTAGAAAATTTAAAAAGGGAAATGGATAGGTTAAAGTTAGATGTAGTGGGAAGTAGTGAAGTTCAGTGGCAGGAGGAAAAAGACTTCTGGTCAGGTGAATACAGGGTTATAAATACAAAATCAAATAGGGGTAATGCAGGAGTCAGTTTAATAATGAATAAAAAAATAGGAGTGCAGTTAAGCTACTACAAACAGCATAGTGAATGCATTATTGTGGCCAAGATAGACACGAAGCCCACACCTACTACAGTAGTACAAGTTCATATGCCAACTAGCTCTGCAGATGATAAAGAAATTGAAGAAATGTATGATGAAATAAAAGAAATTATTCAGATAGTAAAGGGAGATGACGATTTAATAGTCATGGGTGACTGGAATTCGGTAGTAAGAAAGGGGAGAGAAGGAAATGTAGTAGGTGAATATGGATTGGGGCTAAGAAATGAAAGAGGAAGCCACCTGATAGAATTTTGCACAGAGCACAACTTAATCATAGCTAACACTTGGTTCAAAAATCATAAAAGAAGGTTGTATACATGGAAGAAGCCTGGAGATACTGACAGGTTTCAGATAGATAACATAATGGTAAGACAGAGATTTAGGAACCAAGTTTTAAATTGTAAGACATTTCCAGGGGCAGACGTGAACTCTGATCACAATCTATTGGTTATGAACTGCAGATTAAAACTGAAGAAACTGCAAAAAGGTGGGAATTTAAGGAGATGGGACCTGGATAAACTGAAAGAACTAGAGGTTGTACAGAGTTTCAGGGAGAGCATAAGGGAACAATTGACAGGAATGGGGGAAAGAAATACAGTAGAAGAAGAATGGGTAGCTTTGAGAGATGAAGTAGTGAAGGCAGCAGAGGTCCTAGTAGGTAAAAAGACGAGGGCTAGTAGAAATCCTTGGGTAACAGAAGAAATACTGAATTTAATTGGTGAAGGGAAAAAGTATGAAAATGCAGTAAATGAAGCAGGCAAAAAGGAATACAAACGTTTCAAAAACGACATCGACAGGAAGTGCAAAATGGCTAAGCAGGGATGGCTAGAGGGCAAAAGTAAGGATGTAGAGGGTTATCTCACTAGGGATAAGATAGATACTGCCTACAGGAAAATTAAAGAGACCTTTGGGGAAAAGAGAACCACTTGTATGAATATCAAGAGCTCAGATGGAAACCCAGTTCTAAGCAAAGAAGGGAAAGCAGAAAGGTGGAGGGAGTATATAGAGGGCCTATACAAGGGCAATGTACTTGAGTACAATATTATGGAAATGGAAGAGGATGTAGATGAAATGGGAGATACGATACTGCGTGAAGAGTTTGACAGAGCACTGAAAGACCTGAGTCGAAACAAGGCCCCGGGAGTAGACAACATTCCATTAGAACTACTGACAACCTTGGGAGAACCAGCCCTGACAAAACTCTACCATCTAGTGAGCAAGATGTATGAGACAGGCAAAATACCCTCAGACTTCAAGAAAAATATAATAATTCCAATCCCAAAGAAAGCAGGTGTTGACAGATGTGAAAATTACCGAACTATCAGTTTAATAAGCCACTGCTGGAAAATGCTAACGCGAATTCTTTGCAGACGAATGGAAAAACTGGTAGAAGCCGACCTTGGGGAAGATCAGTTTGGATTCTGTAGAAATGTTGGAACATGTGAGGTAATACCGACCCTACAACTTATCTTAGAAGCTAGAAAGGCAAACCTAAGTTTCTAGCATTTGTAGACTTAGAGAAAGCTTTTGACAATGTTGACTGGAATACTGTCTTTCAAATTCTGAAGGTGGCAGGGGTAAAATACAGGGAGCGAAAGGCTATTTACAATTTGTATAGAAACCAGATGGCAGTTACAAGAGTCGAGGGGCACGAAAGGGAAGCAGTGGTTGGGAAGGGAGTGAGAAAGGGTTGTAGCCTATCCCCGATGTTATTCAATCTGTATATTGAGCAAGCAGTGAAGGAAACAAAAGAAAAATTTGGAGTAGGTATTAAAATCCATGGAGAAGAAATAAAAACTTTGAGGTTCGCTGAAGACATTGTAATTCTGTCAGAGACAGGTAAAGGACTTGGAAGAACAGTTGAACGGAATGGACAGTGTCATGAAAGGAGGGTATAAGATGAACATCAACAAAAGCAAAACGAAGATAATGGAATGTAGTTGAACTAAGTCGGGTGATGCTGAGGGAATTAGATTAGAAAATTAGACACTTAAAGTAGTAAAGGAGTTTTGCTATTTGGGGAGCAAAATAACTGATGATGGTTGAAGTAGAGAGGATATAAAATGTAGACTGGCAATGGCAAGGAAAGCCTTTCTGAAGAAGAGAAATTTGTTAACATCGAGTATAGATTTAAGTGTAAGGAAGTCGTTTCTGAAAGTATTTGTATGGAGTGTAGCCATGTATGGAAGTGAAACATGGACGATAAATAGCTTAGACAAGAAGAGAATAGAAGCTTTCGAAATGTTGTGCTACAGAAGAATGCTGAAGATTAGATGGGTAGATCACATAACTATTGAGGAGGTATTGAATAGGATTGGGGAGAAAAGAAGTTTGTGGCACAACTTGACTAGAAGAAGGGATCGGTTGGTAGGACATGTTCTGAGGCATCAAGGGATCACCAATTTAGCATTGGAGGGCAGCGTGGAGGGTAAAAATCGTAGAGGGAGACCAAGAGATGAATACACTAAGCAGATTCAGAAGGATGTAGGTTGCAGTAGGTACTGGGAGATGAAGAAGCTTGCACAGGATAGAGTAGCATGGAGAGCTGCATCAAACCAGTCTCAGAACTGAAGACCACAACAACAACAACAACGTGCATGAGGTGTACTTGCTTGTGAGTATGAATGGCATGTGTTTCTCTTTTGCTGATGAAGGCTGTGGGTGAAAACTTTGTGTAAGTGTGTTTTAATTGTGTCTGTCTTGAGCTTAACATGTCTTTTTATGGTAAGTAGCATCCTATCTTTTCCTCTATTGTTGATATTCCTAACTGGAGTTTTGCTTGTTCCATAAATTATAGAAGCATTTTTATCGTTTATTTCCTATTTCTTCACTCTGGGCAGTAGAAATCAGAGGCATGTTTGCTGGTTATTTTTGTTAATAATCAACAGGACTTGCTTAAAATTTCTGGTACCAAATATGGCAATTTTAGAAATTTTGCCCCTTCTCGCATACATTCCTATGGGCACTCATGCTCTGAAATGAGAATTACCCTTCCTACACCTCCCACAGTGGTATTTAACCGTCCACTGAATCTGTGCATTTACTTTGTTCATCCCTATGCCACTGCTGCTCTCTGCCACTTTCCTCATGGCTCATAACCCTGCAAGAGACCTAGGTGCAAAACCTGTACCATGCATCCTCCACCTACCACCTGCTACAGTCCTGTCACAGGCATCTCCTACCTAATCAAAGGCAGAGCAACCTGTGAAAGCAGCCATGTGATCTACGAACAAAGCTGCACCCACTGTGCTGGTTTCTATGGGGCCCTGACAATCAATGGGCTGTCTGTCCCCATGTATGGCTACTATCTAATTGTGGCCAAGAAACAGCTGAACCACCCAGTTGCTGAACATGCTGTGCAATACGATGTACTTCACTTTAATGACAGCTTCACAGCTGCATCATCTGAATGCTTCCTACTGACACATCCTTTTCTGAAATGTACAGATGGGAACACTCCCCACAACATATACTAAATTCCCATAAACACCTGGCCTCAACCTTTATTAGCCCCAGTCCTCCTTCCACCTACCCCCTTTGCCACCTGCACTCCACAACTACACATCCTTCCAATCCCACCAATGCTCCTATTTTTCCACCCCTCTTCCCCAGTGTAGCCTCTCAACACTAAACCTACCAGCCTTATCCTTCCCCCACCATGTCCCTGCAAGCTCCCACAGGCAGCACAGCATCTTCCCCTCCCCACCCCAAGCTTCATCCTCACCCCAACCACCCACCCCAGCTGATTGTTGCTCACATCAGACTTAGTTACAGTCAGGCTCCAGCATATAGAGACAGTGGCCATGTGTGTGTGCATTGCATTTATGTGAATGTTATGTGTATTTTTGATTCTGAAGGAAGGACTTTGGCTGAATCTTAATATTTTAACAGTCTTTTTCATTGTGCCTGTCTGTGGCTCAATGCCTCCTCTATGTGTTGGACAGCAATCTATCCTTACCATTTTATTATTATTATTATTATTATTTCTTTCCTTTCCCAGATGTTATGTCTGGTTAAAAATGGAAAGTGACGTGGCCCTTGATCAAGCGTGACTTCCTTTTAACTGTACGGTATATGTTACATTGCATTTAGGAACTTTCGGGTAATTGAACATGTATCAATAATTACAGATTTCTGTAGTTGTATATATACGTTTGGATGTAGCTGTATTGCGTTGATGTACTGGTGGATATTGTGTGGTATGACTCCTGTAGTTGATAGTATAATTGCTGTAATGTCAACTTTATCCTGATGCTACATGTCCTTGACTTCCTCAGCCAGTTAGATGTATTTTTCAATTTTTTCTTCTGTTTTCTTCTGTATATTTGTTGTATTGGGTATGGATATTTCAATTAGTTGTGTTAATTTCATCTTTTTATTGGTGAGTATGATGTCAGGTTTGTTATGTGGTGTTGCTTTATCTGTTATAATGGCTCTGTTCCAGTATAATTTGTATTCATCATTCTCCAGTACATTTTGTGGTGCATACCTGTATGTGGGAACATGTTGTTTTATTAGTTTATGTTGTATGGCAAGTTGTTGATGCATTATTTTTGCTACATTGTCATGTCTTCTGGTGTATTCTGTATTTGCTAGTATTGTACATCCGCTTGTGATGTGATCTACTGTTTCTATTTGTTGTTTGCAAAGTCTGCATTTATCTGTTGTGGTATTGGGATCTTTAATAATATGCTTGCTGATCCTGTGCTTGTTTGATCCTGTATTGCAATCATGAATCCTTTCATCTCACTTTATATATTGCCTTTTCTTAGCCATGTGTTGGATGCGTCTTGATTGATGTGTGGCTGTGTTAGATGATATGGGTGCTTGCCATGTAGTGTTTTCTTTTTTCAATTTACTTTCTTCGTACCTGTTGATGTTATGTGATCTAAAGGGTTGTAGAAGTGGTTATGAAATTGCAGTGGTGTAGCCGATGTATTTATATGAGTGATTGCTTTGTGTATTTTGCTAGTTTCTGATCGTTCTATAAAGAATTTTCTTAAATTGTCTACCTGTCCATAATGTAGGTTTCTTATGTCAATAAATCCCTTTCCTCCTTCCTTTCTGCTTAATGTGAATCTTTCTGTTGCTGAATGTATGTGACGTATTCTGTATTTGTGGCATTGTGATCGTGTAAGTGTATTGAGTGCTTTTAGGTCTGTGTTACTCCATTTCACTACTCCAAATGAGTAGGTCAATATTGGTATAGCATAAGTATCTATAGTTTTTGTCTTGTTTCTTGCTGTCAATTCTGTTTTCAGTATTTTTGTTAGTCTTTGTCTATATTTTTCTTTTAGTTCTTCTTTAATATTTGTATTATCTATTCCTATTTTTTGTTTGTATCCTAGATATTTATAGGCATCTGTTTTTTCCATCACTACTATGCAGTCACTGTGGTTATCCAATATCTTTAGTAATTGGTTGAGTTGTTGATTTGTTGCTGCCAGTAGTTTTAGATCACCCATGTATAGCAAATGTGTGATTCTGTGTTGGTATGTTCCAGTAATATTATATCCATATTTTGTATTATTTAACATGTTGGATAGTGGGTTCAGAGCAAGGCAGAACCAAAAAGGACTTAATGAGTCTCCTTGGTATATTCCACTCTTAATCTGTATTGGCTGTGGCATGATATTATTTGAATTTGTTTGGATATTAAGTGTGGTTTTCCAATTTTTCATTACTATGTTTAGGAACTGTGTCAATTTAGGATCTACTTTGTATATTTCCAATATTTGTAGTAACCATGAGTGGGGTACACTATCAAAAGCTTTTTGGTAATCAATGTATATGTAGTGTAGTGACCTTTGTTTAGTTTTAGTTTGATATGTCACCTCTGCATCTATTACCAGTTGCTCTTTACATCCTCGTGCTCCTTTGCAACAGCCTTTTTGTTCTTCGTTTATAATTTTGTTCTGTGTTGTATGTGTCATTAATTTCTGTGTAATGACTGAAGTTAATATTTTGTATATTGTTGGTAGGCATGTTATGGGGCAATATTTAGCTGGGTTTGCTGTGTCTGTTTGATTTTTAACTTTCAGATAAGTTATTCCATGTGTAAGTGTATCAGGGAATGTGTATGGGTCTGCAATGTAACTGTTAAATAATTTAGTTAGATGTGAATGTGTTGAGGTGAATTTCTTTAGCCAGAAAATTGCTATTTTATCTTTTCCAGGGGCTTTCCAATTGTGAGTAGAATTAATTGCTCAGGTGACTTCATGTTGCAAAATTATCATTTCAGGCATTTGTGGTATCATCTTGTATGTGTCAGTTTCTGCTTGTATCTACTGTGCATGTCTGTTATGTTGTACGAGGTTTGACCATATGTTGCTCCAGAAGTGTTCCATGTCTTCTATGTTTGGTGGATTGTCTATTTTAATGTGTGTGTTATCTATTGTCTGGTAAAATTTCTTTTGGTTTGTGTTGAATGTTTGGTTTTGTTTCCTTCTATTTTCACTTTTTTTTGTATCTTCTAAGTCGTTTGGCCAATGCTTGTAATTTCTGCTTCTTTTCATTTAATTGCTCTATCACTTCTTGTTGTGAGATTTTACCTAACCTTTTTCGTTTTTTGTCTCATATTTAATTTCTTATAAATTGTATTAGCTGTCCGATGTCTTTTCTCAGTTTTTCTATTCTGATCTGTAGCCTGTGTTGCCATGCTGGTTTTGTGGGTTTCTTCTGTGTGTTGGTTGGTTCTGATCTCTGCCTAGTGTGTATATTTAGTGTAATGAGTGCTCCTATATAAACCAGTAGTTGTAGCTCTTCCACAGTTCTATTTTCATTTATTTTGTTGTGTATGATTGTGTTGATAGTGGTTATTGTTGTTTTGACTTGTGCGTTATTTGGTGGTCTATGCAAGAATGGTCAACTGTCTGCATTTGTGTCTTTGTATTCTATATATGTCAGCTGAAATTTTTCTTCTATATCTAACATGTGTGTCACTTCGTGTTCTATTTTTGCTTGTTCTGGTGGCTGTCTTAAGATATTGTTTTCCTCTGATTGTGTAATTGATGCATGTTGTTCTTTGTTTGTTTGCTCTGGGATGTTTGAGTCCATTACTGTATTTTCTTCTTCTTCTGATTGCACATTATTTTGTTCCACTATTTATTGTACTTGTTGTTCGATGTTTTCTAATTCTGACCGGGGTATCCTGTTATTTTTGATTATTACACGGATCTGATCAGCTAGTCGTTGTTCTGTTAAAAATTTTAATTCTGAGTATCTGGTAATAAATGTTGTGTATATTTGTGATCTGTATCCAGTTGTGTTGGTTCCTAGGTTTGTTGCTTGGTAATAACAGAGCATGAGGTGTCGATTAATTTCATCTGACCATCTCATCCTCTGTCTTTGTTTTCCTTCTAGGGTGGTTGCAGGAAGCATATCCTGCAAAACACCTCTATTTGGATTTGAATCATTTTCCAGTTGGCTAGCAGTGTTGTTACCATTGTGGGCGGGCATAGGGTTTAAGCATCGTCCCCGACCATGACGGCGCTTGTCCGAGGCTTCTTTAGTTCTGTCCTGAACCAAATAATCACACTAAAAGTGGGGGTTAGCCCTATTAGTGGTTTGTTCTTTTCGTCGCCTTTTACAACTGGCAGAACATTCTTTTCCCGGGCCTCCACGGGGATTATTATTATTATTATTATTATTATTATTATTATTATTATTATTATTTGAGTTGCCAAATCATTTGAGGGTAGAAAAAGCAGGTTTTTTTTGTTTTTTTTTTTCACATTGTGGATGATCTACTGCAGAAATTCTCTGACACAGGAAAATAGTTTAAGGGTACACAGATTTTTCTGGCATATGCTTGGAAGAAGAATTTCTAGACAAGAAAAACTAAGTAAATGATTTTATGCGCTATGGAAATTTTGGGCATTTTGTAGCATTGAATATTGTCATGTGCGTATCATGCATACATGAACAGCTTCCTTAGATGCCATGTGATCATCTAGGGAAACACAGGTATGACAAAACATAATTTCAAATTTCAAAATTGAGCTACCAGAATTATGAAAGAGTTTATCATAGAGATCTATGATGGTACATATTTAAAGAATTTGAAATAATCACACTTCCTATACATTTATCAATGTGTGTGCTTTCTCATACCTCACCAAAAACTCTGAATCCTCAAAAATAAACTTCATAGCTATGTAACAAGAAATTGAGATGATTTTCACAATGACACACACAGAAGTCCTTTAGCGAAAAAAGTGTACATCATCTACCCAAAATACATTTTAGTACACTGCCTGTTAAATTTTAAAAATGAAAGAATTTCATAAATTCAAAATAAAATTGAAAACACTTTTTAATAATTTGTAGCTTCTATAATATTGAAGAGTATTTTTATGTGTGAGTGTAAAAGGGATATGATTTACATAAATCCAAGTGAATTAATTCATTTATATGTAAGCTTGTTAATAGCTTAAACATAAGAAGTCTTTCAAAATGATGGAGCACAGCAATCAGTCATCCTTTCCTTTCACGCTTTATTAAAGCAAATCTAGATTTCAGCTAGTACCTAGCCATTATCAGTGCAGTATTTCAGTGTTTTAATACTTGTTCTAGTATGTCAGTCCCCTGTCATTCAGGCTCCTGTCACAGTTCATCCAAGACTACCAAGTCTCGAATGAATCATGACAGGATCCTGAACAACAGAGACTGACTTACTAGGACATGTATTAAAACTCTAAAATACTGCATTGATAAGTACTAGCTGAAATCTAGATTCGCTTTAATAAAGCCTGAAAGGAAAGGATGACTGATTGCTGTCTTCCATCATTTTGAAAGTGATATGAGAGAGAGAGAGAGAGAGAGAGAGAGAGAGAGAGAGAGAGAGAGAGATTTTACAGTTTTTTTTTTTTTTTTTTTTTTTTTTTTTTAAAAAGATTTAATTACATGCATACATTGTACCTTATTAATCTGTGAATAAATAATGTAAACTGACTGATGGTCATAGTTTGTGCATTTGTTTCCCAGAAAAGACTTCTGTAGCTAAGAAATGTGTATAAGTAAACAACAGTAGAATTATACATATGCAACAGGGCTGTATGGGCATAACATACTGATGACATTCTGTTTGGAAATATCATGTGCTCCACTCATCACTTCAGCTGAGAATGAATCTTCACTCTCTGGAATTTTGTGTTTTCTGTGTAGTCCACAGAGCTAGGGTCTTAGCATCTACATTTAAATCAACAGTCTCATTTACCCTCTTTGAACTGAAATTTGTGACATTTGTTTTCTTTATATTCAATCTAACTTTATTGCACATAAACCAATTGTGAGCTTTCTAGAGGATTTCATTTTCTTTCTCTCAAAGGAGTCCTCATTTGCTTAGTGATTGTAATGTTGCTGTCATTAGCAAAGAGACACTAACAGTATTGGGAAAATCATTGATGTTGATCTGGAATAGTATTGATTCTAATATGCTGCTTCAGGAATTACTATCTTAATGTGGGTATACTGGTTCTGATAAGGGTTACACTAAAAGTTTAGCTTTATTTGAGGTTTATGCTCGATACGAATGGAATTGGTTATCAGCTAAGCTGCTTTTTCTTAATTATTCTAGCTCATTTAGTAGAATCTTGTGGTCAATAATATCGAAGATCTAAGAATATGCCTGTTGCATACTCATCATTGTTATGAGCATCAAGTACCTCTTTTGTGAATTCTATAATTACTGACTCCGTACTCCTACAATTTCAATTGTGACTCACTAAAAGGTTGTATGTATTCAAGTAACTCATAAACAGGTCTCTCATAACTGATACTTTTATTTTCTAAACTGCCTGTAGTTTTCTCTGTCTTCTGCATTACCTTTCTTTTGTAGACACACAACCCTTGCCTGTGTTAAATATCCTGGAAAATTATCTTCTGTGAATGACTCATTTATTATGTTTCTCCATCTACATCAACATTCTGTGAACCGCTATGGAGTGTATGACAGAAGATACATCCCACTGTACCAGTTATTATGGCTTTTTTGTGTTCTTTTCATTTATGGAGTGTGGGAAGAAAGATTGCTTAAATGCCTCTGTGCATGCTGTAATTAATCTAATCATGCCCTCACAATCCCTAGGAGAGTGATATTTGGGGGGCTACAATACATTCCTAGAGTCATCATTTAACACTGGTTTTTGAAAATTTGTTAATAGACATTTGAGGTACAGTTTCCACCTATCATCAAGAGTTTGCCAGCTCAGTTTCTTCATCATCTCTGTGACACACTCCCATAGATTCCAGGATGAGGCAAGTGCCCGTTATTGCCCCTCTCCCTCAACCTCCTCCTGCCGGTGTCTATGCTGTGCACTTGCGGATAGAGTGCTCTAGACAGAGATGACCATTTGTGCTGTCCTTCTTTGCATATGTTCAATATCCCTGCTAGTCCTATTTTCTATGGGTCCACACAATTGGGCGATATTCTTGGATGGCTTGCACTAGTGATCTGTAAGCAATCTCCTAGATTAGATTAGATTAGATTAGTTTTTCGTTCCATAGATCCGTGCTGAGGAGATCCTCATGGATGTGGAACATGTCAATTTTTTTTTTTTTTTTTTTAAGCTGAAATAACAATACTAATAGTATGAATATATACAATACATCATTTGTTTCTATTAAAAAATTCATCATTGGAGTAGAAGGAGTTGGCCACTAGTAAGTCTTTCAGGCTCCTTTTAAACTGATCTTTATTTGTAACTAAATTTTTTATGTTTGCTGGCAAATTATTGAAGATGAGTGTTCCTGAGTAGTGGACCCCTTTTTGAACTAAAGTAAGTGCTTTTAAGTCCTTGTGCAGATCATTTTTGTTCCTGGTATTGTATGTATGAACTGAGCTGTTTGTTGGAAAAAGAGATATATTATTTAGGACAAATTTCATTAATGAGTAAATATACTGAGAGGCAGTAGTTAGTATACCCAGTTCTTTGAAGAGGTTTCTACAGAACGTCCGTGAATTTACTCCACAAATAATACGTATTACACGCTTTTGGACTCTGAAAACTTTTGTTTGACTTGAAGAGTTACCCCAAAATATTATACCATATGACATTATGGAATGAAAGTAGGCAAAGTATGCAAACTTTTTCATTTTTATGTCCCCTATGTCTGTAGACTTATTGCATTTCCCTATTATTCTGTCAATAATCCAAAATCTACTACCTGCTTTACTCACAACTGAGCCTATGTGATCGTTCCATTGCATTTGCCTGCAAAGTGTTACACTAGCATATTTGTATGAGTGTACAGATTCCAATTATGACTCACTGATTTTATAGTCATAGGAGACTTCTATTTTTTTTTTTTTTTTTTTTTTTTTTTTTTTTTTTCATTTTGTGAAATGCATATTTTTACATTTCTGAACATTTAATGCTAGTTTCCAACCTTCGCACCACTTTGAAATCTTATTGAGAGATGACTGAATGTTTATGCAACTCCTTTTATACAGTAGTTCCTTATATATAACTGCAACATCTGCAGAAAGTCTAAGTCTACTATTAATGTTGTCCACAAGGTCATTCTTATACATCATGAACAGCAAGGTTCCCAACACACTTCCCTGGGTCACACTCACTTCTACATCTTACGATGACTCTCCATTCAAGGTAATGTGCATCCTCCTACCAAAAAGCCTCATTACAGTCACAAATTTCACCTGATACTCCATACAACCATACTTTTGATAATAAATGTTGGTGTGGTACTAAGTCAAATGCGTTTTAGAGATCAAGAAATACTCCATCCCTGACTGCCTTGATCCATGGCTTTCAGTAAATCATGTGAGATAAGTGTTTTTGGAATCCCTGCTGGTTGGCGTGGAGGAGGTTGTTCTGTTCAAGATACTTCATTATGTTTCAGCTTAGGATATGTTCTAAGATCATACAACAATTGGATGCCTACGATATTGTATGGCAGTTTGTGGATCACTTCTGCTGTGCTTCTTGTAGACAGGTGTGACCTGTGCTTTCTTTCAGCTACTCGGCACAGTTTTCTGTTTGAGGGGTCTACAGTAAATTATAGTCAACAGAGGGACAAATTTGATAGGGATTCCATTGGTCCACTGGACTTGGGGCTCTATTCAGTTTTAACAATTTCAGCTATTTCTCAATGTCATTCACACTAATATCTATTTCACTCATCTTTTCAATAGTACAAAAATTAAATTGGGACGACACTCCTCTCAGTTTCACTTCCTGGCTTGTCCCTGAATGACTGGACAACATAAATGCCATTAACAGCCTTTACATATGACCAAAATTTCTTTCATTTTTGTTAAAGATCTTCTGTCTATTCTGCTACAGTAGTCATTAAAGGCCTCAGGTATTACTCTCTTGACTGCCAAAAATGTTTCATTCAGCATCTCTCTATCTATAGCCCAATGTTTTGTCGTGTTCCTATAATGTACTAGTCTCTGTTTCTTTAGAAGTTTGTCCACAGTGACTGCATACTATGGAGGATCTCTCCCACTGTGAACTTTTCAACTGGGTGCATAATTTTATACCCATCCTTGATACTGTCTGTTGACAAAACAATATCACATGCAGCTTCAATTTCTGTCTTGGTGGATTTGAATTTATTGTCTACTGTGACAAATATGCACTTAAAATTTCCCCCAAAGATCTCACTACTCTCTAATTTAGGTTACAACCAGCTTTCTGTGCCTTGTATTATCTGAGCTTCAATGCTTTTTAGGAGAGCTTCAAACTCTGTCACTTTGTTGCAAATGTTTCAGCAGCTAACCACTAGGATTTTAATAATCTCATCTCCTAGTCACTAGAATGATCCAAGTATGACCTCAGAGCCCAGATGATAGGCATATGCTCTAATGTGTGCCACCATCTATAGCTTATTGCACCCTGTTCCCTCAGTGGTTGCTGGAATAGTCTCTTCAACATGCTGAATGAGATTCCCCCCAAGCATACACACTGAGTGCAACTGGTGTTCCCATGCCTTTCTGCCATTTCCCTAATGGGTATCATTATATGTTGTATTTTTGAACTACTGATGATTAATAGACCCCTACTCCTTTCCTTTTACTGCCTCTTGACAAAGGATACAGCAAGTTTTGAAACAGATGAAATAAGTCTCTCTGGTTCAGTTTCCATTCTGGTGGAGGACAGCACCTCAGACATGTTTGTCAAGGAAGGTTGTATGCTATGTGTTCTTTGCTTCAGCACAGGTTGTATGCTATGTGTTCTTTGCTTCAACACACACACTGGAACTTCATCTAAGCCTGCTGGAATTGTTAATAAGGTTTTGTACAGCTGCATTGACTTCAGGCTCTACGTTTGCTAATAATGTAATTGTACTAAGTGTATGATTATTTACAGATGTTAAATTTGTTTTGAGGAATTTTTTGCAGGTACTCTACAATAATTGAAAAATGCTCACTCAAATAATTTGTTAGGCAGTGTGGATAATTTATTTTATTATGTGTTTGTTTGTCTCTCTGTTTCCCATTTAATGACATCCTAGCCTGCTTTGCTTTTATTCTCTGCAGTGTATATTATTGAGTCATTAAATACCTCTTCTTGCAGCATTCAGCATCCTCTGACAAATCTTTTTGTATCTGTCACAGAACTTTAAGGACTTTGGCTCATTATGTCACTTTTTTATGAAGCTAAGTTACTTAAGCATCTAGGATGACTTTCTAATACCTGTTTCATTGTCTGTTTTGTGAGATGTTAATACTGTTGTGGGTGCTTTTGAGAAAAGCCTTGTTAATAGTTCAACTTAAATAAAGTTGAGAACTTAGAGAATTTTGCAATTACATTGTTGTCACTACACACTTAACTTTGTTGACTTTATTGAAATATTTTGTATTTAGACTTCAATAAAAGTCTTTTGTAGGCCTATAATTGAGGGAATTTTTGTTTCTTCTTTTTTTTCATGCATAGTTTTATCATTATTATTTGGCTGAAATATGTCACAGGGTCACCAGTTCCAAAAATTAATTGTACCAAAAGTAATGTCCACCAAAATATGTCCCACTTGGCTGACTTGGCATCCTGATTTGACATTTACTCATGAATTATCACATTGTCCACCTGTTTAAAGATCCTTCCATAATAGTTCTCTCTAAGTGTAGTCAAAGATGAAAGTTCCAAATCTTTTGGACTTTCACCTAACTTCTACAAGCTGCAGTCCTAACTGCCTGTGTCATTTAACATCTCACTCCAGGTTCTTACCTTTCTAACATTCAGTCTGTGACTATTAATTATACATTGTTTTCCAGAATTGTAAGTGCTGACACATAGAGAAATGTGTCATTACAGACAAGATTGTTCATTATACAGTTGAGGCAGTTAAGACATGCCATCAAAAATACACTGATGTAAAAAAGTTGCACACAAAAAATAATTGATTGTAGAATAATGAAATTTTGGGAATACATTTGTCTAGGTAACAGATGTAAGTGAGTAAGTTTGCACGATGACAGGTTAATGTAAGCATGAGCTAATCCATTGCAAATGTAAAATGCTGATACATTAACAACCAGTGTAACCACCAATATGTTGAATGCAAGCATACAAATGTGCATGCATTGTGTAGTACAAGTGCCAGATGTCAGTTTGTGGGATGGAGTTCGATGCCTGTTGTACTTGGTTGGTCAATACAGAGACGGTTAATGCTGTTTGTAGATTATGATGGAGTTTTCCTCTGATGATGTCACATCAGAAACAGTTCTGATGATCAAGCACCACTGCCAGCAATCACACACAGCAGCTGCATTTCTGCCAAGTCTTTCTTCAATGGCACAGAAGCCACACCTAGCTTCTCATAGTCCTATTACACGACCTCATTCAAACTCAGTGAGGTGTTGATAATGGCATCTTAGTCATCTTCAAGGCATTCCTGACTAATATCAGCTCATCACATCCAGTCTTTAAGATAACTATTGCTCATGACCATTACAGCATGTATTTAAAGCAAACTTGATTTGCATCCTCATAGTGGTGCTACTGTTATGGAACTGGTGTGAACTTTGGATAGACATCACCTCTCAGATATAGGAACACACCACCAAATTTCTTTTGTACATTAAATGTATTTGCAATTATGAATATGGACAACCATCAGCTGTAGAATGAAATGACGACAATAAAAATTTGTGCCGGAATAGAACTCAAAACTGGATTTCCTGCTTATTGCGAGCCATCGCCTTACCATTTGGCTATATGTCCACGACCCACAGCCAGACCCAACCTTCTATATGTTGTCAACCATGTGTCTACAACCTGTACTAGTACATCCATTATGTATATTCCCATACAAGTGAGACATTTGACTTGAAAGTCACTTGCCCGGTGTCAGCAAATAAATACGATATTGCAGTGCCTGTGTTATTCTGAATTACAATGCAAAGTTCAAGCACTGTGACGACTATAGCTGTTATGAAATCCATTAAATGTATTCGCATTTGTGAATATGGACAACCATCAGCTGTAGAATGAAACGACAACAATAAAAATATGAATGGACCAGCACTTGAATCCAGATTTCCCATTCACCTTACCATTTGGTTAGCCATGCATGTCTTATGGACATACCCAAACTTCCATATGTCATCAACCATGTGTCTATGACTTGTACTTATACATCAGTTATGTATAATCCTGTACAGGAAAGACATTCAACTTGAAAGTCACTTGCCTGGTGTCAGTGAATAAATAATATTGAGTGCTGCCCAAATTCAGGATAACACAGGCACTGCAATATTGTACTTATGCCTTGTGTGTTTTGCTACCTTTCTCTGGAATCCAAACTGATATCCCCTGAAGTCAGCTTCTACCAGTTTTTCCCATCTTTTGTAAGGAATTCATGTTCGTATTTTTCAACCATGACTTATTAAACTGATAGTTCAGTAATATTCACATCTGTCAGCACCTTCTTTCTTTGGAATTGGAATGAATTATATTCTTGTTAAAGTCTGATGTTATTTTGCCTGTCTCATATATCTTGCATACCAGGTGGAAGAGTTTTGTCATTGTTGGTTCTCCCAAGGCTATCAGCAGTTATGGCAGAATGTTGTCTACTCCTGAGGCCTGTTTTGACTTAGGCCTTTCAGTACTCTGTCAAATTCTCTCTCATTATCATATCTCCCACCTCATCCGCATCTGTGACCTCTGCCATTTCTGTAATATTGCCTTTGAATACGTCTGCTTGTGTCTGTATATGTGTGGATGGATATGTGTGTGTGTGTGTGCGAGCGTATATCCGTTCTTTTTTCCCCCTAAGGTAAGTCTTTCCGCTCCCGGGATTGGAATGACTCCTTACCCTCTCCCTTAAAACCCACATCCTTTCGTCTTTCCCTCTCCTTCCCTCTTTCCTGATGAAGCAACAGTTGGTTGCGAAAGCTAGAATTTTGTGTGTATGTTTGTGTGTCTATCGACGTGCCAGCGCTTTCATATATGTATAAAGATGACAAAGTTAATATTTTAAGTTTTCTAAATAATGGTCGACATGCTTCTTTGTGATTTGCAGTGCACATATTTCAAACCATTTTTTTCTGTATTTTTAGTATCCGCACTATGTTTGTCAATTTACATCAAAAAACAATACCATACCTAATAATGGATTAAAAGTAGCTTGTATATGCTACTTTTAGTGTTTCCATATCAGCTGCAGTTGATAATATTTGCATTGCAAATGCAAAGCTGCTCAGTTTGTTTGCCAGGTATTTAATATGTGCCTGCCAGCTCAGCTCAAATTTTTATCTACATTTAAACCTAAGAATTTGACTGAGTCAACTTCTTCTATATCTTAGTTGCTGTGTACAATCTTAATCTGCTCACATTTTGACTGTTTGGTTTTGAGCTGCATCACGTGAGTCTTAGATATGAGGGAATAAGGTATAGTTGTAGTTGAAGGTAAACAATTAAAATTCTCTCAGATACAGATTTATTAGCACTTTGCTCCTACACAGATACAAGTCCAGATGCTAACTGCCGTTAGCATCCAACATCCTGCCCAAAGCCCTCTCCTCAAAGATAGCACACTTACGCACTGTACAAATATCGATATTTATGGTGCTCTACACCACTTAGCCCCCCCCCCCCCCCACACACACACACAGTGTGGAGTACGTCCCTGTGAATGGGGGGGGGATGAGAAGTTAGGAAGGTAACGTACAGTTCTTCTGCGTCAGGTGGAAGCAGTTGACTGGACTGATAGGAGATCGGGGGGTGAAACCTGGTACATCGATGGCGAAGTCAGCAAGCGACACCGGCGGCTGAAGACGACGTTCCGTCCTGGAGTGGAGGTGTAGCACTTCGTCAGCAGGCAGGCGGAGAATCAACTTGCCAGAAGGCCTAACAAAGGCACATAAATTGCCACACGCAGCACTTCTGCTCAATTTAAAGCGGCGCACCACACGAGATTCTGCACTTCCTCCCTCGACATTGTCACAGGCGAGTACCACACACCGTATCGCCATCTACAACAACAGATAATTTATGTATGTCATCAGGGTGTACATGTGTTGAGAATTCTTGGGTGGCACCTGTACGAGCAATGGTAGGGAGGCAGGGAGGTGTGGGAAAGCCATGGCAGGGAGAAGTATCTGCTAATTGGGGAGTAGCAGGTGCACTGGACTGCGCAGGCGACAACCTCGGGCGATCAGCTGACAGACGAGGGAGCATGACCGAAGACAACGAGGAGCCAGTATGGATTTGGATTGAACGGCATGACAAAGAGCTGTCACACAAAGATGGTAACACAATGGTAGAATCCGAGTGGTTGGCAGTTCGACTGCGAGGGCTATGAGGAGTGAAACACCGAAAAGATTGGCCCCTCGAACTAGATGAACGCGGAGAAGGAGCAGTGCTTGGCAGAGAAACACGCTGTGGAGAATCAATACCCAAATGCATGGTATGGGAAGATGGATGGCCGCTCGAAGCAGGAGTGGGAGAAATAGGGGCAGAATCAGGGAGGTTCACCTGATGCTCAATGAAAGCTGGTTTCACTCGGTTGAGTGAGAGTGTGGTTACAGAGTCTTTTATGAGGAGATCCATGTTATTCTCAGAGCGTTTGACAACCTTGTAAGGACCTGTGTAGGGTGACTGAAGCGGGGCTTTGATTGAGTTGTCTCTGAGAAACACGTACTCACAAGAGTCTAGCGTGCGCGGTATGTACACGCGCGGAGGTGTATGAGCAGCCGGAGGTGGCGGCTGAATTTTGCTGCAGTGCAAGCGCACCCGCTCGAGAAGTGAAGGGAGTTCAGAGGGCCGTGGAAGTGGGGTGGGAGTGACTAATTCTCCAGGCAAAACCAGAGGTTGGCCATACACAAACTCGGCTACAGAACCCTTGAGGTCTTCCCTAAAAGTCGCACGAAGGCCAAGAAGCACGAAGGGCAGTGACTCTGTCCATAGTGAGTCATGGCAACGCAAGGCAGACTTTAAGGTGCGATGCCATCGCTTGACAAGCCCATTGCTTTGGGGGTATGCAGAAGTATGAATTTTGACAATGCCACACATTTTACATAAGTCAGAGAAAACTGAAGACTCGAATTGTCGCCCCTGGTCAGTGGTGAGGTAAACAGGTCAGCTAAATCTAGAGATCCACGAATCTAAGAATGCTTGACTTACTGTATCAGAAGTAATGTTCGGAATAGGCACAGCCTCAGCCCACCGAGTCATCCTGTCAATAGCTGTAAACAAGTAACGGAAATCCTCAGAGGGGGGCAAAGGGCCTATGAGGTCGACATGAACATGGTGAAACCGGCCTGGCGGTTGTGCAAAACAGCCAAGGGGTGGGGAAGTGTGCCTGGAAACTTTGTTCTGTTGACACAACATGCATGCCCTGGCCCAAGACTGACAGTCGCGGCGCATGTCTCTCCAGACAAACCGTTCAGCTACCAGATGGGTGGAAGCTTTGACACCGGGATGTGCTAATATGTGTAGTTTGTCAAAGACCTGGCGTTGAAGGGGCTTAGGAATGAATGGCCGCAACGTACCAGTCGATTCATCACACCACACTAAGTTGGATATGCCAGGAAAGTAGAGCATACCGGTTGGAGAGAGAAGCTGTGGTCCGAAATTAACTGCATGGTATCGGAGCCTGCCAATTGCAACCGAGGTAGGTCCGTTAAGTCAATTAAGGTTGTGACAGCACCAACACGCGAGAGAAAATCAGCAACCACATTGTCCACTCCTCGGATGTAGCGAATGTCATTTGTAAATTGCAAGATGTAATCGATGTGACGAAAGCGTCGTGGGGGCGGATCAGCCACAGGATTTTTTATGGCAGGAACCAACGGATTGTGATCAGTGAGCACATAGAAATCTCATCCCTCAACATCAGTTCTGAAGTGTCTTATGGCCTCGTGAACTGCAAGTAATTCTCTGTTGAATGCTGAGTATTTCTTCTGCGCATTGTTTAGCTTTTTTGAGAAAAACTGGAGGGGAGTCGTAACATCGTTGTATGTCTGACTCAGTACTGCGCCGATAGCATTGTCACTAGCGTCAGTAGTGATAAACATTGTGGCGTCTGTATGTGGGTGAGCAATAGTGGCAGTGGAGGCCAACAGCTGTTTGAGTTCGTTAAATGCCTTGTCCATGTCTGGTGTCCATGGGACCTGGCGGGTGCCAGAAGTTTGTGGGCCAGCGAGAGCTGGCAAATGTTTACGGTAATAATTAACTGTTCCGATGAACCTGCGTAATTCCCTATAGGTCTGGGGGTGTAGCATCTTGAGAACAGGCTTGATCTTGTCCTGCGGTGGTGTCAGACCGTCTGATGACACAACATAACTTAGGAATGTGACGGATGACTGGTGCAATTGAGTCTTTTTATTGTTCAGTTCAATACCAGCGGCTGCTAAAATATCTGTCATGACTTGAACACACTCCTCACTCTTTTCCAAAGTAGAAGCAAAAACCAATATGTCATCCATGTATACGAAACAAAAGTCTAGATGGGATAAATTTTGATTGATGAAACGCTGCCACATTTAGGGGGCATTTTTCAACCCAAACGGCATAAATTTGTATTGAAACAGCCCAAAGGGAGTGGTTATGGCAGTCTTTACAATATCCTCCAGAGCCATAGGAATCTGATGAAATGCGTGCTTACAGTCAAAACAGACAAGTACTTTGTACCTGCGAGTGCATGATTGAAGTCTGCAATGTGTGGGACCGGATATTTATCAATGATGGTGCAGGCATTTAAACGCCTATAGTCTCCGACCATACGCCAAGTACCGTGTTTCTTTTGGTCAAACAGGATAGGACTAGCCCAGCAACCAGAAGAAGGTTCAATTATTCCCTTTTGTAATAGATCATCTAATTGTTCTTTTGCAATTTTCATAAATTCCGGCTTGAGGCGGCATGGGCGTTGCGATATGGGCGGCCCATCAGTTAGACATTACCGATGAACTGTGCCATTAGTAACTACTGCAATATGTGGCAGGGCACAACAGTCAGATGTCCGTGAAGCGGAGCAGGCAGTGGCGGACGGGCAAAGCTGTGGCGCTGAGGGCATGGAAGTACAAGTGTGCCAACCGCTCGTAGGCTGAGTAAAGGCCGCATGCTTGTTAACATGGGCGAGGTTGGTACACTGGTTCTTGGTAGCGGGCCGTGCCGCTATGAGCGCTGTAGGCACGAGTGGGCGTGGCCGAACGGCAGATGGCCGTAGTTCATTGCCACGAGACTGGGAAGTTAATCGTCCATTTGGAACGCAAGGAGCATGAGCACTCGGGCATACACTGTCATTACAAAAGGGGGTGCTGACACAGTACAGAATTCACAACATTGTCGTTAATGTGCGCGGGCACGGGAACACCAGATTAGCACGGACTGACCTTGTCTGTAGCTGACGAGTCGTCACCTTGTAGTGCTGCGAGGCATTGTTGTGTAGAGGCCAACTCGTGGTGTATGTTGCGGAGATGCAGAAGCATTTCCATACGTTCCATCCGCAACTTCGAAGACTTCACGCACTCCACTAGCCACTTGTTTGTCGAAGATTGCACCTCCAAGGATAGGTTTAAACACTTCTTAACACAGCACACATGTTTGGTGTTAGCCGAACTGTCACTCGGCGGAGCGAAAGGAATATGTTTGTTAAGGGGGGATAAAACACAGTATTTTGCACAAAATCTAGTGACAACTGATAGTGCTTCCGGAAATCAATTCCGAGAATAGGTTCTTCAATTGTTGACACTGAAAACGTCGACTCCAGCTTGCACTCGGGCGAAAATTTCACTGTATACAAAGTAGAACCCGAACACTGTAGGGTAGACAAGTTCACTGCACGAAGTACTGTTTTGTGTGGTTGCACTTTATTGGTTGCTAGGCAAACCGGCAGCAAAGAGACGTCTGCGCAAGTGTCTACCAGAAAACGTACACCTGATTGTAAATCGCAAACATAGACCCGACCACTCTTACTGTTGTTGTCCGAAACAGAGTGCAATGTGGGATGGTGCCCGTTGTTTACATCGCAGGAGGTGGCACCGTGGCCTACCAGCGGTTGGAATTTGGGTAAGAAAACGGTGACTGGCACTTGCGAGCTTGCTCCCCGAATCTTGCATGGAAGAAACAGTAAGGTTGGGTGGGCCTGTGCTCCTGTGGGTAGTTGCTAGGTGACGGAGTATGTGAGCCAGAGTCTTCCACAGAGGCCGATGCACTGTCGTTGCGGGGAGCTGAAGGTGCAGGCAGGGCGGCTAGTTTAACAAACTTGTTATTAGCAGCACCAGACAAGGGCGTGGTGTCAGAAAGTGTCTTAGTGTGGTCATGTCCAGAATGCGGTGCACGGAGCTCATGTTGCCTGGTGGAGTATGCTCTGTCGGCGGCGCGTAAACGTTCATTTACTGGCCTGTCTTCATACGCAGAGATTGCAGTCTGGACAGGCAAAGGCAGCTTTTCAGTCCAGATTTCTGCGAGTGTGTCATCAGGCATAACTTGCTCATCGACAAGAAGACGGATGCAGCGCAACAGCTGGGACGGAGACCTGTCGCCGAGACGCTCTTCGTAGATGAGCTGTCGCACATTTTCTCTCCTGGTTTTCGAGATGCGCTCCAGTATCGTCTGTTTCGCCACAGCATACTTCCCTGCTAGGGGGGGGGGGGGGGGGGGGGAGGTGCTTTGACCAAATCGTAAATTAAATTGACGCAGTCGTGAAGATGGTTCATGAGGCAGGCGAAGCGTGCGTCATCGTCCAAAGCACAGACATTGAATGTTTGCTCAACCAGGTTAAGCCAGAACTCCGGGTGAGCGGGTTTGAAGTCTGGCAGATTCGGCACTGCAGTCACTGCAGAGGTGCACCTATTACTTCGGACGGAAGTAGAGCATGCAGAAGATAGCGAGTCCGAATTATTGGCGTCCCATAATCCGGGAATCGCGAAATTCACTTAATGCCGGGGGGGCGGCTGAGAAGTGACGGACGCTCGAACGGTGTGAGGAACGTAGTCAAAATGTGCATTCTCATTGACGTGGTAGCTCGGGGAGAAGCCACAAGTACTTAAGTACGCCGGTGAATGTCCGTTATGCACATTGTATTCACTCGACCGTGAGTGGTGGGGCTGGTTGTAGATGTCCGAGTAATTACTGTTCAGCACAGAATTGTTGACTTGATTAGAAGCAACACAAGGATCCCACACACGTCCACTAGGATGCACACTTGGTGTGATATTTGCTGTTTGACAAGCATTGAAAACCTGTTGACTAGCCGGTGCGGAAGGATACCCACGTGGCGGGAAATGATTCGAGTTTGAATTTACTACTGGATTTTCCAAAGTAGCAAAACTTCGCTCGACACCACGAACTGTATTGAATTATGTATTCGACATAGGAGTAGGAATGTTCCGAACAATACTCTGTGGAGAATACGTGGGAAGGTCTAGGCTAACAAAGCCAGAGTCCACGACCGTTGGCGGTTGGAAGAAACTGGCGGCACTCGATGAATTCCACTGCATGTTCTGGCTGAAGGATTCCGAAGATTCTTGCAGCATGTCCACTACAACGGCAGGAGTGCTGGAGAGATGTTGCTGAAAACCAGGCGGCAGTGAGTGCTGAAAGGCCATTGTCTGGAGCTGAACAAAGGCCCTCGCGATCATGAAGAAACCCAATGCTGTAGGCGCATAAATAACCTTCGGGCGGTAACTCGGACGCGTATTACACAAAAAACGGGGTCACCAGTGAGGGAATAAGGTATAGTTGTAGGTAAACAACTAGAATTCTCTCAGATACAAATTTATCAGCACTTCGCTTCTACACAGATACAAGTCTGGAGGCTAACTGCCGTTAGTGTCCAACATCCTGCCCAAAGCCCTCTCCTCAAAGATAGCACACTTACGCACTGTACAAATATCAATATTTATGGCTCTACGCCACAGATATGTTTAGATTCAGCCCATTTAGCTGAAACCAAACTTCTAAGGTACTGAGGGTACTTCTTCCACCTTTCAGCTTTCTCTCTTTGCTTAGGACTGGTTTTCCATCTGAGCTTTTGATTTTATAAATCTGCTCCTCTTTTCTCCAAATGCCTCTTTAATTTTCCTGTAGGCAGTATCTATCTTTCCCCCAGGTATATATGCTTCTACATCCCTACTTAGCCATTTTGCACTTCCTGTCAGTCTCATTTTTAGACATTCGCATTCCTTTTCACCTGCTTTATTCAATGCATTTCTATATTTTTGCCTTCCATCAGTTATTAAAGATTTTTACATGGCCTTGTCTTTTTACCTGTTTCATCCCCTGCTGCCTTCACTATTTCTTCTCTCAAAGCCACCCATTTGTCTCCAACTGTATTCCTTTCCCCTGGTCTTGTCAGTTGTTGCCTAATGCTCTTGCTGAAACTCTCAACAAACTCTGGTTCTTTCAAGTTATCCTCTCCTTAATTTACCACCTTTTTGCAATTTCATCAAATTTAATCTACAGTTCACAACCAATAAATTGTGGTCAGAGTCCACATCTGCATCTGGATATGTCTTACAATTTAAAATCTTGTTCCTAAATCTCTCTCTAACCATTATATAATCGATCTCAAACCTTCTAGAGTCTCTAGGTCTCTTCCACATGTACTACATTTTTTCATGATCCTTAAGCCAGGTGTTAGAGATAATTAAACTGTGCTCCATGCAAAATTTTACCAGGTGGCTTCCTCTTTCATTCCTTACCCACATTCCATATTCATTCACCTACAACTTTTCCATCTCTTCCTTGTCCTACTACCAAATTCAAGTCACCCATCACTATTAAATTTTCATCTCCCCTAGCGATATGAATAATTTCTTTCATCTTCTCGTATATTTCCTAAGCTCTTCATCTGTGGAATTAGTTGGCATATAAACTTGCATTACTGTGGTGGATGTCAGTTTAGTGTCTACCTTAGCTGCAATAATGCATTCGCTATGCTGTTCATAGAAGCTTACCTGCATTCCTATTTTCTTATTCATTATTAAAACTACTAATGCATTACCCCTATTTGATTTTGTATTTATAGCCCTATATTAATCTGACAAGAAGTCCTGTTCCACCTGCCACCAAACTTCACTATTTCCTATCTTATCTGACTTATTCATTCTCTAGCCTACCTGTCCAATTAAGGGATCTAACATTCCACACTCTGATGCCTAGAATGTCACACACAGCAGGCTTCAACGTTTTATGTGAGGATATTGTCACAGAGTTAGATAAAAAGTGGTACCTATCTCCTGATTCTGACCAAGATTTTAAGGTAAGTGGTTTCTAGCAACTGTATTTTGGAAATTTGTTACGGTCTGAGGTCATTCTTCTATCAAGCATACTGTTCACTAAAACATACTTGTTTTAGTCTGTTATGCTGTTACTGTCATTTTCAATACAAAATATTACTATCACTTGTAAAGCTCATACCTTCTTAACATATATACAAGTAAATACATTTCCAATTTTTTCCTTTTGTTTCAAAATTCAATTAAATTGGTTTCCCCTCTTCTTCCTGGTTAGAATCTACTTAATTAGTTCCTAACTGGCAAATTCATGGCATAGCGTTTTAGAAGGGCTTAAAATTCTGCTAGTTTCATTTTTTCTATGCTTTTTACCATATGAATCTTCCCATTTTCCTATCGTAATTCCATCAGGCTTGGGGGGCTTGTGTTGAAGCTAGTGCCTGGATACTGAAAGGTCACAAGATCAAATCCTTATCATATCTAGAAATTTTTCAGTCTGCTTTTGCCTGAGCCTTTCCTCTCAAAAATGTGAAAATACGGAATTACAACAAATCCTTCGCGTTACACATTAAATTGTAGATCTGCTTACCCCAATTGGATTACTGGGGTAGTTTAGGGGCATGCAACTCACCAAAGTTATGCCCAACTGAAAGATGTACACTATTAATGAAAGAACCCACTTTTCTACATTGTCATGTTATCAGAATACAAAATGTTTGCAGTTCTTATCTGTCTGAAACAAAATACTTCAGAAAAATTATTTAGTGCATACTACATAAATTATCAGAATGCCTAAACATGGACTTGTCATTATAATTAAATCTGTTATATCTTAAGACATTTCTGTACTTAACTTTTTACATTAACTGTTAAACTGAATGGGTGAAGCTTATACTTTCGACATATGTTGTTCTTAATCAGTTACTCCAAAATTTATATCACTTAATCTTTATATACTATAAAGGATGCAAGGATCACTGTCCAAGTCAAACTCCATTTATTTTATGTCCTTGTGCCATTGCAGTTAACAATTTCAATTTGATTCCATGCTGTAGCGAAACAAAATAATGTACTTGGAGTAGCCAGGTAAAATTAACCCACCTTCCCTGGATGTGCAAGAAGCCATGGGAGGGTGTCAAGACCCAACATCCGGATGGAATTTCAACAGGGCATGCATGACAGTTGCTTCACAATATCGCCAAGCCAAGCAATTAGACACATGGAAGTACTGACACAGCACAAAGGGCGTCCACAGTGCAGACAGCCTGATTACCTCATGAACATGCCAAGATTCTGTTGTGACTTAAGTGGAAGAAACCAATGTTGTTGTTGTCTTAAGTCCAGTGACTGGTTTGATGCAGCTCTCCATGCTACTCTATACTGTGCAAGATTCTTCATCTCCAAGTTACTGCTCCAGCCTACATCCTTCTGAATCTGTTTAGTGTATTCATCTCTTGGTCTCCTTCTACGATTTTTACCCTCCATGCTGCCCTCCAAAACTAAATTGGTGATCCCTTGATATCTCAGAACATGTCCTACCAATCGATACCTTCTTCTAGTCAATTTGTGCCATAAATTCCTTTTCTCCCCAATTCTATTCACTACCTTCTCATTAGTTAAGTGATCTATCGCACCTAATCTTCAGCATTCTTCTGTAGCACCACATTTCAAAAGCTTCTATTCTCTTCTTGTCCAAACTACTTATCGTGCATGTTTCATTTCCATACATGGCTACACTCCGTACAAATACTTTCAGAAACGACTTCCTGACACTTACATCTATACTTGATGTTAAGAAATTTCTCTTCTTCAGAAATGATTTCCTTGCTATTGCCAGTTTACATTTTATGTCCTCTCTGCTTCGACTATCATCAGTTGTTTTGCTCCCCAAATAGCAAAAATCATCTACTACTTTAAGTGTCTCATTTCCTAATCTAATTCCCTCAGCATCACCTGATTTAATCTGGCTACATTTCATCATCCTCATTTTGCTTTTGTTGATGTTCATCTTATATCCTCCTTTCAAGACACTGTCCATTCCATTCAACTACTCTTCCAGGTCCTATGCTGTCTCTGACAGAATTACAATGTCATTGGCAACCTCGAAGTTTATATTTCTTCATCATGAATTTTCATTCCTCCTCCAAATTTTTCTTTTGTTTTCTTTACTACTTGCTCGATAAAGAGATTGAATAACATCGGGGGATAGGCTACAACCGTGTCTCACTCCCTTCCCAATCACTGCTTCCCTTTCAAACCCCTCAACTCTCATAACTCCCATCCGTTTCTGTACAAATGGTAAATAGCCTTTTGCTCCCTGTATGTTACCCCTCCCACCTCCAGAATTTGAGAGTATTCCAGTCAACATAGTCACAAGCTTTCTCTAAGTCTACAAATGCTAGAAATGTAGGTTCGCCTTTCCTTAATCTATCTTCTAAGATAAGGCGTAGGGTCAGCATTGCGTCACGTATTCCAACATTTCTACGGAATCCAAACTGATTTTCCCTAAGGTCACCTTCTACCAGGTTTTCTATTCATCTGTAAGGAATTCATGTTAGTAATTTGCTGTCGTGACTTATTTAACTGATAGTTCCATAATTTTTACATCTATCAACACCTGCTTTCTTTTGCATTGGAATTGTATTCTTCTTGAAGTCTGAGGGTATTTCGCCTGTCTCATACATCTTGCTTACCAGATGGTAGAGTTTTGTCAGGGCTGACTTTCCGAAGGTTATCAGTAGTTTTAAGGAAATTTTGTCTACTCCCGGGGCCTTGTTTCGACTTAGGTCTTTCAGTGTTCTGTCAAATTCTTCACACAGTATCACATCTCCCATTTCATCTTCATCTACATCCTCTTCCATTTCCATAATATTACCCTCAAGGACATCGCCCTTGTACAGACACTCTATATACTCCTTCCACACTTCTGCTTTCCCTTCTTTGCTTAGAACTGGTTTTCCATCTGAGCTCTCAATATTCATAAAAGTGGTTCTCTTTTCTCCAAAGGTCTCTTTAATTTTCCTGCAGGCAGTATGTATCTTACCCCTAGTGATAGATGCCACTACATCCTACATTTTTCCTCTAGCCATCCCTGCTTAGCCAATTTGCACTTCCTGTCAATCTCATTTTTGAGATGTTTGTATTCCTTTTTTCCTGCTTCATTTTCCCCTCTCATCAATTCAATTCAATATCTCTTCTGTTACCCTAGGACTTCTACTAGCCCTCATGTTTTTACCTACTTGATCCTCTGATGCCTTCACTATTTCATCTCTCAGAGCTACTCATTCTTCTTCAACTGTATTTCTGTCCCCCATTCATGGCAATCATTTCCTAATGTTCTCTGTGAAACTCTCTACAACTTCTGGTTCTTTCAGTTTATCCAGGTCCCATCTTAAATTCCCACCTTTTTGCAGTTTCCTCAGTTTTAGTCTACAGTTCATAACCAATAGATTATGGTCAGAGACAATATCTCCCCTGGAAATGTCTTACAATTTAAAACCTGGGTCCTAAATCTTTGTCTCACCATTATATAACCTACCTGAAACCTTCCAGTGTCTCCAGGCCTCTTCCGTGTATACAACCGTCTTTCATGATTCTTAAACCAAGTGTTAGCTATGATTAAGTTATTCTCTGTGTTATATTCTACCAGGCGGTTTTTTCTTTCACTCCTTACTCCCATTCCACATTCATTCACCTACTACTTTTCCTACTCTTCCTTTTCCTACTATTGAATTCCAGTCCCCTGTGACAAATTTTCATCTCCCTTCACTATCTGAATAATTTTTTTATCTCATCATACATTTCTTCAATCTCTTTGTCATCTGTGGAGCTAGTTAGCATATAAACTTGTACTACTGTGGCAGGCGTGGGCTTCATGTCTGTCTTAGCTACAATAAAATGTTGACTATGCTGTTCATAGTAGCTTACCCACACTCCTCTTTTTGTATTCATTTTTAAACTTACTCCTGCATTACCCCTATTTGATTTTGTATTTGTAACCATGTTTTCATCTGACCAGAACACTTGTTCCTCCTGCCACCGAACATCACTAATTCCCACTATATCTACCTTTAACCTATCCATTTCCCTTTTTAAAGTTTCTAACCTACCTGCCCGAGTAAGGTATTTGACATTCCATGCTCCAATCCGTAGAACGCCAGTTTTCTTTCTCCTGCTAACGAAATCGATATTGTAGCAAAAAAAGCATGAACCAGACCCACAAAAACATTCTTCATTTTCAGTTGGAGGTATCTCAGTCTACCAGCATCCAGCTACAAGATGGGACCTGTGACGATTCACCGTCTCCACAACTGCGGAACTACGAGTTCCTTGGGTCTACATGTCTTCTGTTGTGGATTTAAGACACTACTAGCAATGCTGCCAGGGGGCTGTAAGAGTGACATAGCACATTGGCTCCATGGAAAAACCCTTGCCCTGAGGTGGGTTGGTACATCGACCTCCTGATCTCAATGCACCACTGACTGTCACTCACCTCAACAGCTGAATAGGCCAGTTGTTGCAAGGCCATTAAAGTGCAAATACAAAGGAATATGGGTATATAACAAAGGTCACTGAAGATTCTTCTGCAAAATATTGACTGTATATATTCCTACAGAATAAACTAATAGAACCTTGTATTGTGCCTGCAAATTGTACATAACACACCAAGGAAAATTATACTATGGTTTCCGTTATCAGGGCAACAGAATAAAAGTACTGAACCCTGAGCAAAGCATTTTGATCAGCACACCAATTTTAATGGTGATGTAATTTAATTGCCTAGTATGTGTAGGACATTGGCCTTGGGATATCAAAATACAACTGTCAATCAGCATAGTCACGTCATCATCAAACATCACTATTAGAATATTTCCATAATGTCTTTGATAGAAAATTTACATGTGTAGTACAAAAGGACAGCTACATTATCATATGCAGTGTGTGTCAGTAAACAGATAGCATGAACAACTGGCATTTTTCATTCCTTAAAAGTTATGGTGAGTACAAGCAGCTTATGGGTGACAACTGTCATAAATTGTTTGATCATGTTCTGTTTTGTGCACTAAGAACTATGGAGCCAAAATTTTGTTTGTTTGTCAATCATCAAAGCGTAATGAGTAACAGGTAGAAAAATAGTTTCTAATATTTTGGACTTCGTAAGCAACTGTGGATATTTCCTAAAAATAAACAGCAAGAAAGAGATTAAAAGTCTTCAACACTCTTCTACAGGTCACTTTGTTGTGTTGTAATCACCAGATTTCTTACAAGTTACAGGAATCAACAAATAGTATCACCATTTCAGTTACACAGTCTTTAATATGCTAAGTTTATTGGAGCAAGTTGAATCCTATCCATAAACTACATTGAAAACTATAACTATGAATAATCTATACTATCAAATGTGTGTAATTTGTTTCACTAAATAACCTTCCAGTTAAATAACAAATTACTGATGTCATATGTAAACCAAAAATTTTTTTGCTTAAAACACTACAAGACAGTCACCAAAATAAATGTTTATGTCAAAGTTTCTGTTGGTGTTTCCTATAATCTTGAGAAGATTTCAAAATCGTGCAAAGACTAAGAACTTGCATTATATGTTCAAAAATGTAAAATTGTAAGCTTTCAAAACTCAAAAAAGTATCATCCTATGTGAGCAATAGAACTGATTCATAATTAGAATCATTAAACTCATACTAATTTCCGACAGCAATGATTTGTAGGGTACCAAACGAAATGATCACATAGAGCCAATCCTAGGTACAGCAGGTGGTACTTTTCAGTTCATAGGTAGAATACAGGGAAAACGCAACCAGTCTAGAAAGGAGATTGCTTGCAAAACACGTGTGACTCATCCTACAATATTAATCAAGTGTGTGGCACCCATACCAAAAAGTCTAACACGGGATATATGAAAAAAAAAGTCTGTACAAATGGTCACAGGTCTGTCTGATCCACTGTCGAGTAAAAAAAATGTTGAAAAATCTTAACTGGCAGATGCTTGAAGATTGACACCAACTACCACACAAAAGTCTACCTCAAAGTTTCTGGAACCAGTTTTAATCCAGGAGTGTACGAATATACTATACTGCCAGCTACATATCATTCCCACAGGCACCACAAGCCCAAGATTAGGCTGCACGTACTGGAACATTTAGACAGTTGGGAGCGCAGACAAAAAGGCATTCAAAGACCATTGCTCATCACGTCTGATAACTATTTTGTTTGTTGAACCACAATACATAAAAATTACAGTGTTAACCTGACGGAGTGCCCAAAAACATACTACAATCACATCAGAAAAAATAGGTAATTGAAAATTTTCCAGTACCCGTAAGGACAACAACTCATCCCTTAATTCAAATTGAACCTGCAGAAGATATGTAATAGCCAGCCATTCTGTCGTCTCTGTATTTAAGTCTGTTGTTACCAGGGTCTTAGTCTATTGATGCTCTGACATTACTAAATACATATTTTACGTAACAGACATGCAACAAGTTAGGTTTACTGACATTATAATAAAAAGTGGTGATCATATTATTATTTTCATTCTTGCTCCTGGTGATACAATAATAATGGCACATTTTCAACTAGTATCTTTTAATCTCACTAACTTGCAACACTGGGACTGACAACAAGGTGTCATCGTAAATACATTTTGCAAATGTTGCCTGTTTGCAAATGAAATAATGACCATTAGACTCACAATAAATTACTATAGCTCCTTCGCCCTGCAGACAGAGTGGACTATATTATAGAACAGCTTTGTTCCTGTAAATCGAAGGGGGCCTCTAAGGGGAGAGATCAAGATATGACTTCACATTCAAAATGAAACATTTCATTAAAATCCATTACCATATAGAATTATACACCACCAAATTTCACATTTGGAGTTCTATCAGTGTAAGCTGAGAGTATAAGGTGGCATGGGCATAAACATTATTTTTAGAAACAAAAGTTTCAATTAGAAGTTTATTATCAACAATTTTAACAGATGTAACAATAGCTTTCAGAACAGGCAGTTTTCACATTCTGGAACAGAATATCTGCCACATATGTAACATTGTAGGTAACGCATCCCCGGCCTTAGATAAGTGATGTATACAGACTATACATCTCTAAAAAATTTAAATGCACTCTAGAAACACAAATCTTAAAATTTTGGAGCCTATCTGATAAATGTATGATTTATCCAAAATATACCGATACCAGACATGGAGTACTGTAGTTTTCATAATAAAACATTAAAGAGTACAAAACAATTTGTGGTAACAACACAAAGCCTAGAATCAGCATACACAATTGCAGGAACTGCTGGTTGCCATACCCAATAAGAACTGTCATGAAATACTGAAGACTTCTCTTCAGTGATCATAGCTACTTAAGCTGAGTGGTATTGAATTTTACCTTCCATTGTAAATGCAAAACTCCTTTATCACAATAGTAACAAATTAATTAGTTCACATGACTCCATCATTCATAATTAAACCTCTGGTACATTTATTTTATCACAACTACAGAGGCATCATGACAAACGTCACTTCACGAAACAAAAATCATGTATGGCTAACCCACAACTTCTAGAATTAAATAGTAGATACTCAAACCAGGTACATCTTTCAAACTTTCCAACAAACACAAAGGGCTGAAGAAATACACTTCCAGGATTTTAACAGCATGTATAGGACTTTGTAGGGAAGATCATAACATTTGGGTAGACAAAAAATACTCATGAAGAATCACTGAAATTGAAATATATAAATGAAGTCTACACACTATTTATCAACTTTCAGACGTTCACGAAAGGTTGTAACTCATGACACACCAGTACTGTGATACACCAGTATGGATTACAGCTCTAGTGGACAGAATAAAAATACATCACATTTTGAACAATAAATTTCACTTACATTGAGATTCTCCACGAAGGCTATTACATGAAAATTTGTGAGTGAACAGCTGTAACTCTACAACACAATTATATATTAGTTGGTGATGAGTGAACATAGTTGACAGAGTGGGGAGATAGGTGAGGAGGGGTGCGAAGTAATGGTGGTGGAGGAGGAGAAGGAGGAGGAGGAGAGGTCGGGAGGGAGGGAGGAAGGGAAGGGGCAGGGGGGGAGAGGGGAGAGAAAGGGGGGGAGGGGGAGGGGAGAATGTGTGTGTGAGAGAGAGTGAGTGAGAGAGAGAGAGAGAGAGAGAGAGAGAGAGAGAGAGAGAGAGGAGAGAGAGAGAGAGCGAGAGCCACTGGATTTTTAAAGCTGAAAGTATATGCACAACACTGGCAACAATAAACAAATAAGAAGTGATGTAGCAGTAAATGCAAACAAGGGTAAAGGAAAAGACTTTAAATAATGATGCAGAATAAAAGAGCAGAGTGTCGTCATGAGTTGGCAAATGCTAGTGATGCCAAGTTCTGTGATGGTTTCGATAAGCTGCACTAAGCAATATATAAAAGATTTACACAATAACATCTAAAGTAACAATCGCAACTCTTCCAGTACATGGCGGAGTGAGTTTTTAAACCAGTATGGATCTGATGCCTTCTGCTCATTTTACTCTTAGGTTTACAAGTAGATTCCACACAGGAATAGCTCAACATTCCACCATTTTCAAATTGTACTGTCTTTGGATGAGCATAATAAATGCAAAATGAAACATTAAAGTTTAATTCGTTAAGAATGGAGAAATTATCTAAGTATATTCAAAACGAATGAGCGTATATATATCTATGTTGGCAAATGACATTTTAAAACATGGCACAAAAATTAGAAATATAAACCAAACATGTGACTTTGTGACTTCCTGAATTACAATTCATCCAATAATTATGTCAGTGATACAATATTCAAAATTCAGTCTTCAGAAGATTTTCAATCCCACAAAGTGTAGATCAGCGCCCCCCCCCCCCCCCCCCCCCTCTCTCTCTCTCTCTCTCTCTCTGGCACAGAAGTTGTTTCACACTTAGTAGCGAAAGAATATACTCAATTTCACATTTTAGAAACACAATTTTTCTTCATTCCAATATTTCACTTCTTTTTATGTCAGAAGTGATTCTCCTCATCACTGATAAAATGTTAGAGCCAGTCTTGTATGCTATCATACACACAAAATATCCTTCCTAATTAAATAGTAAGGAATAGCTTCCGTGCCTCCATTAATACTAGAAAAAATGGAAAGTTTTTACAATCACTACACAATGCAGAGCCTCTTTCTGATCCACATGAACAGCTATTACATATATGAATTGTTATTATGTACAATATTTACAAAATACATTTACATATAATACATATATATCTACTTTGCTTCATGCAATTTGTCACTTATAATGGCGCCACGGCAATTCACATTACACATTTTGTTCAATACAGTATTTACAGTAAAATATGTATTAATTTGTCATTCTGAATCAAAATAAAGCACAATACTAAGAAAGTAATAATATGTGATCATACATTCATTCAACACATGGAAGACACATTTTATAAAAGAAAAATACAATTATAGGAAAGTAGAAACCCAACATTTTTCTCAAAAGACTTTTTAGCATATCAGAAACTTTTCAGAAAATGCAGATTGTCGATCTGGATACCCTCAATTAGAAAGTTCAATAAAAATCATTATTTACCTTAATCACAAATTGTAACTGGATTACCACTTTCAATTGTTGCAATAATCATCTTCAACTCATAAACAATTTGGATGTAGCAAGTAACATGTTTTAAGCCGTGTACACACATGCTAGGTCTTTTAGCAGCACGATAGTATGCATTACACAGCACTGGTGTAGAGACGATGAACTGCAGCATACAGAGCTGTCATCATAAGAATGTTGAAGTTGTTATTTTAGGTCTATCTTACAGGGTGGGAGGATCATGTACCTATATCAGTAGTAGCACACCTTTTAAAGCTAGAGATCTGACCACAATTGATGTAGATAAACATTTTGAACTGGCAGCCACTGAAGTAACAAAGCTAGGTGTCTATAAGAAGTTAATCATTCTGTGTGTTTACTGTTGATGTGGTCACTTTCCTAACAAATAAAGTCCTGGAAAGTGTCTCAGCCCCTAAAACTAACATAATAATATGTGGAGATATGAGTATTAACATAAGTGTTGAAATTGAAATTAGCAATAACTTCCTAAATATTTTTGAACCTTTTAGCTTTATAGAAATGGTAAACAATGACACTAGGGATCCAAAAAGCTCAGCTTCAATTTTAGTCCATGTGTTTACAGATACTGACAGGTAATACTGTAAAGTATTTATAAGAGATCTTGGCATTTCAGACCATTACTGTGAGATACATACTCAGGGAAACCTACAAAACTGCAAACCTAAAAACAAGGATTTTCTAAGATTATAAGATACATACCTTTTCTAAGCCATTGGCAAATCAAACCTGGGATGAAGTGTACACGGATGGAAAGCAATGTAGATTCTAAGTTCTCTAAATTCTACACATTGCTTAAAATAAGTTTTGATGAGCCATTTCTACTGCAGTAGCTATGAAAAACAGACGGATAACTGTGGGTATTAGAAAATTCTCACAGACAACTTAAATTCCTCAGTTCTTTGCAAAAGCACTGCACTAATTCACAGTCCTTGAGTATTATCATAGATATAAAAAATGGAGAGAAGGGTGCCATTTGCAGCAAAAAAAATTTCAATGACAAAATAATATAGTATATGGCAAAAAAAAAAAGGAAAGTGGTGTGGGATGTTACAAAACAAGAGATTGGAAAAGGCATACAATAGTGTAACAACATACAAATAAAGATTGGGGAAAAAATACCAGAAAGTCCTTTGGAATTAGGAAATTTTGTGAATGATTATTTCTGTGGTACTGTGAAGAAGCTGCAGCAAAATCTTCTTAAAACAGATGTAGCACCCACAATGATTTATTTATACAGCAAGCACAGTGATGATGTTTGTCACAACAGAGTTTGAAGCTAGGAAGTCAGTACAACAATTAAAAAACAAGAAGTCAGAAGGCATAGATGAGATTCCTGTCTCTGTTTTGAAGGCGTGCACAGAAAAAATACAACCCCATTAGCAAACATAATAAAGGAGTCCTTTAGTTCAGGTGTTTGGTCAGAGTACCTAAATCATGCACGAGTGGTTTCCTTACTAAAGAAAGGTAATGGAGGCATTGAAAACAACAGACCAGATTCACTGCTGTCTTCATTCTCAAAAATAACAGAAACAGTCATGAAAGATAGACTGACAAGTTACAGGAGTAAACATTACCTCAAGGAAGCACAGTTTGGTTTCAGAAGTGGAAGAAGTACAGTATTGGCCATTGCAGATTTCAAAAAGTTATACTTAAGGCTCTTGATACACTTGTTCAAGGCTTTTGAACTGCTGACCAGAAAATACTATTGAGCAAACTAGACACATTAGGTATAAGAGGAACAGCAAATGAGTGGTTTTAGTCTTACTTGGAAAACAGGGTGCAAAAGGTGGAGATTGTTCATCTGTCTGCTGATGACAAAATTTTAGTAGAACAATTTTCAGACAATAAAAACACGTAAACATAGTGTTCCTCAGGGTAGTGAATTGGGTCTAATTCCATTCTTAATATATATAAATCACTTTTCAGACAGTGTGAAACAAAGAGAAAAAGTTCTCTTTGCCAGTGAGAGCAACACATCACAGTCCCAGAGAAAACATTTGAACTTCTATTACAGAAAGGAAATGAAACTATAAGGATGTTTACAACTGATCAATATTTAATAAATTAACAATGAAAATAAAAAAATGAACAATATGCACTTCAGCATAAACAGAGGAAGCAACACTGGCACTTTCAGCATGGATGATAAATCTGCAGACTGTGAAGAAGACACAAAGTTTTTAGGGATGAACATTGAATGCCAGCTAACATGGAATGAACATACAAAGATACAAGCAAAATGAATGTATCAGCACATTACGAGCTTAGGGTATTAGCAACAGTTTGTAACAGCCAATGTTTGTTGTGATATAGTATGCCTACATACACTCAGTTCTTAGCTATAAGAGTCTTTTCTGGAGACCAAAGGTGCAAAACAAGGACACTGTTCACAAACTGCAGGAAGGGGCATAAGAATAATAATTGGAAATAGTAGTTGAGCACATTGTAAAGATCAATTAAAAAAATTAGGTAATCTTATCCCACTGCACCAAGTGAGAACAAAAATCAGGCAATCTTATCACACTGCACCAAGTGAGAACATCTGCTAATCTGTGGTGGAGATGTAAAAAAACCCCAAAGTATTTCACATCATGGAATAAAACTGTATAATAAATTGCCAAATGACATGAAAAAGATTACTAAATACAGCTATTTAAAAAGGCAGCTAAAATGATCAAGAGTAGCCTAATGCATATTAAGCAATTAAAGATTACTTAGAGGACTCAAGAGTAGTGGATCATAATGTAAGGGAATAACTACAGAACCTCATCATATTTCAATACATGAATAACGTTTCACAATGAAATCATGTGTCAAGATGTAAAATTCATGAAGTAATGTCCTTTTGCTAAGTTTTTCAGGTGGACTGTGGCACATAGTTAAATATGGGGCCTGGAGTTGATGAAGTGGCACAGCAGCATCTTTGCAGGCCAGGAGTCATTGGTGGGTGTTTCAGTGACGGCAGCAGTGGACAGCAGACCTATGTTTTAAATAGCAAGCACCCGGAAACATCCGGGAGTCGTAAGTGGTTGTCCTCAGTGTGTGCAGCAATGAACAACGAAACTATTTTTTATTTGGAAGTTACCTGAAACAAACTGTGTAAATTATGGAACATTATACAACATGGACTTATTAAGTGAGGCAGTGCAGTGGTTAGGACACTGACATCATATTCAAAAGGATGGAGTTGCTCTGCCCAACTATCCTGATTTGGGTTAATTGTGGTTTTCCTGAAACACTAAGGCAAATGTTAGGATGGTCAATCAAGGCCATGGCCGACCACCTGTACTATTCCCATTGGCTACCTATCCTATCATTATAAAGCACATTATATTTGCTGTGTGTGGTATATTTTGGCCTACTGATTTGCATTGTATTCTCATGTCAAATCCTATATCTTGATGAGATAACCATTAGGTGAATAAAAAATAAACAAAAATAAATATGTCACCAAATGTTTATACACTGCATAAAATCTGTTACCTGCTAACCAAGTTTTTACAATCTGAAGATGATCATGTAAACAACTGAAATCAGTAATGCAAATTTTAATTTGTTATCATGACAAATTAAAATTTTTACTGAATAATTTCAGACCATGTACTGTAAAGTTTTATAAAATAAAAATGTTTATAGAAGACTAGGAAAAATTATAAATTAAATATTCCAACAGCAAAGGTGAACATACAATGTCTAAGAATTACAAACAACACTTAATAATTGCAACACAATAACTAATGTTTTACAAAGACCAGTGCAAATTATATTTAGCTACTGGAAGATACCGTACTAGCATTTTTTCCATCATTCTTAGTACGACCCAATACGATACTATGACTTCTACAGACAGCGCAATGTACAAAATGCAACAGACAAAGCTACAGATTGTAACAACTGACAAAAACTCTAAAAATGACCATGACTTTAAAGACTAATAATATGAGCATGTAGACAAGATTACCAACAAACATCCGTACATAGCATTCCTAAACAATTAGCACAGTCTACTAGTTGAACATTCACATGAAAGATAAAACCCTTCTAATTACCTTTCCTATCAGCAATACTGAGTTTATGTTATCTGTCAGTATTTTGATTTGAAGCAATACAAGAGCAGACAGAAAACATAGCATATGAAATTTTACTATGTGAAATTTGTGACAAAATTAGTTGGAAGTATAAATTACAAAAATAATTCATAAGAACAAAGTGTACCCGTTTAAATATGACAAATGATAGAAACTATGAGCACTACAATGTTGGCCAAAAATAACTCAATATTAATGAAACAAAAGTCCTAAAAAAGAAAATAAGATGTATTTCTTTAGCGTTATGGAAGAACTACTTGTTTTCTAAAAATATGATATGATAATCTTATCTCAATAATAACAATAGCCTTGGTTACATGATAGTTTTACAGGTCAAATATTACACAAAATCCTCTACTGAAACAGAGTTTTAATGGCTCTTCTTTTATCTAAATGTTATCTGCCTAACTCTAGATTGCCCTCTACTGGAACAGGGTTTAAATGACTCCTCTTTTATCTAAATGTTACCTGCCTATCTCTAGATTGTTTGATCAATTTCCAGCTGTACATTTTGTAATTTAATTTCTGGTTTTCAATTTACCATCACATTTCCCACTATTTTCCTAATCATATATAGTTAGAAGAAGGCACCAAGACAGGAACAGGTCACAGTCTGAAACCCATTTAGATAGTTACATGTTCCATAGATCATTTGAATGATTATTTTATCGAAATGATGTGGAACGAGTAACATTTACAGCATATGTATAAAAGTTTTGTGTTAACATCAATGAACACATTGTGTGTTTTGCCTTATTCACAAAAATCCCTCTCCCTTGGATAAGGAGGCAGTAGGTTGAATGGCGTTCTTATAAAATGGTTGTGAATTAGCCAGTGCCTCCTACACATTCTTACATTACTTTTTTGTGAGGGATTATTTTAGACGAGCACTGTGGCATTATTAATATGCACTTCTTCAATTCACTACATTTGCTGAATGAACCAATACACACTGATACAGAACTCAAAAATGTACCATATTTGTAAAATGACAATGTTGATACACTAGCCCCAATCAAGGGCTTAATCCATTTATAACACAACTGTTATTTAACACATATGCATATCTTCTGAAAGACCATCATCAGGTTCAGTTGAAATATTAATTGATCATCAATAAAAGCATCATGATGTGGACACATTACACACAAATCTACGACACCTATCTACCCATGAACAATTAGGGTACTAGTGTTTGTTGACAAAGGAATTACATGACTGTCACGGGACGGGAAACTGTAAATACATTCATTAAACATTGGTAAAACACCAGCATAAGTAATGTACGCTTGCTACAGCCAAAGCATTACTTTCCAAAAATCTTTCTAACAGAACACTGCACAACTTCTCAGCTTTTGTTCATTAATTCTGGAATATTAAAGTGGTGCCTGCAATAAACACAGACTATCATTCTTGGCGTGAGACAACGAACTCCCTTTTCCCACTTCCCGCATCTTGTACAATTAGTTTCCACAGCAGAATTATTCTTCAGATGGGTTCTAACAATTTTTATACAAGAAGCAGTGGTAAAAAATTATTCACATTATGTAGCATAGCACCATTAAATGTCAAGTATGCTGATATTTCTTAGCCATACTGAATGAAATCTATTGCAAACAGCTGAGAAGAAACAACAACAACAACCAACAGCAATAGGCATATAGTAATTTTTTAAAATTACAATAAAAATCATTCTCTTTTTTTAAATGGGCTTTCAGTCCCAACATGCCCTCCCCCTATTTCCGATTTTAGCAACCATCTTTCTTACCACTTCTCAATATCTAAAGTCTCCACTGTTCATTTTCCTGTCTTGTGTGTCTCTCTTCAACCATTATATTGGATTAGTTTCTACTCAACATCAGAGTACGCCAATTTCCTATGATACATTTTCCTACACTAGAATCATTACTGCAAATTGTCACTTGTCAGCTGTGAATAAGTTATCTTTTCAGGCAGTTTTAAATCACTGAAACAAAATACCAATATCTGTCTACGTAATTCAGTCACCAACCCAAGTACAAACTGGTAGCGTTTAGGTGCTGATACACAATAACTGTGGACAAATACACTTCATTTGCCCTAAAAGCATCACTATGACAAACCGAAATAATTTTTACTGAAAACTAAGTTATCTGTACAATATGTACACTTAAGATGTACAGTCTATAATTTTCCTAGGGTAAAAATATCACGACAATTAGAAAATAATTAACAAAGGGCATAGAAATGTTGCCTTTGACTCTGAGTTGTATTAAATAACACAGCTCAGTAGTTCTCTATAACAACTGTGTGCGTAATAAGGTTTTTGCCAAGATTTAGATGTTACAGGTATGCTTACAAATGTAACATTACCACTTAAAAGTGTGTGTGTGTGGGGAGGGGGGGGGGGGGGGGCAGACAGTATGGGTGCATGCCTGCTGTACACAAGGCCATGCATCTCTGTTGCTACCTATAATAAGTCAGAAGAAACATGTATTTTTCATTTGCTGTGACAAATGAGCGAATATGAGATACTAAACAAAACTTGTTGACGCAATGAATAAAAACAATAGTAGCAAAAATAAATACAGAAGAGTGCCCACAATATGCTGATATTTAAAAGGCAGTCAATAATGCAGACGAATGTCCACACTTAACAAATTTTTACTGCAGATGAGTACCTATATCCTGTTCTCATTTCATTCGTAACTCACAAATCTTAAATACCTAACAGATAACAACAATTTGTATTTCATACAATGATTGCGTACCATAATATATACTCCAGTATACTATTAAAAAAAAAACTTATAATCTGTGTATCACAAATTAAGTGCCTATGGTCATTATTCTGCTGCTCTCCTTATACAACCAGTTGCACAAAGATATTGTGCAAACAATTAATAGGAATAAATTACTTCTGTCAGTCGAAATTAAATTTCCTTCACAGTGCTAAATACATGCAATATAAAAGTAAAATGTACATAAAAATATTTTAACCAATATTTTCCTACATGGCATAGGCCCCTACCTTACATCAACAGATATTTTTTAAAATAAATTTAACTAGCAGCTGTCAAAAACAAGGAAGCATGTATACCAGTATATATATTCCCATTTACAAATGTGATTATCTGTTATGTAGCAATAACTGTCAATTGAAAAAAATTACTGATTAAATAAAAGGCATACACAGTTCAATATTTAATTTCCTCTTGCTTGACTAAATGAAATTATTCAGCAGATTGTCTATATATCTAAAGGCACAGATAAATGCAACTGCTAACATACATCACAGCTTCTCAGAAAATTGATGGAAACAGTTAACAGAACTATGCTACAGTACAAGTGTCACGTTCTAAGTTTCAATGAAAATGACTTGACATAGTCTTTGAAAGTTTTCATATCAGACTTTAAGGCACAGCAGTATTCCTCTGCAAACTGTGGCGGTATCTGAAGAGACGGAAGATATTCATTTTGCAAATACTTTACCAATTCATCACCTCTCTTGTCTAGAACAGCTTTCAAACATGATGCACTTTCTGCTAGTGCTACAACCGTCTGGGCATCAGATAAATCGAAAGTGTTTCTCAATGGTGCCAAAATACATGCAGGAACTATGTTTTTAAATATAAAGTCATTAAAGTCACCAGGTAACTCTTTGCCTCCCGCAAGTTCAACTAGTTTCTTCAGTATTGAGAAACATGTCTTTTGCGCCACAGGGTCTGGAAAATCCACAGCACCCTGGATGACACTCATGAGTACCTGCTCAACGAATGTACTTTCCAGGAAACTAAACACTTCTGTGACATTACTTTGAAAGATTGCTGCAATCAACTGAAAATAACTTCTCCTTAACAACTGCTTTTCTCGCTTTGCCTCTTCATCATTTTCTTCCACAGGAATTGAAAGACAAGAAAACACAGCATTTACTATTGGTACAAGTGCCTGTTGCAAGAAAGGTAATATGTTTTTCTTGAATTTTGCAATAATCTGCACAATAAGGGGGACATACTCTTTTACACTTGTGATGTCACTTTGTTTCAACAATCCTTCAGAAGCCTGTGGAACAAATGGTAGTATTTCGTCTTCCAAACAAACCACCATTCTATGCAAGAATTGACGGAGACTGCTGTGTAACACCGCTGCTTGATTCGGAATCAATAAGCACCCAAGGAATACCTTTAAAGCTTGTACAAATACATCTACACAATTGCAAGATTTCATAGTTTGTTTACTACTAAAAGCTTTGCTCATACGACTTGTCACAGCCATTGAATGACACATACATTTAGCAATTACTTCTTGCCGTTGATCATCTCTCTCCTTCATCAATTCTGCCACCATGCTGTTGTATTTCTCAAGTATTGGAAACAACACCTCCTGGAATGCGAGAGCCTTCTGTTCTGAAGGGTAGTCAGCTGATACTATCAAAACTGATGTTGCTTCATACAAAAACAGCTGATCATCTTCACTGACCCATTCTTGAGAGATGCCACTCCCAGGTATTGGGATGAGAAGATAGTCCTGTAATGACTGCAGGACACTTGTTGCAAGTGGAGATGTAATGCTAGACTTCAGACTTTTAACAAGTCTTGAAAATAAATATGCTGAACGGCTCCGAATTTTGCTACTCTTATTTCTCATGCCTCTGCAGTCCAGGAATGTCAAAAACAGATCTGGAAGATGTTCAGGAGATGTTATAAAAAATTTGTCATATCTAACAACAGTCTCCAAATACTGGAGCGTAACTGCTGGGTGCGGATGGGAGCTGACACCACTTGTCACAAGGGAAGTCATCATAGCATGCATAGCTGAGACTTTGGCTTGATCACCAGAAAAATGATTTCCTCCCACTGCAGGAATGGCTTCCCCAATAAAGTAAAATAATGATATAGCAACTTCCACGTCTTGGAAACTAGACTCCTGCCAATGCCAAACAACATGGTCTACATACTTCTTGACAAAATCAATTACTAGTTCTTTATTAACACCAGCAATGTTTTCCAAGAGAACTTTCAGCTGCTTCCTATAATCTTGAAATGTCGCCTCATCTTCGCCATCAGTTTCAAAGTCATATGACTCATCAAACTTCATTTTATGGGCGATTGTCAACAACATGGTTTCTAAGACTTGTAGTTGTTCCGCCGTAATTAATTTACCTTTCAACATATGTATATATTCCCTGCTGAATTCAAATACAGCTGCAGATACTTCATCATAATCATTCTTAAGAAATTCTAACATGTATCGAACTTTTCCTTCAACTGCACACTGTAGAAGCTTCGCCTGTTCTGCAGCACCTTCTTTTAGGAGCTTGTTGTATCCTTCCATCAATGTAATGCCTATGCCATTTATCAAACGACCAATTTTACTTGTGTAATCTGTTTCATCTTCCTTAAGAGGAGTTAAAATACCCTGCTTTTCCAAAATAGAGAACAGTGATTCCACCAACCTCAACTTTTCAAGAGGATCCATTCCTTTAGCAATAATGTAATATAGGCAATCCACAGCTGCCTCACGAGCAACGACGGAAGATGTCAAGTGAATTATCTGATTTATAAAATGATCATTGGCTACCAGGGTAATATCAATCCAAGAAACATAGGCACCCAAAACTTCTAAACACTGAACAACGATATCCGGATGACTTATTTCATATGTTTTCAGGATTTGAAACCATGTGTCCACCAATTTTGGAATGCATGAAACTCTCATTGTGTCCTTTATTTTTGCGTTCCTTTCTGATTCTGCCTGTGTCCGCAGTACTTCCCTATCTGCAACATCCACGTCGATAGCTTTCAACACTCTCAAATAATTGTCAACAGCTTGATGTCCAAGGTTCAATGTTGCAATCAAGTCATCAAAGAAATTAGGCCATCTATGTGGATAATCACGTACAAATATCATGGAAAATATCTGAGCGGCTTTGTTTAAAATAAAAGGTGGCTCCGTCTGTGCTTGGGGCATACATCTAAGTTCTATCCACTGTCTGAAGAATTGTCTGACCTGTTGCTGTTCAGAAGGACCAGCTGAATCGTAACGTGTTTTAACATAATGTTCTACGATTTGAAACCCAAAAAATTGCAAATAATTATCTTGATTCGCTTCACTTCCCAATGCATTCAAACACATTTGCCATCCCCATTCCGAGTTTTTTAATTCTTCGAGATAAACGTACGCTCTTTGTCGAGCAACTGGATCTTCTTGTTGGCTTACACTTCTCACGACGTCTTCACCCAGCAACGTAACAAAAGAACCAGCCATAATTTGTCTCACATAAACACTACATAACCAAACATAATCCACGTTGTCTCACAATAAAACAAACATCCATGAAAACTGCCAAAGATCAGCTTGTTATTCGGTTCATATCATAGACAATATAATATTAGGAAGCAAGCTGTGCAAAGATGTCATGAAAGCAGACCTTGCAAATCTAACGTCCTTGGGATATTCATCGGGATGTTACGGATTGTTATCGATGAGAGAGTCCTAATTTGACGGAGCGTATTTTAATAGCTGCAAAAAATTGCCACGTGTAATACATATGGATGATGCCTCCGATATCACGTACTAGTTACTAACATATTTTCGTGAAGTACGCCTCCAGCCAATTCAACAAGACTGAGCTTAAGCCCGATCCACACGCAACGATCTGTCTGCGCAGACATCGGCGCAGATGTCTGTACATGCAAAAGATCGCTGTAAATGTGGTGTGTTCACACGACACAAACCCCAACCTACTACTCGCCCGCCATCTGTCGGTGTAGAAAAGAAATATCAGTGGCAAGCGACTACACTCCCCGTAAACGTCAAAAATTTAATTCAGTTATTTTGAAATATAGAAATGGAGGAAGTTCTGTTGTGCTCTGTGTTCGCAACTTGTGTTGCAAAAAACATTCAGACCAACCGCAGGAAACTGAGAAAGCGGTCAAAATGGTGTAGACAGTGGCTGCTAAAGCGAAAGCAGTTTTCTCACGTAAATTTACTGCGAGGGTTGCAGGACGAACCTAACGACTGGCTAAATTATTTGCGGATGGATGTCGAAACTTATAATTATCTCTTAAAGCTTGTAACACCTCATATTATGAGAAAAAATACTTGTATAGAGAAGGGCAATTTCTCCTCATGAACGGCTAGCGGTAACATTAAGATTCCTAGCAACAGGAAGGAGCTACAAGGATTTGGAATTTTCAACTGCAATATCGAAACAAGAGTTGAGTGAAATAATACCCGCAATTTTTCAATTAGAGCATTGTATGCTGCTGTCTTTTTGTCTCGGTCGCTATATTCTTTACTTTAATCTTCCACAAACATGGGTGGTTTCTATATATTTCAATGAATTCACTTACAAACTCTCGAGAACACTGACGAGTATCAGCCATTTTAATGCCCTGTGCGCACAAATACAAACACTAGACTGAGCAAACAGCTGTTTCGCGCCAGATTTGCTGCGATCTCCTGTCCACACGCTCCAACTTGTCTGCGCAGATGTGGTTTGAACCCACAGATTTGAGAGGTTTCGCTCAAACCTCCAACTCCCAGGTTTGCACACACCTCAGGTTGGTGCAAATCTTCTGTCCACACGCAACGATCTGTCTCCGCAGATGTGATGTGCGCAGACAGATCGTTGCGTGTGGACGGGCCTTTAGATAAAATATTATTACTAGTGCATCCAAATAAGCAGTATCGAAATGTCGAACTAAAGTCAATATCAATGGCCGTTCATCCACATTTCTTTTCACATGTAGCCATTACTTTGAGTGTACGATAGCATTTCGGTAACAATGGCTGATTCACACTAGACGTCAACGAAACGGTACGTCAGGTGTAGTCATAGCCAAATGGTGGAGTGTTCACGCTGGACGGAGCGTCAACATGACGTTAGTCCTATTACCCCGATACTGAACGATGAAAGTAAGGTTATAAGATACCACCACACATAGTCATGTAGGTTATTTGGTTTCAGGTTGCTGGGAACTATGTTCCAACATGTAACAAGTTAACGTTGTTGAGCGAGATTTAACATCGTACAATACTTGAGAATGATTAGATTTCGAAATCACTATCGCAACAAAAATGTTTAGCATCGATATGTGGGTTAACTTCATTCAATAATTACGCCAAGGCTGTGTACCTAGTCCCCATCAAAATTTAACATTTCGAGAGTCCAATATTTATTTGCTAGCGAAAATATGTATGTAGAAACACATCATACTGCATTCGTAAAGGAATGCATAGAGTTCCCATTGTATTTCTTTCCTTTGTAGCAAGCAACTTGAGAAACAGTTGTATTTTTCTCCTTAAATAAACAAATATTTTACTCAAAAAAAGGTATTGTTCTAAAGGAAAGTGTTCAAGTCAGCATGAAACACTTCCAATGTGCCACTAAACGAAAGCAAAATAATAAAATAAAGGCAAAAAAGACGCAAAAAACGAAATCTATTTGTTTTACATGAGTGTGTGCAGGGAAAATTGTTTAACTTCTATGGTGTCGTTCGAAGAGTGAGGTCCCGTATTAGTTGATACCTCAAGACGGAATACAAGCTAAAGAGAGGCGCTGCCAGACGCAATCCTGAGGGTAACCAATAGTTCACAAGAGTTTGCGCAAACTTAAAGTGACTTTAAAGGCCTGTCCACACACAACGATCTCTGCACACTTCATTTCTCTACAGAAAAATAGTTGCGTGTGAACAGGAGATTTACGCAAATGTAGGATGTGTACAAACCTGTAAGCTGTAGGTAGAACTTTGAGCGAAAGTACTCAAATATGTAGGTTCAAATTACATCTGGGCAGACAAGTTGGAGTGTGTGGGCAGAAGACCGCAGCAAATCTGGGGCTAAAATGTGCATGAGTCAATTGTTTGTTCAGTTGGGTATTTCTCGTCTGTGTGTGCAAAATGAATTTTAAAATGGCAAATACAAGTCAGTGTTCTATATGGTTCATCGCCGAATTTTTAGCAACATATAGAAGTCACACATGTTCGCGGAAAATTAAGAGCATGGTATATACAGACAAGGATAAAAGGGCGACTGATTATAATTAACAGAGAAATTATGAGTGGTTGACCCTACAGCAAACAGGGAAATGGTACATAATAAAAAAAAATCGCTACAGGCTCTTTACCACAATGAGCTAAGCAAAGTAACAAAGTCTGTTCGATCCAGTCCTGGGTGATTGCCAGCATACTTTCACTCAGGTCTGTCCTATCCCAATATCTAATGTGATTTTTAGCAGCGTAACAAAAGAAAGTAGGCCGTATTTGTTCTTTGTGTGGACAGAATATTGTGTTAAGCTGACAATGATACATCTTGTAACAGCATGTTCAGGAATATAACTATTACTGCACTTATTTTACTTCCTTATATAATATGTAGTTCATAACAAGAGCGATTTGAACTCCATTATAAATATATAATACAGAACAAAATTAACTTCAAGCATGAACGGAAATCATTATATTTGCTTGACAACAGCTTCTACGCAATAGAATTTTTAAAAAATGTGTAAGATGTCTGTGGATGTATTTGACTACAGGTAAATGTAATATACCACTAATTCTTTTTCACTGGCAGTGATTACATTTACCTGTAGTGATGCAAAAGACTATGGTTAAAATGGTCATAAGTTGTGTTATTTTTGGTGGTTAACGGGCATTATGAGTGTAAACTAATGCATTCAACATTGCAGTGAGAGAGTGCTAATAACCATCATAACAAATAACTCTGGGGGACATCGAAAACCACCTATAGCTTGACAAGTAACAGTTGCTGTCATTTTAGGGCCTTATCTAGTTCGTGCCTTGAAAATAACAGAGGTTTACGTGTGGAAATATTGGACTTCTGACGAATTTATCCAGCTGCATTCTTGCATGTTATTAGAGCATACAACATGATGGGAAAAGCTTAACTTCTCTTTGGACAATACGTTGAACATTGTAGTCTGCATAATTCAAAGGATACAAAGTCCTAATAAAAAAGGCCAGGAAGTTCTCATTTTTTAAACCACAAATCTTTCAAACTAAGAAATATTATTACTTTGTTCCAAAGTCTACACCATGATACCATCATCACTTCTATTTGAGTCTGTTTCTGAACGATCTGATTGTAAATGTACGATGGTAAGTTCAAGGCTTATATCCATCATCACTTCCCTGTCAAATTCTTCTTTCTAAAGCGTTTCAGCATGCCACACAGACTGTGCCCATGCTACAGGTGGTATGTTGTCTGTCACCTTATGCACAAGCGATTAAGTGTATGTTATCCTGATGTTTTCTTTTCTTCTCCCACATAGACTCAACCCCTTGTCCATGGGGCTACACTGACAGTGACCCAAAACTGTTTGACCATACTCACATGCAAGTTTGTCAAGTTTGTACATTCTGTCATATGACATGTATTTAAGGAGACGCAGGAGATCATCACATGTCTGGTTTATACTGTGCTTAATATTTTTATTTTTAAGCCAGGTAGAAATATTCGCTTTTCTGGTGTTTGTACTTAGTGTTTTCTGTGTAACAGTTGAATTATAACTGGCAATGACCGACTTCGAAGGTAGGTATGACAAGAATCGTGAATCACGTCACGAAACTGACAGCATTTATTTCCGAATGGTAGTCAATGCTCTTTTTCTTACATGTAAATACAAGTTTATTCTCAGAAAGAAAACAGAAGAAGAGTCACCATGCAAAATAACTATCTGAGAACATATTCATATGAAAACTTGAAAACTGCCAGTATCATCACTGTTTTTCCGGCAAATCTTCCTGGAATGATTCTAATTGACCCATGCTTCAGCAAGGTAATGTACTGTTGAACTACCTCCTTCTCTTGTATCATGAATCTTTATATGGGATGTAGTTCGTTCTGCGCCTATGTCACTTCTTTCATCTAAAAACTCTTCTTAATACACCTGGAACCAACGTCTTTTAAAATTCTTTACATTGACGAAGCACTTACCATTGAAGCCAGTTTTCTCTTGCACAGCTGTAACACTGTTTTGTGATGTCAGACATTCATCATTGACATGGAGCACTTTAAAAATATCGTTGTTAAAAGGTTGGTTGGTTTGCAGGATTGAAGGGACTAGACTGCTACAGTCATTGGTCCCCCTTGTAAAAACCATCCATTTGTGTTACAGGTTCCTTGCAATTTTAAATACTTTCCAGGCTACACGAAACCAACTTTTTCTATAGTTCCTACACCTCTGACACTTTCGTTTACAATTCTCTTTACAGAGTGTTTTCAAATGTCAACAGTAGGAAACCTGCTTTTAGATTCAAGTTTGAAAAAGTTATAAATGTGATAAATAATCCCCCTTGCCTGCTTGTGAAGCACTTCTCATGTATTGCATTCACTTGACTTTTTAAAATCACACTTAAACATTTACAGATACGCATTCACATGTATACTGCTGCTAGAAAAAAAGGGAAACAAAAAGAATTGACAGTTGAGTGAATAGTTCGGTTGTCGAAAAGTATGGCAACAGTGCAGCATGTAGGAGCGAGATTCTCGCTCTCTAGCTGTAACTCTCTGCTAGCTGCTCGGAAAGAGAATGAATGTTATTGGCTGCCAGTGGCTAGTGGAGGACTATGCCAGAATGGCTGAAAATTGGGCTGCCTTCCAACATGACACGAACTTCAGTGTGCGTTTGCAGACAATGGCACACTGAAAATTTAGCTGAGAACGTTATCTTGGTACATTAATTGTCATTTAATGATGCAAAGGTCGTGAAAGTACTCAAGAGAAGTAATATGAACAATAATTGAGCATATATCCGCTGTGGCTAGAATGTTATGTGAATGAGATTGCAGGAAGTGTGGAGTAGATTCAAAACTCGTTAAAGACCTTTTTTTTCAATTTTAGCATTTGTAAGAAATTGTAGGACATAAAACTGAAACGAGAACCAGGGAGATTTACATTCTTCCTCATTGCACACTTTTACTTTACCTCTGAGCAGAGGATGCTAGATGGTGAAGTTTGCGATCGGCTCATAACACATTGGCTGCTGAGACAAGACCCACCTCCTCTTTCCAGAGCAGCGAGGTTACGGTTTATAAAAGGAGTGAATGTGTAATAGGTTAATGTGTCACAGAAGTGACATGAAAGCTGATGGCGAGTCTCTACAAGGATCAGGTACAGCCTCTCCCCTCTCTAATGATAGCAACAATGACTATGCATACCAATGCACATGGATAAACATTGTATTCACAATGAGTGGTTATTGTTACAGTGCACAATACTGTTATGCAGCTAAACATGGCAGCGACAGTAAATATTCTGGAGTGGCATGAGGTCAGCCAACATACACTGATTACAGACAGGCCAAGTAAAATCGTGCGATCAGTAAATATTTTGCGATTTCCGAAGTAGTAGCAACCACAGTCGTGTGCTAAAATTTTTCATTGTAGCTTTCTCACCCCCAAAGTCCTGATCATAATCATTTTCACAGTTAAACTAAGAAGAAAGCGGGTGCTACTGCTTCAACATACTTCTGAATAGGACTTTCTGTTTAGTTTCAGTTTCTTGCATTAGACAAGTGCAGTTTCCTACTCGGGTGGTAAAGGATAGCAGCTCACTGATAGATAACTTCTTTATAGACCAAGATAAGTTTAACCAGATAAATGCTCAGCCTGTTGAGAATGGTCTTTCTGATCATGGTGCACAGCTAGTTACAATATATGACATAGCTCCATTCAGCAATACTAAACAGTCCTCCAAAGTAGTACGTTCAGTCAACAATTTAACAATTGCAAATTTCAGGGAAAGCCTACAGCAGTTAGACTGGGATGAGGTGTACCGTGAACCTGATGCCAATTTAAAATATAATTTATTTCATGACATTTTTGTAAATGCATTTGAAAACTGCTTCCCCAAGAAAATAGTTAAATATACTCGTAAGAAACCTTGTAACAAACCATGGCTTACTAAGGGTATAAAAATATCTTGTAACCGGAAAAGGGAAATGTATCTGACAGCAAGAAAGAGTAGTGACCCAGAAACTATCAAAAATTATAAAAACTACTGTGTTATATTAAGAAAAGTTATTAAAAAATCCAGGAGTATGTGTATCATGTCTGAAATCAGCAACTCTGATAATAAAATTAAAACAATTTGGAATATTATTAAAAGAGAAACAGGTCAACCAAGAGCAGAGGAAGACAGTATTACCATCAAATTGAATGAAAACTTTACGAACAAAATGTCAGAAGTTGAAAATATTTTTAATAATCATTTTCTAAATGTTGTGGATATAGTAGGATCCAGGTGTTCATTAGAAGATGCTAGGCTGTTAATGGAAGAGGCCATACCTGTGCAATTTGATACAATTGAAATCTCACCCACTTCTCCCTCTGAAATTAGGAAAATAACAAACTTGCTTAAAAGCAAAAACTCACATGGAATTGATGGCATTTCCAGCAAAATACTGAAAGCTTGTTCTCAACAGATAAGTAAGATTCTCAGCCACCTGTGTAATAGCTCTCTGGAACAGGGCATTTTCCCTGATAGACTGAAATATGCTATTGTTATACCTTTGCATAAAAAGGGGGATAGATCTGATGTCAACAATTACCGTCCAATCTCCCTTCTAACAGCTTTATCCAAAATTTTTGAGAAAGTAATGTATTCAAGAGTTGCTTCACATATCTGTAAAAATGAAGTACTAACAAAATGTCAGTTTGGTTTCCAGAAAGGTTTTTCAACAGAAAATGCCATATATGCTTTCACCAGTCAAATTTTGAATGATCTGAATAACCGAACACCACCCATTGGGATTTTTTTGTGATCTCTCAAAGGCTTTTGATTGTGTAAATCATGAAATTCTGCTAGACAAGCTCAAGTATTGTGGCATGAGTGGGGCAGTGCACAAATGGTTTAATTCGTACCTAACTGGAAGAGTGCAGAAAGTTGAAATAAGTAGTTCTCGTAACATGCAAAGATCAGCACATTCCTCAAACTGGGGAACTATCAAGAATGGGGTTCCACAAGGGTCAGTCTTGGGCCCTTTGTTGTTCTTATTATATATTAATGACTTGCCATTCTATATTCATGAAGAGGCAAAGTTAGTTCTCTTCGCTGATGATACAAGTATAGTAATCACACCTGAGAAACAAGAATTAACTGATGAAATTGTCAATACTGTCTTTCAGAAAATTACTAAGTGGTTCCTTGTAAACGGACTCTCACTGAATTTTGATAAGACACAGTACATACAGTTCCATACAGTGAATGGTATGACGCCATTAATAAATATAGACCTTAATCAGAAGCATATAGCTAAGGTAGAATATTCCAAATTTTTAGGTATGTCCATTGATGAGAGATTAAATTGGAAGAAACACATTGATGATCTGCTGAAACGTTTGAGTTCAGCTACTTATGCAATAAGGGTCATTGCAAATTTTGGTGATAAACATCTTAGTAAATTAGCTTATTACGCCTATTTTCACTCATTGCTTTCATATGGCATCATATTTTGGGGTAATTCATCACTGAGGAATAAAGTATTTATTGCACAAAAGCGTGTAATCAGAATAATAGCTGGAGTCCACCCAAGATCATCCTGCAGACATTTATTTAAGGATCTAGGGATATTCACAGTAGCTTCTCAGTATATATACTCTCTTATGAAATTTGTTATTAACAACCAAACCCAATTCAAAAGTAATAGCAGTGTGCATAACTACAATACTAGGAGAAAGGACGATCTTCACTATTCAAGATTAAATCTAACTTTGGCACAGAAAGGGGTGAATTATACTGGCACTAAAGTCTTTGGTCACTTACCAAGTAGTATCAAAAGTCTGACAGATAACCAACAAGTATTTAAGAAGAAATTAAAAGAATTTCTGAATGACAACTCCTTCTACTCCATAGAGGAATTTTTAGATATAAATTAAGAAAAAAAAGAAAAAAAACAAAAATATTAAAAAAAATAAAAATAAAAAATAAAGAAAACAAAAAACACAAAAAATAAAGTTGTTATATTGACTTAAGTATGTTGCTAAATTAATCTAATTATGTCATGTATTGGAAAATTCGACTCGTTCCACATCATTACGAAATATCGTATTTATGATCCATGGAACTAGTATTAATCTAATCTAATCTAATCTAATCAGCTTATTGACAGGTCTTTTTCACAGATTTGAAGGTATTCTCCATCTAGGTAATTGTTCTTATATAATGTCTTGTAGTCATATACGCACTGATGTAAAGGACCACTTTTTGCTTTGAGAAATATAAATCCTCTATGCACACATTATGATACTATTAATGTTTTATACTTTATAAACCTTAGTAATGTACATAATACTTCTAGTTCCCATGGCTCACTCTGGCGTTTTGGCATCTTAAGAGGTTTTAACCTTATGTGTATACAGAAACTGTGTAGGACTTCCCCAATCCGCATCTTCCGTTTCTTTTGTTGCTTCTTACCATATATTTTCTCAAAATACTTGCAATATTATCATGGTGGTGTGATGTACCAGCAGCATCTGCACTTCTTTTCAACAAACGGAAACAATTTTAATAGCCTTTTGCGGGAAGCTGTTGACATACTAGTAATTTGATAAATTTTATCAATATTTCTGCTAGTGATAGGTTGAAATGTTTTTAATGCTGTAATTATATTATAGGCTCATTTGGTTCTCTGTTTTGTCTGTGACTTAATTTGTGCTTATAGGGGTTCCAGCATCACCTTACATTTCTCTACAACCTTATCTGCCACTTACCCTTATTATCCCGATATCTTGTTTCTACTATTGCAGTCTTTTGTAAGTGAATTACTACACATTATTAATAATGGGAAGAGGTATGGTAAAAGATTTACAGACGCCATATTTTACTGGATCCGTTATACAGTACATATCGACCACATGATACACTGGACAAATAAATTCATTAAACTTCAGTTCATGATTAGTGACCACATGTACACTGAACCACATGTACACTGAGGACACATTCACCTGTAATGATGCATTAGACATATGTTTAACTTATGTGATAAATATTTTGCTAGAGTACCAATGCAGTAGTTATTCCAGTAGTTACTTATCTAATTGTGTAATTTAAATTATTTAGTCTTCTGACATATTTGTTCTCTTCTGGGAGATTACTTGGAACAAATAGTTTCCTTACAATGTCTATGCTCTGTTTCCCTGCACTTATTTGCTTCTTGCTTCTGCCACTCAACTTAATTTGCAAAGTTAATCAAAACACCTAACATACAACTAAAGTAACATGTTAGCACATGGAATGCTTGCAGTTAGCAAACAGAAAATTGGTTTCTATTTCATCCTCTGCAATATTTGGATCACACTTGCACTATCAACATTACTTCACTAATGTTCATTTTGCTTCATACCATTTCAGTTCACAACACATTTAATTTTCTCAGTAGGTACTGTAACTCATATTATCACTTCCGCCAAAACTGTAAACAATACACAATCTGGCGTGGAAGATACGAGTACAGCAAAGATCATCAGGGGAAAAAAATATTGCACTTCGTGAGAGGAATGCTACAGCCTCTAGCAGCTAATTGGAAGTTGTGTCACGTGAAGGTACTACAGTTGCAGAAATCTTTTGCATGCACAGACATCTGCACAGATATCTGAGCAAACAGATCGTTTCATGTAGGCAGGTCTTAACATCACATGCACTTAGTGAAGTCCTCAAGAACTGCAATCGATTTTTGTTGGCATCTGATGCTAGGTGGTTGGGAAGCACCATATTTGGATTCCATGATTTGTGTCGTAACTTTTGTGTTATGAAAGATTGTTGTCTCAAAGAAATGGCACATTAAAGATTTATAAAAACACATCGGTCTTGGTACGATTTGTTATAATTAAGCATCATATAATGACATATTGGCAGTTAAAAGTCTTCATGAGATCTAAATTACAGTATGAAAAGCAAGCTTTCGCTAGTTCATTGTGGTGTAGTGGTTAGAAGTGTTCAGTTAAAGAGTGAAGTGTAGCCTTATAACAGGTTTGCCTACTGTTATATCTGATTTTTTTTTATCACCCCTTCACATCTCTATAGGATTTTGGGGCCACCTTATGAAGTTAACAGAAATATATTCTGTAATATGTGATGCTGTTGAAATATATGAGTACATCTTTAACCATCAATATGACTTTTTTGTAATGTGGTACAACAAATTTTAGCAGTTCTGATGCGTTTCTGAGGGACAATCTATGTTTTGAAACAGCATTTATTCATTGGACATAAGATAAATGAGCTGCTGCTTTCATTTTTCCGTTAGAATGGCTACCCATCATCCTTTCTAATTGCAGACCTACACCAGAGACTAATTTTTGGAGTTTCTAAAAATGAACAAATTTCGTTGAGACACCTAAATGAAAACTATTGATAAATATTGGATCCAATGCTGGCTGACTTCAGCCTTTTTGTTATTTATCTGTAAGTCATAAGTAGCATGAAATGTTATGAACTGAATGTTACCCACAGCCTCGAATGAGAGAAATCAATGAAGACGTGGCCTCAAAGGGCTGAGTACACTGCCACTGCTGGAAGTTTACTTACATCAGAGCACAGCACTGCTCTCCCCATTATGATGCCCACTGTGATACAATCCTTATCGTAGTTCAGATCCAGCAGGAGCAAGCTAGTGATATTAATCAGAACAGCATATTAAAGGTAATGGATAAATGTAAAGTGAGATATGATTATCATTCAGTGCATGTCAAAATCAAAAACAGTTATGGCATTACAGTATTATATATTCACTCAAGCATTATATATTATTCAAGTAAAGAACAATTAATCATTGTGTTCTCTGAATGTGTCATATGTATCATATGCATATGGATGCTAACAAATTATTCAAGTAAAGAACAATTAATCATTGTGTTCTCTGAATGTGTCATATGTATCATATGCATATGGATGCTAACAAAAGTTAAGTGTCTTGTATTAAGATGTGTTACTGAACCTGATCTAATGATCCTTACAAGCACCCACAGGTACTACTAGTTCTAAATTATTAGGAGAGGGGGGATGACTCCCACAGGCATCAGCAGTGCTAAATTATTATCAGAGGGGGGACAACTCAATAGATAGAGTATAGATCACAAGAGGGTCTAAACCGGAGATCGCCTTGAAAAGAGTTGAAAATATTACTTTTTAGAGTATTCTGGGTGCCTCAGACCATATAGTTCAACAGCACTTAAAACTTCTAAAACATCCCAATTTAAGCCTGGATTAAAACTTATTTTGTAATTACTGATTATAAGAGACTTACATTATGTCAACATTTAAAAGCATTGACAGTGTGTAAGTAATTATTGTGTATTATGTCCTAAACAACTATGGAAAATATTTCAAACTCCATAGTATTTCAAAGTAAATTCTTATTGATTTCTATTGGAAGTATACTGTATATAAATAGCCCATTACATACACAATTTTATGTAGTTAATTTTTCAAACATTTGATCAGGGAAACATTTGCAACTGAAGAACATATTAATAAAACATAAAATCTGCTCCATTAACTAGTAATTTCTTATTTACTGCACAACCAATTTTGAAACCTAAAGCTTCATCTTCAGCTACCATCAAATAATTATGAAAACTTAAATGTGTGGCCACCTACCACACATTTATGTTTCCATAATTGTTTGAGACCATCTGTAAATGAAGCTTTAGGTTTCAAAGCAGTTGCGCAATAAACAAGAAATTACTGGCAGCTCAAACTGATTTTTTATTTTATTAATTAAAAATACATTTAAAACACAATAAATTTTGTAGTTTAAAATACAGATCTAAGGTTTTAAAATGAAGAGGATATGGAAACCTTTTATTTTACAAGAATACCCTCCAAAAATCCATATTGCATAGTTTTATTTCACTGAGTAGAGCAGGCAAAGCCACAATCAATGATTGTTAGTTGATTATAAACCTTTCTGTAGCAAAGAACCAAGGAAAAATAATGTGTATAGAGCATAATAGACTATATGTTATACTAGGTCAGTTTAAAAAATAGTTTATAAATTCCTATAAACTAGTTCAGCTACATTGTAGTAGTAAAAGTGAGTAAACTGGAACACATTTTGTAATAAATATTTTCTTACAATCATTGCTTTGCTTTTAAAATAAGACAATGTTGATGAACTCCCTTGAACATTCTTCATAGCAATTCCTCTTGACACATGGACTGACCATAACTACACTGTTATATGAACACCAGACTGTAAGTGATTGTGTCATGCTATTCGATTGTTAGCCATCTGCCTATTGGCCATCCTTCCTTCAAACTTACAGCAAAACTAAGCAGGTTTGCGCTTATCTACCCTGTTCCTCCTAGTAATTCATTAAAATTTGGAATATTGTCTTTTTAGTGAAAAATGTAAGTGGATTTGATTTAGTGGCACATTAGTAAATTCTGCAAGCCATTAATTCTTTGTGCACAAGAGCTTTTAGGATGTGTAGTTAGTTAAGCTTGGATATAATCGTTGAATGGTTTCTTTTTTTGTCGAGTAAGAGTAAAAAACTGAATCTGCTTTTCAAAAATATTGGGGAAAATGTCCCTCATGTTGGCCCCTGAACCCTTCCGGTGTGACACCCGTTGTAGCATCCACTCGAACTCCTCCAGAAGTAAATACTTAGAACACTCATAAAGACTTGCAACAACAGATAAAAGCTTTCAATATTAGCAGCTAACAAACATCTAACAACAGCATTCCATCCACCAATGTCAATGTCAAAACCTCCTTCCTGAGAAATCTTGACTTTGACGTTCATTCTATTTTTTTGACAGCCTGTGTGAGTGCCGCCATATGAAATGCATTGTGGAATGTTCTAACACTCCGTTTCATCCTGTTCTATTCCAAATGCGTAACCATACTTTATAGCATTGTGCAAAATCAGAGTATAATTCAATGACTGTGTAAATAAGAACACTATTGTGCTAGAGCTGGATTTTATTTCACATAGAGAGTAGACCTAAATCTGCTAAAGCGCAAATAAGCTTTTTGCTTCCACTTAGTTGTAATGTTTTTGGTCAGAGACTAAAGCAAAAATTTGTCATTGTAAAGGGACTTCGATAAGTAAGTTGCGCATGCCATGCTACACTAAGACCATTGTGCAACAAGAGTGGCACATTGTCAAAAGAGAGTACACTTTTAGGTTTCCCACAGACACAGTTCTACTGTGATACAGATAACAGATGCATCACAATACGTGACAGAAATGACTCAGCTACTGGAAATGTACTCAGAAGTTCAGTATGTAGGACAGTACGATTCCTGTGAGCAATATGTCTAAATTTCTTACAGATCCACTGTGAAACTCTGGCCATATATATGTACCAATGCAGTGACTTGTCCAGTCATAGAGAAATATTGACAACAATTTGAACAAGGCCACACAGATAGGGGTGATGCCCATCATGTAATGTTTCTTGTCAAATGTCTTATACATGTAGAAAATGATCATGAAGAGTGAAGCCTGGGTTGAGCAACATACAGCTTATGAGTGAGTTGGTGGTATAAAGGGAGCAACATGTATGTCAGAAGAAATGTTGGGAATACTGAACCATAGATGACTGTGCAACCGGGGGCACCCCAAGGGGGTGGCAGTGGGGTCACCTGCCCATAGTGAGAATTAATTTAGTTTATAAATATGAGAAAGGACCTGTACCTGCAGGGCTCGGATTTTTATGACTTAAAATACTTGGAAAATTATTGCTAAAATATCAGAGAATATCAATAAAATGATGCAAAAATAATATCAAAGATATGTATAATGAATTATAAAATGATCTCAAGTAATAAAAAAATTTATAGCATGTTGGAACTGAAGATCAGTTAATTTAAAATCTCATTCTTGGAAGAGGCACAAAAATTGTTTTATAACCAGTGTACAGCTATTCCAGCGTATAGCAGTTAGTATGCAGGCATTCTTGAAAGTGAGGGATTGTCTGTTTTGTAGGGCAACACATGCTTATCATCAGAAATTTATTCAACTTTCTAGAAACAACTGCAGCATACACTTTGATATTTTTATTTAGTTTCAAAAATAAAGCCAAAAAATGGATATATGAATATTGATATTTCACAAATAGATATTATGTTTGGTACAATATCGGTAGAAAATAGCAACATGTTTGTTTCAATACCCATACCCATTACAAGTGAACAAAACTAACTGAAGTGACAATGATAAAAAGCAGATGAACCGTCAATTTATTTTCGACATTTACAAGTACTTTCTTGAGCAACATTGTTGCAAATTTTCCTGGATATACTTGCACTGTTTGCCCATGCTGTGGCGAAACAAGCACTGTACCATTTCAGAGATACAGATGTGAGTGAGTGTGCTGGGACTTGCCCCAGTTCACTAGTAGTAGCGCCACATCACCATAACGCATCTGTGCATAGCACACAAGTATTGCACCATAATTAAGAATGAAAATTAAAAGTTAAAGTTGCTTTTTCAAACTTTGTCAACATATGTTTTAGTGTAATAACGTTTAAACTGTCAAGTATCAGATTGATTAGGTCAATATTTTACCTAAATACATCATTTTAAGAAAAAAATAAGTGGCACTAAATAATAAAACTGGAAGCCAGAAATTGGTCATAATGTGCAGATGTATGTCAAAATTAAATGTTACAAGTCTCAATGTGATTAAAGTAATATTTTGGTCAGAATCCACGTTTTTAAGAAATATTGTGGCGCTAAGTATTAGACTTAGAACTGTGAAAACTTGTATGACGCTTCAGTTCAACATGAAAATAATAACTGTGTGACCCCATTAAGCTACCTCTAATAGTTTTCGAATAATTCACTGAAACTGTATTTGGAACAAAAACGTCCTTATTTATTCTAGATTAAGTATCTGTATATTAATGCTAGATAGTTTTGGTTACAGCATGTGATGAAACCTATTGAATAATACAGCTATAACAAGTTTTAGGACCTTAATGTTAATAACAACGAATATAGTGTCTGTTAAAGCTGTAGTTCAGAGGTCATGTTCTACTGTCAGTTCTGTTCTAAGAATTCTAGAGGCAAAGTTTTAATGCAAGCGAGCTAAAACTTTTCTGTGATTTTAACCAACTTCCCTACATGCTTGCAAAAATTACAAAGAATCTAAATTGATTCATAACATTGTTATAAAATATTACATGTCCAAGACAGTGGCCATTTAGAGACCGCTGCCATGTGCATAGGCCGGATGACTGTAGGTGTTCCCTGGGGCGTGCACTGCGCCACATATATAAATACCGAGGGGCAAGACTAGGCTTCACATCGCACCCAACCACCGTAAGATCTGCGTCAGTCAAATGCTGGAGTGTGCACTGCTTTGGATGATGTCAAAGACAGGTTGTTACAAAACGCTTATTTTCAGTAACAATAGAAAGTGAACTCGTGAGGGCTGCACACCGACCTGGACTGCCGCCCATAATGTGAACAAATATGCATGGCAAGTGGTGACAATTGTTTTCCACTTTTGTGGCGAGCATTTATTTTAATTACCAGTAGTTAGGGCGAAAGTCAATGTAGGAGGAATTTACCATAGAGGTCGCCTCTGAACTGCTCGTAGTTCTGTTTAGGATAGAGAGATTTACTGTCAGTGTGAACACAATGAAAATTACAATGTTGTGCATGTGAAACTTTACCAAATATATGAATCAATTAGACCTTAAAGTCTTCATTTATAATCATAATCCTCATCCTACTGAGCTAACAGAAAATAGAAACTTTAAATGCGAACATTTTTAGGTTAGGCTTTACTGTGACTGTTACTGACATTAAATGAAACAACTAGTTCACTGTTACCAATCACCGTTTTATTTATTTCAACGACGCGTTTCGAAGGTTTAAACCTCCATCATCGGGTGGATTCACAATAGTTAGTATTACATATGTGTGTGTGTGTGTGTTGTGTTACGAATTTTGGAGGAACTTGTGGCACTGCCTAGTGGAGAAACAAGACACTATTTCAGAATATGGTCTAGGATTACTTTTGCCAAACAATTAAACTGATAAATAATGGTAAACATTAAATAAGTAAACTAGAGTACCTCTAGTGGTCACAAGTTCCTTTTGCTGTCGTAACAATCACATGTACACTGCCACATTTGTAAACAAATACGGCGTCTGGAATCAGCTGGGTGCAAGGTTCGCATAGCAGAAGAGAAGAAATAATAAAATAAACAGCTTTGAAAATGGCTATAACAGCTCCACAGTAGACACTCTAAAAAACTCAATAATGGCAAAGCAATCACAACACAAAAAACAAAAGAAAAATAGCATCTTCCATACAATCCCCTTTCTGGGTAACATTTCATACCAGATTGTCAATGTCTTCAAAAGAAAAGGCATTAGCATATCCTTTACAACATACAACAAGATTGGACAGAAGTTACCCCACAACATCGGGACACGAAAGTGTAAAAAAGTTGTAACACAACACACACACACATATGTAATACTAACTAATGTAAATCCACCTGATGATGGAGGTTTAAACCTTCGAAACGCGTAGTGGAAATAAATAAAACGGTGACTGGTAATAGTGAACTAGTTGTTTCATTTAAAGAAAATAGAAACATTTCTTTCAGTGGGCTGGACAAGAATGTGGACTTGCAGACTGGGAACTATTGTCAGTACATTCCCCATCACTTTCTGGCTGACCACAGAAATAGTTGCCAAGCTCTCATAAAAGATGGTGAACAATATTTACAACAATTCCAATTTCCTCCTACGACTAATGATTATTAATATGTTATGCAACCTGTCGCCTCACAGAGCCAACATTGAAAGAATGAATTGTCGTGCTACAAATGGATGTCAAACACAAACAAGTAATAACTTAAAAATTATATCATTCTTGAAGAATTAAATACTGTACGGTGCCAACATGGCAAAATATGTAAAATTAAATTTGCAATTCTATAAACACAAAATTCGATTTTTAGTACTTCTGACTAATGCATAACTTGTAAGGAAAGAAATATTACATGTCAGGTAGTACTAATAAGCTATAATAATATGACATGAAGCTGCCAATCATCTGACTTAGGAAACTACATGTGTACACAATCCCATTAAGAAGAATACCCATGGTGAAAAATGTGCCCTGGAAATGTTGCCATTCTAGCGTACAAAAAATTCACCCTCCCAGTTTCCATGTCACTAGGTATGAACACATTCATAATCATCAAATGGATATTGCTAGTGGGAATTTATTGTAGCAGCGTATGCCAGGATATAATACTAACTATCCAGGCATAACTGTAACTGATTAGTGACTGATAATTAGTGAGATAATAAAGCCTTGGATGTGATAGATTGAAATGATAATGATTTGGAAACATGTTCTCTCAGTCGCCTAGCTACCACAGAGGCCACTTGTGTTTTCAGGCTTCATTCCTTTCATACACTCCTAGTTTTCGCATATGTCGTTTTTGCGATGTACAACACGAAAAATAATGATTGGTCACAGGCGTCTTGCATCTGCGGAAGAATGGTCGGAATCCTGCGATGGCGTGTAATGCAGTCTTAAAAGCTTCTGTATCGTGTCTGAAGTAGCATAGGTCCTTTTGGAACACATTTGCTCCAAAATGTGTCGATGTCACTTGAAATATTATTCGCAGTTACTGTAGAAAGCAATTGTACAACACTGCTGTTGGATAGGTTCCAAGAATCTTTCATGATAATCAAAGTAAATTTGACCAACTTTACACAGTTGAACGTAAAGACCAGTTTTTTTGGAACAGCTAATTTCAATCCAATTCTGTTCACTGCATGAGCAGTAAATATTATGCAAAATGAACACTAAAATTTGTTTTTATGAACCCAAACAATTTTTAATGGTGGGAAACCAAAGTATTGAGGCGATAGGGCTTACAAACGGAATAACCTCCACCACGCCAGATAACATGGATTCCGAAAACATCGATTATATGAAACCTAGGTCGCATTTTTCTCACATAATATACTGAAAGCAGTCAGGTAGATGCAATATTTCTTGTTTTCTAAAAAGCGTTTTACTGAATACCACATCTACTTTTATTATTAAAAGTACCATTATATGATTCAGGATTTTTGGTATGGAGGACACATGGTGTTATCTTGGATGGAGAGTCATCAACAGATGTAGAAATAGCTTCTGGCATGCCTCAGGGAAGTGTATTGGGACACTCGTTTTTCATGTTGTGCATTAATGACAATTGATGACAATATTAACAGAAACCTCAGACTTTATGCAGATGATGCAGTTACCTATAATGAGGTATTATCTGAAAGAAGCTAGTTAAATCTTCAGTCAGATTTCAAAGTGGTGAAAATATTGGCAATTGCCCTTAAATATTTGTAAACATAAAAATGTGTACTTATCAAAATGAAATAATGAATATAACATGAGTGAGTCACAGCTGGAATAGGTCATTTCATGCGAATACCTGGGTATAGCACTTTATAGGAATATGAAGTGGAATGCTGACATAGGCTCAGTCACGAGTAAAGCAAGTGGTAGACTTCAGTTCATTGGTAGGATACAGGGGAAGTGCAATCAGTCTACAAGGTGAATTGTTTACAAATCACTTGTGGTACCCATCCTAAAATACTGCTCAGATGCGTGGGACCGGTACCAAATAGGACTAACTGGGTATGTTGTATGTATATGGAGAAGGGCAGTGCGAATGTTCATTGGTTTGTTTAACTCATAGGAAAATGAGCCAGGGATACTGAAGAAGCTTAACCAGCAGACTGTTGAAGATTGATGCAAACTATGCCTAAAAGCCTACTTACAATATTTCAAATAATACCTTTAGATTTTGACTTTAGGAACATATGTATCACTCCCATAGGGATTGTGAAGATAAGATTAGATTAATCACAGCACACATGGAGACATGTAAACAATTATTATCCACACACTCCATGTGTGGATGGAATAAGAAAAGGCCTCATAACTGGTTCAAGTGGATGTACCCTCTGTCATGTACTTCAGTGTGGTATGCAGAGTATAGATGTAGAGGTATAAGTAGACGATGAGACCAACAGAAAATAAGGTAAATGGCAGGAGAACGTAAAATCTGGGATTGTTTAAAAACAACTTTCAGAATTTACTATTATATTGATGTAAACGATAATTGTTTACAATGTACCCCAGTGGTGTAGAGGAAGTCGACATGAACAATTTGATAAAACGACACATGTGGTCTATCAAGCGGAGAAACTACCACAAATTAGCCAAAAAATACCACCAAAGTCACACCATTTGCACATCACTCAAGATTTATCAATTTTGCTCTTGCTCTCTTTGCACAATTTATTGGTTCTGGGGAAACAATGAATACGACACTTTTTTTACAAAACTGAATGGAGTTAAACTTTGTGCTGAGATAATTTTTCTCTAGAGGTCATGAGTCAGTCAAGAAAATTGTACAAAAGTGATGTTCAAATGCACTGCAACACTCCTGCTAATACCATAAGATCCTGGAATTTCAGTATGTTATTCGTGGAACTGCCTCCTATCACTGACCATTGACATTATTATTATTATTATTATTATTGTTATGCCAACAGTTTAGTCGTGCACTCATAAATTGTATAAGTGATCTTTTGTGTAAATTTTGCATCCCAATCTTATTCATTTCCACTGCATAAAATTAACAATTAAGTCGTTTTTCTTGTTTGGCCTTACTGCACTTAGAGGGGCTGAGTTCAGATTAAATTGTAAATGTAATTGAATTTTGCGTAACATTCACAGAATTCTTTTTTTCTTTTGATACCTTCACCGAAAGTTTAATTTGTCTGTGTGAACGATATAGTTGACTAAGCAAGTGGCCTAAAAACCCAGTCAATCAATACCAAAAAAGTCGAATATGGGAAATAATTCTTGTAGTCGGCAAGTTTTGTACAGTGGTTGGAGGAAGTACCATGAACAACATACTAGGAATGTTGAGTGGTTAGGGATGCATGTGAGTAATTGCTACCATTTGGTCACTTCTGTACATTTTCATTGAATGTCACGAAAACTGCGGCCTGTAGCGAAAGTATAACTCAGCACAAACGTAAACTACATTAAATTTCTTACAAAAAAAGTCTTGCTCATTTTTTTCTCAAGGATCAGCAGTTTCCATGAAAAGAGCGAGAGGACATTGAAAATGTTGCATGATGGATGAATGGAGTAATTTAGTTGGTGTTTTTCGGCTAATGTGTGATAGTTTCTCAACTTGGTAGACCACAAGCATCCCATATCAAGTTGCTGATCTCGACGTCTTTTACACCTCTGTAGTAAGTTGCAAAGCAATATTATCGTTTAGATGAGTGATTCATGCAAGCTCTGGGCATGGGACAGTAGTAAGGATCTAACCCAAGCCAAAGGCTGAATAGTCTCATGTACTAACATATATACCATATACTTGTCAGGGTCATTTTCTCTGGTATTTTGGCATATAACTGGAATTTCGTTTTTGCATTATGTAGGTGGTTCGTAGACGTTGTTATCGTCGTCGCCGACGATTGCTCGTATACAAAACACTTGTAAATGTGGACGGCACACTTGGTGCTGCTGCATCTACAGGTAAGGGGAAGAATGTTGTTAGGGGAGTAGGTAAAACTGCTCAATTTGTACTTTTAAATGGGCCTACCTTGTTTTGTGGCGCGAGATTTAATTTTTCTCTAATGAAAAGTTCCACTTCTTCCAGCCTTGGTAATGGTTGGATTACTGTTGCTTTTGTTGCATGTAACAGTGCAGGTAGACCTGGTTTGGAATCCTTTGAAACTCGTGAAATTTTGGCTTACCGTACTATACCTGTATCTGAGATTATTATCTCTGGTGAGGGTTCTTATTTTATGCCACATGGGAGTTTATCTTTGACTTGTCGTAGACGTCTTAAGATAAATTCTGATTCTAATGTTCACTTATGGGTTAAGGCTCATGGTTCTTCCTCTTTGGAAGATTGTCGCATTGTGGGTGACTGTACTCTATATAACCATTGAAGCAGTTCTCAAAAACGTTGGTTTGTTTCCTATAATAAAAAAAATTAAAGCGGAATAGTATGTGCCCATTCAAGAGAGTGGTCCCACATTAGTCTAATGCGATATTCGTTTTCATGACTCTGATCACTAAGGGACTTGACAGTGGAGGTCATCAATCCTCTAGAACTTAGAACTACTTAAACCTAAATAACCCAAGGACATCAAACACGTCCATACTAGAGGCAGGATTCGAACCTGTGACCGTAGCAGTCACATAGTTCCAGACTGAAGCGCCTAGAATTCGTTTTATCAGTATGTATTATCAGGCACAGTAAAACACGAAGAATAACGAATACTCCAGGAAGATAGAACAGCCCTGGTCTTCCCTGACTGCCACTGCCTTGCAGAAGTGCTCCTCAGTCACTGCTGGAGTACAGGTTGTTCTTAGTGCTTTACTCTCCCTGTTAATGCAAACTGATAAAAAAATACCGCAGTGGTGTGATCTAGAAACACTCCATCGAAAGGTCACGTAAAATTACGCATTAAAAGCCATTTTGTTTGTAATCCATAAAAAATCGACACTTTCCAGTGATGCTGGGTGTCTCACGAAAGATGTGATGAGCAGTATTTGTTTTGGCTGACTACTCTAGCTCCATATTCCAAAATTTAAACTGCAAATATCTGCCAACCAAATCACCTGACAAAATGAACCTGACATCTCGTAGGAGAGATAGCATATATATTATATATATATATTATGTAAGAAGGGTGGAGAAAAGATATAATTACTGCATGAAGTAACCTTATATATGAGGGTCATGCAATAATTAAAGAGACGAATTGGTCTCAGGAAAAAAAACTGTTAGTAGTGTAAGTTTGTTACTGTTGTAACGGCGACCTCTCCGGTCATGGGTTTTGCCGAGAACAAAGCGCGGCAGGACCAAACGGGAGCGCCCCACAAACAAACAAACGAACAGGAAAAGATGGACATGAACAATGACGGACGACTGAGCAAGACAACAAGCGACGACCTCATGAGTCCACAACGTCCATTCGTACATGGAAACAAAGTAAGCACACTGTCTGCAGGCGAGATATCACTTCCTCACTGAGCAAGAGGCAGACACTTAAATACAGGATAGGGTATGTCGCTATTGTCACGTGCTCCACCGTGACTCCCTCACATTACACGTGGGCCAGGAAGGCGCGCAGCCACGGCCTATGGCACGACGGCTACAGAGACCTCTAGTGGTAATCGAGGTCCATACTGTCTGGTGCGGATTCGAAACCCGCGGCGCTCAGTACCAGAGGTACTTTCATGGCTTTAAGTTGGTATCACTGGGATGAGCCCTGATCAGCTGATATGCCAACATTGTTTTGTCATAACCTCAAAAATACATTTCAAGATGGCGAGTCCGCTTGAAATGTCCACATTAGATGAACAACGTTCTGTTACTCGCTTTTTACTTGCTGAGGGCGAGAAGACAGTGAATATATACTGGAGAATGGCTAAAGTTTATGGTGAAGGTTGTATTAATTGTGCAATTTTTTACAAGTGGGTGGAGTGGTTAAAAAATCGTCGCAACTCACTAACTCACGAATGCTGTTCTGGCTGACCAGTTGCAGTTTCAACTCCCTCACTTGAAAATTGAACTGATGACGTTATTCGTGCCAACCGCCATGTGACTGTGGAAATGATAATTTATAAGGATTAAGTTAGTACTGGTACAATTCATCACATTATCTGTAACAAGCTGCCGGCCGCGGTGGTCTAGCGGTTCTAGGCGCGCAGTCCGGAACCGCGCGACTGCTACGGTCGCAGGTTCGAATCCTCCCTCGGGCATGGATGTGTGTGATGTCCTTAGGTTAGTTAGGTTTAAGTACTTCTAAGTTATAGGGGACTGATGACCACAGATGTTAAGTCCCATAGTGCTCAGAACCATTTGAACCATTTTTGTAACAAGCTGAAGTACTGCAAAACATTTGCAAGATGGGTCCCAAAGGACGTGATGCGGCTACACTAGGAAACAAGGTTGAGTGCGAGCACAGAGGTAAAGGACCGTTATGAAAGAGAAGGTGAGCATTTCCTCAACGAAATTTTAACTTGTGATGAAACTTGGGTTCACTATTATGAGCCAGAATCGAAAAGACAAGGCATGGAGTGGAAGCAGACCAACTCACCTGTCAAGAAAAAATTCAAAAGCCAAGCATCAGCAGGAAAAGTCATGTTGACAGCGGTTTGGGATGCCGAAGGTCCAGTTTTTTGTGATTATCTCGAAGAGCAGCGTACAGTGAACAGCTGAAACTACTCGGATTTGCTTTTGAACAAGGTGAAGCTAGCCATGAGAGTGAGACATCGTGGATCTCAGAGGATAGGTGTGATTCTCCAGCAAGACAAAGCACGTCCTAATATTGCTCAAATAACCCGTGAAAGCATTGACAAAATGGGCTGGGAAGTACTGTCTCATCCCCCTTACAGTCCTGATTTGGCACCTAGTGATTTCCATTTGTTTGGTGCACTGAAGGAGGCATTACGCGGGAAAGGGTTCCAGGACAATGAGGACATATAAAAGTTTGTGGAAAATTGGTTCAAATATCAAGGTAAAGAGTTCTTTGTAGCCAGAATAAAAAAGCTTGTAGCACGTTGGAACAAGCGCATAAATGTTCAAGGGGACTATGTTGAAAAGTAGAAAAAGTATTGTTTTGTAAAAATAAACGCTTTTCTCCAGACCAATTTGTCTCTTTAATTAACGAATGACCCTCATATATAGATTAAAAAAGTAGATACATCAAAAGGATTAATGTAATTATTGTAAACACTGGTTTCTCACAAGGGAGACTCCACATCACACCCCGCCCCTCATATTTAGCGATAAGATAGCCCAGTGGATAGCCATCAAAACTTGAACACTGATCTAGAACGGAAACAGGAAGAAAGTGTACTGAACTGTGAAAAAAGAAGCAAAATCAAAACAGTCAACAGTCCAAACTCAAGAAGTGCAACATTGAGCGAATATAAATATGCATGATGTTGTGGTTATGTGGCCATGGTGTTGGAATGTGAAGAGGGAGATCTGTGTTCAGATCTCCCTCATGCCCATATTTTTCACAAAATTATGAACTGTTCGCCTGGTCACTGATCCGTCTGTTCACCGAAATCAGATATGTGTCTTTGTCGTGGTTTAACGGCCGTTTGCAACAACGATGTCTAAGGAATGGACATCCAAATGTATGTACCTACTATTTGTTCTACACAAGTATCTCATTATGACTCTTGCGTTCCGTTTTTGAAATTTTGAGTCTTGAATTCCTTTGTTATAACGTAGTTCACAACTGATAGTCTTTTGTTTTCATTTCTGTGACAGGTCTATGTGGCATCTCACCTGCTAGCTCTATTCATCGCATTTACTTGCGATGTTAATATATTCTTACTGTATGACTCATATTCTGCAACTTATGTATAGTTTGACAATTGCCAAGACTACAGAAGGAGAACAGACACGTCAATGACTGGATGGAAAGTTCATAATTTGGGAAAAAAGGGCACAAATGAGTTTTGACTACAGGTCTCCCAAGTGCTAGACCAACGCGTTGACCACACAACCACAACATGATTCTTGCAGTTTGATTGATGTTGCACATCTTGTGCTTGGACTGTTCACAGTTTCTATTTTGCTTCATTTTTCACAGTTCACTATACCTTCTTCCTGTTCTCATGCTTGATCTGTGTTTGATGAGCTATCCACTGGGCCATTTTACCACTAAATCTGAGGAGGGTTCGATGGGGACTATTTCTTGTCAGTACCATATAATAATTACTTTATTATTTCATTCTTTTTACTTCTTAATTAAACTATATAGAGTAAGTATAAAAAACAGCCTACTGGCAATTTTTATGCGTAACGCCATAGGTGAATATGTACCCAAAGACCTACCCAGGCCTCTACCTCATTAACCAGCGTCAGTGATTTATTTACGATCAAAGGAACGTAACTAGATACGAATCTAGCAGAACTGTGAGAGGGGTAAGTGGAAGAGGGATATTTTAGGGGAGAGTGGGAGGATAAAAGGGGTCGAAGACCAGAATACAAACAGTTACAGGGTTAGTCGGTGGAAACGCATGAGATGGTGTACTGGTCTAGTGTAATCAACCTTTGGAATATACCATTCTGGGTAAGAATGAAGAAGCAACACTTATTCCTTTTTGTATGGATTACTCACAATCAGTACCTGACTCTTGTTCGGAGTACTCTCACATAGAAACACAAAGAAAGCGTTCGAGAAGGGAAGGTGAGGTACTAACGAAGAACGGTTACATACCGACCATAAAGATAAGTAATGATTTACATCGAAGCGCATCAAAAAGTACAACAAAACCGTTAAAACTCAAAAGTTAACCACTCTCACGTATTCTAGTACGACAAAGGCACAAGTCATTCCTAAACAACACGAAAAAAACAGTTGACATAAAAGTCGACCTTCTCGTTCGGTGCGTTATCAGCTTCCCTTATCTTTTTCCTAAAAATTTCTAACTCTTCGAAAATGTCGAGATGCAGTCCCATAGCTACATGATGCAGAATTTCCATCGTTAACTCAATGGCACCCACTAGATGACTTCGTCTCTTAGATGACGTCTTGTAAGCTTGGCTTATATGTTCTTTAAAGCGAAGAAGGTATATTCTAACCATTTGACAAATGTAAAAGAATAGCTTGTGTCTAACAGCAACTCATACAGACCTGAGGAGCTATATTTCCTGGGTACTGGCTCCATCTCACCCTTTCCCTAGTTTATGTCACCCTTTCCCAAGTTTATGTCTCAACATATACCTGAGATGGGCTCTGGCCTGGAAGCTAATTCTACAACTCTTAGGAAAACGTGATGCTAGCTTTGAGGACATTGGACCCTGGTACTGCAGAGTTAAAAACTTTTTGTTCTCATCTGCACTTTGGATCTTAACTCGTTTGTACTTATTGTAACAACAGATTTCCAGCAACCATTGGCAACAGTGATCTGTTGTAATATGTTTAATTCTTTATCTCTCTCCTCATTACTCAGTGACTGTCTATCAAAACGCGTAATCATGGAATGAAAAAAGGTCATTTTAAGCAGAATGGGGTGACTGGACCTTCCCAGCAATAACATCAGACTGTGTCAGTTTACAAAAGATTGAGACAACTCACTTTCTTGATATCTAGTTACGAGCAAATCTACGAAACTTATATCATTCTTGTGCTGCTTACTGAATTGATTAAAAATAGCCATTACTTCATTATGATCACCTTTAACGATGAAAAAGGTGCCATCTATGTAACGTGTATAAAAGACGATTGTTTCTCCTGATTCCGGGATGCTGGTGAAGACTCATGTTTCTAGGATATTTATGAAAATATCGGCTAATAAACCAGATATGCAATTGCCCATTGCAAAACCTTCCAGTTATAGATATGCTTTACTCACAGGATTGAATTTTAGCAGGCCAGGGATTTCTCTAAACTCGTCTTTATTCATGGCACTGTTACATAACAGATTTTTCCTAATGATCTCTAATGTCTCATCAACTGAAATATTAATATAAAAATTAAATATATTGAAGGATGCCTCGTCTTGCCACCCACTGACTTGCTCATTTTACAATCTTTCGCAAAAGTAGTACTATTAGCAACGCAGAAATTGCTTAGAAACCTGTAAACACTTCTGTAGTTTCTTGAAAAACCATTTACTCAAATTCCACGATGAACTTCCCTCCCCCCCCCCCATCAATTAATATTCGCATGCCTCTGTTCTCCTTATGTAATGTAATTTCCATCATACCTCACCTAACCTAACCTAACCAATTTTTTTTCTGAAGGCCGTATTAAAACGCATTGTAGGATCTTCAACTAGGCCTTTCATGTAATTTTCTGACAAATATTGCAATAATAGGAGTAACATAACAGTCAACATGTTTCCTTTATAATAAACTTTTTTCTCTACCCAATTTAGTGTTTTATTTATGAGAAATCGCTCATTACATTTAAACTTTAAGCCCTTTCCTCACTCTAACTATTTGGCTGATAGCGCCTGTGGGTTTAAAGCAACTCTAGTTTCTTCTATGCGGGTAAGTTGATCAACTGTACATACAGCTTGTACTTCCAGAATGAGATTTTCACTCTGCAGCGGAGTGTGCGCTGATATGAAACTTCTTGGCAGATTAAAACTGTGTGCCCGACCGAGACTCGAACTCGGGACCTTTGCCTTTCGCGGGCAAGTGCTCTACCAACTGAGCTACCGAAGCACGACTCACGCCCGGTACCCACAGCTTTACTTCTGCCAGTATCTCGTCTCCTACCTTCCAAACTTTACAGAAGTTCTCCTGCGAACCTTGCAGAACTAGCACTCCTGAAAGAAAGGATATAGCGGAGACATGGCTTAGCCACAGCCTGGGGGATGTTTCCAGAATGAGATTTTCACTCTGCAGCGGAGTGTGCGCTGATATGAAACTTCTTGGCAGATTAAAACTGTGTGCCCGACCGAGACTCGAACTCGGGACCTTTGCCTTTCGCGGGCAAGTGCTCTACCAACTGAGCTACCGAAGCACGACTCACGCCCGGTACCCACAGCTTTACTTCTGCCAGTATCTCGTCTCCTACCTTCCAAACTTTACAGAAGTTCTCCTGCGAACCTTGCAGAACTAGCACTCCTGAAAGAAAGGATATAGCGGAGACATGGCTTAGCCACAGCCTGGGGGATGTTTCCAGAATGAGATTTTCACTCTGCAGCGGAGTGTGCGCTGATATGAAACTTCTTGGCAGATTAAAACTGTGTGCCCGACCGAGACTCGAACTCGGGACCTTTGCCTTTCGCGGGCAAGTGCTCTACCAACTGAGCTACCGAAGCACGACTCACGCCCGGTACCCACAGCTTTACTTCTGCCAGTATCTCGTCTCCTACCTTCCAAACTTTACAGAAGTTCTCCTGCGAACCTTGCAGAACTAGCACTCCTGAAAGAAAGGATATAGCGGAGACATGGCTTAGCCACAGCCTGGGGGATGTTTCCAGAATGAGATTTTCACTCTGCAGCGGAGTGTGCGCTGATATGAAACTTCTTGGCAGATTAAAACTGTGTGCCCGACCGAGACTCGAACTCGGGACCTTTGCCTTTCGCGGGCAAGTGCTCTACCAACTGAGCTACCGAAGCACGACTCACGCCCGGTACCCACAGCTTTACTTCTGCCAGTATCTCGTCTCCTACCTTCCAAACTTTACAGAAGTTCTCCTGCGAACCTTGCAGAACTAGCACTCCTGAAAGAAAGGATATAGCGGAGACATGGCTTAGCCACAGCCTGGGGGATGTTTCCAGAATGAGATTTTCACTCTGCAGCGGAGTGTGCGCTGATATGAAACTTCTTGGCAGATTAAAACTGTGTGCCCGACCGAGACTCGAACTCGGGACCTTTGCCTTTCGCGGGCAAGTGCTCTACCAACTGAGCTACCGAAGCACGACTCACGCCCGGTACCCACAGCTTTACTTCTGCCAGTATCTCGTCTCCTACCTTCCAAACTTTACAGAAGTTCTCCTGCGAACCTTGCAGAACTAGCACTCCTGAAAGAAAGGATATAGCGGAGACATGGCTTAGCCACAGCCTGGGGGATGTTTCCAGAATGAGATTTTCACTCTGCAGCGGAGTGTGCGCTGATATGAAACTTCTTGGCAGATTAAAACTGTGTGCCCGACCGAGACTCGAACTCGGGACCTTTGCCTTTCGCGGGCAAGTGCTCTACCAACTGAGCTACCGAAGCACGACTCACGCCCGGTACCCACAGCTTTACTTCTGCCAGTATCTCGTCTCCTACCTTCCAAACTTTACAGAAGTTCTCCTGCGAACCTTGCAGAACTAGCACTCCTGAAAGAAAGGATATAGCGGAGACATGGCTTAGCCACAGCCTGGGGGATGTTTCCAGAATGAGATTTTCACTCTGCAGCGGAGTGTGCGCTGATATGAAACTTCTGCAAGGTTCGCAGGAGAACTTCTGTAAAGTTTGGAAGGTAGGAGACGAGATACTGGCAGAAGTAAAGCTGTGGGTACCGGGCGTGAGTCGTGCTTCGGTAGCTCAGTTGGTAGAGCACTTGCCCGCGAAAGGCAAAGGTCCCGAGTTCGAGTCTCGGTCGGGCACACAGTTTTAATCTGCCAAGAAGTTTCATATCAGCGCACACTCCGCTGCAGAGTGAAAATCTCATTCTGGAAACATCCCCCAGGCTGTGGCTAAGCCATGTCTCCGCTATATCCTTTCTTTCAGGAGTGCTAGTTCTGCAAGGTTCGCAGGAGAACTTCTGTAAAGTTTGGAAGGTAGGAGACGAGATACTGGCAGAAGTAAAGCTGTGGGTACCGGGCGTGAGTCGTGCTTCGGTAGCTCAGTTGGTAGAGCACTTGCCCGCGAAAGGCAAAGGTCCCGAGTTCGAGTCTCGGTCGGGCACACAGTTTTAATCTGCCAAGAAGTTTCATATCAGCGCACACTCCGCTGCAGAGTGAAAATCTCATTCTGGAAACATCCCCCAGGCTGTGGCTAAGCCATGTCTCCGCTATATCCTTTCTTTCAGGAGTGCTAGTTCTGCAAGGTTCGCAGGAGAACTTCTGTAAAGTTTGGAAGGTAGGAGACGAGATACTGGCAGAAGTAAAGCTGTGGGTACCGGGCGTGAGTCGTGCTTCGGTAGCTCAGTTGGTAGAGCACTTGCCCGCGAAAGGCAAAGGTCCCGAGTTCGAGTCTCGGTCGGGCACACAGTTTTAATCTGCCAAGAAGTTTCATATCAGCGCACACTCCGCTGCAGAGTGAAAATCTCATTCTGGAAACATCCCCCAGGCTGTGGCTAAGCCATGTCTCCGCTATATCCTTTCTTTCAGGAGTGCTAGTTCTGCAAGGTTCGCAGGAGAACTTCTGTAAAGTTTGGAAGGTAGGAGACGAGATACTGGCAGAAGTAAAGCTGTGGGTACCGGGCGTGAGTCGTGCTTCGGTAGCTCAGTTGGTAGAGCACTTGCCCGCGAAAGGCAAAGGTCCCGAGTTCGAGTCTCGGTCGGGCACACAGTTTTAATCTGCCAAGAAGTTTCATATCAGCGCACACTCCGCTGCAGAGTGAAAATCTCATTCTGGAAACATCCCCCAGGCTGTGGCTAAGCCATGTCTCCGCTATATCCTTTCTTTCAGGAGTGCTAGTTCTGCAAGGTTCGCAGGAGAACTTCTGTAAAGTTTGGAAGGTAGGAGACGAGATACTGGCAGAAGTAAAGCTGTGGGTACCGGGCGTGAGTCGTGCTTCGGTAGCTCAGTTGGTAGAGCACTTGCCCGCGAAAGGCAAAGGTCCCGAGTTCGAGTCTCGGTCGGGCACACAGTTTTAATCTGCCAAGAAGTTTCAGCTTGTACTTCTTCTGCCATATAAGCAACAACTACATCAGATAATTTTAAACAAGGAGGAGACTGAAGCTCTTTACTGAGTCAGATCAGTTCGTCATTTGTGAAGTTGCTGCATACAGATTACTTATCCTACCTTATCATTAAAAATTTGAAATCACGAAGAACCTATGCTAGCTAGAAGTTTTAAAATCAATAAATAAATATATTTATTTAATTTGCTTTTACAGCTGTAAGCATCTTTAATCTCACTTTTAATTCAGAGCTATCTGCTTTTTACTTCACGATTATAGCACTTTTAGACCTTTGTGGCAGCTGATGTAATGTGATATTGCAGGCACTTATGCTTATACAATACTTTGGCACATGATTTAATCAGCTAAGTGTTCTTAATAGCCTGACAAGGCACATAATACTCACTTTCAGCACGCTGGGTGGCAATAGCAAGCAACTTACTACGATTCAATGAAATTACAGAGATCGCTAAAGTTGCACAGAAGTTTGTTTTTATTTAAATGGCGTTCAGTTTCCGACATTTTCGCATTATCAAGCCATCCTGTACAACATAGGGTACCATGTTAGAAGTAACATACAGAATACATAATGTCAGTCAAAGTATAAATACATTTAACAAGGTGATTAGACCACATAAATCCTACCATAACCAAATAATACCTTTCATTTAGCCACTCATACAAGCAAGATGGTGTTATGGTAGGATTTATGTGGTATCTAATCACCTTGTTAGATGTAACCTGCGAGGCCAGATCACAATTCCTGTCGACTTTCCTGCAACAGTATCAGTGCTGTGGGTTCTAACCCCAGTCCCCCACTACTGCACTCAGACATTGCCATCTACATTCCAGAGACATTGCATCAGCACGACAACTCACAGAGCCAGTTCCTTCTCATATGTCAACATGGCATAATATGAACATAATTCATGTACACCTTTTGTAAAGACGATCAACATTACCAAAATCTGTATCCCTAGTGTCATTTTAAGGAATTTTGTTTTTAGAGTGAGCCGTACTCCAGCTCATGTTTGTGCCATTGACAGGTTGGTGTCAGGTATTCGGATTATGACCTCTCGTCTTCTTAGTGCGTTCACTGGCGCCACTACAATTGCTCGCTTTGTCTGTCCGAGAGTGGCAGCAGCGGCGTTTATCGATTGCGAGTAGTGTGGTACTATCTTTGGAGCGACCTCCAGTATTTCCGGGTCCTCGTGTGTCGCAGTTGCGTCAGTTGGGATGGAGCAGCAGTGAGGTCCGACAGCTCCAGTAGTCGCTGAGGGAGTTGGCGATATATGCACTGCCCAATGGAAGGATGTGGTCGCGAGAGTGTACGACCATGATGGGGTCCGGATTCAGTGAGTTTAAGTTGAATGGATCGTTATATTCGAGTAGTGCAACTTTCACTTGTGTATGTGTGTCCATCCGTTGAAGTGACCTCATGCGATCAAGCTGTCAGCTGGTGGTTTTATACTCCGACGTTTCCCTTGCCTGCCTTCATTGGCAATGACCGATGGGTGGTCGTTTGGTCGGTTGTCTCAGTGGATGACGTGTATCTGGTCTTTCGACCGTTTCTGTGTTCTTAACGTTCATGTCTACGTGAAATTCGTCTTGTTGCTGTATAGTGACTGTTTTAGCATTGTTTGAGTTGTTTGTGGAATTGTCTTTTGCGGCTCCATGTCAGATCATCCCTTTTGACTCTGTGGTGCTCCACTGGGAGCTGTAGGCCGACTCTGGTGCTGCTTCTTCCTTGCTAGCATAGCTGAGATTGCAGCGGCAATGACCATTCGCGAGCTGGCATCCGAATATGTGGCCCTCTTCACGGAAGTCTATGGCATGTGTCGGGAGCCGAGATGACTGCCTGTGGTAGCGATCCGAAGAGTAGTCCGCCCTGGCTGGCTGCGGACTCCATGTTGGCCTCAGAGGGTTGAACCAACGACCCGCCGTGGACTGGGATGCTGTTCGCCCATCTGTTGCTGCGTGTAGCCTGGCGGTGTGAAGCGTGCCGCCGTCTAGGAGAGCTGCCACACTTCAATGAATCTCGTTAGAAAACAACACATATTTATATTCGGCTGTGCGCCTCTGTTTCGCTAACGCTTCACTCCGAGTCACGTACATCCCACACCCCGGTTGCACCAGTGGGCCCCTTCTGCCTATAGCTTGCGCCATGCGAACTGCTGTGTTTATTCTTTACAACAGTTTGATGACCCTGTGGTCTCCATTCCACTTTGCAACCACTGGTCAGCATAACTTACAGCAATCCGGCCTGCACCTGGCTGTAATTTGTGCACTCCGAAATATTGCACCAAATCTAACTTCCCTATTTTAAGCTGTGATACCCCTACAGTAGCTTGTGTTACAGTCAACTTTTTCAATGATTGTTTTAAAAAATTATTTTGGTATTTTCAACATCTAGTTGTGTTCCTCACTTGTAATTCAGGCCTTCAGCCATTAATTATTCTGAAGTATTGCTTGTGGCCTTCAGCCGACAAATAATTTGAATTCTTTCTTGATAAGGCCTTCAACCAACAGTGTAGCTAGTGTTACAGTCAATTTTTTTTTAAAATGATTGTTTTTAAAAAATTATTTCCTTAAATAAAGTGTATATGTTTACTGTGCAACCAACAGTAACTGATTAGGCCCCGTTTACATCTCTCCCTGCTTTCCCTAAGTCTCATGTCTCAGTGGAAGCAGAGCATGGTTACGATTGTAATATTGCCATTACAGTTACCATTGGTTCGAATTGTAACTCTGTCAGTGTTACACGATATTTGTCTTTGCTATTTGGTTGTTTTAATTGACCAAATCTAATGGCGGTTAGGCAGTGCCCCGGGATTGGCCTGTTGAGGAAGGACCACCTCATTTATGAGCTGGCGATAAGGCGCCAGGCTATTGACGGTAGTGTCCCACACTTAGCCGCCTGTTTGTGAGCTACCGTGCTTCAGCTGGTTGACATCACGCCGGATATTGAGGGTGAGGCAGAAGCAGCCACTGAGTTTTTGTGTAAGGTTGTTAGGGGCCTTGAGGACACCATTGGCTTTTTGGAAGGCACTCGACCTAGTGGCAGTCAGTTAGACAGGGTGCGTGCACAGTTGCATTTAACCAAGTGGATAGTGGATGAGGACTGGGGCTTAGGACTTTCTGTCATCAGGGTGGTGTGTGAGCCAGCCTGGGAGTAATGCACTTATGTTTTCTGTGAGGTTAGGTGCAGCATTTGCTAAATTATCTAATCCCCTGCTACATTTGTTTCAAGACATCACCTCACTTGCCTTACATTTGTTTTTGAGTAGGTGGCCTTTAAATTCTGGTAGCTTTGGATAGTTCTTGAAGCTGGTCATTTTTTGAGACTTAGCTCGGTACCTTCTTCAGTGCAGGGATGTTGGGTTGCCTATGGGCAGTTGTTCCATCTGCTTGGTTGGGTCTGAGTCAGTGTTTCACCTGGGGTTTTCTTATGACCATTGTCTTTAGCCTTCATTAAGGAACTTCCAGTCTGTTTCATTATCGGATGTGACCCCAGATTGCTGTTTGGAGGGGGGGGGGGGAGGTTGAGGGTTGAGCTGTGCTACAGCTCATATTTCTGCTGTTGACAGGTTGGTGTTAGGTATTCGGATTATGACCTCTCGTTTTCTTAGTGCGTTCACTGGCGCCACTAAGTTAGCTTGCTTTGTGTGTCTGAGAGTGCTAGCAGCGGCCCTTATCCATAGCGAGTGAGCGAGTGGTGTGCTACTATCTTTGGAGCGACCTCCAGTGTTTCCGAGTCGTCGTGTGTCGGAGTTGGGTAAGTTGGGATGGAGCAGCAGTGAGGTCCGACAGCACCAGTACTCGCCGAGGGAGCTGGCGATATATGCACTGCCCGATGGAAGGATGTGGTCGCGAGAGTGTACGACCATGCCATCAAGCTGTCAGTTGGCGGTTTTATACTCCAACGTTTCCCTTGCCTGACTTGATTGGCAATGACCGATGGTTGGTCGTTTGGTCGGTCGTCTCAGGTCTTTTGACTGTTTGTGTATTCTTAATGTTCATGTCTATGTGCAATTCGTCTTGTTGCTGTATAGTGACTGTTTTAGCATTGTTTGAGTTGTTTCTGGAATTGCCTTGTGCTGTTCCATGTTCAATTAGTCAGATTTTGAATGGGCAGTTTGGTCTTAACCCTGTCTGTGTACTAGGATTTGGTGAAGCCAACTTGTGTAATTAATTGCTTGACATTTGATGATGTTCACTGCTATTCTATCGTGGTATTGGCTATAGCATCTTAGGTGGATTTTGCGAATGTGCTGGTTGGCGTTTAAGCTGTCCCTAGTTTGAGTTGCCATCCTGTTAAGTGAGCATAACTCTTGGCTGCCTGTCTCACCGCTTATGCAGCTGTAGGGACTTTTCTCAGGTCAATCCTTGGAACACTGTCTGTGGATCACTGCCTTCTTTATTTAGTCTGATTGTGTCAATTGTTTAAAAATAATATTTTGTTTAAATTATTCCTATTGCTTGTGGCCTTCAGGTGACAAATAACTTGAATTCTTCTTAATAAGGCTTTCAGCCATCAGTGTAGCTTGTGTACCAGTCAATTTTTTTAATGATTGTTTAAAAAATTATTTTAGTATTTTTGACGTGTAATTGTCTTCCTCATTTGTAATTCAGGCCTTCAGCCGCTAATTGTTCTGAAGTATTGCTTGTGGTCTTCAGCTGACAAATAAGTTGGAATTCTTTCTTAATAAAGTCTTCAGCCATCAGTGTAGCTTGTGTTACAGTCAATTTTTTTTAAAATTATTGTTTTATAAAATTATTTCCTTAAATAAATTGTATGTGTTTACTGTGCAACCAACGGTAACTGATTAGGTCCCATTCACACCTTTCCTGCTTTCCCTAAGTCCCACGTTTCATAGAGCAATCTCGGATAGAACAAGCCCCCTACTAAATGTTTGCAAAACCTATTCAAGGGAACTGTTAAGCTCTTGCTACCAACCGATATTACTGCATTCTTTTTGACCTGTAAAATGGCTCCTGCAGAAGAGGTAGGGCCATGCACGGTGAGCAGCTGACTGAGTGAATTATCTGAAGGACTGAGGAAATCTTTTTCAAAATTTTTATTCCATTTTAAACTTTGATTCTGGTATTGTGTCTTATGATGAAATAGTGGCTGGGCCTGGTCTAGTAAGTACCAGATGCTACTGGGTATGCACCTATCCATGTTCAGTTCACGTGGACATCGTGCCCATATTGGAAGGCTAGAAACGGTCACATCGGGGATGCAGAGCAGGCTTGCGAGAAGTGCACCAGACCACATGGCTGCTCCCTTGCCTACCAGCTCTCCTTCCAACCAGATGGGGTTCCCAGCCTCTCTCTTAGGGCATAATGCCTTCAGCCCGGCGGCTGCAGCCTCTGGATGGTATAGAACATATCACTTGTGTCTCTTAACATTATGACTTGGAGACAACCAATTCCAATTGTGATAATTAATCTTCTGCTCTTGGTCTTGATTTCGAGGAACCTCCAGAAAACCCTGGTTGCCACATTCCACCCTCATCCTAACTCGGCTGTGCCTGTACACTATTGCATAAAAAGGGGAAAGGAGGAAACATTATGACCTTGAAATATATCTGGGCTGTAGCCAGCTAAAATGATATAATTATGTTCTAGTTATGTTCAATGATGACTACTCAGACAGAGGATACTGTGCGATTACATGTGTGGGTCTCAAATAGATAGATTTTCCCTGGTAATTTCGTGTTAAAGTCTTTGATCTGCCTCATTTGTTTGAGGCTAATATCTGTATGACTTAGTACTTCTAATAAATCATTTTTGTGTTGTTTAAAGCTATTTCATTAATCGTCAGCAAATTTACCTCAACATACATGACTAATGAGAATACCAAGTATGTTGATGTGTGTTCTCACCTTGATACCATTGAATACAAAGTATTACTCCCTCTCCAGACAAGAGAAAGAAATGTATAAATAACTGTAACAAGATGTAAAAACACTAGTTGACTTTCTGGTTAGTTCGTAATTTAACCCTTTGCGATCCACTGACTACAATTATGTACATTAACTTTTACAGTGTCTTAGTTGCAACAAAAATATGTTTCCACAATGGAAACCTGAGATACACATTTGTAAATGTTTCCTAACTGAAACTGTTATTATTATTTTGCATGGTATTTATTGAATATTCATTTTATTTAACACAATAGAGAGTATTTCATAATTAGTTATTTTAGTCCATAAAATGAAGCCAAGGGTGAAAGGATATTCTGGAAATGATTACATATTTTTTTATAAATGTTGCATCTAAAATCATAAAAAAATCACCTAAGAGCGTTACCACACACAGAAAAAATTTTCCTTCCTCTAGAAAAAATTCATGTGTGAAAGAGTTATACACTTGTGAGTGAAAATAATGTGAAACAGTTACAGAAAGTTATAGATAATAACCGTGTTGCCTACCAAAAAAGGTAATTGACCACGAAAATATGTTTTACTTACCAGTACTGGAATGTTGCAGAGACAAAGAGTGCATGAGTTCACACAAGATCTTCGTTTCCTCCAGCCAGTTGGACTCAAAGTTGCATGATCGCTGGACACATAAACACGTCCAGAATGTTAGGCAGAGCAAGATTGGCTATTTATGTACTAGTCAGCTTCATACCATGATGCAACCAAGACTTGCATTGACACATTGCCATGATTTAGACTTAATTGTTGTTGGCGTCCTGGTGCAAATGCCAGCATTGTTATAGTTTAACAAACATATCAAAGTTTTTATTTCATGGCAAATGATACACAGAGACATGGTATGCTGTGCCTCTTACTGACTGTTTCCAGACTGATCGTAAATTAGCAAAGACAGTTTTTAAAAAAACGACCCACGGGCTTCACACAAATATTTTTTGTTGATTAAGTTTTTCACAATTCTGGAACAAAATTCAGATTTCATGTTAAACTTTCAAGACCTCATAATGAATATCAAAGTAAAATAATATTGATTGATATCAATTCGGAAAGCAAACCCTTTGTATACTAACATGGACTTTTTCTGCATCCGTTTGTATTTCGAGCACACAACCGTTCTATTTCGAGTATATGTATCGTCTCATATAATCCACAAAACGTGGAAGACTTCACGACGTCCTTGTAGCCTATCTCGAGTGGTCCCAAGGTAGCCTGTCCATGGATTCTGACTACCTTTCCTGATTTCCAATGATGGTTCCTGGTTCATCACGCAGCCATGTCTGGAGTCTTTTGCGGCAACACAACCATCGTCAGTTCATGCTAGTCGAAATTTTGCATTGAAATTGTAATAAATGAAAGAACTAATTTATATCCAAAATTCTTTTAAAGGAAAACCTATCACGGAAATTAAATAACGTGTTCTTATGTTAAGACATTAAGTGAACATAATAACTGAAAACTCAGCAAATTTTTGTTCACAATGGTGTTATAACCAATGTATATCTTTTAAAAATAGGCACTTGAAGTGTTCTTGAAAACTTTGTGTGATGAGAAACTCTCTTATACACAGGATTTCTCAAATATTTTGGGCCCAATTAAAACAAATGACAGTGGATCCACAACAAATTGTATTGAGATTCGGAATCAAAACACTTGAAACTCACGTGGTTAACCATAATTCACTAGAACATGGATATGTAACAGAAGCAAGAAAGATTGCCATGAAACAACCCAGATTACACTTTACGTGACTACACTCAGTAACTTAAATAAAGATGTGACATCGAGTCAACAAGCACTGTGGACTGTCTATTGCTACAGATACAGATCACTGCAATTAGCCCAAATTTACATGACAATCGATAGAGAGAATTTAATTACTTACACCTAATCTATTTACTAACGTTTACTTAGTTGCAGGTCTATCTTTATGTAACCCAAAAATCATTTGTTTAAACATCAGAAAATCACAATCAAATTACAAAACGCGTTTTACCCGCCTTGGCGGAAAGGAAAGATATACTAAACTTTTGGTATGGGGTCTTCTCCCAAAGCAATACATCAGTAGCAGGGTTACATAAACACATCAGGACCTAGGCTGTAGGTTACACCTCACTCCCAGCCAAGCTGTTGGCACAGCGGCTTTGGACAAACACAGGACAATTGCAACTCTCTGAAACACAAAAATACAGGGCAGAATCCTTACACCAGACATACGTGCATCAGTCTACAAAATGTTCCATCCACAACAATCACTGACCTTTAAACTGAAACCATTTACGGACAGTTCACTGGTGATAGTAATATCACTTAGGTGCAGTTTTCATTCACTTAATACCCTTAATAATCAATTAGAGAACAACCAGTACAGTTGTAACTAAGACTTCAATGCGAAGCTAAAATTTAACCAGCTCATACAGAGCTCATCCACATACTTTCCGATTAATGGCTATGTAAGTTCCACATTCATCTAGCGAGTGAAACGCCTCTTAACTCGTCGCTCAGCCACATACACTAATGGCCAATTTACTTGATGTTTACACACAGCACAACTCAGCGGTTCAAGCAATTTAACCACTTTACTTCAGAGACCTTTCCCTTGATAGAAATCACGAAACTTGGATCTCTGAGCTGCCCCAAAACACAGACTTTTCGACCAAGACAACTCAGTGGCATATCACGCTGATAGGGCACACCCGATCGCAGTCGACACTTCTTTCTCTGGAGACGTCCCAAGTCTCTCAATGTTTTTCTTTCGAAAGCTGGCGGCCGACTCTTGAAGTCCGCCAACCCGGCAGAAAATCACACGATATCCAAAGATCACATATAACCTCCAAAATCGATCGCAACGATATAACGAGCATACCCGGTGCTGGCGCCTGCCCGCCACGGTTCAACGGACATACACAGCATACACTGCATAACAACAATGCAGCTCATTGTAATTTTTCAAAGCGACGATCGCCAGTCTCAGTGCATGAATTGCAATGGCACATGCAATTCTGCCACACTCTTGCAAAGATCTCAGGTACCTGTTGTACGCTGGAGCAGGCAGAGAGCGAAAAGAAGTGTACACCCCTGACCACCAAACAGACATACTGTACAAAACTTAGCTCATAGCATGTGTGTCATGTGATGATCGCATGCATCACATCAGCCCACCTGTGCTGCTAGCACACCAGTATCCCTGGTGACAGTTGTCTATTGCATCAGACAGCTTCTTCACGGTGTGATGTATTACTGTGTACAGTGCATGACACATAGTCAAAGATGAAACGTTACTTGTCACGAAAGTCGGCAGACATCCATTTAATGTATGGTGTTGCAGGATGTGCCTGTAAAGCACCATAAATATACAGAGAATGCTTTCCCAACAGGCGCCATCCTATTAGAATTAGTTTCTCTCTGTGGATACCAACTTACGATAGGTGGGATCCTTCGTGCTACAGAGAACTGCCCAAGGTTCCTGTCAACGACATGTTCGGAAACCAAACTTTGGGGCTATTGTGTAGGGTCATATGGCCAACCATCCACAAATAAGCACATGTCACATGTCTGTGAAACACTTAATACGTTGTGCTTCTGTCGCCAGTACGCCTTTTTTGCAGTGTCATCTTTGCCATCGATGTCACTTTGGCCAGCCGTGAGTCGCTTGCTGATTGCGGGTTCGGCTATTTAAGTCTGCAGCGTCAAGGCAGCAGCTCTCACTGTGGTCTGTCGGTTGCGGTTACAACACTTTCGGGAGATTGGTCCTTGTTTGGTGCGCATGCCCCTTATCCGTGGTATTACTGGAGTGATGCGGCTGGAGACAGCGGAGAGGTTTTGGGTTCTGACGCGAGGTGTGGTGTTCGGCTTTTCTCGACACGCAGTTGCATGCTGAGAAAAAGAGCTTGTCGGAACGTCGCCTGACATTAACCATTCACTTGGGCATATGGTGTGTGTTCGATTTAAACAGGTGCAATTGTGTTCTTATATACACTCCTGGAAATTGAAATAAGAACACCGTGAATTCATTGTCCCAGGAAGGGGAAACTTTATTGACACATTCCAGGGGTCAGATACATCACATGATCACACTGACAGAATCACAGGCACATAGACACAGGCAACAGAGCATGCACAATGTCGGCACTAGTACAGTGTATATCCACCTTTCGCAGCAATGCAGGCTGCTATTCTCCCATGTAGACGATCGTAGAGATGCTGGATGTAGTCCTGTGGAACGGCTTGCCATGCCATTTCCACCTGGCGCCTCAGTTGGACCAGCGTTCGTGCTGGACGTGCAGACCGCGTGAGACGACGCTTCATCCAGTCCCAAACATGCTCAATGGGGGACAGATCCGGAGATCTTGCTGGCCAGGGTAGTTGACTTACACCTTCTAGAGCACGTTGGTTGGCACGGGATACATGCGGACGTGCATTGTCCTGTTGGAACAGCAAGTTCCTTTGCCGGTCTAGGAATGGTAGAACGATGGGTTCGATGACGGTTTGGATGTACCGTGCACTATTCAGTGTCCCCTCGACGATCACCAGTGGTGTACGGCCAGTGTAGGAGATCGCTCCCCACACCATGATGCCGGGTGTTGGCCCTGTGTGCCTCGGTCGTATGCAGTCCTGATTGTGGCGCTCACCTGCACGGCGCCAAACACGCATACGACCATCATTGGCACCAAGGCAGAAGCGACTCTCATCGCTGAAGACGACACGTCTCCATTCGTCCCTCCATTCACGCCTGTCGCGACACCACTGGAGGCGGGCTGCACGATGTTGGGGCGTGAGCGGAAGACGGCCTAACGGTGTGCGGGACCGTAGCCCAGCTTCATGGAGACGGTTGCGAATGGTCCTCGCCGATACCCCAGGAGCAACAGTGTCCCTAATTTGCTGGGAAGTGGCGGTGCGGTCCCCTACGGCACTGCGTAGGATCCTACGGTCTTGGCGTGCATCCGTGCGTTGCTGCGGTCCGGTCCCTGGTCGACGGGCACGTGCACCTTCCGCCGACCACTGGCGACAACATCGATGTACTGTGGAGACCTCACGCCCCACGTGTTGAGCAATTCGGCGGTACGTCCACCCGGCCTCCCGCATGCCCACTATACGCCCTCGCTCAAAGTCCGTCAACTGCACATACGGTTCACATCCACGCTGTCGCGGCGTGCTATCAGTGTTGAAGACTGCGATGGAGCTCCGTATGCCACGGCAAACTGGCTGACACTGACGGCGGCGGTGCACAAATGCTGCGCAGCTAGCGCCATTCGACGGCCAACACCGCGGTTCCTGGTGTGTCCGCTGTGCCGTGCGTGTGATCATTGCTTGTACAGCCCTCTCGCAGTGTCCGGAGCAAGTATGGTGGGTCTGACACACCGGTGTCAATGTGTTCTTTTTTCCATTTCCAGGAGTGTATATTTAATGGTTAACTAATGTTATCTTCAGTGACGAGTGTATGATATGTCAAGCCGGCCGTTGTGGCCGAGTGGTTCTAGGCGCTTCAGTCCGGAACCGCGCTGCTGCTACGATCGCAGGTTCGAGTCCTGCCTTGGGCATTCATGTGTGTGATGTCCTTAGGTTAGTTAGGTTTAAACAGTTCTAAGTTCTAGGGGGACTGATGACCTTAGATGTTATGTCTCACAGTACTCAGAGCCATTTTTTGTGACCAAACACTTGAATTACCGAAAATTGTGTCCACGTTGGGTACCGAAAATGTTGACGGATGTGCACAAAACCAAACGTTTAGACGGTGCATTGACTTTCCTTGAGTGGTAGCACAACGACGGTGATGATTTCTTAAGCCAAATTGTTACGGGCGATGAAACATGGGTGGCCTACGTCACACCTGAATCAACGTAACAGCCCATGGAAGTTGAGCAAGGGCATCGTTTTGCTGCAAGACAATGCCCGTCCGCATGTGGCAAATCAGACCAAAGATCTCATCACATCTTTTCGATGGGAAACTCTAGATCATCCTCCGTAACAGCCCCGATCTAGCGCCCAGTGACTACCATCTGTTCCTGCACTTGAAGAAACACCTGGGCGGTCAGCGTCTTCAAGACGATGACGAAGTCAAAACAGTGGTGGTGCAGTGGTTAACAAGTCAGACTTCTATGGGGAGGGTATTCAAAAACTGGTACAACGTTATGACAAGTGCCTCAATATTGACGGAAATTATGTAGAAAAGTAGATTAAGGTACAGGCTTTCATGTAAAAATAAAATTATTGAGATATCTTAGCACGTCTTTTTTTAATTTCAAAACGGTACTTACTTAAAAAACAAACCTCGTACTATGACACCGATGCATTTTCAGATACATGTTCATAGCACCTTTTTTCCCCCCATTCCTGTCACGAATCCGTCCCTGCAGTTTGCCGGTTTCGTTAATGCTATCCCTGTCGAAACAGACCGTTCTTTGCGCGTCGTTTTTGTGAGAGGGCATGTCATGTGCGCAAGTTAATCCGTTTTCTGCACACCATATACGTATTATTTCTATAGTAAGTTACGTTTCACTGCTGCTGTCCATACCAAAAGAGATCGAATTTAGTCTAGTGTTACATCTCTCTAGGGGGATCTGTAAGTAAATACTCCACACCGAAGTGTAGCTAAAAATCATACAGGTCTGTCAACGGTGCCAACGGTGCCAACGGTATCTCAGTTACGTCAAGTGTGGTAAAAATGTATAACTCAACTGTGTCATGAGTATTCCAAGCTGTTGAAAAAAAAGTCCATCAGCCGTTTGTAAACTGAGGAAGCTGGTTGAAAACGTAATATGTGAGGCAAATTCTTTGGTATACATATTCATGTAAATTGTTAAGGTGCTCTCGTAAATATTGAATACAGTTTTTGTACCTTGTTTTCTTTGTATTACGTAAAAATTTAAGATATTTTGTTTATCTATGCTGAAAATTACGTGAAGTATTCCAGACTGTATACCAATTAGGTTCTTTTCAGAGTATGCTGTTGCAATAGCCCCATACTTAACAATCGTATATGGCCGCTCGCTCGACGGAAGATCCGTACCCAAAGAGTGGTAAGTCGCACAGATCACACCAATGTTCAAGACAAACAATAGGAGTAATCCACTAAATTACAGGACCATATCTTTTACGTCAATATGCAGCAGAAGGTTGCAAGGTGTGAAAATTGGCAATTGACGCTAAATAATGAAAAGTGTGAGCTCGTCCACACGAATGTTACAAGGAATCCGTTAAACGTCGGTTACACGATAAATCAGTCAAACGTAATGGCTGTAAATGCAACTAAACACCTAGGAATTTCAATTACAAACGACTTAAATTCAAAAGAACACATAGAAAATGTTGTGGGGAAGACGATCTGAAGGCTGTAATTTATTGGCAGAACAGTAGATGCAACAGATCTACTAATGAGACTGCCTACACTACGCTTGTCTGCCCTCTTTTGGAGTACTGCTGAGCATAATGGGATATTTACCACATCAGATTAACAGAGAACATTGAAAAAGTTCAAAGAAGAGAAGTAGTAGGATTTTTATTGTCAAGAAATAGCGAGGGAGTGTTACGAACGTGATGCAAGATTTGGGATGGACATAATTAAAACAAAGGCTTTTTCGTTGTGGCGAAATCTTGTCACGAAATTTCAAACACCAACTTTCTCCTCCGAATGAGAAAATATTTTGTTGACGCCGACTTACATAGGAAGAAACGATCATCATAGTAAGATAAGCGAAAACAGTTATTGAGTAATCTCTCTCTCTGATACATACACACACACATATATAGGGTAGTCCATTTATAATGACCGGGCCAAATATCTCGCGAAATAAGCATCAAACGAAAAAACTACAAAGAACGAAACTCGTCTAGCTTGAAGGGGGAAACCAGATGGCGCTATGGTTGGCCCGCTAGATGGCGCTGCTATAGATCAAACGCATATCAACTGCGTTTTTTTTTTTAAATAGGAACCCCCACTTTTATTAAATATTCGTGTAGTACGTAAAGAAATATGAATGTTTTAGTTGGACCACTTTTTTCGCTTTGTGATAGTCACAAACGTATAAGTACGTGGTATCACGTCACATTCCGCCAGTGCGGACGGTATTTGCTTCGTGATACATTACCCGTGTTAAAATGGACCGTTTACCAATTGCAGAAAAGGTCGATATTGTGTTGATGTATGGCTATTGTGATCAAAGTGCCGAACGGGCGTGTGCTATGTATGCTGCTCGGTATCCTGGACGACATCATCCAAGTATACGGACCGTTCGCCGGATAGTTACGTTATTTAAGGAAACAGGAAGTTTTCAGCCACATGTGAAACGTCAACCACGACCTGCAACAAATGATGATGCCCAAGTAGGTGTTTTAGCTGCTGTCGCGGCTAATCCGCACATCAGCAGCAGACAAATTGCGCGAGAATCGGGAATCTCAAAAACGTCAGTGTTGAGAATTCTACATCAACATCGATTGCACCCATACCATATTTCTATGCACCAGGAATTGCATGGTGACGACTTTGAACGTCGTGTACAGTTCTGCCACTAGGCACAAGAGAAATTACGGGACGATGACAGACTTTTTGCACGTGTTCTATTTAGCGACGAAGCGTCATTCACCAACAGCGGTAACGTAAACTGGCATAATATGCACTATTGGTCAACGGAAAATCCACGATGGCTGCAACAAGTAGAACATCAGCGACCTTGGCGGGCTAATGTATGGTTGCGGCATTATGGGAGGAAGGATAATTGGCCCCCATTTTATCGATGGCAATCTAAATGGTGCAATGTATGCTGATTTCCTACGTAATGTTCTACCGATGGTACTACAATATGTTTCACTGCATGACAGAATGGCGATGTACTTCCAACATGATGGATGTCCGGCACATAGCTCGCGTGCGGTTGAAGCGGTACTGAATAGTATATTTCATGAGAGGTGGATTGGTCGTCGATGCACCATACCATGGCCCGCACGATCACCGGATCTGACGTTCCCGCATTTCCTTCTGTGGGGAAAGTTGATGATATTTGCTGTCGTGATCAACCGACAACGCCTGACAACATGCGTCAGGACATTGTCAATGCATGTGCGAACATACGGAAGGCGAACTACTCGCTGTTGAGAGGAATGTCATTCACGCATTGCCAAATGCATTGAGGTTGACGGACGTCATTTTGAGTATTTATTGCATTAATGTGGTATTTACAGGTAATCACGCTGTAACAGCATGCGTTCTCAGAAATGATAAGTTCACAAAGGTACATGTATCACGTTGGAACAACCGAAATAAAATGTTCACACGTACCCACGTTCTGTGTATTAATTTAAAAAACCTACCTGTTATCAACCGTTCGTCTAAAATTGTGAGCCATATGTTTATGACTATTACAGCGCCATCTATCACAAAGCGAAAAAAGGGGTCCAACTAAAACATTCATATTTCTTTACGTTGTAATGTTGTTGCATTAATTTGTTCTGAAAGCGGTGCTGATATTCAAGACCATAAAAGTGGGTTAAAAGCTGTGAGCTATCTGAGGAAGTTAACCTTGCATTACTGCGCAACTTTTTCACCAGGTATCCAGTCTAGCTTACCAAATTCCCAACCAGACTAACATTAATTATAATCTTTTAGTACTCATCTTACGATAACCAGTGATATATATACAAAAAGACAACTTAAATAAAAAGAAATAAATCAGTTTATATTTGGACATTTATTTTAACATTGATCATTGTTCCGTTAAAATTTCAGCATATCAAACTTGATTCATAACTAAACTGGTGCCTTATCTAGGATTGTGTAAACGTGAGTTTGTAATCTTACGGAACACATCAAATAGGGAGCCAAGATTGGGAGACTACATACAATACTGCATTCATAACATAACACACGAAGAATGTTGAAACATATGCAAGAGGAAATTAACCACAACAAACTGATTCAATTTTCACCCAAAGAAGTTACGTTTGTAGCGTAATCCTGTCCGTCATGAAATTACCACACACCAGTATACTAAATTCATACTAACTCTCTGTGAAATCTTCCCGAAAAGAACAGCTGAGGTCTACTTTGATGCTTACACCACATGCTTCACGTGGTCAACTTGGTTTACACAAAGAGTGTAACTCCACAATAATTTTGATAGTTAAAATAAATTACATCGAAACGCAATTTACAAAAGAAAAACCTCAAACTGGTTACTATCGTCTTACTATTAACCTGATGGGTCAAACAATTGTATAAGCACGTGGTACTGGTCTCACAAAGTACACCCCACGTGGGTTGAACATAAAGAAATGTTGCTATATTGAAAAATAGTGTCAAGGTGAGACGTTATAATCTCACGCACATTGCATTTAAGATTGATGATCTTAGTTAGAGTTACTGATAAACACGTGGTTCCACTTTACTCACAAAGTAGTGACAAAGCAACTACCAGAAGATATTCTGAACTGCACACTCGAATTACACTGCGTTGCAATTTAAGATAACATTAGATATTTTAGAGCTAAACCTGAAATAAAGGTGATTAAATTTTCAGTTAGGCTGAACTTAAGAAATCCATTGTCCTAGAGACTTAGCAGATACGCGCTTAGCCGGAGATCTTACCACTTCAGTTGCTCGCCGCGGACAGACTGCCTGGGCTCCTATGGAGGGTGCTTAACAGATACAAACGGAAGTGACCAGAGAGGCAGTTTCCTATACCAACATGACAAGGGACGGAGAGGACCATTGTAAGCATAGAAACCTCTCTGCTTTTAGAAAGTGTAGCTACCCGTTCCGAGGTTGGTCCTACTGTTCTCTAGCGGACAGGCTTGTCTGCTACCAACAAACATGCAACTAGAAATACATTTGCTCATTCATCATCTCACACAGACGGGAAGGGGGATGACAGTATCGTATCATATGCAGTATATAAAAAAAAGCGGATGTAGGTTCCGTATGAGACTGTGTGACATGAATTACATATAAACTGTGTTCTAAGTGTAGTAGTGTGACAGATAGTTCTTGTTTATGTGTAAAAGTAACACGTTCCACTGCTCAGTCTCCTCCCAGATAGTCAGAAACACCACAGTAAATTTAGAAGAGGAATTTATGCCGTAAATGGCAACATATTTAAGAAATTAACATGAAAGGAATCCAACAGAGACCTTTCAATGTGCTACACGAATTATACCTTCCACATTCGCATACATATTTGTCACCACACATACAACACATGCACACATTCTATCGCCAAGTGAGTAGTGAGTGTACAGTAGGATTTCCACCCCGCCATCATAAATGACTCGCTTGTCATCATGCCGAGACATACCGATTCTCAGGAGCAAGCTGCAATACGTCCACCTCATGTCTTCATGACTGAATACTGCAATGCCGTGTCATGTGCAGAGCGGTGCACAGCGAGTACCACCGTGCAGGCACTTCAAGTGGTCTTGAACCGCGAGAACCATTGACGCCGCACACCGCAAAGCCTGTCGAAGGGTTGCATCTGTGTCTGTACCGTATGTGTGCATTCTTGATCGGAAGCCCTCAAACTCCAAAATAAGAAACTCATTAGCCTCAACGTTCATAAACCAGTAACCTCACTGTTGCCAAGTGTTATGCCGTAAGGAATATCGGTCGAATGCGTCGGGGTGACAAGTTATTACTTCGCACGGATCTCAACCCTTCTTCCAGTATATGAAGCTGTTGGTGAACCTGTGAAGTGACTTTTTGCAAACTCATAATGAAACTGGTACTTATGGAGTTTCGATAGGTCCAATATACACATACCGACATAAACAGTATTCGTGAATTCTATCGAAACTTTAGCCACCTCCAGACCAAAGGATTCTTTGTTTGTAGCTCGTTAAAAATTTGACCTGGCGATGTAATCTACTGCGCCATAACCACCCTTGTAACAGGTAACTACGTGAATTTCGCGATGTTCTCTGACTTTTTGTATGGTTTTGCCGAAAATTGCATTGTTCATGAGATTTTTAAAATCTTTTTCAAATATATAAGGCTCGAGAGCCCTCGTTTCGGTGTTTAAATCAAAGTATTTTTTTTTTTTTTCAACCAGGGACGCTGGTCGAAGGAAATAACGCGGATGACACTATCCAGTTGCAGCTTGAGACATTGCTGGAGATTACGATGATGTAGTATATACCTTGTTTTTCCCTCCAGCGTTGTCATCAGCCTACAGTGGTAACCGTTTCCCAGAAATGGCAACCGATAAATTGCTATGCTCGTCATGCGGTAAATCACTGTGCTCGTCATTCAAACTTGAAGGGTACTTTAAATCTACCTCCAAAAGGTACCCTGTTTCAGAATCTGCCTGTACATGTACGATTCTTTTACCGAATCTGGTGTTTTCCTTGTTGGACAACCACAGAAACCCTTCAACATGTAGAGGCTGTTGCGTAACTTGTCATATAAATTGTTTTCAAATATTTGATGTAGCTTAAATCACCACAAGCGTTGAAGTGTGCACATATTTGCGGGTTGCTTGCCTTGGTGTTGCTGTGGACACATTAACAAAGTTCACCACGAATCCCGCGTTCGAAAAATAACAGCAAGCTAACATTGACCAAGAGTTCAGTGTTGGCACGAAAGCCCTAGTGCAGTGTAGTACCAGGCAGGATCCAGTTCGTATGTGTACATGCAATTAGTCCGGTATCGTTCGAAAATATCTGCAAGTAAGTGCATATCACTGTTGAAAGGTGGCTACACTGAGCCACAGCGCCAGAGATTGCGCCAAAGAGTTTTATTCCGCCGCCTCCACTGGCAGTGCTCGTCGAGATGTGGCAGTAGTCAGTGCTTGTTGAGAAGTAGTAGGAGTCAAGTCGTTGTTGAGATGTCGTCGTAGTGAGTGGTTGTGCAGATCTTGCTGAGAGGATATTGATAGCTGTACTATTTGAATCCATGTTTTATGCAGTTGTTTGATGGGCTAGACAGCAGATGTTGTTCGAATGGAGATATTGTAATGATCAGAGTGCTTTTTGTCAATATATATGAAGGTAAAAAAATTCCCTTTTTTTCATTATTTCAATGTCTTAAATAATGCGTCATTACAGGTTCATTCAACAAAGTATCTGGCTTGTGTTCTTGTATTAGAGTGTAATTCTGGTTTCCTTACGCAATTATAGTATTTCTATTTTTTTTAAATTACTTCAGTATAAATGGTATTTAAAATTTCTTGTCTTATTGAAGAAGAACCGTGCCAGATGTGTACGTTGAATCATACTGCCACACACAGAACAGTTACACTTGTGCTTTGCTTTCGTACGTTTTATAGTTGCTGGGGACTTAATTAATTGTGTTAACGGAAATTTTCTTTCATTCTTGTTGCTATTCTATGCAGTCAGATTGCGTACTAAAACTAGTTAGGGCCAACCGTTTACGAGACTTCGTAATCGGACAGACAACTACTAAAAAATTAAAAGTATTTGCATTGCATTATATATAATTAAGCCCCCATGCACGTGGCGACCGCCGCTTTGGATCGTCCCTTGGAATTCTTCTGATTGTAAAAATAGTAGACAGTAGTATTGTCGTAGTAATTTGTAGTTTAGTAATTGTAGTCTATATTGCATGTGTAGATTTGGTAATTGTCATTCTTCTAATGGTATTTTTTGCAGAATTTAATTTTTGTTGTCTTGTATACGGGTTTGACAATTTTGTGCAGTTAGGAAGATTTCAATTGTTCGTTAATCGTGTTTGAGGGAAGCATTTCGTGTGAATGATATTGTTGATGATAAAGTGTCATTGTCTGTAATTTTCATATAGTGACGAGTTTTGTATATTTTGTAAATGATTACGCGATCGATGAAAAAGGCAAAAATGATGGATAGTCAGAATGACGAAATTGTTGACATGGCGAACTCGCCAACACAGGACAACAGTATGATGATTAATGAAGTTGAAAACAATTTAATAAGTCGGGAAAATAGTCCAGAACCAATTCAGATTTTTTCACAATCAAAAAATTTTCAGAATACGAGATTAACGACAGAAGATTCTGGGATAGTATCGAACACAGATAGCTTTACTGCTATGACGAAGGAAGTTAGTTTTACGGGAAATGTTAGGGGCGAAAAGAATTTCGAACAAGTTAATATGGAGCAGTTGATGAGTGCAGTATTAAATTTTCGATCTGAATTTAAAACAAAGATGGGAACTTTGGCAACACGGTTAGACTCACAAATAGGAACAATTAAAACAGAGATGGAAACAATGGAAACACGGTTAGATTCACGAATAGGGACATGTTTCAAAAATATGAAAGATGAATTAAAGAAAGAAATCAGAGAAGAAGTACAACCAATTTTGAATGCTCACAATAATAGATTAATTGCAGTAGAGATTAGACAAAGGAACAGGATAGAGAACAGGAAGAAAGAGATCGCGTGATAGTACAAAAATTTTCAGAGTTAAATTTACAACGTGCACACGATAAGGAAGAAATATTTGAGAGAATCGAGGAATCCGTACCAAATGACAGGTTAAATAACCTAACACAACAATATGAACAGTCAACTACTAAATGTGACAATACCGAAACCCGAGTCGCGACACTTACGGAAGACATAAATAAACAGAAAGAAAAAATAGGTGACTCATCGGAAAGAGTTGAGGAGATTTCAGATAAACTGACAAGTCTTAGTTTAAATGGGTACAGAGATTCAGATGATACAGCTCCGTTGCCATTTTCAGAAATCGAAGAGTACCAGAACATAAATAAGGATGTTGAAAATCAGGGAAAATTTAATGAACGCATTAGAAGGGAATTTGAGGCGTTACGGAAGCAAGTCAAACAAATTGAAGGCGAAATCATAGGAAAAGACAGCAAAAGAAATTTGGAATCACAGATGGCAGAGGGGTTTGAAGAAAGTAATTTGTTTCATTTACGGGATGCAACAAGAGAGCGCCAGGCCGCGAACTTGACAATAATCGACATTGGGACTGGGACAGACGTGGTAGGTCTTTGTCGCCACGAGGTGAAAACTTTGACTATAAACACTTTTTAACTGTTCGGAAATTTAAGATCTTTCGCAATTCTAAGAATGACATACATCAATGTTCATGGTTAGATCAATTTATCTACGCACTTCCACCTAATTGACCACTAAGTCACAAACTGGAATTTATGTGTGGATATTTAGAAAACGAACCGGCGACGCGGATGCGCGCACTTATTAGAGATTGTAATAATTTAAATGATTTTTATCATGCATTTCTATTGGCACATTGGTCCGAAAACACGCAAGACAGAGTCAAACACAGTCTTATTATGCAGCGTAATTTTAAACAGTCTGAGTTCCGCATGCTGGCATAATACTTTGAAGACATGATTCGAAAGAATCAGTTCCTGTCCAACCCTTATAGCCCGACTGAATTAATTCGCATTTTTTTAACCTAGCTGCCACAATCAATAAGACAAATTGCTTTAGCTGGAAGATGTAAAGACGACATTGAGACTTTTAAGACTTTGCTACAAGAACCTGAGTATGACAACGAGGACGGGACTTCTTGTAATTTTTTCAGTAACAGTAATTACAATAGATTTTCAGAGAAAAGGGATAGTGATCGGAACGGGCGTTATATGGGTAATTTTGAGAATGACAGACGAAACACACAGGACAATAGATACCAGCAGACGTTCTAACAGAAATTACACAGACAATTATAATAACGGTAATTCCTACCGGAATGATCAATCATATGGAAACAGTAATCGGTATCATCAAGACAGAAATAATTCATACAGTAATAGAAATTCTTACTACAGAAATAATCAGGGTAGTAGATACAACAATAATTTCAGAAGTGACAGTCGAAATTACACAAGAAGTAGTCATGGTGACAGACAGGAAAATAGAAATTTTAATAACAGACACAACCAAGACAGGAGGGACCTAATTGGCATCCTCCACGTGACAGAACTTCAGAGAGACAAGTGCAAATCGCAGAAATTGATCCGCGAAATGACGCAAGCAATCGACAATGACTTGTAGCTTCGGCTTCTGGCAGCAATATAGACGGTTCAGAAAGTAATCACACTACGACTTTACACTACGTACGCCTGGAAGACATGAGAGACATTTTGCTAGATGAAAAGGAAAATAATGTAGACGCATTTTTACATCCTGTTGTTGAAGTATGTTGGGTAAGAATAAGTTCACTGCGGTTTTAGATTCTGGGAGCCCATTGAATGTTATCAGTGAATCAGTTTTTCGTATATGTGTAAGAACCATTGCTTGTCCTGTGTTACCTGTTTCTAAAACTACAATTCGAGGCGCTATTTCTGGAAAAAGTGTGGACGTTAAACAACAGACCAACCTAAATTTCATTTGTCAAGGATACGAATTTTCTGCTAATTTTATTATTGTTCCATTACTCAGTACACAAATTATATTAGGTATGGAGTTTCTTAACACACATACAGCAATTTTAAACTTAAAAGAAGGAAGTGTGAATTTGACTGTTGCCGGAATGCCGAAATGTTTGAAATTTTTCGAGTGTTTAGCAAGATCTGAATCAGATACAAAATGTTTAAGGTTTCTTACTTCTGATGTTTTCGTTGAGCATTATGACGACAGTGTGTTTATTCATGACAATGACAATAGATACAGAGACGCGATGGATGATATACTTAATAGTGAAGAATTAATTAATGAAAAGCTGAAGTGCCAGATGACGTTGCAAGAGAAGAGCTGCACATTTTGACTTCACATGCTACAGTATTTAGTCATCACACAGGAACTATACAAGGGTTACAATATTTATTTAAAGTAAAAGAACATACACCATTTCGGGGGAAAACGTACGCTATTCCTTTGGCTTACAGAGACAAGGTTAAGAGTGAACTTCAATACGTGTTAGATCAAGGCATTATTGAGCCAGCAGTCAGTCTTTATGCCAGCCCATTACACGTCGTTCTTAAAAAGGATGGGTCAATTCGTTTGGTTCTGGATTCCAGACAGATAAATAATATCATCATTCCTGAAACTGACCGTCCACAAAATTTAGATGAACTTCTTCAACATTTCCATCGAATTAAAGTTTTATCCACGATTGATATGCGCGCAAGTTTTTGGCAAATAGAACTCCACCCTGATTGTAGAAAATATACTGCCTTTTTAGCCTTTGGTAACTGTTACCAGTTTCGGAAATTACCGTTTGGACTTACTGTATCTTCAGCAGCATTCATTCGTACTTTAAACGAAATCTTACCTGTTTATCTTCGTGACAATATTACTTCATATGTTGACGACGTTCTTATTGCTAAACGTTCTTGGAGTGAGCACAACAAAATTTTGGATTCATTATTACGTATTTTTGCAAGAGTTGGCATTACAGTGAACTTGGAAAAATCTGAATTTGGTCGTTCACAGGTGAAATTTCTTGATCACATTATTTCTACAAAAGGTATTCTTCCTGATCCAGAGAAACTAGACGCTATTCGTAATTATGCTGTTCCTACCACAAAACGTGATGTTCGTTGTTTCCTTGGTGTCTGTAATTTTTTTAGAGGCTTTGTTAGATTGGACAATTTGGCCACACCTCGTTTATGTGAACTATCTGGAAAGAATTCTAATTGGTGTTGGGATGAGGAAGCTCAGTCAGAATTTGAACAATTTCGTGATGCTTTAGTTGCTGCTCCACTTCTTTCACATCCGGATTTATCTAAAGATTTTTGTTTGGCGACGGACTCATCACACAAAAGGCCTAGGTGCACATTTATTTCAAGAGCTAGAAGAAAACGGCGTTGTAGTACAGAAGACTATTGCATTTGGAAGTCGTGTTCTCTCTAAATCGGAAAAGAATTATTCGGTTACGGAATTTGAGGCTTTGGCTGTTGTATGGGCTTTCACAAAATTTCGCATATTTTTGTACGGCAGACATACTAAGGTTTACACCGATCATCGAGCTCTGGAATTTCTTATTTCAACAAAATTAACACATGGAAGATTGTCACGATGGGCGTTGTATCTACAGGAATGTGATTTTAGTATTGTTTACACACAGGGTTCTTCAAATATTGTTGCTGATGCTTTATTATGTGCACCTATGGGTTTGAAACAAAGTGCTGAAGAGGACTGCAAAGAAAACAATTACTGTTCGATGTATATTCAAGGAGTTGCGTTTGAGAAATTTATTTCGTCTTCGCTCCAGGACATCGCTAAGGAGCAAAATAAGGATCCAATCTGGAAGGACATTAAGGAGAAGTGGAGGAGAAAGGAAAGCGTAGCGATCAGAGAGTATTATTTAGTTCGCAATGATATTCTTTTTAAACGAAAATCGGTCGACAACTCTGTTTGGTTAGTTTGTATTCCTGATGAGTGGGTTAATAAACTGATTTGGTATACGCATTTCAGTTATGCACACTTTGGTTCCAGAAAATGCTTTCATAAATTACGAGAAAATTGCTACTTCAGTAATATGGAAAAACGTATTCGATCTGTTCTTGCCAAATGCAAATTATGTCAAAAGGCTAAGCCGCCAACTATTTCTCACAGAGCACCGTTGTTTCCTATCATTCCAGCGAAATTAAAGGACATGGCTGCAGTCGATTTGTTCAGTCCAGTGGTTCGTTCTACTAATGGTTTTGCGTACATTTTAGTAGCAGTGAAATTGACATCAAAATATGTGTGTTTTACACCTTTACGCAAAGCAACAGCTCGTTCAGTATCTAACGCTTTCATCAAACATTTTCTTAAGGAAGTGGGTCATGTTGATAAGGTTATATCAGATAATGGATCACAGTTTCGCTCTAAAATTTGGCTTCGTACTCTACGGCGTCGTAAGATTAAACCAATTTTCATTTCACTTTTTCACCCTCAATCTAATGCTTCAGAGAGATGGATGAAGGAAATCAATAAATTGTGTCGACTTTATTGTCATCAGAATCACAGAACTTGGGATCAGTATCTTCATATTTTTCAAAACATTCTGAATGAACTTCCTAATGACTCAACTTCTTTACCGCCTATATTGATATTAAAAAATAAAGCACCGACAAATCGCATCTCTGAAATCGTTCCTTTTCCGCCTTCACGGAAACTGCGGCATTCTGAAGTTGTCAACCTGGCTCTGCGAAATATTGCATCTGCGGCTGCTAGAAGAGAGAAATCAGCTAAACATCCTGGTCGTTTAAAAATCTTGTCAGTTGGTCAGAAGGTGTTAATTAAGTCTCATCGTTTGTCTCACAAAGGAAAGGGCTTGTGTCGCAAATTTTTTCTGCTTTATAACGGTCCATATAGAGTTCGCAAAATTATTCATGATAACACTGTTGAAGTAGAAACTCTTAAATCTCGGCGCTCTAAGGGAATACATCATATATCGAACGTTAAAATTTTTGTGGAATGACATACTTTAGAGAAACTAACAGCTACATGTAAACATGCAGAGAATACAAGGATAGCGCGCTGTGTTTTGGCGGTGGCACATACTCAAAGCAACAGTCAAGTCTGCGCGCCGCACAAGGCAGTCGTTGACCGCAAACAATCACTTCCCACGTCACGCGCCTACAGCTGATCGAGCGCTCAGTGCGAATGCACTGACAGCTGTAAACAAATACACAGTTTAATTTCTCTGATTAAATTCAGTATTAAGCTATGGTGACTTGATGAATTATGTTATTAACGTTCAGTATTTTTCAGGATACGGTTCTATAAAATATTTAAGAACTTCAGGTAAATTCTGTGTGTGTCCGACGTTAAGAGGACTTGCTATCGAGAAATTTTCAGGAAGAATGTCATTTCGAAGAAGAAAGTAATAAACTAAAAAGGTAACTATTAATTGAGTTTATTTTTCAAGTAACATATTTCCACTTAGGTACGTACTTTAGACGTAATTTGCTGCTCGCGATTACGTGATTCATACTTTGTGCTAAATTTCATGTTCTATGAATGTACTTGTGATGCGACGTGCTTGCATACATTAAGTGATTTTGACAATGATTGATTAATGAACAGGGTTGTTACTTATGTATTATGCATCGCTTGGCTGCTATGCTTTTTCACTGACGTCACATTTTTTTATTATGTGCCTGCTGTGCTTATTTATTTAAATTATAATTGTCACCTGATTAATTGTGCTGATATGGTTATGTATGTAAGTTATACTTTGTGATTTATCTGCTTGCGCCTTCATGTTTACTTATTAAGATTTCATATGAACATTTATTTGCTTATGCTGATATGATGCTAATGACCTGTTTATTACGTAAGATATATGTTTGCTGCTGTGCGTATGGATTGCATATTTATACATTTCTGTTTGTTGTTATAACTACTCTTTAATTTGGTGTATAGAAATGCTGATATACTGTGTACGAACATAGAGTTTAGGTCACACTATGGTATTAATTATAGATTGTTTGCTTGGCAGAGCCTCGTTGTAGGAATTGTGCTGCATCCACTTGTTGACATTCTGTTCTCCACTGGTATATTTACTCGCTATTGCATGTTTTGCCCACGCTTAGTGCCTTATATTTTAAGATAAGAAAATGAACTGCAGTGATTCTACGAACGACATTGGTACAAGAAACTTCATTGAAGTCACATGAGCTGGAGGTTTTATGGAAGCTGTATAAATTAATGCTAATAGGAAGGAAGCTAACGACATGACATACCAACACTAGGTTTAGACCATTGACAGTTATTACACTGCATTCTTCGGTAGCAATTGAAATAGTAAGTGACACTTGACACAAGAAATACTCCACATGTTTGCTTCTGTTTTGCCATAATTTTTGAAGTGGTGTACACACTGTGAAATATTACGATCATTATTACTACGTATTCGTACTTACTTACTCAAAGTTATTCAAACTAAAGTCTGTTAGAGGTCATGTATGCATTTCTTTTATTTAATGATGGACAAGGTAACCAAAATGTATCTTATAATTCATAATGAGTAGAAGATTTGAGTCAGATGGATTACACAGAGGTTGTGTGTGGACACTGTGTCTTCGGATTGCATGGGATGATGAATTGAAGTTTGCACTAGGATTTTATCTGTACTTGTTCGAGGAGACTGACTAGAGGAAAGAGTTCTTATGGAAGTAAAATGATATTGGTGCTAAGGTTTATATGTATCGAGGTATTGAAGAGGTATTATTGAGGTATTGAGATTATGTGAAGTTGATGATTATTGGAGTTTTGGTGGACAAGAGGTAAGGTAAATGATACTGATGATACGGTTTATATGTATCGACGTATGGAAGAGGTATTATTGAGGTATTGAGATTGTGTGAAGCTGATGATTATTGGAGTTTTGGTGGACAAGAGGTAAGGTAAATGATATTGATGATAAGGTTTATATATATCGACGTAAGAGGTATTATTGAAGTATTGAGATTATGTGATGCTGATGATTATTGGAGTTTTGGTGGATAAGAGGTAAAGTAAGTGAGGAGCATATTTTTTTTGTTGGTTTATATGGAACAAGGAGGATGAAGATGGCAGACTAGAACACTCAAGTAGAAGGAAGATTGTCTACACACACACTTTGTTAAATCACTAAGCAGTACATACTTTTTTTTGAGAGAGGAAGCATTTGCATATCTTGGCTCACTGACAGTTGTTCAGCAACCGTACATTTGATTTGGCTTGGCAAACATTGGTCTTGACATGATGACTATGACGTTGACTGTTATACATTGCTGCCACTACTACTTGATACACATGATGAACATCAAATTTTGACAGAATTGTATTTACACAGTTAACACTATTCAATTACACAGTAGCACTAATGTGGACGAAAGATGAGTGAGTGTGTTTTGTGTGTTTTCCCTTCCTAATCCCAGATAATTGGTACCGACCTATCTCCTAAATATTATTTGATTTGTTTGTTGTGGCTTGCACTGACACCCATAAATATTATAGGTTTACTGATATTTGTGTATTTGTAATAGTTAATATGACAATTATCTGATATCATTTGTGTGTTTGTTATAAATTGTATGTTTAGTGTAAGAGCATTGATAATAATTTTGTAAAAGCAATTGTGTGTGCATTCAAACTGTTGTTCACACCTGCACCTGTTTAACATTGCTGGGTGCCACTGATGGACTGCTTCTACTGAGATGATGTCACTTGTTGGTGTCTGCACCTGCTCAACATTGCTGGGTGCCACTGATGGAACTGCTTCTACTGAAATGTCACTTGTTGGTCTCTGCACCTGTTCAACATTGCTGGGTGCAACTAATGGAACTGCTTCTATTGAAATGATGTCACTTGTTGGTGTCTGCACCTGTTCAACATTACTGGGTGCCACTGATGGACTGCTTCTACTGAAATGATGTCACTTGTTGCTGTCTGCACCTGCTCAACATTACTGGGTGCCACTGTTGGAACTGCTCAACCAGTGATGAGATGTCACTTGTTGCTGTCTGCACCTGTCAACATTACTGGGTGTCACTAGTGGAACTGCTTATACTGAAATGATGTCACTTGTTGGTGTCTGCAACTGTTTAACATTGCTGGGTGCCACTGATGGACTGCTTCTACTGAAATGATGTCACTTGTTGGTGTCTGCACCTGTTCAACATTACTGGGTGCCACTGATGGACTGCATCTATTGAAATAATGTCACTTATTGGTGTCTGCACCTGTTCAACATTGCTGGATGCCACTAATGGAACTGCTTCTGCTGAAAGATGTCACTTGTTGGTCTCTGCACCTGTTCAACATTGCTGGGTGCCACTGATGGAACTGTTTCTACAGAAATAATGTCACTTGTTGGTGTCTGCACTCGTTCAACATTGCTGGATGCTACTGCTGGAACTATCAACTACTTGTTTTTTGAATCATTGAAAGCATTTTATGTGAACATTTGTATAAACTGATTTTTTGTGTATTGTGTAAACTATTATGTAAAGTCACATGTATGAAAGAATTTGTATTGCTTACTGTATTTTATATATTAGGTTATTGAAAGGTCAGTGCAAAGCCAAAATTTTATCTAATTATGTGATGTTTACGTATTAATATTATCTTTTATTTTTGTCTGTATTTTTGTGGACGAATTTGGTGGTATTTTCACCACCAGTGCTGGCAAAAATACCATCAAATTCTGGCCCGTGGAGGAAGGGCATATGAAAAGTGGCTACACTGAGCCACAGCGCCAGAGATTGCGCCAAAGAGTTTTATTCGGCCGCCTCCACTGGCAGTTCTTGTCGAGAAGTCGTGGTGGAGAGTGCTTGTCGAGATGTGGCAGTAGTCAGTGCTTGTGGAGTAGTAGTAGTGAGTCGGTGTTGAGATGTTGTAGTAGGGAGTGCTTGTTCCATGTTTTATGCAGTTTGTTTGATGGGCTAGACAGCAGATATTCGAATGGAGATATTGTAATGATCAGAGTGCCTTTCGTCAATATATATGAAGGTAAAAAAAATCCCTTTTCTTTTTATTATTTCAATGTCTTAAATAATGCGTCATTACAGGTTCAGTCAACAAAGCATCTGGCTCGTGTTCTTGTATTAGAGTGTAATTCTGGTTTTCTTGCGCAATTATAGTATTTCTATTTTTTTAAATTACTTCAGTATAAATGATACTTAAAATTTCTTGTCTTATTGAAGAAGAACCGTGCCAGATGTGTACGTTGAATCACACTTCCACACACAGAACAGTTACACTTGTGCTTTGGTTTCGTACGTTTTATAGTTGCTGGGGACTTAATTAATTAATTGTGTTAACGGAAGTTTTCTTTCATTCTTTGTTGTCATTCTATGCAGTCAGATTGCGTACTAAAACTAGTCAGGGCCAACCGTTTACGAGACTTCGTAATCGGACAGACAGCTACTAAAAATTAAAAATATTTGCATTAAATTTATAATTAAGCCCCCATGCACTGTCCATATAATGTTTCGCATATTCCTTTAAATTAGAGATGTCAGACAACTGACATACACTCACTGCATGGCCATACTCCGCACCCTATATGGCAAAGCCTGAAATTTGGCTGGGGATCGCGGTTACGTCGGGCAGTGTGGTTTCGTTGACTTTCTCCCATGAATCCAGATATTCGTATGGGAAAATCCTCTTCATCCTGACGAATTGAGATCATTGGGAAATGTAACTCGAGTGGGATGCGAGCCTTCCTGATGCATCGTTTCAGTAAGTTTCTGTAGCGGTGCCTGCATGAATCTCAGTGAGTCAAAGAACCTCAGAGTAATTTTGTTAGTGATTCTCTTCCAAAGCACGGCCCGGGGTAGCCGAGCGGTCTAAGGCACCTTCTCACGGACCGCGCGGCTCCCCCGTCGGAGATTCGAGTCCTCCATCGGGCATGGGTGTGTGTGTTGTCCTCAGCGTAAGTTACATTAAGTAGTGTGTAAGCTCAGGGACCGATGACCTCAGCAGTTTGGTCCCATAAGACCTTACCACAAATTTCCAAGTATTTCTTTCAAAGCGATGTGTATCTCTCAGTGCTACAAAGTACAAAACTAACCTAGTCTCTACTCGTACAGTAATCAGTCACGGACTCGACTAGGAATCTGTTTAAATTGTGGATGAAAATGGGTATGTCCTGGGAGTTGGTAATTCGAGTTTCATACATTGTGTGCAGCACTGAGGAATTTGCCAGTTAGAGGGCAATGATCTCTGCGTGGAGTTTCCGTTTCTTTATCTGTTGGCTGTCCAGAAGTACAACAGTCAACTGCATTCTTGTACAGTAATTTATCCTGATCTGTTTTTGTCATAAGAACGATGTTGTCATAAATGCCATCAACTTTCCTTGCAAGTTTTTCAAGCCCATAAGACAAGCAATCAACAGGTTTATCCCCAACGTATGAATCAACTGATGAAGACTAAAATTGTATGAGCATACAACTTGACAAGCAGCAGCAAAAGGTATGCGCAATACTCTGAAGAGCCAAAGAAACTGGTACACCTGCCTAATATCGTGTAGGGCCTCCCGAGCACGCACAAGTTACGCAACACGACGTGGGATGAACTCGACTAATGCCTGAAGTAGTGCTGGAGAAAACTGACACCATGAATCCTGCAGGGCTGGCCATAAATACGTAAGAGTAAGAGGAGATGGAGATCTTTTCTGAATAGCACGTGACAAGGCATCTCAGATATGCTCAATAATGTTCATGTTTGGGGAATTTGGTGGCCAGCGGAAATGTTTAGACTCAGAAGAATGTTCTTGGAGCCACTCTATAGCAATTCTGAACGTGTGGGGCGTCACATTGTCCTGCTGGAATTGGCCAAGTCCGTCGGAATACACAATGGACATGAATGGATGCAGGTGATTATACAGGATGCTTACCTGTCAGAGCCGTATCTAGACATATCAGGAGTCGCATATCACTCCAACTACACACGCACCACACCATTACAGAGCGTCCACCAGCTTGAACAGTCCCCTGCTAACATACAGGGTCCATGGATTTCCGAGGTTGTCTACATACCCATACACGCCGTCCGCTCGATACGATTTGAAACGAGACTCGTTCGACCAGGCAACATGTTTCCAGTCATCAACAGTCCAGTGTCGGCGTTGACGAGCCCAGGCGAGGCGTAAAGCTTTGTGTCGCGATGTCTTCAAGGGCTCACGAGTGGGCCTTCGGCTCCGAATGCCCATATCGGTGATGTTTCGTTGAATGGTTCGCACGCTGACACGTTTTGATGGACCAGCACTGAAATCTGCAGCGTTTTGCGCAAGGATTGCACTTCTATCACTTTTAACGATTCTCTTCAGTCGTCGTTGGTCCATTTCTTGCAGGATCTTGTTCCGGCCGCAGCGATGTCAGAGATTTGATGTTTTACCGGATTTCTGATATTCACGATACACTCGTGAAATGGGCGTACGAGGAAACCCTCACTTCATCGCTACCTCTGAGACGCTGTGTCCCACCGCTCGTGCGTCGACTACAACACCACGTTAAAACTCACTTGCCGACCGCAGCGCCGTATTCTGGCTGTTTACATATCGCTATATTGAATACGCATGCCTCTACCAGTTTCTTTGGCGCTTCAGTGTATGTGAGGCTGTAGGAATACCCTTACAGCCCACCACAGGAGCGAGAAGACATTCAGATTCGGTGTATACGGCAAAGGGTATTCACTCCTTGTGGAGAAAATTCTTAAACTTTAAGATTTTATTTGCCTCGGTAGGCATTATGACATGTACCAGGTCCTTGGTAGAGTAATCTACCAGATGTTTTGTTAAGCTCTCACTCATTTAAAGCGAGTTCAGGCATCTAGGGCAAAAATACTGTTTACCATTAGGTTTCGATGTTTGGGAGGAGAGAACGCAGGACATGCTCCGGATCCAGCAGTAATGTATTTCATTGTCAGAGATTAACAGCAAATCTGCATATTTTGCTCAGAGACTGGAAGCATATCTGTATGTCTCGCTCACCGACCAGGGAATTTGGAAAAGTTGATGGGTCCAGAGACCATTTGTGTAACAACACCAGTCATCTGACTTGAATTCCCGCAGATCATATACATGAACAGACTTATGTGGATTGTACCTCTCAAATTTACCGATGTCCTGAGGGCTCGTGGGAATTTGATACCATCTTGTTTATAAACTGGGGCTCTGTGGGTCTTTTCATTTGAAAATTGACCATTTTTAAAGTCATACAGGAAATCCTGATGCCTGACATAATCCAAAAACTACATTTAATGATCCGGCATGAATAGGCTGTAGTCAGTTTCTTAGAAAAACACATTTCAAAATTGGATATGAATATTGGAGAGAGAGAGCGTCGTAAGCATTGCTACTATTTGACTGTGGAAACACCTCTAACCAGGATTCTTTACTTAGACTATCAATAAAAACAGAAAAATTTCTCTTATAAGAAAGAAGTACACTCCTTTCCTTCACACGTATATCTGTAACTGTAAGAAGGAGGACATTATGATCAAATAGCCCTAAGTCGTTATTAATAATTTCTCTCTCTATGGTGTCTACATTTCAAAATACGTTGTTTGTAAGACTTTCAGTTTTATTTGTTATTCTTGAGGGATAGTTATAGGAGGAAATATCTGGAAATAAGCGTGAAATCTACATTCGCTGTTATATTTCGTGACCTCACGCTTTTCATTCTTTAGGATCAATTTCCAATTTTTGCACCATACAGATATATTTTCTAAATAGTTTTGCAATTTGTTTTGATCTTCTGACGAGTTTATTAGACGATAAATGACAGTATCATCTGTTAAAAACCCAAGACAGATGCTGAGATTGTCTCTAAAGTCGTTTGTACAGATAAGAAACAGCAGAGGGCCTACAACACTACTTTGTGGAGCGCCAGAAATCACTTCTATTTTTCTAGATGATTTTCCGTCAGTTATTACCTCTCTAACATGAAGTCACGAGTCCACTCACATAACTGAGACGATATCCATAAGCACGCAATTTCACTACAAGCCCCTTGTGTGGTACAGTGTCAAAAGCCTTCTGGAAATCTAGAAATACAGAATCAATTTGAAATCTCTTGTCGATAGCACTCAACACTTCGTCGGAGTAAAGAGCTAGCTGTATTTCACAAGAATGATGTTTTCAAAGTCAGTGTTGACCGTGTGTCAACAGACCGTTTTCTTCTAGATAATTCATAATGTTAGAGCACAATGTACGTTCCACAATCCTGTTGCATATCGACCATAATGATATGGGCCTGTAACTCAGTAGATTACTCCTACTCCCTTTCTTAAATATTGGTGTGACCTGTGCAGCTTTGTAAACTTTAGATACAAATCTTTCGTCGGGCGAACGGTTGTATATGATTGTTAAATATGGAGCTATTGTATCAGCATGCTCTGAAAGGAACCTAACTGGTATACAGTCTGAACCGGAAGACTTGCTTTTGTTAGGTGATTTAAGTTGTTTCACTACTCCGAGGATATCTACTTCTACGTTACTCACGTTGGCAGCTGTTCTTGATTCGAATTCTGGAATATTTACTTCGTCTTCTTTGTTGAAGGAATTTCGGAAGGCTGTGTTTATCAACTCTGCTTTAGCACCACTGTCGTCGATAGCATTTCCATTGCTATCGCGCAGAGAAGGCATCTATTTTCTTGCCACTAGCATGCTATACATAAGATCAGAATCTCTTTGGATTTTCTGCCAGGTTTCAGCACAAAGTTTCGTTGTAGAAACTATTATAAGCATCTCGCACTGAAGTCCGCTCTAAATTTCGAGCTTCCGTAAGAGATCGCCAATCTTGGAGATTCTGCGTTCGTTTAAATTTGGAATGCTTTTTTCGTTGTTTCTGCATCAGTGTTCTGACCCGTTTTGTGTACCAAGGGGGATCAACTCCGACGTTTGTTAATTTATTTGGCACAAATCTCTCAACTGCTGTCGATACTATTTGTTTGAATAAAGTCCGCATCTGGTATACATTTACATTGTTAATTTGAAAGAAATGGAGATTGTCTCTCAGGAGGGCGTCAATTGAATTTTTATCTACTTTTTTGAATAGGCATATTTTTCGTTTATTTTTGGAGGATTTCAATTCAATGTAGATGTATTTGAAATTCCAAGTCTTTTCTTTGCCTTTCGTTTTCATGCCTATTATGAAAATATTAATAGATGCAATATTGTGGGCGTCATTTAGATTTATTTGCAGTGCAAGTAACATGAAAATTGAAAACTAAAAAAAAGTCTACATATCGACTCTTTATCAACGACGCTCGGATCGCAGTTCTGTACCCTTTTCGCTGCATTAACCGCTGTCTGGACGCTAAGCTAACGTAAATGGTTCATCCCACGCCCGACCTAAGCCAGGGATGCTTTTTTTTTAACTCTTCGCTTTCTGGAGCTCCCATTTCTGGCAAAGCCGTGCATACACCAGGAATCTGGACGTAATCGAGATAAATAGGCGCGGTCCTCTAGTGAGCCAGGTTACCTATTCGAGCCCAGTCGCTGGCGCGCTCTATAGAAGCTAGTTCCCACACAAGCCGCCAGAAAGCGCCTGCCTACTGAATTACTGATCTTTTTCAACAGGAATGAGTAGGTTAGGTACGTCTGCTTGTACCTACGAAGAGAGACAAGTAACTATCGCGAGTGGATGGGATAAGCAAAAATGGTTCTAAGCACTATGGGACTTAACATCTGAGGTCATCAGTCCCCTAGAACTTAGAACTACTTAAACGTAACTAACCTAAGGACATCACACACATCCATGCCCGAGGCAGGATTCGAACCTGTGACCGTAGCAGTCGCGCGGTTCCAGACTGAAGCGCCTAGAACCGCTCGGTCACCGTAGCCGGCTGCGATAAGCTGTTTTACTTTCCAGGAGTAAATTAATTTACGATTCGCAGCTTTTTCACCAGCGACATCCATCACACGTCACCCTACAAACACGGTCTATTATAAAGGGGCCTTTTAGCCGAAGTGACAGGAGTACCCAGATAAGAAATGCAAAGATCTGGAGCAGCGATTCTGTTTACGGTTCATTTAAGCGAAGCCAGGCGCAGAGCTTAGTGTCCGGCTCGATCTAGTCGTCTTCTGCAGCCAAGTGAATCACCGCCTCTCAGTATATGCAGACTTAGATGGGCAGCTATATGACTAGTTTCCATATATACAGTTTGCGACAACATCACGACTTCTGTTTTATATTTTTATCTTACACATTTTTCCTAACCCTCTTTTGATTCAGTAAGTCGTCTATGTAATGGTGTTAACAATAAATCTCGGCGTAGTTCAGAAGAAGGCGTTGTATCTCCTATCACGATCAGGGAAGAGCGGTTTATGTAAACTCTTCAGGATCGCAGCGTGTCCTCACGTGTCATTTAAAGCTCAAACAGTGTGCGCATCATCACATCCACCTGTTTAAAGTTTAAGTCTCGAGGGATGGTCACGGAATTGACGTACACCACCGTGACGTCATTTGAGTCTTCAGCTGCTCTAATAAGACACAAACATTGAAGATATGCCTCGTTGTGGTCGGCCTCTGTCAACAATAGCATGTTATGAACGATAACAACGAACTGTGGCTAATACAAAAGCAGAGTAGGTTTACCAATGATCTATCCTGTGTAGAGTATATATTTTCTATTTAAAATACAACTGAAAAAGGAAAGCGAAGGAAGAGAGACACACATACGTTATTCATAGATTTACGAAAAACATATCACACTGTACCAATAAGGAATCTATTTGATATCTCAACGAGAGCACAACAAATAATAAAAATAAGTAAGTTAAAAAGTTTTCAGGGATTAGAGAATAATTAAAAAAGGTAAAGAAATCTTCCAGTAGTATGACCAATCAAAGGCCTTAGACAAGGACCGAGCGAGATGGCGCAGTGGTAAGCACACTGGACTCGCATTCGGGAGGACGATGGTTCAATCCCGCGTCCGACCATCCTGATTTAGGTTTTCCGTGATTTCCCTAAATCGCTCCAGGCAAATGCCCTGATGGTTCCTTTGAAAGGGCACGGCCGACTTCCTTCCCCGTCCTTCCCTAATCCGACGAGACCGATGACCTCGCTGTTTGGTCTTTTCCCCCAAAACAACCCAACTGTGTTGTATATCAGCTACTCTGTTGAGCTGTTATCTGGACGAAGTTCTTACAAAATGGATGAACAAGTCTGGAGGAATGGATATAGACGCATATGGCGATTACCTATCAAGTTTACTACTTGCCGATGGTCAACTAATATTAGCTGCAGATGGCTATGATATAGGATACACGATGAGGAAAATTTTAGAAACTTGCAACAAGGCCGGGATAACAATAAATGTTTCTAAAACAGCACCTTTCTACAGGAAGTAAACAACATGGTGTTATCATAGATGTAAATACTACTGAGGCATGTCAAAAGTATAAAAATATTGGAATTACAATTTCAGATCAGGTTCCAGTAAACAAGAAATAAGGTAGAGGACAAAACAAGCAATCAAAAATCATAAAATGAAGGAAAACGCAAGAAAAGGTTATTTGGGTCAGTAATTCGGAGATTTTTTTATATGTAGCAAAATCCTGGTAAATGACAAAACAAGCCAGAAGAAGACTTGAAGCAAATTGATTTTTTGAGAAGAAAAGATTTAGGGCGAGTGAATATCCCTAATAAAGAAACCAGGAAGCGAAAGAAATATCCCACACACTTCAGCGAGGAAATGGAAAGATGGTAGTTAAAATGAACGAAAGCCGAAAAAAATATTTTGCTAGCAACCTCCTTACAAGAAAAAATAGGAAATCCTGTACAGAATGAAAAATATCAAGTGGATATAAACAACGAAGAAATTTGAAAGACTTGGCTAATAGGTTGTGATAAACGGCCTTGAGATCTGTAAACAACTCGCAAAATATGTACAGGTACCTGGGAGGGGGGCGGGGGGGGGGTGATTCAGAAACGTGCCACTGTCTTTTTTAGATGCAAATGAGAGGGCTACCGGCAATTGGGGCAGTATCAATGGTGTCAGCTGCTCTTGATCGATGAGCGCAGTATTTTATGTGACGCCTGATAGTTGTAGATATTGGAAGCGACCAGGCACCCATGTAAGCCTCAGGTACGTAGTACAACGGTTCAGCACGGAGTTGGGTCGGTCAGGTTTTGGCCCAGTGTCATATATGGATGCTTGATGCCTCCCACCGCTGTGGAGGCTAATTTGATGGCTGTACTGTATCGAGACAACATGAACAACAGGTAGGAGGGCTGTAGTAAAGCTCTAGCACACCGCACCCACTTCTATGAGACAGGAATCGATCGAGAGAAATGGCCTGCATTATCTGCAGACCCGAACCCGATAGACTATGATTGAGAGCAGTATTGCATACTCCAAGTTCGAATACAACAAATTTCCTTGAGACAGAAAAGCTTCTGTTCACAGATCAGCTCGGATTTCGTAACTTATTGTTCCCTTTTCTCGCATGATATCCTGCGAACCGTGTATGATGGACAACAGGCAGACTCCATTATCCAGATTTCCAGAAAGCGTTTCTACACAGTGCCCCACTGCAGGCTGTCAATGAAGGTCCGAGTGTACGGAATAGGTTCTCAGTTACCCGAGTGGCTCGAATATTTTGAAAGTAATAGAACCTAGCACGTCGTCCTGGAGAGCGAGTGTTCATCAGAGACAAGGGTATCTTCAGAAGTGCACCAGGGAAGCTAGCGACTGAGCAGCGGTGCTGCAGGGCGGCAGCAGTCAGCACGGGCCGCGGTGGTGCTGTCGTTAATGCAGTACTGGTCATTCTTCGCATTTTACTGCCCCTGTTAAGACATATCGATAAAACGAATGTTGCATTAGACTAATTTGGGATGACTTGGTCGGGTGGGCACATAAAATTCCGCCTTAAGTCAAATTTTGTTTGCAACAGGAAATAAACCGACATGGGGCCTCGCACGAAAGACACGGTGAGCAATGGTTTTTGGGATGACTCCAGCTACACTTTGCAAAAGCTAAATTGCAAATATATGCAGAAACATCAGAGAAAAAGAGTCTGATGACTCTTAGGTAGATTTCAAAGAGATAAAACTGGGATCCTTGTGTTTATACCTAGCATCATTACAATACCTTTCTTGTCAGTTATTTTTGAAATCGATAACAGGCCTATGACGAATGCAGCAACTGAAAACCCACAACAAGAATTTACCTTCATTTTGTCAATTGGAAAATGTAGGTGCACTACACACGAATGATATTCTATTCTTCACAAATAAAAAAGACTGATACATACATTTTCTATTGTAATATCTGTGTAATACCTACACATCTAGCTCCCAATATCATACCTCTTAATTTTTTGTCGTTATTAATTTCTATGAATGTTTTCTTTTCCTCATTAGTAAAGAAATTTGTACTTTGCCGAAGAAGACGGCAAAGATTGGCTTTTAAAATTATCTTTGTAACAAAAGGGCAATGTCAGGAGGATATTGAATTTCTTAACAACTTTTGTTTCAATCTCACTTGAGAGTACTTATGTTTCAGATCTCACACATAAATGATGTGTAATTTTTACTCGTGCGTCAACAATGTAGTAGTAATTTATATGTGTGATAAAAGTGCAAGAAAACACATATATTTAGAGTTATCATGTATTTATGAAACCGGGGACCTAGAAACGATGAAGAGGCTTCGCCCGCCATTGCCCTCAGTGGTTCACAACCCGACACAGACCACAGCATTCCACCTATCCCACCGCCGCCCCACACCGAACCCAGGGTGCGGTTCGGCACCCAGTGTACACCCCCCCCCCCCGCCGCCGCCCCCCCCCCCCCCCCCCCCCCCCCGGGGAACGCCTCATACCACACGGGTGTAACCCCAAATGTTTCCGTGGTAGAATGATTATGGCGTACGCGTACGTGGAAATGGTGTCTGCACAGCAATGGCCGACACAGTGTAACTGAGGCGGAATAAGTGGAACCAGCCTGCATTCACCGAGGCGGATGGAAAATCGCCTTAAAAACCGTCCACAGACTGGCCGGCACACCGGACCTCGACACTAATCCGCCGGGAGGATTCGTGCCGGGGCCCGGCACCCCTGCCTGCTCGGGAAGCTGAGCGTCAGACCTCACGGCTAGCCGGGCGGGCAGAGTTATAGCCGCAAGAATATTTTTGTTTATTGTGCCAATATTCGTTCACAGGCATGATTTTTGCCTACAATCATAAGAGGCAGTAACTTCCTCCATGCTGCAAGGCATCTAAAAATATGTGCTAATCCTCATGATTTATTGGATGGACTGTGTGATCGGCAATCATAGAAAAATAGAGGTAAATTAATCAGTGTAACTTAATAGTGGCTTCAATTAAATATATATATGTGTAATAATCGAACAATCGACTTTTTGTTAAGCACCAAGTTTGCTGCAAAATACGGTTTGTGTGACTTCAGTGTTGGTACGTTGCGTTGTATTTTTCTGACGCTGCCAGGAAGACTGTTCATGTCACCAATTTAGTTACAACAAGAATTCATGCCTTAATTCCAGTTCTGTAGGTAGTAATTGCCCCCCAGCATGGGTATTCCGATAGCGACCAACAGAACTGATACACAGCTTGCATATATTTTCTGCAGTGTTTTAGTCACTTGCTAGATACTTGGTTACAATTTGTTAATGTTAAAAACTATGTAATGTAACTAATCAGTAATCAGACACAAGTTATACATTTCGTACTAAAATTTAAGATTTCGTTTGAAAGAAAATCGGTAGGGCAAACGTGGATACATGTCAAACAGTATTCAATAGGCACTCCAAACACACGCCGTGTCGCTGACATTCTTCACGAAATTAACTTCCATATGGCTGCAGTCCCTTCAGGAGTAATGGTTTGAGTACTGCCCCTTTACATCTCCTTTGGTTTTGGGTTTACTAGTTTGCTAACGTCGACAAGTTGGAGGCGACGGTCGTTAATACCGGTTTTCCTTTTCAATATGTATCTCACTCTTCGTTCAAGTATAACACGAGTTAAACCAAATGCGGTAGGCTTATATACGAGGCGTGTTTTTTTTAAGTAAGTTCCGTTTGAAATTAAAAAAGTACGTGCTAAGATATCTCAATAATTTTATTTTTACTTGAAAGACTGTACCTTAACCGCCAACCGGGGTGGCTGAGCGGTTTTAGGCGCTACAGTCTGGAACCGGGCGACCGCTACGTTCGCAGGTTTGAATCCTGCCTTGGACATGAATGAGTGTGATGTCCTTAGGTTAGTCAGGTTTAAGTAGTTCTAAGTTCTAGGGGACTGATGACCTCAGAAGTTAAGTCCCATAGTGCTCAGAGCCATTTGGACCATTTTGTACCTTAATCTATGCACTGACGCCATTACAGTCTGATTCTTTCTTGTTTACGTTGTGTATTGAATGTTTAAGACGCTTCCGATAGTCGTGAGTCCCGCCGACTGTGATGTACGGGCTGTTATGAGATTTCTTAGTGCTAAAGGCCTAAAAGCGGTCGATATTCTTTGTGAGATCTATGGAGTTTACAGAGAAAACATTATGAGTGATGGAATGGTAAGAAAGTTGGTGAGAGCATTTAAAGATGGCCGCACAAATGTGTATGATGAACAACGGAGTGGGCGTCCTTCGGTCGTTAATGAAAGTTTGGTGCAGGAAGTGGACAATAAGGTGAGAGAAAACAGACGCTTTAAGATTTCCTCCTTGCGGGATGACTTTCATAATGTTTCTCGTAGTGTATTTTATTGGCATTGTGACCGAGTACTTGAATTACCGAAAACTGAGGACACGTTGGGTACCGAAAATGTTGACCGATGTGCACAAAACCAAACGTTTAGACAGCGCATTGACTTTCCTTGAGTGGTACCACAACGACGGTGATGATTTCTTAAGCCCAATTGTTACGGGTGATGAAACACAGGTGGCCTAGGTCACACCAGAATCAAAGCAACAGTCCATGGAAGTTGAGCAAGGGCATCGTTTTGCTGCAAGACAATGCCTGTCCGCATGTGGCGAATCAGACCAAAGATCTCATCACATCTTTTCGAGGGGAAACTCTACAGTCTAGATCATCCTCCGTACAGCCCCGACCTTGCGCCCAGTGACTACCATCTGTTCTTGCACTTGAAGAAACACCTGGGCGGTCAGCGTCTTCGATGACGAAGTCAAAACAGTGGTGATGCAGCGGTTAACATGTCAGGCTGCAGAGTTCTATGAGGAGGGTATTCAAAAACTGGTACAACGTTATGACAAGTGCCTCAATATTGACGGAAATTATGTAGAAAAGTAGATTAAGGTACAGGCTTTCATGTAAAATAAAATTATTGAGATATCTTAGCACGTCTTTTTGTAATTTCAAAACGGTACTTACTTAAAAAAACACGCCTCGTACTACAAAAATACATATTTCCGTAACGTTTTACTTCTAGGAAACTTGTTTATCACAAATCTGTAATTAAATGAGAAATAGTATTGCAGGCATTTTGTTCCTCGATTAAAAACTGGGACAAGTATGCCCCTAGAATAATTTTCTAGGGAAACCAGGACATTAACGTGAAAACCGGGACAGTCCCGGCAAAAGCGGGATGTCTGGCTAGCCTACTCTTAGTAGGTTTGAAAAAAGCATATTTTGGCCATCAGCTGTGCAGCTGTACGTTTATTCTTTTCTAGTTTCGATTATTACAGTCACCTTCACAAGAGAAAAACAATGTACATCAATGGATCAAACATATATTTTCGTCAAATATGACCCAACCAAATGTAGAACGTACATAATTGCCGAAATTGTCTGTCTGAACACAGGGGAGACGCTTTGCATGACCACTCACGTTCAGAAAAAGCAAGCCGGCCGAAGTGGCCGTGCGGTTAAAGGCGCTGCAGTCTGGAACCGCAAGACCGCTACGGTCGCAGGTTCGAATCCTGCCTCGGGCATGGATGTTTGTGATGTCCTTAGGTTAGTTAGGTTTAACTAGTTCTAAGTTCTAGGGGACTAATGACCTCAGCAGTTGAGTCCCATAGTGCTCAGAGCCATTTGAACCATCAGAAAAAGCAGAAAGCTTTGAACGACTAGAGACAGGACGTTCATATTCATAGGACAAGTACAATTGTGGCAAGTGTGGTGATCTGGCTGGCCAGGACAAAAGGCTGACATCCTGTGACACCAAGAAGGCAAGTGTTCGTGCAGCAACATGTGGTTGTACAGTGTCTTGCTGAAAAATGGCGGCTGGGGTGGTGTGCAGAAAGGACATGGCAATCAAAAGATGTCACAGTGTCCTGGACCCGCACCAACTATGATTTATGATTTTAGTCAATACCTACTAACACCGTGTCGCTGTATGTCTTGTGCGAATGCAGTCACTCTGACGCCACTCTCCCCCTGCGTATTGCGAACCAAAATGCGGCCATCATTGTCGAACAAACAAAACCTGGATTAATCCAAAACACTATCCGATGTCACTCCTGTCCTCAGTGACGTCGTTCCACACACTATTTTTGTCTAGCCTATTCTGCACATTCGTCAAAGATCGGCAGAGTAGTCCACGATTCGCACGTAACCCATGCCATAATAAATGGCGTCGGACTATCATTCCTGATAGAGTACAATGTGTTACACTGTTGCACCAGAGACGAGGAGTCCTGACCTTCAATGCCATTCGGATGAGGTGTCAATCCTCTCGGAGGACGGTGTTATGAGTGGTGCGACCTGACCCATCTCGTCGTGTTCTACGGCCTTCCGTGAACCATTCTGCACACACCCGTTGCAGTGTCAGAACTCTTCGTCCGACACGCGCAGCAATTTCCCAGATGGATGCATTACATTCTCTCGTGCCAATAAGGTGCCCTCTTCCAAACTAACTTATTTCACGGTACACTTCGCGCATACGTCTGCGAGGCCTCCTGCACGTCAGCTGGAGTCACACTGATCCACTACTATGACGACGGGAGTCACAGGCACATTTTACCAGTAGGTTGTGTTGCGCCGTGGTATCGATGTTGATCCTGAACTCGCGGACCGACATGGTTCAAATGCTAATCATTTCTACAGAACATACTAATGTACATGTTTGTGTACATAAATTCACGTGTATTAAGAAATCGTAATATTTCCCTATCCAAGCGCGCCACGGAGCAGCAAAATGTCCCAGTCAGGATCTATTGATTTTACACCTGACTTACGTGTGTAGAATTATCACGCGTGCCAATGCGAAAATTCTCGAGTGCATATTTCCCTTACACAATCGAAAGAATGTACAGTCGCAACAATGTCACTGCCTCGCTATTTCTCATGCCTCTTCCTTCATTTGGAGCTCCAAAGAAACAGAAGAAGAACAACCAAAAGCAAAAGCATTGATACATCCCCGATTCTTAAAAGCAAGAAGCACGCACGCAAGCACTCCGTCTTCAGGCCACGAGTGGCCTACCGGGACCATCCGACCGCCGTGTCAATCTCAGTGGAGGATGTTGGTAGGAGGGGCGTGGGGTCAGCACACCGCTCTCCCGGTCGTTATGATGGTATTCTTGACCGAAGCCGCTACTATTCGGTCGAGTAGCTCCTCAATTGGCATCACGAGGCTGAGTGCAGCCCGTAAAATGGCAACAGCGCATGGCGGCCTGGATGGTCACCCATCCAAGTGCCGACCACGCCAGACAACGCTTAACTTCTGTGATCTCACGGGAACCGGTGTATCCACTGCGGCAAGACCGTCAAAAGCAAGAAGCGCATAAACTATTTTCCTCACAGCCCCAGGATACATCTTTTTTTGGGGGGGGGGGCGAGCCTGGGGGGAGGCGGGAGGTACTCATCACTCCTCTGGCTTGAGGCAGCCCGCCACGACTTCCTGTGTTGTGCCAACCTCTTAATCTCAGATTATGGTAACACTCACACACAATTTCCTCAGTTAGTTCGATATATTCGAATTTCGGTCTTCCCCTGCAGTGTTTACCCCGTACCGCTCCCCCAAGGGTCGTGGAAGTTGAAATTTCCTGTGCCAGATTAAAACTGTGTGGCGGAGCGAGGCTCGAACTCGGGACCTTTGCCTTTCGCAGCAAGTGCTCTACCAACTGAGTTACCCCAGCACGATTCAAGACCCGCGCTCACAGATTTACTCCCGCCAGTGCCTCGTCTCTTCCAAACTTCATAGAAGCTCTCCTTCGAAACTTGCGGGACTAGCACTCCTGGAGGAAAGGATGATGTGGAGACTTGGCTTAGCTGTAGCCCCGGGGATGTCTCCAGAATGAAATTTTCTCTGAAAATGTGAGTGAAAATTTCATTATGGAAACATCCCCCGGCCTGTAGCTAAGCCACAACATTCTTTGTTGCAACCCCCGAGCCCGGGGATTGCAATTCGTCAGAACGACCAAGAGGTATGGTTTGGGAGAGAGGGATGACCAACACCGTAGCGTGCAGAGAAGCACAGCCAGGTGTGTCGTTGGGTTTATCACATCGAAGGTACACAGCCGGTCAAGGGCTGAACTCGGCGATTGAGCTGCGCAGCATGCATGGGTCAGCGACAACGCGTGTCAGAATCTACAGCGTCGGCTTCCGGTCGCCCAGCCTTGCAGACGTAGCGATCCTACTCTCGCCACGTCTAACAAGGGGAGGCTGCCAATTGTGAAATTCAGATTCGATTCATACTGCGCATAATAAAAGCTCATGGCCAGAGGTGTAATGTGGCAAAGCACCAAGATGAACTTCTCAGCCGTTGTCGAGAAAATCGACAGTTAAAAGAAACCGTTGCGGTGAAATACTCTCTACGATTAATGACTTTCTACAGCGTCATAGCGCAGCGGTAAGCGCTGGGGTTCGTAATCCGAAGGTCGCCGGATCGAATCTCGCACCATGCAATATTTTTTTATTATTAGTTTTTTGCAATATATATATATATAAACTATTAATGAATTGCTTATGCATGTTGGTGAAGGCGGATCGCTCTCCAATTGTACCGCCTCCATTTTCCGTTTGTTTAACAGGGTGTACCAAAGCTGTCCCGTCCGCACTGATTTTCGACGATGTTACAAGTTGCGCTAGGGACCGCATCTACCTTCTTTCGAAGTTAGCAGGCAACTACGCTGTTATGGGACGACTCGTTTCGGCCCATTCAATATCTGTCCTTCAAGCGTAACGAGCGAGTAACGGAGTTTATATTTCATACCTGCCACAGCAAGTTTGTGTTCGTGGGGGGTCTATTCTAATTCGAACGTTTGACTTACGCTATACGTATTCGTTTCTACGTCTTCCGTTAACTGTACGTGGCTAACATTATGAAGACAATTAATAACATTTGTGAAATACAACTTTGTTTGCGGAAAACATAATGATGTTCGAAGTCGCCAGTTTTTCCACGACAAACGACTTTCAACAACTTATTATATGCATAATTGTTGCAACTGATTGCCGGGAATTATATATATATATATATATATATATATATATATATATATATATATATGAATTACAAAAAATAAATACTAAAAAAAAAAGTTGCATGGAGCGAGATTCGATCCGGCGACCTTCGGATTACGAACCCGAGCGCTTACCGCTGCATCACCACGCTGTAGAAAATTACTAATCGTAGAGAGTATTTCATCGCAACGGTTTCTTTTAACTGTCGATTTTCTCGACAACGGCTGAGAAGTGCATCTTGGTGCTTTGCCACATTACGCCTCTGGCCATGAGCTTGTATTATGCGCAGTATGAATCGAATCTGAATTTCACAATTGGCGGCCTCCCCTTGTAAGTGGCCACCACATACGTTAAGAGCCTTAAGCTTTATATTTATCATTCCTACAAAACTTCTCAGCCAAGAATCCCAAGCGTCTTTATTCTATACTAGAAACCCTACGTTCTTGGCAATTCGTTTCCTCTAAAAAAAGAATCGCTTCGTATTGAGAATTTTCAGTCTTGTTACGAAGCTTTCCATTTCATATCGCTTCACAATGTTATGCTCAGATGTTTAAACGATGTGACTGTATCAAGCAGAGTACTACTGATGCTGTATCCAAACATTATTGGTTTCTTTTTCCTCTTCATCTACATTAACTTACATTTTTCTACATTTAGAACCCCAGTTTAGTGAATGAATTGAAATCATTTACTTCCAGTAGAATAATTGTGGCCAAAGTTGAAACAGATTGCAAATGAAGCTCTGGAGAAGTATTTGGTGGGTAACTTAATTAAGAATGGGGAAGACCCACTTTGGTCTAACAAAAATATTTGAAAAATCCCCTCTGTTGCACGCAGAACGTTTAGGCGATACCCAAGTTCTCTCCATATTTTTGCCAACAATGCCGTCTCTTACTGCTGGTATACCGCTTCTTGCCTTGTCACGAACACTGCCAGATTTTATACACTTTTCATTCCCTGCGGCCTGGAACACGGATGACTGCTCCCTCAAACGCAACTCGTGGACCCCATGTAGAGCGCGGAGGGGAAGCAGCCGACCGCCGTCGTTGTAGTGAACCTTAGCAGCTCCGTCCGTCCGCCCAGGGCAGCTCGTTCAGTGCCCGCAGACAGCTCTGCACCCGGGAGGCCGGGAGTTCGCGCCCCAGTCCTGTCCCTACGGACGGCAGCTTGCAGTCCGTCCGACGATGCCACCCAGAGGGCGGAGGCTAGTAGCCCTCTCTCTCCTCGTGCCGATGTAGCTCCAAGGTGTGACGTGTTCTGCCACAGCCATTACGCGTCCGTGCAGCGGGGGTTGGAGGTAGCTTCAGCGGGCCTGCTGGCCGCCGATGTTCATCACCAAGAGTCGTTGCGGTTGGCCTGCAACTTAAACAATCGTCATTCTCTCCGGTTCTAGACGCGGACAAAATGGCGACCCGAATGCCTGCTTCGCTGTTTGCTGATGATGCTGTGGTGTACGGGAAGGTGTCGTCGTTGAGTGACTCTCGAAGGATGTAACCTCCCCCTCACTTATCGACCTTAATGACAGTGAAAAATGAAACCGCGTGTACCTAATGGGAATTTTGGAAAAGCAATCGTCACCGAAGTTAACCTGTCGGTAAAGAGGGAGGAAAGGGTTACATCTAAATGAAAGGAAAAATGCAAGTGAAACTGGTGCAAATTAATTTTGAAATAGGGATAAAGTTAATAAAGAAAGTAAATGTGCGGCCGTTACGTTAACAATCAACTAGCGGTAATTAGATATTTGAAATTTGGGGGAAATTACGGTCGCCAGTCCTATGGACAATTACTATAATAACTGAAAAAGAAAGGTTATTACACATATAATTAGCACTAGAAGCGTGGCAACTGAAGGTTGACATGCGTAGTGTGAAAACTGAAAGTTTGTCAGAAGTAATAAATTTCGCTACACTTAATTTAGCAAAAGAATTAATGAAACCGGAAAATCGAAAGTTAATTTAGTGACTGAAGTTAATAGTGAGCTTTCTTTCTGAAGCACATCGAAATACAGTTAGTCTTGGACTACCTCAACAATCATTTCTAAAGCTACTTGAATCTACGCAATTTAGAAAGAAGAGATTTAACTTTGAACTTGAATTAAACGATTCTGAACAATTAACAATAGTAAAATTTAGTACGTACCAAGCTGAGCTGCAGTCACAGGTAAGCTAAAATACGGTAACAAAACTCGCACTCTTAATTTGTGCTTGTGTAATCTAACTATTGTAGCCAGCTATGAATACTCAAATTGAACTTTGAAATTAAAGCAGTGAAATGGAATTATGCTGGCGTTTGAATTTCAACGACACTCAGGTTCATTTCGGAAAAGGAAGGGACCCTGCTTGGCAATGCAATTGGGACAATGAGCAACAAAGGTTCATGCTAAGTTGCTGTAATTTTGCGAGGCAAATGGAACAATTTGAAAAGCTGAGGTCTTCCATACAGTTCTGAAACTTTACGTGCTTTTAGTCTTCCTTGTTGGTTGATTGAAGGTTTGAAGCCGTCGATCGAGGAGGTGGCGACAGTCACTCGTTGTCGGCCGTCGCTGTTGCAGAAGCTGGATGTTGGCGCGCCTTCTTCTCGACACGGTCACCAGGCGAAACGGGCTCTTGATGTGCGCCAGTTAATGCTTCCCGTCCGCGACACCATGTCAGAAACTATCATCGCGAGTAGAGCGCAATTACATGCTGCCAAACCCCGAAAGCGCGGCAACTCGCGGGAGCGTCACACAACACACCTGCTCCATTCGCTACTCCAGCCAGACTCCAACAGCTCTGCCCGCGCTCCACGCGGCAGAGTTAACACTACCAAAGATCCTACACACTTTGAGTCTTCACACGACCTATCGATGTAATCGTTCGATAGCAGTTTTCCATAGGCAACACCCAGCGTAAAAATACAAATAATATTTACGAAACAAACCAATTATACATCGACATAAATGCATAAATATATATATATATTACAATATGTAAAGACACAGAAATGTCATATATTCAGGTAACAAAAATAAGGAAAACAAATTATAGTACAATAGATGGAAATAGGAGGATATGCATTTCCGGCGTTACAAGGATACAAGATGACTTGGACAGGATTTGTGATTGGTGTAAAGAATGGCAGCTAACTCTAAATATAGATAAATGTAAATTAATGCAGATGAATAGGAAAAAGAATCCCGTAATGTTTGAATACTCCATTCGTTAAAAAATGTTCAAATGTGTGTGAAATCTTATGGGACTTAACTGCTAAGGTCATCAGTCCCTAAGCTTACACACTACTTAACCTAAATTATCCTAAGGACAAACACACACAGCCGGCCTGAGTGGTTGTGCGGTTCTAGGCGCTACAGTCTGGAGCCGAGCGACCGCTACGGTCGTAGGTTCGAATCCTGCCTTGGGCATGGATGTGTGTGATGTCCTTAGGTTAGTTAGGTTTCATTAGTTCTAAGTTATAGGCGACTGATGACCTCAGAAGTTGAGTCGCATAGTGCTCAGAGCCATTTGAACCATTTGATATGAAACACACACAACCATGCCTGAGGGAGGACTCGAACCTCCGCCGGGACCAGCCGCACAGTCCATGACTACAGCGCCTCAAACCGCTTGGCTAATCCCGCGCTGCCTACTCCATTAGTAGTGTAGCGCTTGACACAGTTACGTCGATTAAATACTTGGGCGTAACATTGCAGAGCGAGATGAAGTGGGACAAGCATGGAATGGCAGTTGTGGGGAAGGTGGATAATCGTCTTTGGTTCATTGGTAGAATTTTGGGAAAATGTGGTTCATCTGTAAAGGAGACCGCTTATAAAACACTAATACGACCTATTCTTGAGTACTGCTTGAGCGTTTGGGATCCCCATCAGGTCGGATTGAGGGAGGACATAGAAGCAATTCAGAGGCGGGCTGCTAGATTTGTTACTGGTAGGTTTGATCATCACGCGAGTGTTACGGAAATGCTTCAGGAACTCGGGTGGGAGTCTCTGGAGGAAAGGAGGCGTTCTTTTCATGAATCGGTACTGAGGAAATTTAGAGAACCAGCATTTGAGGCTGACTACAGTACAATTTTACTGCCGCCAACTTATATTTCGCGGAGAGACCAAGAAGGTAAGACAAGAGAGATTAGGGCTCGTACAGAGGCATATAGGCAGTCATTTTTCCCTCGTTCTGTTTGGGAGTGGAACAGGGAGAGAAGATGCTATTTGTGGTACGAGGTACCCTCCGCCACGCACCGTAAGGTGGATTGCGGAGTATGTATGTAGATGTAGATGTTTGAGCCTCCGGGTTCGTTTATTTATTCGTCTTTTCCTTACGCCTCTGACGTAGTTCCTCTGGAGGGGCAAGTGCAGTGCTCCTTGATAATCACAACGTCAGCTTTCCTCAGCCCCATTCGGCCCCTACACACAGGTCACTAGGTGCAGATGTAACTGCAACGCATGGCTTCTTCACAGAACGTCGGTGCTCCGTACTGCCTCGATTATTTCACGTTTGGATACAGTGCCCGCCGGGTGGTGCCTTCTAGCCCACGAGCGGTGTCGTAAACCTGCCTCGCAGACTCGTTTGCAAAATATCAGCATCGCCAGCGCCTGCCATCCGATGAGCCAATCGGTCCCTAAAGGGACAACCCAAAGCTGCCCAAAATTTACAAGAATTCCCCAAATTCACGCCTGCACTTATTCGTGGCGCAGCACCTTCCTTCAAAGAGTGTCAGTCGTGCAAGCTGCGAAGGAGAGTTTCTGTTGACGTTTGGAAAATAGGAGAGAAGGTAAAACTGTGAGGACAGGTGGTGAGTCGGCTTGGGTAACTCAGTCGGTAGAGCACTCGACCGCGAAAGACGAAGGTGACCTGTTCGAGTCTCAGTGCGGCATACACTTTTCATCTGTCAGGTGGTTCCATATCAGCGCACACTCCGCAGCAGAGTGAAAATTTCATTCTGAAACTATGAAAGTTATTCCCTGATGTCTTACCAGCATTTCCTCCTATGGTGTGCTTCTTCTTGTCAGTGATCATCATTGTCATTATCATTACCATCATCATCATCATCATCATCATCATCATCATCACAGCCGTCGCGTTCGTCGTCGTCGTCATCGTCGCAGAACACAAACATAACACTACACTACACATGCATCCATTACACTCATCTACAGTCCACAAATACACATAAACGACACAACTTCACATATTCGCAAGGGAAGGGACCAGTGTGCATGGAAGAAGAACATCCTTTGCGACTCACACCTTGGAATATCGTAGCCAACACTTCCATATGACGTTTACATTTTATTTTGTCAGTTTCGTATTTTACCAATGCATCTAATTTTCGGCATCCTTTTATAGCACAACACCTTAACGTCTCCGGTCACTCGCTCCCACTCCCCCCCCCCCTCCCCCACCCACAGCCCATGATTCATCTCCATACAATGCTGTGCCTCAGCCATAGATTCTCAGAAATTTCTCCCTCACATTAAGGCCGATGTTTGATACTAGTAGACTTCTTTTGGTCAGGAACTCCCCTTAACAGTTCTACTCTGGCTTTCGTGTCCCTGCTTCTTTTGTCATGTGTTACTTAGTGTCCGAGATAGCAGAATTCCTTCACTTGACAGACTTCATGGTCCCCAATTTTAATGTAACATTTATCACTAATTTCATCTCTGCTACTCGTCACTACTCTCGTCTTTTTTCAGTTTAAATGCGTATTCTGTGCTCAGCGGAAGTTCATTCCACTCAGTATTTTCTGTAACTCTGTTTGGAACAACACAGTAGTGGAAAAAGTAAAGCGAATCCTCAGCCTAGGAAGCAATATTACACAGGATGCCCTATACGAGTATGCTACAAGAAGTTGTGTGCCATGGGAGAAGAAAGCTTTGTTGAAAAAATGAGTTAGGGCATTGAGATGGAAATGAGGACGAAGTTCTTGACAGTATACCTTTGGACCACAGTGCTGCGCAGAAATAAAACGTGGGCCTTCTGAAATCTGGCGAAGAAAAATCAGGAAGCATTTTAAATGTGGTGCTATCAGAAAATATTAGAAATGAAACGGAGAAATCGATAGGCGAGGAAAGAATTTTGTGCAAGACCCTAGCCAGAAGAAAAGATGCGTTAGTGGAGCATGTGCTATAGCATCCAGGAACTCAGTAGCAGTTGAGAGAAGCAATACAGATGGGAAGAGGCAAGGAGCAGGCAGTGTCCTTAATCCACAGAGTTTAATAACTAGTTGTAAAATAATGCAATTAATGTTTTTCTTCTAATTCTAAACAGTCTGGAAAAATGCCTTCCTAAAGCACTAGTACTGGTAACTGTCTCTTAGCGACACGCTATAACTGCTTTGTAGCAAGATACGTACGTAACCACGGTGACGAAACTAAAAGAGTCCACCTTACTATACGCAGCACATGATGCGGTAAGAAACGCTACAAGATTTCCTTTCTTTAACTGTGTGTAACGACTCATGTACAGAGAAATCGTTAGGGACTCTTTAGTTCAGAAGTTACCTGTATCTTTTTAAACCAATGCTTCACCTGAAACAGTAAGATAATACAAGTCAAACATAATTCAGATGGGCCGGAGCGAAGTTTCTCCTGAAATAAAATCCACCTGTCTATACGGTTGGGCTTCGTGGATGCTCAGAGTTTGCGTTCTTGCTTTTGAACATGTTATAGCTTTGTTATTTACTAGTTGTGGCTCAGCAGGGAGGGACTATTACATAACCACTGTCGCTATTAAATGTCAGTTCATACATCTGACACCATGAAGCCAAGGGTGGGACGATGTAAAAAAGTAAATTAATTACGTTGGCCAGTATCGCTTAGAATGGCCTTACGGAGAAAGGATAAGTTTTTTTTATCGTGAGTGCCCAGCATACGATTCGCCAGCGCCGCTTCTTACTCTGCTCACGTCGAAGATTTATTGTACCACATCTGCCCACTTAAACCCTGTTATGTCCGAAGCAATTAGTAGTCTGTGAGCTCTATCTGTTTTTGCAAGTAAGAAACATCTCTTTTCCGATGGGTGGGGACGACGACGAGTTTATGCTCCTCTGTGAGCAAGTGAATAAGACGATATTACCTCTCGTTAAACTACAATACGAGAATGGAAAGGAAAACAAATCATGTAATCGTGCTTACTGTGCTTGGACAGTACACTGAGGTGATAAAGTCCAGGGAAGTGACACGCACATGTACAGATGGTGATAGTATTGCGTACACAAGATATAAAACGATAGTGCTTTGGTGGAGTTGTCATTTGCACTCGGGAGATTCGTGTGTAAAGGTGACCGACGTAATTATGACCGCATGACGGGAATTAAAATACTTTGAGGCCAGAATGGCAGTTGTCATTTCGGAAATTGTTAGCGAACTGTGGTGTGCGTACTGTAAGACCCTCGGTACACACGCCATCAGATTATTTGACTTGTCGCTCTAACGAAGTAGGCGAGTGTCAGCAATGTGTCTCGTGGTCTTATCGTGGCGTGTTTATCTTCTGCCGTTAGGTCAGACGATAGAAATGCCACTTGCACGCTTAGAGTAGCAGATTGACAGTGACCAACTTTAAACAGAACTTGATTAATTTTCACACACATTTATTAAAATAATAACAATCATAAACCTTACTTAACTTTATTCTGTATGCTATTTACAACTGACAATCTGAAGTTCCTTTGGTCTTGGTACGTTAATCTTATTCTCACATATCTCTGATACTTGACAAATTGTCTATACATCTCTCTTCATGGCTATGTACAGGAATATGATAATCTTATTAGGCGCAGACTGAAACTTGACTACAGACTAATGCAGACTAACGCATACTGATGCAGACTGACTAGTCGGAGGTCTGTACACACGTTGTAATACCTCGCGCGTTCAGGTATCACTGCGCGAGTGTCATCCGCGAGGAGAAAAGGTTCTACGTTAGCAGCAATCTCATTGGCTGTGTTACATATTAATACGCGGATCGGCGGAAGCAGAATTTGGTCCGTCTCTATGACAGCGCCATCTCGTAGTGCGGAGACGGACGAGCGCTGCGCCTGCGCTGTTGTCCTTAGCGGGGCGCGCTCTAGTGGGAAAGTTGTGTGCGCGCTGACTACGCGGAACTATGTACACAACACGAACATAACATTCTGAGACCCACAGCGTCAAAAGAGTGCAGAGAATACCAAATTTCACGCATTACCTCTCACCACGGACAACGCAGTGGTCGACAGCTTTCATTTAACGACCGAGAGCAGCGTCGATTACATAGAGTTGTCAGTTCTAACAGACAAACAACACTGCATGAAATAACAGCTGAAATCAATGTGGGACGTACGGTGAACGCATCCGTTACGACAGTGTGGAGAAATTTGGCGTTAATGGGCTATAGCAGCAGGCGACCGATGCGAGTGTCTTTGTTAACAGCCCCGACGTCTCCAGCATCGTCTCTCCCGGGCCCACGACCATATCGGTTGGCCTGGAAAACCCTGGCCTGGTCAGATGAGAACCTATTTCAGTTGGTAAGAGCTGGTGGTAGGGTTCGAGTGTCACACAGTCCCCCTGAAGTCATGGACCCAAGTTGTCAACAAGGCACTGTCAGAACGCAGCATGTCATTCTCAATGAATAGAAATGTCTTCCGAAGTAAGAGTGATTTCAGATGTGCCACAGGGGAGTGTCGTAGGACCGTTGCTATTCACAATATACATAAACGATCTTGTGGATAACATCGGGAGTTCACTGAGGCTTTTTTGCGGATGATGCTGTGGTATATCGAGAGTTTGTAACAATGGAAAATTGTAGTGAACTGCAGGAGGATATGCAGCGAATTGACGCATGGTGCAGGGAATGGCAATTGAATCTCAATGTAGACAAGTGTAATGCGCTGCGAATACATAGAAAGAAAGATCCTTTATTATTTTGCTACAATATAGCAGGTCAGCAACTGGAAGCAGTTAATTCCATTAATTATCTGGGAGTAGGCATTAGGAGTGGTTTAAAATGGAATGATCATATAAAGTTGATCGTCGGTAAAGCAGATGCCAGACTGAGATTCATTGGAAGAATTCTAAGGAAATGCAATCCGAAAACAAAGGAAATAGGTAACAGTACACTTGTTCGCCCACTGCTTGAATCTTGCTCACCATTGTGGGATCCGTTGATAGAAGAGATCGAGAAGATCCAACGCAGAGCAGCGCGCTTCGTTACAGGATCATTTAGTAATCGCGAAAGCGTTACGGAGATGAAAGATAAACTCCAGTGGACGACTCTGCAGGAGAGACGCTCAGTAGCTCGGTACGGGCTTTTGTTGAAGTTTCGAGAACATACCTTCACCGAGGAGTCAGGCAGTATATCGCTCCCTCCTACTTATATCTCGCGAAGAGACGATGAGGATAAAACCAGAGAGATTAGAGCCCACACAGAGGCATACCGACAATCTTTCTCTCCACGAACGATACGAGACTGGAGTAGAAGGGAGAACCGATAGAGGTACTCAAAGTACCCTCCGCCACACACCGTTAGGTGGCTTGCGGAATATGGATGTAGATGTAGATGTAGAAGCTGGTGATGACTGCATAATGGTGTAGGCTGTGTTCACACGGAATGGACTGGTCCTTTGGTCAATCTGAACCGATAGCTACCCGGAAGTAGCTATGTGCAGCTACTCGGAGACCATTTTCAGAATTTCATGGACTTCATGTTCCTAAACAGTTACAGAATTTATATGGATGACAATACGCTATGCCACCAGGCCACAGTTGGTCGCGATTGGTTTAAAGAACATTCTGGAAAGTCCGGGCGAATGATTTGGTCACTCAGATCGCCCAATCCCATCGCACATTTATGGGACATAATCGAGAGGTCAGTTCTTGCACAAAATGCTGTACCGGCAACACTTTCGCAATTATGGACGGCTATAGAGGCACTATGGCTCAAAATTTCTGGAGACTTGCAACGACTTGTTGAGTCCATGCCACGTCCACTTGCTGCACTATGCTAGGCAAAATAAGGTCCGACACGATCTTAGAAGACACTCCACGACTTTTGTCACCTCAGCGTACAGTAAGATTACATGATTAAACCTGTAGGCGATTTGGGGGTAGAAGGAGGGCAAAATTTAGCAGGGTTGGAGCCGGAGCTGCACCCTTAGCAGCAACCATGGCTAAAAGCAGGCTGAGCATTGAGTCTAAATGAGATTGGATGACGTACAGGTACGTCATTCCACGCTGCGTCTACTCTCCTTCAGAGTTCATCAGTCATAGTAATTGGCCAGTGGTGGCGCGCTAGTGTCTCTTCAGACGATGAAAAGGTGTTTTTACTGGATGAGATCTGTATAACATGCTGGCCACGGAACAGCAGGCACGCTCTGTATCGAGGCTGTTTAGGACAGCAGGGGCAACATGACGTCTAGTGTGTGTTGAAAGCTGACGTCAAAGGGACCTTGAAGACAGGGCACAGCCTCAGAATTGTAATGGCTGTTGTCGAAATTATCACCTACGCGAACCGGAGGCACTCATACTAAAACCCATACCTAATGGCTGTAGATTATAATAAGCTAATGTGCAGTGCGCTGTAAAATATAGTACTAAAATTATTCCTTTCCTCTTCGAATGCGAGACGGAAATCGCACTAAAATTACGCCATTTCTCTTCGAATGCAAGTAAAAAAAAAAAAAAATAAAAAAAAAATGGCTCTGAGCACTAAGGGACTTAACATCTGAGGTCATCAGTCCCCTAGACTTAGAACTACTTAAACCTAACTAAACTAAGGACATCACACACATCCATGCCCGAGGCAGGATTCGAACCTGCGACCGTAGCAGCAGCGCGTTTCCAGACTGAAGCGCCTAGAACCGCTCGTCCACAACCGCCGGCGAACGCCAGTCAAATTCGAAAGAACATGTGTTCTGGTATGCAAATAAAACAGATGGAAATATGTTTTTGGCGCTCTCTCCGACATAACTAGAAACCAGTCTCGAGTGCTGAAAGATGGTCAGCTGCCCTACGATCAACTCGGGGAAGGGACGTCATCCCTTCCAGCACTACGAGTGGTAAATTGATTAAAGCACCAATTTCTTTGAAATTGCTCGTAACATATTGTGAAAGCATAGACTATGAGGGTTTTCGAAGAGCAGTTACACTAACAGCTCTGAGGGGCTCTGAGGAGAGGGTTGGGGGTGGAGGTTGGTTAGCTGCACTAATTAGTAGTCGTTAGCGTTCTTATATTACAAAAATGACATGCCTAGCAAAGTAAATGCAGATACAATACTTTACGCAGATGACTCAACTGCTGTAGTCTGCTGCAAAAACATTGATGAATTAGTATGGACCACGAAACAAACTCTACAAGAGCTTGAACAATGGATAAAAAATAATTCTATGAAATTAAATCTTGAAAAAACCCAAATCATACACTTCAGGACAAACCAACTACTGAATGCATATCGCAAATAGAATATTGAGGTAAAGAACTGACCACAGTTGATTCTGTAAAACTTCGTGGGATAACTTTAAATAAAAACTTTCAATGGATCGGCTATGTGGACAGTTTACTGAAGAGATTAAATAGTTTAGTTTATGCAACGAGGGTACTACACAACGGATTTAACGGTGAAGAAAACTGCTATAAGACATGGAATAATTTTTTGGGGTGCTGAAAAGACATACCTCCTTCGAATCTTCAAATTAAAAAAAAAAAAAAAAAATCAGAGCAATGACAGGAACCAATAGTAGACATTCATGCAGACCACTATTCGAAAGCCTCAGAATTGTAATGGCTGTTGTCGAAATTATCACCTACGCGAACCAGAGGCACTCATACTAAAACCCATACCTAATGGCTGTAGATTATAATAAGCTAATGTGCAGTGCACTGTAAAATATAGTACTAAAATTATTCCTTTCCTCTTCGAATGCGAGACGGAAATCGCACTAAAATTACGCCATTTCTCTTCGAATGCAAGTAAAAAAAATAAAAAATAAAAAAAAAATGGCTCTGAGCACTAAGGGACTTAACATCTGAGGTCATCAGTCCCCTAGACTTAGAACTACTTAAACCTAACTAAACTAAGGACATCACACACATCCATGCCCGAGGCAGGATTCGAACCTGCGACCGTAGCAGCAGCGCGTTTCCAGACTGAAGCGCCTAGAACCGCTCGTCCACAACCGCCGGCGAACGCCAGTCAAATTCGAAAGAACATGTGTTCTGGTATGCAAATAAAACAGATGGAAATATGTTTTTGGCGCTCTCTCCGACATAACTAGAAACCAGTCTCGAGTGCTGAAAGATGGTCAGCTGCCCTACGATCAACTCGGGGAAGGGACGTCATCCCTTCCAGCACTACGAGTGGTAAATTGATTAAAGCACCAATTTCTTTGAAATTGCTCGTAACATATTGTGAAAGCATAGACTATGAGGGTTTTCGAAGAGCAGTTACACTAACAGCTCTGAGGGGCTCTGAGGAGAGGGTTGGGGGTGGAGGTTGGTTAGCTGCACTAATTAGTAGTCGTTAGCGTTCTTATATTACAAAAATGACATGCCTAGCAAAGTAAATGCAGATACAATACTTTACGCAGATGACTCAACTGCTGCAGTCTGCTGCAAAAACATTGATGAATTAGTATGGACCACGAAACAAACTCTACAAGAGCTTGAACAATGGATAAAAAATAATTCTATGAAATTAAATCTTGAAAAAACCCAAATCATACACTTCAGGACCAAACAAACTACTGAATGCATATCGCAAATAGAATATTGAGGTAAAGAACTGACCACAGTTGATTCTGTAAAACTTCGTGGGATAACTTTAAATAAAAACTTTCAATGGATCGGCTATGTGGACAGTTTACTGAAGAGATTAAATAGTTTAGTTTATGCAACGAGGGTACTACACAACGGATTTAACGGTGAAGAAAACTGCTATAAGACATGGAATAATTTTTTGGGGTGCTGAAAAGACATACCTCCTTCGAATCTTCAAATTAAAAAAAAAAAAAAAAATCAGAGCAATGACAGGAACCAATAGTAGACATTCATGCAGACCACTATTCGAAAGCCTCGACTTCATGACAATCCCTTCTCTTTGAACAGGAAGACTCGCATCTGTTTGAAGGAAATACATTCACACATGCCTATGAAACTAGGCATAAATTGAAATACCTGCTACCTAGTCACCGACTCACATTGTATGAAAATACTCCATATTACATGGCTCTGAAGATCAGAAATAAGATAAGGTCAATATTTGGGGAATTCACATTGGAGACCATTGGCACATACTTAAAAAGCAAATGTTATTATAGTCTAGAAGAATTTCTAAATGAATTAAAAGCAAATGTTATAGTTTAGAAGAATTTATAAATAGGAATAGGGAGTAAGGATACAAGTACAAATGGTATACTTTCGAAGCCATATAGATACAAAGTATACACGTTCACAGTATATTCATGTTTATATATAGAATTATAGTTTGAATGGCAGTTTGTATTCCGTTAAAAAAAATGTCTCTGAGCACTATGGGACTTAACATCTGAGGTCATCAGTCCCCTAGAACTTAGAACTACTTAAACCTAATTAACCTAAGGACACCACACACATCCATGCCCGAGGCAGGATTCGAACCTGCGACCGTAGTAGTCGCGCGGTTCCAAACTGAAGCGCCTAGAACCGCTCGGCGTCCACGGCCGGCTATTCCGTTCAGTACATCCATACTTCATATAGGTGTGTGAAGTCTATGGTAATGATTCGATGAGTTACGAAAAGATTGAAAATATAATGTTGTATTTTCATTATAATAAGCAATGTATGTATTACGCATTTCCTGTAGTATATAAAATACTGTAACAACTTAGGTTAAAGACTGACGAGTCATCACTGTTCTCAATCGAATGATTGTATAAAAACATGTTATGTGACAATGAAGTATCTTATCTTAGCCCAGGTTTGGTTACCGCTGTTACCAACATTTTTTTTTTTTTGCATTTTATTTTATTTCTTGAAATGCGGTCTTCTGACTGATTTCATGCGACCGCGGACGAATTCCTCTCCCGTGCCAATCTTTACATCTCAGAGCAGCACTTGCAACCTACGTTCTCAGTTATTTGCTGAATGCATTTCAAACTCTGTTCTTCTCTACAGGTTTTACCCTCTATAGCTCCCTCTAGCGCCAAACAAGTTATTCCCTGATGTCCTATCATCCTGTCTCTTCTTCTTGCCAGTGTTTTCCATATATTCCTTTCCTCGCCGATTCTCCGGAAAACCACCTCATTCCTTACCTTATCATTCCACCTAATTTTCGACATTGTTCTGTAGCAGCACATTTCAAGTGCTTCGATTCTCTTCTATTCCGCTTTTCCCACAGTCCTTGTCTCACTTCAACACAAAGAATGCTATGCCCCAAACGTACATTCTCAAAAATTTGTTCCTCAAATTATAGGTAACTGAATTCCTTAACTTCACCTATTTCACGATAGCCAATTCTGATGTTAAGTTTCTCGCTGTTCTCATTTCTCCTACTTCTCATTACTTTCGTCTTTCTTCGATTTACTCTCAATCCATATTCTGTACTCATCAGACTGTTCATTCCATTCATCAGATCCTGTAATTCCTCACTTTCACAGATGATAGCAATGTCATCAGCGAATCTTATCACTGATATCCTTTCACCATTAATTTTAATTTCACTCTTGAACCTTTGTTTCATTTCCATCATTTTTTCTTCGATGTATAGATTGAAGAGTAGGGGGGAAAGACTACATACGTGTCTTACACCCTTTTTAATCAGAGCACATCTTTCTTGGTCGTCCACTCTTATTGTTTCTTTTTTTCTCTTGTACATATTGTACAAAGAGCGTTCAAAAAGTTTTGCAGTGTCGTCTCTAATTTTTTTATTTTTTGCAGGAGGAGAATGAAATTTTTTGTGAACATAAGTGGGACATTTAGCTATAAGTTGGTAGATAAAAGTATTTTATTTTATCTACAGGTGAGCCATAATGGACCGTGAAGTAGATGTGAGGTTGCGACAACGGTCGGTGACGGATTTTCATTGACTTGTAGAAACCTGACTCCACAATTAACCGGGATCGTTACTGTTTGTCATTGGACAAGCTGCAACGTGCCATCAAGACTCACAGACCACAGCATCAGGGTCAGCTCCTCAGACTACACCATAACAATTCCAAACCCCACACAGCCCTTATGACTCAGGAGAAAATCAGGAAAATGGGGAAAATTGTTCCTCATCCTCCCTACAGTCCGGACTTGGCTCCGTCTGATTTTTACCTCTTGGGTCGCCTGACAGCCCACCTGCACGGAAAACACTTGATAGTGAGAAAGACCTTACTTCCTGTGTCAAGCGATGATGTAAAAGTCAGTGCCCAGAATTTTACCAAAGAGCATTTACATCATGAAAAGAACGTTGGGCCAGTTGCGTCACAGCTGATTGAGGCCACATTGAGCAGGCTCAATGTATAGCTAAATGTTCTGAGTATATTTACAAAAAAATTAATTCTCCTCCTGCGAAAAATAAAAAAAATAGAGACAACTGTGCAAGACTTTTTGAACGCCCTTTGTATGTTACCCATCTATACCTACAGCCTACTCCTATTTTTTCAGAATTTCGAACATCTTCCACCATTGTACATCATCGAACGCTTTTTCCAGATCGACAAATCCTACGAACGTCCATTGACTTTTCTTTAGTCTTGTTTCCGTTATCAGCCGCAACGTCGGAATTGCCCCTCTGTACGTTTTCCTTTCCTAAAACCAAACTGATTGCCATCTAACACACCCTCAATTTCGTTTTCCATTGTATTTATTCTTGTCAGCAACATGGCTGAATGAGCTGTTAAGCTGATTGTGCCGGGGCTCGTCAGCAACCACTTGGTGCCGAACATTAACCAGAGCAAGAGAAGTAGCCCCAGCGTGTGGTTCAGGCCGACCGTGTGGCTGGAAATTCCATGTTGACGCTGTGTCGAGGACTGTGCTTTGTGTCGATGAAGGAGATTCGTATTCTGGGAGTCCCAAAGATGGCGGACTTTGTGAAACCATAACGGCAGACATTTCACAGTTCATGTAGAAATTAATAATAGCCAGAGGAATCATGACACCTTAATAAGAAACATGTACATTACCATTATTAGCACGAAGATTCTGATGGTGTAATCAGATTTTCAATATCTTTATTAGTTTAAAATTTAGTATCTGAATGTAAATAATACAAGTAACACCCAGCAACGAGTTTCCAAAATCTAAACGGTGTAACCTCTCCACAAAAATTTTACACGAGAATATTATTTAAGACTGCTAATGATCATTGAGCTAAGTGTAACCTTCCCGGAGAATTTTTTAAAAGACAATATTTAATAGAAATGGAGTCAAGCGTAACCTCCCTAGCAATTAAATTTAATGACAATAAAAATGAGAATCGCAATCTGACTCAAAGTATAAGGTGTCACGAAAATAATGAAAAACAATTCAATGCTAATGAAACTTCAGTGACAATGAAAATTCAATTAAACCGAAATATCGGTCTTTGGCCCTGTGCAAAAATCAGAATTAATTTCTTACCTCAGGATAACTGCATGTCAGGTTTCTGCTCTTATTGTTGGCCACGGCTTGGAGGAAATGCATTGCAAATAATATTTTTTTTTTTTTTTGGAATTTAACTGAAACTTTTCTTTAAAGAAAATGGAAGGAAATCGTTGGTTAAATTAAATGGTTTTTTTTGTTGAAAATTGCTTTGAAATCGAAATTATTATTGGGGCGATTATTGCACAAATTAGTTACAGTTAATTTACATTATTAGCTGAGCGCATTTAAAAATAATATACCTCGTCCTGTATCTTGACCAGAATGCCATGTCGACGCCCACGGACTCCTCACACACAACTGCACTCGACTGCTACTACCGACATACTGCACTGCTCACAGACTGCCCACTGACAGACTGCTCGCAACTGTACTGCACGACTACTACCGACCGACTAATACCGACGACTGCACTGAGCTACTGCTACCGACAGAGTGCACTGCATGACGACTACTAGAGTACTGCTCGTAACACTCGCGCGGTCAAGCGCAGACTAACCACAATAAAAGGCTCTCTGGTCAAAGATTTTATCATGCCTCACCATCGCTGCTACGTTACATACGTGTTTCATAACCCTCCACTGGGGGGGCAAAAATTTGGCAGCGATGGTGAGTCATTTGGACTTGTCATCGCAAGAAATTTTTACAATTTACAGAATATTCAAATGTAGTACATAAATTAAATGTGGTGCACACGCACCAAGTACAAAATATATCAGACAAAGACAAAATGTGAGTACAAAACATAGTAGCAAATCAGAAAAATGTATATACAAATTATTTGACAGATAACAGAGTGCATACGCACTGAAAAAATTCTTTAGCATTTTCAGAACAAATAAACAGAATGGCAGAAAATCTTGTTGACAAGTGACATGAGTGTACTTAATGAACATATCAGGAAATCATAAAAGGTATACAGAATGAGTACAAATCATATTGAAAAATGAGAAAAGTGCACAGCCACTGAAGTTCAGTAGAAAACATATTAACACATAACATAAGTGCACATGCACTGTAGTTCAGAACATATCATCAAAAATAAAAATGTATATACAATATAAAAGACAAGAGTGCACATATACTGTACTTCAGAACAAATCGAAAAAATGTCTTTAGAATTTTCACAACAAACATAATGGCAAAAAATCATGTCGACAAGTGACATAAGTGTACTCGCACTGGAGTTCAGCAAATCGAAAAAAAATGTATAACCCATGAACATAAATGATGTTAGCAAAAAATGATCTTCACTATGTGACAAGAATTACGATAGGAAAGGGAAGGATTGCATCATGGTTGTAGCACTTTAGATTGCACACAGCTGTTCTGAAAGTCCATATCTTTCCACAGAAGTACAACACCAAGTGACACAATTTGAAGTTCTTTTCTCATCAGATTTTATCAGCGTAGCCAAGACATTAAACTGTCGTAGTAATGTTCCATGTTTTCATTTTGGCAGTACACTAGGTACACCAAACAGTGCGACCACGCTCTTACAAGGCACACCAACGTAGAATTAGTGCAATAACCAAATATAGTGCTCCATGATCATAAGGATGGACAGGACAAATCGACATTGCAGTAATTCAGGGTAGTTAGCTCATAAGGTGAAGGACATTAAGTCACATAATATTGAGAATTACAGTAGTAGTTTGCGGCATTCATACCCTAGTTATTGAACATTTCTGTACTATGTATTTAGTATTACAGAATAATGTTCATAAAATTAAATTATTGGCATCATGGGTAATCGTATTACAATAAACAGTGGCAGTCCTTGGCCAGTTACAAAGCATATTTAGTATGACAGAATAATGTTCATCAGATGTCTTAATTAAAAAGGAGAGTCAATTATTGGACTAGCATTAACATAATACATTGAGTGATACAAATTATTGTCACTCATTGGTCATTTGCCAAAACATGAAAAGTCAACATTGAAAACAAGAGCTAATTAATGGCATAGCTAATAACATAATTCATTTAGTGACATTAATTATTGGCACTCAGTGGCTAGTTATTATAACATGAAAAGTCATAATTGAAAACAGGAGCTAATTGGTGACATAATTAATATATAATTCATTAAGTGACAGTAATTATTGGCACTCAGTGGCCATCAAGTATCGAATAGTATAAAACATTGTTCCTCATTCAGTATTATTCAGATAATTAAGAAGTCATTATTAAAAATCAGCTAATTACAATCATAGCATTAATAATCACGGGCATTATAAGTAGTCTCATTACAATAAACATTGTTCCTCATTCAGTATTATTCAGATCATTAAGAAGTCATTATTAAAAATCAGTTAATTATAGTCATAGCATTAATAATCACGGGCATTATAAGTAGTCTCATTACAATAAACAGTGGCAGTTATTAGCCAGTTACAAAGCATTATTTTATATATTTTTTTTTGTCTCATAAGAAGTCATTACTCAAGTGACATACTATTCAGAGCTAATCAGTATTATTCAGAATTATCATAAACTAGTGACATTATGTGGGACTGGTAATACATTTTTTTTTTGTTAGCAATGCATTGCGTTGGGATCGATAATTAATTGCTGAGGCATAACACTATTTGCTTTTGACCTATTGCTGCAAATGAGGATAGGTAACGTCATTCGTCATGAGTCAGCTGTAGCAAGGTTATGTAACAAGGCAGTATATGTGATCACATTTATAAATGATGCACACAAATGGGTAAAAAAATAAAATTGCAAGTACTAGAACAGGTATAATAAGTAACAGGTTTAGTAAGTATCATGAAAAACTTCTCCTGGGAAAAAAAAATACAAAATGGATTATTGACCTGAAAGAAGAAAAGCATACTATGCTGAAAAGTAGTGACCTTCGAATTAACAGGTAGTGAAATGTGTATAAAAATGTGTTCCATAGCTGTCCTTTCCAAAACTTTCCGTCATCCTACTATGCAATATAACACCTGCTGTCAAAGCAAACTGCAACAAATACTTAAATAACTACATAGCATAAATACATAACTTCAACATTATCCTCATCTGTAAAGAAAAAACTTCATTATCAATCACTTCATTATCCATATTATCATAACTTCATTATTATCATCACCTATAAAGAAAAACTTCATTATTCATAACAGCATATCCTTCATCATTATTCATCAGCATTCATTATCATCTGCAAAAAAAAAAATCACTTCATTACTCATTATACAACTATTTCTTATCTCTAGCATATTTCATCACTAAAACTAAGATGTGTAGTTCTGTCTGACAGCCTGCATCAATCGCCTTGTATTCTGAAAGAAAAATTAGTTAAGACTGCTATTCTATGATGAGTATAGTATATTCTTGTTAATGCTTGTTAATTCTGATCCATTTACTCTTCCTCATAAAGTTATTGCATCTTCTTTCGTTTATTCCGTAGGTGAAATTCCCATTTATGTTGAATTTATTTCTTACACGCATCATTTCTTTCTGAAATTGATGAACAAAGATTAATGTCTTGCATTTAAATCATATACCCACTAAATAATGACTGGTTTATGGTGACATAATTAACCATACAGCATAACATGACAGAAAACGTAATATGTCAAAGACATTGACCGTGTTCAGATGCAAAAATGTACACAGAATAATACAATGCAGCAGCAAAAAATGTAAAACAGTCACGATCTTGAGATGTCATAAGGCAAAAAATGTCAAAGTCAACTGGTGTGTGTTATATCTTAACTATTTCACAGTGCATACAAACAAAACTGGAAAACAATCATATACACAAAAAATGGAAAATGTGAACGGTCTGATGTGTAACGACAAGAAAAGCGACCTGCTAACCTTACCTTGTCGGGCACTTGCCAAGAAAAAATACGATAATCATCAGTAATAAGTCATATGAATATAATTGCTTAAGTGGTCATAAAAAAAATTAGTAAATGGCATCATAGTGTGTTGAATCATAAAGTGTCTTCATTCAATAAAGGGTTTAATATTTGACCAATGGTGGTTGCCTTTCGATTTTCTGGTTCTCAAAGTTTCGACGTGTACAACATTGGGATGAGGAATGCTGCGAATCCGATATGGACCTGCGTATAGAAGTTCAAATTTACTGCACTTACCTTTTACTTTGCTGGATAAATAGTGTGTACGCACTAATATCTTCTGTCCAACGTGAAAGTCGCGGCGTGTACAAACCTGTTTTTGCTGTCTTCTCCGGCGCTCTGCGGCACGTTTGATGTTGTTCAGCGCAATGTCAATTATTTCGTGGTGTCTTAGTCGACGACAGGTAGGGAAGTTTACTAATTCTTTAATTTTGTTTTGTGGTTCAACGTTTTTCAGTATAACAGACGGAGATAGCATAGTGGATTCATTTGGAATGGAATTAATTACATCTTGGAATGAGAGTATGTGTGTATCCCAATCAATATGTCTTTTGTGGCAGTATATTCGGCACAGCTTACCAATTTCTTTCATTAACCGTTCACAAGGGTTCGAAGAAGCATGGTACTTGGATATATAAATCGGAGAAATGTTTCTCGCTCGTAACATACGTGTCCATATGCTAGAACGAAATTGTGATCCATTGTCAGAAATTACTTTCAACACATGCCCTACATGAAATAGAAAATGTTTTACAAATGCTTTCGAAACAGTTTTAGCAGTAGCTTTGCGTAACGGAGTGAAAGTAACAAATTTTGAAGTGAGCTCAACAGCGACAAAGATGTAGCAAAAACCTCTGTTAGTTCTCGGAATCGGACCAAAAATGTCTACAGCGCCCATATGTTTTAATTTAACAGGTACAATGGGATATAAAGGAGGAATATGTGAAGTGGTGTCTGATTTAGCTTTCTGGCAAATTTTACAAGACGCTAAAACTCGTCGTATACGTTTCTCCATGTTGGTAAAATAACAGTTCTGTCTCAGTATAAGAAAACATTTTCGTGCTCCGTAATGTGCGTAACTTAAATGAGTGTACCAGATTAATTTGTTAACCAGTTCGTCAGGAATGCATAATAACCAATTGTTGCTGTCAGGATGAGAGCGGTGAGACAGAATGTCATTGCGTACAGTGTAATGGTTTCTAATCGTAACATTATTCCTATCTTGCCAAAGGTGTTTAATTTCTTTCCACACGTTGTCTTTATTTTGCTCCTTTGCTATGTCCTGTAATGACGATGAAATAAAGTTTTCAAATGCAACTTGCTGAATGTACATGACACTGAAATTTGCTTTGCAGAAGTTGGTTGCTACGTCTAGCTGATTGTTGCTCAGAGAACGCGATAGTGCGTCTGCTATAACATTTTGTGTGCCGGGAATGTGAACTATTGTAAAATTAAATTCCTGTAAAAAAAGTTTCCATCTGCTTAATCTGTCGTGAGTAAATTTAGCCGAAAGTAAAAATTGTATCGCTCTGTGGTCTGTGTAAACGGTGGTATGTCTGCCATAAAGAAAATGCCTAAATCTCGTGGAAGCCCATACAACACATAATGTTTCAAGTTCTGTAACAGAATAATTTCGCTCAGCAGGTGACAGAATGCGGCTCGCAAATGCGATGTTTTTAATTACTATTGAACCATCTTCTTCAATTTCCTGGAAGATGTGTACTCCTAAAGCGGTGTTGGAACTGTCGGTGGCAATGGAAAAATTTCTAGTAAGATCTGGGTGCGATAAAAGTGGTGCATTCAACAGAGCATGTTTCAGGTTCATGAATTCAGAGTGTGCTTGCTTATCCCAAGACCAAATACTGTTTTTACCTGTTAATTGGCATAATGTGGGTGTGTCTAAAGCAGAGTGATGAATAAATTTACGAAAAAAGTTAATTAAGCCCAAAAAACTGCGTAGTTGCTTTTTTGTTGTAGGAATAGTAATGTCACGTAGAGCTTGAAGTTTTTCCGGATCAGGTGCAATACCTTCTGCTGAAATTACGTGTCCAAGAAATTTTATAGAATTTTTGCCAAAGTGCGATTTACTAAGATTAACCGTAAGTCCTTGTGCATGAAAAGTTTGCAACAGTTGTTCTAAAACCACATTGTGTTCAGACCAGTTAGCTTCTGCGATAAGAATGTCGTCTACATACGTCGTAATTCTGTCCTTCAGTTCTGTCGGAAGTATTGTGTTCAAACCGCGAATAAAAGCTGCAGAAGAAATAGTTAAGCCGAATGGTAATTTGCAAAATTGATAACAGTCACCAAAACAGAGAAAAGCTGTGTACTTTCTGCAATTCGGATGAAGTTGAATTTGCCAAAATCCCGATTTCAAATCTAATGTAGAATAAATAGCAGTACCGTGAAATTTCTGTAGAAGTTCCTCTAATGTCTGTGGTCTATCTGTTTCATTAATAATAATGTCATTAATGTGACGTGAATCAAGTACAAGGCGAAGTGAGCCATCCTTTTTCTTAACAATATGTAGCGGGTTTATGTACGGACTAACTGCCGGTTCAATAATTCCTTGATCAAGCATATCTTGCAATTCTTTTTTAACTTGTTCTCTGTGTATATATGGAATGGGATAATGCTTTGCTTTAAATGTGTCGTGCTGTTTCACTTGAAATTCATACATAAAACCGGACATAGTACCAGGAATGTTGTCAAAAACTGGAGCTTGCTGTAAAAGAATTTTGTGTAACTGCGTGCGTTCGTCGTCTGTAGTTGCACTGCTTTGTTTAACCTTATCAGAAATCATCTGTATTACGTCGTAGTCAGCTTCGTCTAGAGTTTTATAGTTGTGTACGTACGTACCCGTGAACAATGTGGGATTACAGTCTATGCTACGTGTTGCGGAAATAACCTCTGTGCGGTTAATTGTTTGTTCTTCCGCAGACAATGAATGCTGAAACTCTAAAGCCAATTGTACATTTTCGTCCTTTAACATTAAATACGAATTCTGAAAATCAATAACTGCGTCGTGTTGTACCACAAAATTCGTACCTAAAATAACGTCTGTTGTCAATAAAGGAACAATCCAAAAATTAGAGTGAAAAGTATGACCTCCAATACAAAATGATAAATGCGTCTGTAATTTAACGTCTACTCCTTTACTCGATACTGCTCCCTTCACTTTTGTTTTGCCTAAAGGTAATGTCGGATAAGTATTCTCTTTGTTGCACTCGTTGAAAGTTTCTTCATTTATTACTGATATAGGTGAGCCGGAATCGATTACTGCTGAAAATTTCGATAAACCAATTTTAATTTCGATAACAGGATGCGAAATAGTTTTCTGAACAAATGGTCTTTCCTGCAAAAGAGTGTCTCTGATGTCGTCAAAAGTAATTACATTTTCGTGAACAACATTTTGCGTGTCAAAGGTAGTGCTTGTGTTATTGGAAGATGCGACCTGTACAGTATCTATCTGACGTGTTATTGTTATCAGGAGGATGTTGTGGCATTTCTACTATTTGAACTGTTCTATTACCTCTTCCAGACGTATTACGCTCTGGATGATACCTACTGTCGGGTTCATTCATGAGAATATGTTCTTGTTGATTACTTTGTTGCTGGTAAGATCGACTGTTATTAAATGTATGTTGGTAATTATGCTCATTGTTTTTACGTCTGTCGTGAAAGTCATTCCTATACGGTGCATTGCGATAGGAATTGAAATACTGTCTTCTCTGTACGTAGTTGTTTCCTTGCTGCCGTGCGTTACTATTTGTTGGTGCATTGCGATAGGAATTGAAATACTGTCTTCTCTGTACGTAGTTGTTTCCTTGCTGCCGTGCCGGCAGAAGTGGCCGTGCGGTTAAAGGCGCTGCAGTCTGGAACCGCAAGACCGCTACGGTCGCGGGTTCGAATCCTGCCTCGGGCATGGATGTTTGTGATGTCCTTAGGTTAGTTAGGTTTAACTAGTTCTAAGTTCTAGGGGACTAATGACCTCAGCAGTTGAGTCCCATAGTGCTCAGAGCCATTTGAACCAACCTTGCTGCCGTGCGTTACTATTTGTTGGATCTTGGACTATACGTGCACGCGGCGGAACATTAAAGCCTGGTTGACCTTGTGCATTACATTGTTGGTTATGTATTCCAACCGGCTGACTTTCATGCTGTTGTGGTGGAAAACGTCTATTGTTATCAAAATGTGTTTCCTGTTGCTGAAAATTTTGACAATATTGATAATCTGAATTTTGTCTGTGATTTAAGTTCTGGTAGTTGTCGTTCCTAAAGCGTCTGTTACTTTTCCTATTGAAATTACAACCCTGATCATAATTACTGTAAGTTTGTTGACCTTGGTTATTATACGAAAAGTTTTTGTTTACAAAAGAATAATCAGATTGATGTACTTCCAAGAGCTGTAAAAGATCTCTGAATGCTGAAATGTTTTCTTTTTGCTGGCCCGTTAGAAGTGACACTCGTAATGACCGTGGTAATTTAGAGATGCATAATTGTATAAGTGCGGATTCACTGTACGGTTCACTTAGGTACTGGTTTTGTTGCACCATGTGCTCAAAAAATTGCGTCACACTGGGAAAATTTGAGTTCTCGTAATTTGGCAAACTAATTAACTGATCTTTAATTCCGCGCTGTGTCGTCTTCGACCAGTACGCTGATAGAAAAGCATTCTGAAACTCTTCTACCGAATAGCACTGTCTCGCGATCGGTCTCATACGAGTTGCCGGTTCGCCTTCCAAAAAACTGCAAATAAATTCAAGTTTATGTGTTACAGGCCAAGTCGGTGGAAAAGCAAAGCTAAACTGTTGTATCCAATCCAGTGGGTGAATCTGTGTTCTGTCGTTTTTAAACACGTTAAACTTTCTCACTGACAGAAAATGTTTGTAATCAAAATTATCGTCTCTGTGTGATGGAACAGGTTCAGGATTGTAAGAGAATCTATTGAACTGTGGTTGTTCGGAATCTAAGTCCCGTACTCTCTGTAGATTACCCAAATTATACGCGTTGCGCGAGTCTGACAGATGTTCGCAAAGTGGCGTCTGCTGTGATGTGTTATTAACTGAAATACTTTTCATCTCTGTTACTTCTTGTTGTAGACTCGATAACTTTCTATGCAACGTGTTATTAGACGAATCGATCTCATTAATTGTCTGCTGTAAATTTTGAAATTCAGGTGTTTGGTTAAATGAAATCGGTGCAGTATCGTCTGACTTATTGTCATTACTACATTCTATAACGTCAATACGACTGGCCAATTCATCACATTTTTCAGTCAGTATTTTAACCTGATCATCGGTTCTAGAATCGGACGCATTAATCTGTTTTTGCAACTTACGTGTAGTTTCGCTCAGTTTTTTAACATCAGCTTTGATGACATCGCAATCCTGTGTTAGTTCTAATTGTTCGAATCTGTCTGTCACTGTTTGAATATTTACTGTGTGTGTATCTGTTTTTGATTTAAGATCAGAAATTTCATCACGTAATTCCGCGTTCAACTGTTCTATGGTATTAATTTTGTCGGACACTGTAGTAATATTATTGTCTACATACGTCTTTGCCTTCGCAAACATTTTACGTTTGTCTTCTTGTCTTTGAGCAGTGATTGTTTCCATGACTTGACGTTTGACTTTGTTTTGATCCTGAATAAATTTGCGGAAACGCGTGTCACTGTTTTGTATGTGGTGACTAAATCGCTCGTCAATTTGAGTGTTCTGTTGGTCGAATTTTGCGTCTATCTTTTCATCCATTGTGCGCGAAAGTTCTGCTGTCATTGTTTTAAACTCGTCGCGTAATTGTGTAGCCTTTCCAGAGCATTGTTCAGCGACTCCGCTAATTTCGTCTCTGAGTGTTTCTGTTGCAGCTGTTTGCATTTCCCTTAATTCCTGAGCAACAGACCTAATTTCTTCGCTACTTTTGTTTGAACAAGCCTCAATTTCCACGCGCAACTGTTCCTAAGTGTCATGGCACTGCGCGGCAACGGCTCTAATTTGTTCACTAAGCTGTCTGGAATTGTCGTCTAATTTTTCATTTAACTGTCTGGAATTGTCGTCTAATTTTTCATTTAAGTGTCTGGCATGTTCCCTAAGTTGTTTGAGATTTTCGTCATTATTGTCAAGTTTTTCACTTAAGTGTTTGTTATCTTCCCTAAGTTGTCTAAAATCTTCATTCTGTTGTCTGACCTGTTCACTAAGTTTGTCTTGTTTTTCACTCTGTTGTTTGAAATTGTTGTCTATTTTTTCACTTTGCTGTTGTAGCAAACTTCTCATAATTCGTACCAAGTCAAAATTAGCGTTTATATTCTCTGTGCTATTCAATGGTCGATCTGGAATTGTCTCGTTTTGTGTGACCATTTGGTCATTCTGTAATTTACAAAAAGATCTGTCACTCGAACGTACATTGTCAGTCACTATTTCGGAATTAAATGAATCCGTCGTATTTTCAGTACACTGACCATTTTCATTCAAAAAATTTGTCTGTACGTTACTTGAATTTTCCAAATCGGGTGTGTTATGCTGGGTAGCGCTCATTACAATAGAGCGTCCCGCGTCATCAATTGTCGTCAAAGTACAGGAGAGACAATTGAGTGCGTTTGTTCATCATTAAGACAAAAATCATCATTAGTGGTTGGAATGCATTGATTGTCAGTGAACGCAGGATTGTCATCATTACTCTGCGTGTCACAATTATTATCAGTCACGTTGTTTAAGTCGGTAAATTCATTCACAATACCTCGCGATACACTATTCATAGTCTTTCGCGGCATTTTTACAATAGTCAATTATTCACAAAACAAATAATCACAAATGCAAAAGCAACACACAAATACAACAGAGCAAAGAATTGCCGTTGATCTGTGGAAAGAGAGTCACAAAATTAGTAAAAGCGTTGCGCCAAATCCTAATTATATCTAAGCAAATAAGAGCAGATCTCTGACTGTTTTTCAAAAGACTCTCAACGAAATACGATCCTGGACTGGGTGTCGCCAAGTGTAACCTCTCCACAAAAATTTTACACGAGAATATTATTTAAGACTGCTAATGATCATTGAGCTAAGTGTAACCTTCCCGGAGAATTTTTTAAAAGACAATATTTAATAGAAATGGAGTCAAGCGTAACCTCCCTAGCAATTAAATTTAATGACAATAAAAATGAGAATCGCAATCTGACTCAAAGTATAAGCTGTCACGAAAATAATGAAAAACAATTCAATGCTAATGAAACTTCAGTGACAATGAAAATTCAATTAAACCGAAATATCGGTCTTTGGCCCTGTGCAAAAATCAGAATTAATTTCTTACCTCAGTATAACTGCATGTCAGGTTTCTGCTCTTATTGTTGGCCACGGCTTGGAGGAAATGCATTGCAAATAATATTTTTTTTTTTTTTTGGAATTTAACTGAAACTTTTCTTTAAAGGAAATGGAAGGAAATCGTTGGTTAAATTAAATGGTTTTTTTTTTTTGTTGAAAATTGCTTTGAAACCGAAATTATTATTGGGGCGATTATTGCACAAATTAGTTACAGTTAATTTACATTATTAGCTGAGCGCATTTAAAAATAATATACCTCGTCCTGTATCTTGACCAGAATGCCATGTCGACGCCCGCGGACTCCTCACACACAACTGCACTCGACTGCTACTACCGACATACTGCACTGCTCACAGACTGCCCACTGACAGACTGCTCGCAACTGTACTGCACGACTACTACCGACCGACTAATACCGACGACTGCACTGAGCTACTGCTACCGACAGAGTGCACTGCACGACGACTACTAGAGTACTGCTCGTAACACTCGCGCGGTCAAGCGCAGACTAACCACGATAAAAGGCTCTCTGGTCAAAGATTTTATCATGCCTCACCATCGCTGCTACGTTACATACGTGTTTCAACGGTTCATCCAATTTTGTCGACCAACATGTCTTTAGAAAGCTATTAGTGTAAACCTAAATTGGTATGAATTACAGGCACGTAACTTGAATGGTACATGAGTTATTGGAGGTCAAATTGGCTGATTACAATTGATCGCGTCAGGCCATAAGTACTCCACAGTTACAAGAAAAAACGGTAGCAGCATGCTGGTAAATATATTTATTCATCTATTTTTTTATCCGATATATACTATTCATGAAGAAATTGTTCAAATATTTACTGTGTTTTAGAAAGCACAGAGATATTAGGCTACTGGCCTACTTTTGTTTCTATTCCTTTGATATATGTTTATTTGACTTGTTTATGTATTTAATAATGTGTGATAGAGCATGTTTATGCTCCAGCTGTAGGAATATTTATTTAATTTCAAGTTATTTAAATGTAAATCCAGTATTTCGTATGGGTTTCAATATGTTTGTGAGTGTGCATTGGCTTGGAGACATACCGGGAGCGGTCTAGCCAATCACAGCGCTCGTTACTACAGTAGGCGACTAACGAAGTCAATGAAGAGACCGTATGGAAGTGGGGGATCTCGTGGTCGTGCGGTAGCGTTCTCGCTTCCCACGCCCGGGTTCCCGGGTTCGATTCCCGGCGGGGTCAGGAATTTTCTCTGCCTCGTGACGGCTGGGTGTTGTGTGCTGTCCTTAGGTTAGTTAGGTTTAAGTAGTTCTAAGTTCTAGGGGACTGATGACCATAGATGTAAAGTCCCATAGTGCTCAGAGCCATTTGAACCATTTTTGAAGTGGGGGAGGAGCATCGGGTGGCAGAGGACATGGGAGAGTGCTGGATGGGAAAGCGCGACGGACGGTTGCAGAAAATACTTGGAGAGGGTTGAGTAGTTTGTTCGTGGTCGCGGGAGATACACTACTGGCCATTAAAATTGCTACACCACGAAGATGAAGTGCTACTGATGCGAAATTTGACCGACAGGTAGAAGATGCTGTGATATGCAAATAATTAGCTTTTCAGAGCATTCACACAAGGTTGGCGCCGGTGGCGACACCTACAACGTGCTGACATGAGGATAGTTTCCAACCGATTTCTCATACACAAACAGCAGTTGACCGACGTTGCCTGGTGAAACGTTTTTGTGATGCCTCGTGTAAGGAGGAGAAATGCGTACCATCACGTTTTCGGCTTTGATAAAGGTCCGATTGTGGCCTATCACGATTGCGGTTTATCGTATCGCGTTGGTCGAGATCCAATGACTGTTAGCAGAATATGGAATCGGTGGGTTCAGGAGGGTAATACGGAAAGCAGTGCTGGATCCCAACGGCCTCATATCACTAGCAGTCGAGATGACAGGCATCTTATCCACATGGCTCTAACGGATCGTGCAGCCACGTCTCGATCTCTGGGTCAACAGATGGGGACGTTTGCAAGACAACAACCATCTGCACGAACAGTTCGACGACGTTTGCAGCAGCATGGACTATCAGCTCGGAGACCATGGCTGTGGTTACCCTTGACTCTGCATTACAGACAGGAGCGCCTGCGATGGTGTACTCAACGACGAAACTGGGTGCACGAATGGCAAAACGCAATTTTTTCGGATGAGTCCAGGTTCTGTTTACAGCATCATGATTGTCGCATCCGTGTTTGGCGACATTGCGGTGAACGCACATTGGAAGCGTGAATTCGCCATCGCCATACTGGCGCATCACCCGGCGTGATGGTATGGGGTGCCATTGGTTACACGTTTCGATCACCTCTTGTTCGCATTCACGGCACTTTGAACAGTGGACGTTACATTTCAGATGTGTTACGACCCGTGGCTCTACCCTTCATTCGATCCCTGCGAAACCCTACTTTTCAGCAGGAGAATGGACGATCGCATGTTGCAGGTGCTGTACGGGCCTTTCTGGATACAGAAAATGTTCGACTGCTGCCCTGGCCAGCACATTCTCCAGATCGCTCACCAATTGAAAACGTCTGGTCAATGGTGGGCGAGCAACTGGCTCGTCCCAATACGCCAGTCACTACCCTTGCTGAACTGTGGTATCGTGTTGGAGCTGCATGGGCAGCTGTGCCTCTACACGCCATCCAAGCTCTCTTTGACTCAATGCCCAGGCGTATCAAGGCCGTTATTACGGCCAGAGTTGGTTGTCCTGGGTAGAGATTTCTCAGGATCTATGCACCCAAACTGCGTGAAAATGTAATCACATGTCAGTTCTAGTATAATATATTTGTTCAATGAATATCCGTTTATCATCTGCAGTTCTTCTTGGTGTAGCAATTTTAATGGCCAGTAGTGTAGAAATATTTAGTAGTGCCGACTTGTGCACTTGTGAGATTTCCGTGGCTTCTGCAGTGAAGACACAGTATGCGTATAGAAGTGAATGTCTCGCGAGCTATGTTGTTGCTTGTAACTAATTACGTGAAGTAGGAATCTATTGATTCTCTGTTATTCAACTTATATTTTATTTAATTGCTGGACCATCGACACCAATAAGTGTTTCACAGCAATAAATGGCATTGTTAAAGGTCTTTCTGCTATCGTACTCATCATTTAAATTCGTTAAAATAGTACCTGCAGATATTATTTAATTGCAATCTTTCGTTTATAAATTTCTGTGTTACATTCAAAGTTAGCAATTGCCGAGTGATAGGAGCCTTCGACCAATCGATTCGTGTGTGTACTCATATTGTATACTGTACACTCAGCAGTATTTGGCATGTAATGCGGCAACTACGTATCCCAGCCCGTAGACAACGAAACCAGCCAAAACTTTTAATATTTCAACTCTGAGTCTTAGGGTACATAGTTGAGGTTCACCATCAATTTTTTTTGAAAGCCTGCACCCGTTACAGCATTTTCTGTTACTGTCGATATTACTCTACACTCAGCTAACTGGAAATCTTTGACTTCTTTCCGTTTCACTTTACTGACCCCCATTATATCTAGACTGAGTCATAGAAATTCTCTTTTCTGATTTTCTAGCTTCCCTCCCACGTTCAGACTTCTGACATTCTACACCCTGATTCGTAGAACTTTATTCTTGCATTGTTTATTCATTCTTTTTCTCATGTTCACCTCACACTTGGCAGTCTGCTCCCGGAGATCCGAATGGGGGATTAGTCCGGAATCTTTTACCAATGGAGAGACCGTCATGACACTTTTTTCAGTTACAGGCCACATGTGCCATGGATAAACAATGTTAGACGACTAATTATAAAATTTAAACAGTTCAGTTTACATATGTAAAATTAGTATCTTCAATTTAGTTACGATTACTATGCTTGCAGTCCGAAGTCTATAAGCCACCACATTGTGGAACATTGGTAAAATTTTGCACGCACCGCTACTGTCCACACTGTCACCTTCCTGAAACACATGTTCCGCTACAGCCGATTTATCAATATGTCCGAGGCGGCAGTTCCTTTTACGTTCACCCAGACGGGTGTTGACGCTTCTGTGTTTCAGGAAGGTGATCATGAAATAAATTTTAGTGAGACGACCGTCATAGCAAAGACGTCGCATTATTATGCGCGAATGTACAGAGAGGCCATTGAGACTGCCAAACACTGCAATAATTTTAATAAAAAAGATGAAGGCATTAAGCTGGATAAGATATGGATGTCAACATTGCAACAACAGCGTGACAATCGATTAACTTCAATTGACAAAGTTGGCAATATCAGAGATCATAGTACAGCCGACGTCACGTGATTGACAGCGGCGCCCTCTGGATGGCTTGTATACAGGGCGCTGACTCACGCTCTCGTTGCAGTTCGCCAGTTGTCCTCGGAGGATGCCTTCCGCAGTCGAAGGCGAAACGTCAGGGGAGAGTTTTATGTATGGACCACGGCATCTCAGAACGGAAGTGTTAAGAGAGAACACTGCGAGATGTTACGCCTGTGGTCTGTCAGTGTACAAAGTCGCATTTGCTGCCGAAGGCGTAGCGTAGAGGCAGGTGCCAGCCCCTATAACTTCGCCGCTCTGTAGCGTCGTTCGATGACATTTCCGGCCACGGATTTATATATATAAAATTTTTCATTGGTTTCAGGGAAAGTCCATGTCACTAAGCGAACAACTGTGTGAGCTAGCTGGTCTGTCGCAACGGTGGTCTAGGGTTAGAGTCTTTGATTAATAATCAAACTCGGTCCCAGGTTCGAAATCCGCCACCGCTTAAATTTTGATCACTAATCGGCATTGGCTGCCGAAGTCTTCCAGTATAAGAAGTAACCCTCATTCTGCCAACGGCTTTGTCAAAGGGAGCGGAAGAGCGGACAGAGATTCAGGGCACTTCCTTTCCCTTGGGGTGGGAAACTGGCCCTAAAAGCCAGAAGAATCAGCAGTGATCAACGACATGAGCATGCAGGAGGGAATGGAAACCACTGCATTAAAGACACATAACGTGTGTCCACAGGAAGTGTGGCCTGTAACTGAAAAAAACGTCAAGATGATCTCTCCAGAGGCAAAAGATTCCGGAATGGTCTCCCGTTTGGATCTCCGGGAATGGACTGCCAAGAGGCAGCAGACCATGAGAAAAAGAATGAATAATCAACGAAACGATAACGTGCTACCAGTCGGGACGTGGAATGACAGAAGCTTGAACGTGGTAGAGAAGATAGAAAATCTGAGAAGGGAAATGCAAAGCCTCAATCTAGAGACAGTAGGGTCAGTGAAGTGAAGTGAAATGAAAATAAGTCAAGGATTTCTGTTCAGATGAGTATAGGGTAATATCAACAGCAGCGGAAAATGGTATGACGGGAGCAAGGACGGCTTCAAAAGCAGACTAGCACTCGCCAAAAGGGCATTTCTGGCCAATAGAAGTCTACTAGTATCTAACATAGGCCGTAATTTGGGGAATAAATTTCTGAGAATGTATGTCTGGAGCATAGCATTGTTTAGTAATGAAACATGGACTGTTGGAAAATCGGAACAGAAGAGAGTCGAAGAATTTGCGGTGTGATGCTACACACGAATACTGAAAATTAGGTGGTCTGATAAAGTAAGGAATGAGGAGGTTCTACGCATAAACGGAGAAGAATGGAATGTGTGGAAAATACTGACAAGGAGAAGGGACAGGAATGATAGGACATCTGTTAAGACATCAGGGAATGACTTCCACGGTACTAGGGGGAGCTCCAGAGGGTAAGAACTGTAGAGGAAGACGCGATTGGAATACATCCAGCAAATAATTGAGGACGTAAGTTGCAAGTGCTACCCTGAGACGAAGAGGTTGGCACAGGAGAGGAATTCGTGGCAGGCTGCATCAAACCAGTCAGAAGACTGATGACCCAGAAAATAAAATATGATATAAAATGTGCATTAGCCTGACTTAACGCTGCAGTGAAAGCCCAAACAATTTCATTGTATTTTATTTTACTCATGATGTTACGTTAAGCTTTTCAGTTTACTACAGGTAATTAAACAGGGTGAAGTAAAATTCGCGCACTAGGACGTCGCAGCCCAATTCCACATATACTGGCAATACAAAAAGTCTCTCACAGAATTTCGTTCTGCGCATATTCGGGCAGTGATCACATGTACCGTAACTACCCCTGTGAGGCATCCACGACGTGCAAAAGGTTTCATTAAAATCTCGCCAATAAAATGATTGTTTTTTCATTTCCGTGTTCGTAATAAGTAACTGCAAATGTTTTTAGAAGACGTACTGTAATCGCTGTATGACGATTACGAGGCCACGTGCAGTACCACATGTAAGGAAGCAGCATAGTCACGCCTTATAAAATTCACATCAGTCTTTCCATTGTGTGCCAGCCAGTCCGCTGTAACTAGCTCTGACGTCATAAATATTGCGCAATACTTTAAAATGAAGTAAATAACCTGAAACGTTTCTAGCATGTCAGGAGTAATAGAAAATCAATATGTGTTGGATATCAGTTCAATAACTTTCACCATTTTCGAAATTTGTATGTTTTTCTGTAAAAATCATTGGCGCAACAGAAAAGAGCTAGAAACTTAAAAAATTATATTTAGATTCCTTTTGCATAATAATTTAGTAGAAACAGTATTCTGGATCTCACAAATTAAAATTTTAGTTGAAATTCATGATTTTCTGGTTTTTGTCTTAGAAATTAAGGAAGCAAGATGGATTAAGTAGGCGAATAAATAAAGCTAGGATGTTTAAATTTCAGTAGAAGGGAGATCCGCTATAATTATAAAAATGTGAGAAGTTTCAACAGAATAACTATAAAACTATAGCTATAGCGTATCTCCAAAGAGCAAGTTCAGAGCTCGTCTACTGTGTGTAGTGTAATTAAATTAATTCTCTCGTCTAAATATTTGACTTAGCCACATCAGACTTTTATTATGATTACTTACTTGTGTGTTGATTGCACAATTAAATTGAAAGCTTCATCGGCCATCAGCAAAGGAAGCAATGATTTATTCGATAACTTAAAGTGGTGCATTACTAGCCCAGTGGCTAGTCGAGAGAGCAGATTTGATCAGGCGTTCCCTTAGCCGTCCGCACCGCGGCTTTATATGTAAGAACGCTGCGCAAGGAAGGAAGGCCCCAGTTCTCTCCAGACGCTGATTAGCGCACCACCTGTGCCGGGAGTCGGGGAGTCGCGTCGCGTCGGTATTGTTGATATAAACAGCCTCGGATGCAGTAATAAGTTACTCGGGATACGTGTAACCATGAAATCGTTTTCGAGTGGAGTGTTAATTTTGGGATGACGTTAATGATCTATCTTTAGTTTGCGAATGTCGTATTTTCACGTGCCGCCGTAGGACAGACATTCTACCATTGTTAGCGTGGCGTTTGATGAACATTATCATCAAATTATGGCGAGCATTCACTTAACCATTTAATTTGAACAGTTATAGTTGCATCAGCGCATTAGACTCTGAACTGCTCTGGTAGTGGGATTGTGTGGATTCTTTTTGGTCTGTGACTTTCAGAATATAGTGAACATTTTAGGGAGAATGGTTTTTGATTATGAATTCCAGACAATCTCCTAATTTATCAGAGCTATAAGCTGTAGCTATAAACGTATTTCTCAGATGAAGTGGGCACTAGGAATTCTAATTACAGGCTTCACGTTTTGCTAATCACTTTCTGGTTGTTAATAGTTTAGTTAGAGAGCCAGTGTTGAGAACGGCAAACAACAGCATTAGATAAATAATAGGAACATTTACACAATTATTCCATCCGCCGCCCCACATATGTTCCTAATCGGCCGGGAAAGAATCTGAGTAAAAGTGAAAGTGATTTTTAAATATTCAGATTCGGGAGTGAAATGCGACATGCAACTAAGTAATAGAACAGTGATAATGTTACGCGTGCATGTGGACAACGCAATTGGATTAACAACGCATCTGGATTGATGGAGCTGGCACTGAGTCTAGCAGCGCTGCCGGCATCACGAGAAGCCAGTTTCGCCTCACCGCAGTCGTCCGCCGGAACAACCTAAGCCGTGCCTGCAGTTGCGGGCCACGCATACACACAGCAGCCGTCGAAGTGCCGTCTGCAGTTCAACGCGCCGCGTCGTATCAGTAATGCTGGTACGCCGCGCCAGCAATGCCATACGTCGTGCAGAAGGAATTAAGTTAAGTGAAAAGCTGTTAAAAGTTTTACTAACCTGCACTAAAAGACTGTTGGCGATGGAACCGCCGGAAGAAACTGAGGTTAAACTTAAATCAGAACCTATGTCTGTTGAGGGAACTGTAAATCCAGACAATGGTTCAAGTGTAAATATGCATGAAAATAGTAATGTTAAAGTGAAATATGAAGTATTGTCTCCTGACAGTAGTGTGAAAAGGGGCAATGGTTCAATAATAGAGACCCCTGTAGTAAAGCAGAAATCAGAAATTGTTAATTTATTGGATGATAGTTTATCTGATGAGTTAAAAACGAAACAGTCATCAGAGGTGGTAGAGTTTAAAAAGGATAAGTTAGATATGACTGATCAATCAGATGTTTCATTTCGTTTTGATGATTCTGGTATTGGAGCTAGTTTTTCGTCACCGGAGTGTGATAAAAAATCAGCTAGCGAGCAACCCAAAGATACTGGGGCTATTGATTTAAATGTTATATTACAAGCAATAGCTACCAGCAATGCTAAAATGACAGCTGAATTAAAGTCTGAAATAACTGAGGTCAAAAGCAGTAATGCTGAATTAAAGGATGAGTTTGTGGCCAGCCAAACTAATTTTAATAAACGATTGGAGGTAATGGACAATACCTTCAAGGTTGGTTGCAATAAGTTAAAAGAGGATCTGGACAGTTTGAATTATAAAATTGATTACAATCATGAGGATATTAAGAAAAAGGTTGCTCAACAATTTTCTGAAATATATAAAACAGTAAACTCCGAAGTTGCTGAGGTTCGCAAAGACTTCCAAGTGGAAGATGCGAAGCTGGAGCACAAGTTAACAGAAAAGATCGAGGTGGAATCTGAACTGTGCTCAGATAGATTCAAAGATGTTGATATAAAAGTAAACATATGTCAAGTAGAAGTAGATGCAATCAAAACTGATACTACTCATATTGTGCAAAGAGTAGATAATGTTGAAATGAGACTAGAAAATATTAGTACTAACATTGCTAACATTGAGAGTAAAGTAGCTTCAGTAACTTCCGGTAATGGTGGTATCCAACAAATTGTAGCTGCAAACGCCGCATTTATCGGATGTCGGCATTTCTAGCGGTTCGATCCAGATAAAAATATCCACCCGCTAGATTTCTGGAACGATTTTGAAGATGTGATTCCACCAACTTGGTCTGAACGAGAGAAAATCTCATTCATTAGAAGCCATTTAGCGGGTGACGCCATGCGTTGGTCAGCTGATGTTATGTTGAAGTGTAAAACATTAGCGGAATTTAAAACAGCTTTCATTAATGAGTATTGGTCTAGCAATAAGCAAAATGAAGTGTTGAGAGAATTTTGAAGTGGAAAACGCTTCAATGCAGGACAGGAATCTATTAAACAGTTTGCTAGGTCATGGATTTCACGTTTGTCACATTTGGCGGAAAAGCTGAAACCTGAAATGATAATACTAGGTCTTGAAGCCAAACTGCCGTGGTATTGGCAAACTAGAAGTATATCTGCCCCTAGAGACAATCTGGATTCGTTTCATTGAATATTTGGAACGTGTAGAGCGTGTGGCTGCCAATGAGGAGCAAGCACGTAATAACAGAAATGCTAATAACACTAGTAGTAATTTTAAGAACGAGCAGAATGGCAATGTAAACATCAGAACAGTAGGTGTTCGCCATCCTAAGAAAGGTAGGAATTGGAGAAATAATTACCAGAACCAACAATGGCATCCAAATGATAGTAATTTTGTTCCTAACAAAAATGTGCAAGTAAACAACAGTGTTGAAAGCAATGCTGTGCCAGTTAACTGTAATGCAAATAAAGGTAACAGTAGTAGGCTGAGGCTGGAAAACTAGTTCCCATCTATGAGGATACTGGCGCTCACCAGGCGGTTACTTTTCCTAAACTAGTAATTACAGTAACTGGTAAGACAGATCAGAATACTCAGACTGAACATGTGGATGAGGGGTCGGTAGAATCTAAGGATACAGCAGAAATATTAGATCACTCACAGTATTTAACAGATACCATGTTAGAGACGCTTTCTAAGTGGGAAGAGAAAGAGAAGGCGCAGCAGTGTAACGGTAGGGAAGAGCTACAAAATACTGAGTTGTCAGGTGAAGAAGCAGAAGAAATTCATGCTTATATTTGCGATAAGGATGAAGTGCTCTTATCTAAAGTGCCTGTGCAGGATGTTGATACTGTACTAATGGATTTAGTTCAGGAGGTAACTGAGAATGTAGAGGATAGCCTGTTGTGGGTCGATGAACCCAGTAGCTGTGACCAGTTGTCACTTGAGAAGGAACCCGACGATAATAGTGAAAGTGGTTTAGCTGTAACTAGTGTTATGCCCGGTCTGGAGGCGCAGAATCGCTCATACTACAGTAATTTGGGTCATGTTCAGCAAACTAAATGTAATGAAGTCGTGCGGTGTTTCGATTTAAAATTAATAGACCGACTGGAAAAGGCAGCTGAAAATGTAATTCAGGAAACCCCTACACACTTTGACCTAAATGTAATGAAGACAGATGTCGATCACTTTATTTGGAGACAAATCCAAAAGGAACTATTTGATGAGTTTGAGGAACCACCTGTACAACCTAGAATAATCCACCCTAATAATATGTTGGGTATCAATGTACGTTGTCTCTTAGCCAGTGGAAGTGAGGTGAGTGCGATATCTCAGTCCTTCTTTAATGCATTACTTAGTAAAGACAAGCTTACCGTAATGAGGGTATCAGGACTAAGAATAATTGGTGCTACTGGCAAGGTGTCAGAAACGGTAAAACATGAAGCTTTGCTGCCCTTTAACATTAATGGTAATTTAATTGATCATCCATGCTTAATTGTAAATAATCTCAGTATTGAGGTTTTAATTGGGATAGATTTCTTGTCAAAATATCAGAGTGTTGTTGACTTTGAAAGAAGCCAGTTAAAAATGGTCTTGCCGATAACCGGAGTAATTACGGTACCTTTTATTGATAAACATGTAGCAACTAATGATGAAACTTGGGAGCTGCCTGTACGAGTTCTGAAAAATAGGAGATATTGGGATGAAGGTGTTAATCTTAGTAAAAGTAAGCTAAACACAGACGAGAAGAACTTAAAGGCTAGGGCAAATATAAGAAAAAGAGCATTGGAAGGAATAAGCGTCATGAAGCAAAAGCTGTACCCACCAGTTTTGAAATAGGTCAGTTAGTCCTTGTCAAGTACCAGGAAAAATAAAAGAAAATAAATGCAGAAACAAAGAAATTCATGTTCGTATACCAAGACCTTTCAGCATCATAGGAAAACCACATGCCAATGCATATAGGGTAGAGTACCCTAAGAGTAAAAAGCTATTAGGTCTCAGGAACGTGATCGACCTAAAGAAGTTCATAGGTAGTGAATGCTTTCTGCAGGGAGGAGGTTGTTCTGTAACCTCTACACAGTGTGGCAGCTGTGCAGTCCCAGCTGTGTGAGATCTTCTTTCCCATTTCAGATTTCACTCACTCTTCATCTTTTCTATCCACCTAAAATTTCGACCTCTTCTTTCCAACACATTAAATTTTCTGTTATGGTTATCAAGCCAATAATAAACTAATGAATTCTGTAGGGAGGAGATTGTTCTGTAACCTCTACACAGTGTGGCAGCTGTGCAGTCCCAGCTGTGTGAGATCTTCTTTCCTTTTCAGGTCTCACTCATTCTTCATCTTTCCTATCTACCAAAGTTTCGAGTCCTTCTTTGCAATACTAAAATTTTCTGTCATGGCTATCAAGCCATGAGTTTCTGTAACCATTCTATCCACCGATTAGTGAAGAAAATACTTAATGTGACAAACCTAACAGTGACATAAACAACAGAGAAGTATGATGTAATTTAGATACAAAGGTATTTGAGTAACAAGTATGTATAGAACCCTGGTAATATTATAAGTACAAAGTTGTTGTTTTATTGGAAATAGTTCACCAACAGTAATTTAAAAAGATATACAAATTCGTGTACAAGCAGGATCTGAAGTGGCAGTGAAACCTATTGTATGCTGTAGAGCTAACTAATTAATAGTAAAAGAGATTGCTTAGTGTTATGAAAAATATGCAGATAAGTTGTAAGAATGAACTCACCTTGTGTAGCAAGGAATGGCAGTGTAATAGAATTGAACAGTGTTTTTGGATGAGACGTGAAGGACACGTCCTTGAAATATTTATAAGGTTGGAGCTGGCCGTTGTTTGGTGTAGTGTGTGACAGGACACACCTACACGTATTGAGGTTATGAGTTGGAGGCGTGAATGCGACCACAGGTACCCTTATGTTAGATGAGACAGAGCAGCTCATGGTGTCCTATAGGTTTAAGGAATTTAGCATTACGCTCGGCCATAATTACTTAATGCAATTTAATGGTAGGTCGAGAGAGACTACCTGTGGTTTCAGCGTCCGATCGAGTGGAAATGGATTGCCACGTGAGCAAACTGATCAGCTGCAATACACTATAGATATGAAATAAATGTGCTATCCTATGCTTTAAATTTTAATGGAGTGAGTATTACTTAAGTTCATACACTAGCAAAGTAAGTAAGTACATAATTGCAAATGTGGAACTGACACAGCAGCAGAAGACCAATAAGTGGATTTAGTAGTCAACTAAACGTAGTGTGTTTTGAACATTCAGAACTGTACTATTACCACAAGTTACTCACATTTACAAAGAAGCTGAGAAGACAACTACTAATCAAATATACTCATACAATCTCGAAGAATAAGGTAATCGAAGATGAGTCAGCTAAGTAAATAAAATACAAATGTATCAAGAATGTACCGAACATTGGTTCAGTGTTCTGGCCCAGAAATATAAATTGAGATTAAATAGGATTCATGATTGTATGCCTTGAGCATAAATTTTCTCTAGTACGTGACTAACGGCGTTTTGAGCCATTTGCTTACCGATTTTATGACAGTTAAGTAACTGCGAGAGTAAAATTGAAAAAGTTCTGTTAACTTTGTTCCAGCAACATATTGAAAGACAAAATATATATATCCCCATTTCATTGTGACCCACCCTTGGATTTTAAATGAACAGAATCGAGGCTCTCTTTTTGTTTGTTCTACAGGACAAACCAGATAATGGCAGCCTGTTAGTTGCGTAAAAGTGTGGAGTGACTTGGACACCACTCATAGTGACCCCTCCCCTTTCCCCATGTAAGTTAGAGTGGATGTGAAGGATGCACACCATAGCAACTTCCCCCCCCCCCCCTCTACCCTTGTGAATGGAAGTGTAGAACGCCAGCCAAAGTGGCTACAACCACGTGTGGAAAAATTAAATTGTCATGACTTGTGAAATTTCCTTTTAGGTTTAGAAAAAACTGCTAAGATATAATTATCTGTTTATATATCTTGAATAACCATGTTATTTTCTTTGAATTAATGTATGTAAAAAAAATATTTACAGACAATTTAATGAATTTAAGATTTTCATAATTTTACATATTTTTAAGTGTTTGTCTGTCTAAGGCAATATGTATGCCAAAGTGTTTCATTGATTTCTGCTTAAATTTTGAGTGATAATGTTGCTTAAGAGGCAGTAAACATCCCAGCAATTTAAATAATTGAAGTAGGTAATAAGTTTTCTTTTAATATTTCTATATGTTTACATTTCAATTTTAATTTTTCATAGAGAGTTAAGCTGTACTCTTGATTCCCTTTTTATAATTAATTTTTTTTTCATTTACATTCAAAAAAATTAAGTAGAGGGTGATGTAGGGAAGCAGCATAGTCACGCCTTATAAAATTCACATCAGTCTTTCCATTGTGTGCCAGCCAGTCCGCTGTAACTAGCTCTGACGTCATAAATATTGCGCAATACTTTAAAATGAAGTAAATAACCTGAAACGTTTCTAGCATGTCAGGAGTAATAGAAAATCAATATGTGTTGGATATCAGTTCAATAACTTTCACCATTTTCGAAATTTGTATGTTTTTCTGTAAAAATCATTGGCGCAACAGAAAAGAGCTAGAAACTTAAAAAATTATATTTAGATTCCTTTTGCATAATAATTTAGTAGAAACAGTATTCTGGATCTCACAAATTAAAATTTTAGTTGAAATTCATGATTTTCTGGTTTTTGTCTTAGAAATTAAGGAAGCAAGATGGATTAAGTAGGCGAATAAATAAAGCTAGGATGTTTAAATTTCAGTAGAAGGGAGATCCGCTATAATTATAAAAATGTGAGAAGTTTCAACAGAATAACTATAAAACTATAGCTATAGCGTATCTCCAAAGAGCAAGTTCAGAGCTCGTCTACTGTGTGTAGTGTAATTAAATTAATTCTCTCGTCTAAATATTTGACTTAGCCACATCAGACTTTTATTATGATTACTTACTTGTGTGTTGATTGCACAATTAAATTGAAAGCTTCATCGGCCATCAGCAAAGGAAGCAATGATTTATTCGATAACTTAAAGTGGTGCATTACTAGCCCAGTGGCTAGTCGAGAGAGCAGATTTGATCAGGCGTTCCCTTAGCCGTCCGCACCGCGGCTTTATATGTAAGAACGCTGCGCAAGGAAGGAAGGCCCCAGTTCTCTCCAGACGCTGATTAGCGCACCACCTGTGCCGGGAGTCGGGGAGTCGCGTCGCGTCGGTATTGTTGATATAAACAGCCTCGGATGCAGTAATAAGTTACTCGGGATACGTGTAACCATGAAATCGTTTTCGAGTGGAGTGTTAATTTTGGGATGACGTTAATGATCTATCTTTAGTTTGCGAATGTCGTATTTTCACGTGCCGCCGTAGGACAGACATTCTACCATTGTTAGCGTGGCGTTTGATGAACATTATCATCAAATTATGGCGAGCATTCACTTAACCATTTAATTTGAACAGTTATAGTTGCATCAGCGCATTAGACTCTGAACTGCTCTGGTAGTGGGATTGTGTGGATTCTTTTTGGTCTGTGACTTTCAGAATATAGTGAACATTTTAGGGAGAATGGTTTTTGATTATGAATTCCAGACAATCTCCTAATTTATCAGAGCTATAAGCTGTAGCTATAAACGTATTTCTCAGATGAAGTGGGCACTAGGAATTCTAATTACAGGCTTCACGTTTTGCTAATCACTTTCTGGTTGTTAATAGTTTAGTTAGAGAGCCAGTGTTGAGAACGGCAAACAACAGCATTAGATAAATAATAGGAACATTTACATAATTATTCCATCTGCCGCCCCACATATGTTCCTAATCGGCCGGGAAAGAATCTGAGTAAAAGTGAAAGTGATTTTTAAATATTCAGATTCGGGAGTGAAATGCGACATGCAACTAAGTAATAGAACAGTGATAATGTTACGCGTGCATGTGGACAACGCAATTGGATTAACAACGCATCTGGATTGATGGAGCTGGCACTGAGTCTAGCAGCGCTGCCGGCATCACGAGAAGCCAGTTTCGCCTCACCGCAGTCGTCCGCCGGAACAACCTAAGCCGTGCCTGCAGTTGCGGGCCACGCATACACACAGCAGCCGTCGAAGTGCCGTCTGCAGTTCAACGCGCCGCGTCGTATCAGTAATGCTGGTACGCCGCGCCAGCAATGCCATACGTCGTGCAGAAGGAATTAAGTTAAGTGAAAAGCTGTTAAAAGTTTTACTAACCTGCACTAAAAGACTGTTGGCGATGGAACCGCCGGAAGAAACTGAGGTTAAACTTAAATCAGAACCTATGTCTGTTGAGGGAACTGTAAATCCAGACAATGGTTCAAGTGTAAATATGCATGAAAATAGTAATGTTAAAGTGAAATATGAAGTATTGTCTCCTGACAGTAGTGTGAAAAGGGGCAATGGTTCAATAATAGAGACCCCTGTAGTAAAGCAGAAATCAGAAATTGTTAATTTATTGGATGATAGTTTATCTGATGAGTTAAAAACGAAACAGTCATCAGAGGTGGTAGAGTTTAAAAAGGATAAGTTAGATATGACTGATCAATCAGATGTTTCATTTCGTTTTGATGATTCTGGTATTGGAGCTAGTTTTTCGTCACCGGAGTGTGATAAAAAATCAGCTAGCGAGCAACCCAAAGATACTGGGGCTATTGATTTAAATGTTATATTACAAGCAATAGCTACCAGCAATGCTAAAATGACAGCTGAATTAAAGTCTGAAATAACTGAGGTCAAAAGCAGTAATGCTGAATTAAAGGATGAGTTTGTGGCCAGCCAAACTAATTTTAATAAACGATTGGAGGTAATGGACAATACCTTCAAGGTTGGTTGCAATAAGTTAAAAGAGGATCTGGACAGTTTGAATTATAAAATTGATTACAATCATGAGGATATTAAGAAAAAGGTTGCTCAACAATTTTCTGAAATATATAAAACAGTAAACTCCGAAGTTGCTGAGGTTCGCAAAGACTTCCAAGTGGAAGATGCGAAGCTGGAGCACAAGTTAACAGAAAAGATCGAGGTGGAATCTGAACTGTGCTCAGATAGATTCAAAGATGTTGATATAAAAGTAAACATATGTCAAGTAGAAGTAGATGCAATCAAAACTGATACTACTCATATTGTGCAAAGAGTAGATAATGTTGAAATGAGACTAGAAAATATTAGTACTAACATTGCTAACATTGAGAGTAAAGTAGCTTCAGTAACTTCCGGTAATGGTGGTATCCAACAAATTGTAGCTGCAAACGCCGCATTTATCGGATGTCGGCATTTCTAGCGGTTCGATCCAGATAAAAATATCCACCCGCTAGATTTCTGGAACGATTTTGAAGATGTGATTCCACCAACTTGGTCTGAACGAGAGAAAATCTCATTTATTAGAAGCAATTTAGCGGGTGACGCCATGCGTTGGTCAGCTGATGTTATGTTGAAGTGTAAAACATTAGCGGAATTTAAAACAGCTTTCATTAATGAGTATTGGTCTAGCAATAAGCAAAATGAAGTGTTGAGAGAATTTTGAAGTGGAAAACGCTTCAATGCAGGACAGGAATCTATTAAACAGTTTGCTAGGTCATGGATTTCACGTTTGTCACATTTGGCGGAAAAGTTGAAACCTGAAATGATAATACTAGGTCTTGAAGCCAAACTGCCGTGGTATTGGCAAACTAGAAGTATATCTGCCCCTAGAGACAATCTGGATCGTTTCATTGAATATTTGGAACGTGTAGAGCGTGTGGCTGCCAATGAGGAGCAAGCACGTAATAACAGAAATGCTAATAACACTAGTAGTAATTTTAAGAACGAGCAGAATGGCAATGTAAACATCAGAACAGTAGGTGTTCGCCATCCTAAGAAAGGTAGGAATTGGAGAAATAATTACCAGAACCAACAATGGCATCCAAATGATAGTAATTTTGTTCCTAACAAAAATGTGCAAGTAAACAACAGTGTTGAAAGCAATGCTGTGCCAGTTAACTGTAATGCAAATAAAGGTAACAGTAGTAGGCTGAGGCTGGAAAACTAGTTCCCATCTATGAGGATACTGGCGCTCACCAGGCGGTTACTTTTCCTAAACTAGTAATTACAGTAACTGGTAAGACAGATCAGAATACTCAGACTGAACATGTGGATGAGGGGTCGGTAGAATCTAAGGATACAGCAGAAATATTAGATCACTCACAGTATTTAACAGATACCATGTTAGAGACGCTTTCTAAGTGGGAAGAGAAAGAGAAGGCGCAGCAGTGTAACGGTAGGGAAGAGCTACAAAATACTGAGTTGTCAGGTGAAGAAGCAGAAGAAATTCATGCTTATATTTGCGATAAGGATGAAGTGCTCTTATCTAAAGTGCCTGTGCAGGATGTTGATACTGTACTAATGGATTTAGTTCAGGAGGTAACTGAGAATGTAGAGGATAGCCTGTTGTGGGTCGATGAACCCAGTAGCTGTGACCAGTTGTCACTTGAGAAGGAACCCGACGATAATAGTGAAAGTGGTTTAGCTGTAACTAGTGTTATGCCCGGTTTGGAGGCGCAGAATCGCTCATACTACAGTAATTTGGGTCATGTTCAGCAAACTAAATGTAATGAAGTCGTGCGGTGTTTCGATTTAAAATTAATAGACCGACTGGAAAAGGCAGCTGAAAATGTAATTCAGGAAACCCCTACACACTTTGACCTAAATGTAATGAAGACAGATGTCGATCACTTTATTTGGAGACAAATCCAAAAGGAACTATTTGATGAGTTTGAGGAACCACCTGTACAACCTAGAATAATCCACCCTAATAATATGTTGGGTATCAATGTACGTTGTCTCTTAGCCAGTGGAAGTGAGGTGAGTGCGATATCTCAGTCCTTCTTTAATGCATTACTTAGTAAAGACAAGCTTACCGTAATGAAGGTATCAGGACTAAGAATAATTGGTGCTACTGGCAAGGTGTCAGAAACGGTAAAACATGAAGCTTTGCTGCCCTTTAACATTAATGGTAATTTAATTGATCATCCATGCTTAATTGTAAATAATCTCAGTATTGAGGTTTTAATTGGGATAGATTTCTTGTCAAAATATCAGAGTGTTGTTGACTTTGAAAGAAGCCAGTTAAAAATGGTCTTGCCGATAACCGGAGTAATTACGGTACCTTTTATTGATAAACATGTAGCAACTAATGATGAAACTTGGGAGCTGCCTGTACGAGTTCTGAAAAATAGGAGATATTGGGACGAAGGTGTTAATCTTAGTAAAAGTAAGCTAAACACAGACGAGAAGAACTTAAAGGCTAGGGCAAATATAAGAAAAAGAGCATTGGAAGGAATAAGCGTCATGAAGCAAAAGCTGTACCCACCAGTTTTGAAATAGGTCAGTTAGTCCTTGTCAAGTACCAGGAAAAATCAAAGAAAATAAATGCAGAAACAAAGAAATTCATGTTCGTATACCAAGACCTTTCAGCATCATAGGAAAACCACATGCCAATGCATATAGGGTAGAGTACCCTAAGAGTAAAAAGCTATTAGGTCTCAGGAACGTGATCGACCTAAAGAAGTTCATAGGTAGTGAATGCTTTCTGCAGGGAGGAGGTTGTTCTGTAACCTCTACACAGTGTGGCAGCTGTGCAGTCCCAGCTGTGTGAGATCTTCTTTCCCATTTCAGATTTCACTCACTCTTCATCTTTTCTATCCACCTAAAATTTCGACCTCTTCTTTCCAACACATTAAATTTTCTGTTATGGTTATCAAGCCAATAATAAACTAATGAATTCTGTAGGGAGGAGATTGTTCTGTAACCTCTACACAGTGTGGCAGCTGTGCAGTCCCAGCTGTGTGAGATCTTCTTTCCTTTTCAGGTCTCACTCATTCTTCATCTTTCCTATCTACCAAAGTTTCGAGTCCTTCTTTGCAATACTAAAATTTTCTGTCATGGCTATCAAGCCATGAGTTTCTGTAACCATTCTATCCACCGATTAGTGAAGAAAATACTTAATGTGACAAACCTAACAGTGACATAAACAACAGAGAAGTATGATGTAATTTAGATACAAAGGTATTTGAGTAACAAGTATGTATAGAACCCTGGTAATATTATAAGTACAAAGTTGTTGTTTTATTGGAAATAGTTCACCAACAGTAATTTAAAAAGATATACAAATTCGTGTACAAGCAGGATCTGAAGTGGCAGTGAAACCTATTGTATGCTGTAGAGCTAACTAATTAATAGTAAAAGAGATTGCTTAGTGTTATGAAAAATATGCAGATAAGTTGTAAGAATGAACTCACCTTGTGTAGCAAGGAATGGCAGTGTAATAGAATTGAACAGTGTTTTTGGATGAGACGTGAAGGACACGTCCTTGAAATATTTATAAGGTTGGAGCTGGCCGTTGTTTGGTGTAGTGTGTGACAGGACACACCTACACGTATTGAGGTTATGAGTTGGAGGCGTGAATGCGACCACAGGTACCCTTATGTTAGATGAGACAGAGCAGCTCATGGTGTCCTATAGGTTTAAGGAATTTAGCATTACGCTCGGCCATAATTACTTAATGCAATTTAATGGTAGGTCGAGAGAGACTACCTGTGGTTTCAGCGTCCGATCGAGTGGAAATGGATTGCCACGTGAGCAAACTGATCAGCTGCAATACACTATAGATATGAAATAAATGTGCTATCCTATGCTTTAAATTTTAATGGAGTGAGTATTACTTAAGTTCATACACTAGCAAAGTAAGTAAGTACATAATTGCAAATGTGGAACTGACACAGCAGCAGAAGACCAATAAGTGGATTTAGTAGTCAACTAAACGTAGTGTGTTTTGAACATTCAGAACTGTACTATTACCACAAGTTACTCACATTTACAAAGAAGCTGAGAAGACAACTACTAATCAAATATACTCATACAATCTCGAAGAATAAGGTAATCGAAGATGAGTCAGCTAAGTAAATAAAATACAAATGTATCAAGAATGTACCGAACATTGGTTCAGTGTTCTGGCCCAGAAATATAAATTGAGATTAAATAGGATTCATGATTGTATGCCTTGAGCATAAATTTTCTCTAGTACGTGACTAACGGCGTTTTGAGCCATTTGCTTACCGATTTTATGACAGTTAAGTAACTGCGAGAGTAAAATTGAAAAAGTTCTGTTAACTTTGTTCCAGCAACATATTGAAAGACAAAATATATATATCCCCATTTCATTGTGACCCACCCTTGGATTTTAAATGAACAGAATCGAGGCTCTCTTTTTGTTTGTTCTACAGGACAAACCAGATAATGGCAGCCTGTTAGTTGCGTAAAAGTGTGGAGTGACTTGGACACCACTCATAGTGACCCCTCCCCTTTCCCCATGTAAGTTAGAGTGGATGTGAAGGATGCACACCATAGCAACTTCCCCCCCCCCCCCTCTACCCTTGTGAATGGAAGTGTAGAACGCCAGCCAAAGTGGCTACAACCACGTGTGGAAAAATTAAATTGTCATGACTTGTGAAATTTCCTTTTAGGTTTAGAAAAAACTGCTAAGATATAATTATCTGTTTATATATCTTGAATAACCATGTTATTTTCTTTGAATTAATGTATGTAAAAAAAATATTTACAGACAATTTAATGAATTTAAGATTTTCATAATTTTACATATTTTTAAGTGTTTGTCTGTCTAAGGCAATATGTATGCCAAAGTGTTTCATTGATTTCTGCTTAAATTTTGAGTGATAATGTTGCTTAAGAGGCAGTAAACATCCCAGCAATTTAAATAATTGAAGTAGGTAATAAGTTTTCTTTTAATATTTCTATATGTTTACATTTCAATTTTAATTTTTCATAGAGAGTTAAGCTGTACTCTTGATTCCCTTTTTATAATTAATTTTTTTTTCATTTACATTCAAAAAAATTAAGTAGAGGGTGATGTAGGGAAGCAGCATAGTCACGCCTTATAAAATTCACATCAGTCTTTCCATTGTGTGCCAGCCAGTCCGCTGTAACTAGCTCTGACGTCATAAATATTGCGCAATACTTTAAAATGAAGTAAATAACCTGAAACGTTTCTAGCATGTCAGGAGTAATACAAAATCAATATGTGTTGGATATCAGTTCAATAACTTTCACCATTTTCGAAATTTGTATGTTTTTCTGTAAAAATCATTGGCGCAACAGAAAAGAGCTAGAAACTTAAAAAATTATATTTAGATTCCTTTTGCATAATAATTTAGTAGAAACAGTATTCTGGATCTCACAAATTAAAATTTTAGTTGAAATTCATGATTTTCTGGTTTTTGTCTTAGAAATTAAGGAAGCAAGATGGATTAAGTAGGCGAATAAATAAAGCTAGGATGTTTAAATTTCAGTAGAAGGGAGATCCGCTATAATTATAAAAATGTGAGAAGTTTCAACAGAATAACTATAAAACTATAGCTATAACGTATCTCCAAAGAGCAAGTTCAGAGCTCGTCTACTGTGTGTAGTGTAATTAAATTAATTCTCTCGTCTAAATATTTGACTTAGCCACATCAGACTTTTATTATGATTACTTACTTGTGTGTTGATTGCACAATTAAATTGAAAGCTTCATCGGCCATCAGCAAAGGAAGCAATGATTTATTCGATAACTTAAAGTGGTGCATTACTAGCCCAGTGGCTAGTCGAGAGAGCAGATTTGATCAGGCGTTCCCTTAGCCGTCCGCACCGCGGCTTTATATGTAAGAACGCTGCGCAAGGAAGGAAGGCCCCAGTTCTCTCCAGACGCTGATTAGCGCACCACCTGTGCCGGGAGTCGGGGAGTCGCGTCGCGTCGGTATTGTTGATATAAACAGCCTCGGATGCAGTAATAAGTTACTCGGGATACGCGTAACCATGAAATCGTTTTCGAGTGGAGTGTTAATTTTGGGATGATGTTAATGATCTATCTTTAGTTTGCGTATGTCGTATTTTTACGTGCCGCCGCAGGACAGACATTCTACCATTATTAGCATGGCGTTTGATGAACATTATCATCAAATTATGGCGAGCATTCACTGAAACATTTAATTTGAACAGTTATAGTTGCATCAGCGCATTAGACTCTGAACTGCTCTGGTAGTGGGTTTGTGTGGATTCTTTCTGGTCTGTGACTTTCAGAATATAGTGAACATTTTAGGGAGAATGGTTTTTGATTATGAATTCCAGATAATCTCCTAATTCCTCAGAGCTATAAGCTGTAGCTATAAATGTATTTCTCAGATGAAGTGGGCACTAGGAATTCTAATTACAGGCTTCACGTTTTGCTAATCACTTTCTGGTTGCCAATAGTTTAGTTAGAGAGCCAGTGTTGAGAACGGCAAACAACAGCATTAAATAAATAATAGGAACATTAACAATTATTCCACCCGCCGCCCCACACACACACAGACTACTTTTAGCAAATAAAAGCAAACAAATCACGGCCCAGCATCCAACATGCGACTTCCTGCATGCCAACCCTAAACACTGTCCACTACATCAACTGCACAGCACTGAAGTACGTCTTGACAGAGGTGTGACGGGTCACATGATTACAGTGTTGTCTTACCGCCTATCTTTAACGTCCATTTGCTCCCCGAAATATGCGCAGGACGAAATTTTGTGAGAGACTTTTTTCTTTTGCTAGTAGTGAGATATCGCCCTGCGAAGTCAGAGTGCGCGAATTTTTATTCACCCCGTATAATTACAGGTGAACAGTACTGGAAAGCAATGTAGTGGCATGTGTCTGTCGATCGACGTGCAGCAGAGATTCAGGAGTGACGTCTCGATAAAGCAACAATAAAGAAACACTCGTGTAATAACAAAAAAATGGTTCAAATGGCTCTGAGCACTATGGGACTCAACTGCTGAGGTCATTAGTCCCCTAGAACTTAGAACTAGTTAAACCTAACTAACCTAAGGACATCACAAACATCCATGCCCGAGGCAGGATTCGAACCTGCGACCGTAGCGGTCGTGCGGTTCCAGACTGCAGCGCCTTTAACCGCACGGCCACTTCGGCCGGCGTGTAATAACAGTTGAATGTTTATTAGTCTCTGTTGGAGTACCAGACTTAATTCGACAACCGAAAATGAAGTAGCAGCGATCTGCAGTGGATGGTGCTCGACTTTGAACTTCACACCACATCCACTGACTCAAACTACAAATAAGCTGTCTCTGTGAGCACAATACACAGGTGACATTTGTCTCTTTGTGGTGCTGAGAGCAGGTACCCTATCGAGCATGCACGCCATATGAATTCCATACACACTGAAATGCCAGAGAAACTGGTATATGCATGCGTAATCAAATGCAGAGATACATATACAAGCAGAATACAGGGCTGCGGTCAGCAGCATCTATAAAAGACAACAAAGTGTCTGGCGCAGTTGTTAGATCGGTTACTGCACCTATAGTGGCGGGTTATCAGGATCTAAGTGAGTTTGAACGTGATGTTATAGTCGGCGCACGAGGTATGGGACACAGCACCTCCGGGGTAGTTATGAAATGGGGATTTTCCCGTACGACCATTTCACGAGTGTACTGTGAACATCAGGAATCCGGTAAAACATCAAATCTTCAACATCGCTGCGGCGGGAGATAGATCCTGCAAGAGATTGAACAGAGTCGTTGACCGTCACAGAAGTGCAACCCTTCCACAAATTTGCAGCAGATTTCAATGCTGTGGCATCAACTGGTGTCAGAGTGCGAACCATTCAACGAAACATTATCGACATGGGCTTTCGGAGCCGAAGGCCCACTCGTGTACCCTTGATGACTGCACGACACAAAGCTTTACGCCTCTCCTGGGCCCGTCAACACCGACATTGGGCTGTTGATGATTGGAAATATGTTGCCTGGTCGGACGAGTCTGATTTTAAATTGTATCGAGCAGATGGACGTGTACGTGTATGGAGACAGCCTCATGAATCCGTGGACCCCGCATGTTAGCAGGGGACTGTTCAAGCTGGTGGAGGCGCTGTAATGTTGTGGGGCGTGTGCAGATGGAGTGATACGGGACCCCTGATATGTCTAGATACGACTCTGACAGGTGACACGTACTTAACCATTCTGTCTGATCACCTGCATCCATTCATGTCCACTGTGCCTTCCGACGGACTTGGGCAATTCCAGCTGGACAGTGCGACAACCCGTACGTCCAGAATTGCTACAGAGTGGCTCCAGCAAAATTTATCTGAGTTTAAACACTTCTGCTGTCCACCAGACTCCTCAGACATGAATGTTATTGAGCATATCTGGGATGCCTTGCAACGTGCTGTTGAGAAGAGATCTCCACCCCCTCGTACTCTTACGGATTTATAGAGAGCTGTGCAGGATTCATGGTGTCAGTTCCCTCCAGCACTGCTTCAGACATTAGTCGAGTCCATGCCACGTCGTAGTGCGGCACTTCTGCGTTCTTGCGGGGACCCTACACGATGTTGGGCAGGTGTACTAATTTCTTTGGCTCTTCAGTGTAGAAGAAGCCGCCAGAAATTAATTCTCTCAGCTATGTCTTATAGAACGTGTAGGAGCAAGCTGTAAATCTACATAACAAAATTATCAGCAGCGCCTCCGTCTTATAAACTGCTCCTTTTGTTTGACTGTTTCCCAAAGAGTAACATTTATATACTGAGTGATTTAGCTGTCCTTACCGGTGTCGTTTTATGCAACCACATGAGAGATTTTCGTATTCTCTTGCCCGCTATGAGTAAACTATTAGTGCTACAGAAGAACTACGCAGGACCTTTTCGTAGGAGATTTAATGTATTGTAGTTTAATTTTGCACCAGATTACGTTCGCGTTAGAAGTCTTAGTTTTCGAGTTACTCAAGAAAAACCTGCAAAATGTCCTTCAAACGCACCCCCACTCTAACTTTCAAACCCTACCGGTAAGGATTTTTAGTACATTGTTCACGGTACTTCCTCCTACCACTGTATAAAAGCCCACATCTCGTGGTCGCGCGGTAGCGTTCTTGCTTCCCACGCACGGGTTCCCGGGTTCGATTCCCGGCGGGGTCAGGGATTTTCTCTGCCTCGTGATGGCTGGGTGTTGTGTGATGTCCTTAGGTTCGTTGGGTTTAAGTAGTTCTAAGTTCTAGGGGACTGATGACCATAGATGTTAAGTCCCATAGTTCTCAGAGCCATTTGAACTGTATAAAAATTTGCGACTGCACGAATTATTTCCAACACTCTACGTGTTTTTAGGCTTCATTTATTGGCCTTCTTACGCCACCGTCTTAGTCAGCCACAAACAAATTGTGAAATTGACGTTTGTTTAAGTGTTCCTAACAGTTTCGTGAATTTTAACAGCATAAAATAATCAATTACATCGTTGTTTCCGTCAAGCCTTCTGACTACGGAACTAATGTGCTTGTGAGGGTTAAGTTTGGATAGAATTGTCAACGTAATTAGTTTTAGCGTAAGTCTTTTTTCTTTCACAAGCTGCGACATTGTCGCGAATAAAACAGTGACCCGTATATATAATAAGTTTCCTTTAATTTACGTCTATGGTCACAAACGTTTTGTTAACAGATTACCGGTTTCGGTGTATAATGACCATCATCAGATCTGTTTTATAAAAACAAAATAGATTAGGACTTTGTTTTTATAAAACAGATCTGATGATGGTCATTATTGACCGAAACCGGTAATCTGTTAACAAAAAGTTTGTGACCATAGACGTAAATTAAATGAAACTCGTTTTTCTTTCATTGCCCTCACGGGCACGCTTAGATTAATAATGTTAGCGAAATAGCCGAATATGCTGGTGGCGAAATAGCCATTCAGTAGAGATAAAACGAGGTCAAATATCGGGAAAAGTTCGTGTAGTTACTAATTTTTGTACAGTGGTAAATGGAGGACGTTGCCAGGACCAACTATTACAAATCCTGACTGGTGAGGGATGAGTGTGGAGGTTGAGTTGCGTTTGAATGTCACTTTTGTAAGTTTTCCTTGAATAACTTGAAAAACGTGACCTCCAGCGAAAACGTATCCCAGTACAAAACTTAACAACATTAAATTTCCTACAAAAGCGTCCCGCTCATTTCTTCACTAGGACTAAAAGTTTGCACGTAGCGAGCAAGAGGAGATGAAAATCTAGCGCGGATTTTTGAAGACCAGATGTAGAATTGCGGGTTGCATAAAATGTCTTCGGTAGGCGCAACTGAGTCATCCTGTACATATTAATGAATAAAGACATGTGCACTAGAAACGTTGTTAACTGTCATGCTGCTAAAGAAGTTACTGTCCTTGATTATAGGTAATGAAATACGTTCAGTCTATTGAAAGAACAGGTTAGTATTTCTAACTTGTCAGCTGGTACTGATTTCTAGTCTTATGCACGGATATATCTTGTTAATAACTTTTTCTCGGAAGCCCAGACGAATAGATAAAAATCTGCGTGGAAGTTTCAAACGCTTTTACTTTCCTCGCGTTCTCGGAACTGCGATGGTGTTGCGCCAGGTGTGACTCGTGACTACGCTGCGGCAGGAATGTGTGCTCGCTTCGCGATGCGCGGCGAACTGGGCAAATTACGCAACATATTGCTACGCTGATCAGTAAGTAAACATTCATCTGCGGACCAAGACCGGTTCTCACGCTGCTGCATTTACAAAACAAGAATCGCTAGCTTGGCTTTGGCCCATGAGACGGGGTTAGAACTGCCACATTTCCCACACCAAAACTAGGTCCGTTGTAGCGTACGAGAAGATTCCGAGGTTCGACTGTTGGGTTTGAAAACATACACCACTTACATTCAATACAGCGCCTCTCACTGGTCCGTTGTAAGTCCTATAGCTATTCTCCAGAAAGAAATAGTAGGATGACAGGTCAAAGTCAACAGGTCAAAGCCTACCAGTGGCAGGACGCAATCAATACCTTCACTGCGCGATAACAACGGCGAAGGCACTAAAGCAGAGTTATTAAACACGATTTTTCGAAACTCCTTCACCAAATAAGACGAAGTAAATATTCCTGAATTCCAATCAAGAACAACTGCCAAGATGAGAAACATAGAAGTAGATATCCTGGGTGTAACAAAGCGGCTTAAATCACTTAATAAAGGCAAGGCCTCCGGCCCAGATTGTATACCAGTCAGGTTCCTCTCAGAGTATGCTGATAAAATAGCACCATATTTAGCAATTATATACAATCACTCGCTCACAGAAAGATCCGTACCTAAAGACTGGAAAATTGCTCAGGTCACACCAATACCCAAAAAGGGAAGTAGGAGTAATCCGCAGAATTACAGGCCTATATCACTAACGTCGATTTGCAGTAGGGTTTGAAATATATACCGTATTCGAACATTATGAAGTATCTCGAAGAAAACGATTTATTGCCACATAGTCAGCACGGATTCAGAAAATATCGTTCTTGTGAAACACAACGAGCTCCTTACAGTCATGAAGTAATTAGTACTATCGACAGGGGATGTCAAATTGATTCCATATTTTTAGATTTCCGGAAGGCTTTCGACACCGTTTCTCACAAGCGTCTTCTAACCAAACTGCATGCCTACGAATTATCGCCTCAGTTGTGCGACTGGATTCGTGATTTCCTGTCAGAAAGGTCACAGTTCGTAGTAATAGACGGGAAGTCATCGAGTAAAACAGAAGTAATATCCGGCATTCCCCAAGGAAGTGTTATAGGCCCTCTATTGTTCCTGATCTATAGTAACGACATAGGAGACAATCTGAGTAGCAGTCTTAGATTGTTTGCAGATGATGCTGTCATTTACCGTCTTGTAAAGTGATCAGATGATCAAAACGACTCGCAAAATGATTTACATAAGATATCTGTATGGTGCGAAAAGTGGCAATTGACCCTGAATAAGGAAAAGTGTGAAGTTATTCACATGAGTAGTAAAAGAAATCAGCTAAATTTCGATTAAGCGATAAGTCACTCAAATCTGAAGGCTGTAAATTCAACTAAATACTTAGGGACTACAATTACAAATAACCTAAATTGGAAAAATCACACAGATAATATTGTGGGTAGAGCAAACCAAAGACTGCGATTCATTAGCAGAACACTTAGAAGGTGTAACAGGTCTACTAAGGAGACTGCTTACACCACGCTTGTCCGCCCTATTCTGGAGTATTGCTGTGCGGTGTGGGATCCGCATCAGGTGGGACTGACGGATGACATCGAAAAGGTACAATGAAGGGCAGCTCGCTATGTATTAGCGCGAAATAGGGGAGATAGTGTCACAGACATGATACGTGAATTGGAGTGGCAATCTTTAAAACAAAGGCGTTTTTCCTTGCGACGGGAGCTTTTCATGAAATTTCAATCACCAGTTTTCTTCTCCGATTGCGAAAACATTCTGTTGCCACTACATAGGGAGAAATGATCATCACGATAAAATAAGAGAAATCAGGGCTCGCACAGAAAAATTTAAGTGCTCGTTTTTCCCGCGTGCCGTTCGAGAGTGGAACGGCAGAGAGACAGCTTAAAGGTAATTCATTGAACCCTCTGCCAGGCACTTTATTGTGAATAGCAGAGTAATCACGTAGATGTAGAGCTTCCACTAAAACCAGTGAAGTTTGTTGGCTTGAGTTACAGCTCACCAAGTCCGCCACTTTCATTAAACACCACTTCCAACTATCTAATGGCTCCACAATCCCACACGAAGCCGTTTTCAAACAGTGTCGTCGAACATACGCCTACAACTATCGTTACAGTGCGGAAGCGCTGAAACAAATAAGTCTGAAAAGGCCTGACGCAGGATCCGGTTTGGGCGGGTGCAGAGGGGGGCGGGGGGGGGGGGGGGGGTCTTGGTTCTCGGTTCCTATCGGAGCTAGGAACATGGGTAAAACGTTTTTAGTTCAGCCCGTGTCGCCTTACTATAACTATGTTACAATGTGCTAAGAGTTTGAACGACGATCCAGCCAAACTGTGATAATCGATTAATTACTTCTGCAAAGATTTCAATTGGGCTGAAAATAATGCTCAGCCAATGGCACCACTTGTGTGCACTGTTTGGACTGAAACGTCTCCTTAGAAAAATTAGTGAATTACTGTCCTGGTAAACCCCTTACGTTATTTGATCTTCAAACAGCTGAGCTGAACTGAACGTACTCAGACATTTCTCTCTTTACTTATTCTGATCAACACTAAACTGACATACAATATTTTTAGCGCAACGTAATCTGACTTTCAAAAAATCCCTACAAAAGAATGGCCCTGACTAACAATAACCTATACCTTTCATGAATCACTTACCTCACAAAAATCTTCGTTACTCGAATTACTGCAATACAGCGAGCGCCACCACTGCCAGCTAAATAAAAGATTCTAACTACTGAAGTCACTAACTACTGATAGGCATAGTTAGCAAATGAAAACTTTGATAGAGAACAAACAATGTATTTACCTTAACAGTACTCAAAAGTAAATACAGGGTGTTTCAAAAATGACCGGTATATTTGAAACGGCAATAAAAACTAAACGAGCAGCGATAGAAATACACCGTTTGTTGCAATATGCTTGGGACAACAGTGCATTTTCAGGCGGACAAACTTTCGAAATTACAGTAGTTACAATTTTCAACAACAGATGGCGCTGCAAGTGATGTGAAAGATATAGAAGACAACGCAGTCTGTGGGTGCGCCATTCTGTACGTCGTCTTTCTGCTGTAAGCGTGTGCTGTTCACAACGTGCAAGTGTGCTGTAGACAACATGGTTTATTCCTTAGAACAGAGGATTTTTCTGGTGTTGGAATTCCACCGCCTAGAACACAGTGTTGTTGCAACAAGACGAAGTTTTCAACGGAGGTTTAATGTAACCAAAGGACCGAAAAGCGATACAATAAAGGATCTGTTTGAAAAATTTCAACGGACTGGGAACGTGACGGATGAATGTGCTGGAAAGGTAGGGCGACCGCGTACGGCAACCACAGAGGGCAACGCGCAGCTAGTGCAGCAGGTGATCCAACAGTGGCCTCGGGTTTCCGTTCGCCGTGTTGCAGCTGCGGTCCAAATGACACCAACGTCCATGTATCGTCTCGTGCGCCAGAGTTTACACCTCTATCCATACAAAATTCAAACGCGGCAACCCCTCAGCGCCGCTACCATTGCTGCACGAGAGACATTCGCTAACGATATAGTGCACAGGATTGATGACGGCGATATGCATGTGGGCAGCATTTGGTTTACTGACGAAGCTTATTTTTACCTGGACGGCTTCGTCAATAAACAGAATTGGCGCATATGGGGAACCGAAAAGCCCCATGTTGCAGTCCCATCGTCCCTGCATCCTCAAAAAGTACTGGTCTGGGCCGCCATTTCTTCTAAAGGAATCATTGGCCCATTTTTCAGATCCGAAACGATTACTGCATCACGCTATCTGGACGTTCTTCGCGAATTTGTGGCGGTACAAACTGCCTTAGACGACACTGCGAACACCTCGTGGTTTATGCAAGATGGTGTCCGGCCACATCGCACGGCCGACGTCTTTAATTTCCTGAATAAATATTTCGATGATCGTGTGATTGCTTTGGGCTATCCGAAACATACAGGAGGCGGCGTGGATTGGCCTCCCTATTCGCCAGACATGAACCCCTGTGACTTCTTTCTGTGGGGACACTTGAAAGACCAGGTGTACCGCCAGAATCCAGGAACAACTGAACAGCTAAAGCAGTACATCTCATCTGCATGTGAAGCCATTCCGCCAGACACGTTGTCAAAGGTTTCGGGTAATTTCATTCAGAGACTACGCCATATTATTGCTACGCATGGTGGATATGTGGAAAATATCGTACTATAGAGTTTCCCAGACCGCAGCGCCATCTGTTGTTGAAAATTGTAACTACTGTAATTTCGAAAGTTTTTCTGCCTGAAAATGTACACCCTGTATATATATATATCAGTTCATGACATCCAGTCTTACAAATTTACTGTCTCTGATGGACACACGTCCAGATCATCCGCTCTCAAAACTCCGCCATCTCTCTCCTCACATCCACCACTGCTGGCGGCTCACCTCCAACTGCGCAACGCTACGCGCTGTTCACATCCAACTGCCCAACACTACAATAGCGACTATTTCAACAATGCCCACCAGCCACAGACTGCACACAGCACAGCCAGTGATTTTCATACAGAGCGCTACATGGCGTTACCAACATAAAAACCTAAACAGCCTACTTACAGGATTTTACGTGCAAAAACTCGCCATTTCTATGGTTTAAACTTGTTCGCAACGGTTCAAACTTTGCAGGTAGGTAGATAAACAGATATAGCCAAAAAGAAATTATTTTATCCAATAATCTTTATCCATTGTCTAGATACGATTTTTTAAATTCGAGCTAAATGAAACACGTAAAATCCATTCTTACGTGATCTGAAAGCGTGGAAACGGTTTAAAGCGATTCAAATAAATAAAAAAAATGTATTCCCCTCCCCCACGCAGATCCTGTATGACGTCATTCTGTTCCCCCACCTCCTCCTTTCCCTCGTAACGGATACCGATGCTCTACACCTCCTGTAAACTCGATCCTCCTCACCCGCTTGTCTCACCGTCCTCTCCCGGCCCCGCCCGCTGCCGCACCTGTATCTCCACATCCCAAATGCTCTCCATCTCTCCAGCCTCCTTACCCTCTCCCAAGGTGGCTTCTGCCAGCTACCCCTCCCTGATCATGCCCTCCTCCCCTCCATCTACCCCTCCTACCAACTTTGATCCTCCCCTCCCACTTCCTGTGTTGTTTCCTTTGGGCACCCTCCCTCCCTTCTCTCTCCTTTTCCCTCCATCCCCCCCTCCTCTACACCTCTTCCACCAAGCTTCCCCTACCCCCCTCCTCCCTTCCTTCCTCCCCCTTATCTCTCCTGCCCTTGGCATCTCTGCTCTCCCCTCTCCCATACCCCTCCTCCTCTCTTGGCAGGTCCCCGGACTCGTACAAGCACAGTGGACATTCGTGTGTCGGAGATCATCGCCATCAGTGTCTCGTGTGTGTGCCTTCGTGTTTGTGTTTAGTGTTCTTTCGCCGTCCCGCCCCACCATTCATCTGTGCCATCGCAGTCGTCAGTGTTTGTGTGCCGTGTCAACAGGTTTTAGTGTTTTTTCTTGTCCAGTGTGAACGGCTTCGTGTACATTGTTTTCTGTGTCTTCATATTTTTGCCCGCCATTTGTATTGTATCATCTGTACTTCCCTTATGTCTTATATTGTACCACTCGAGGCTGAAGAGCAGCGTACTATGCTGCTGACAGCCCACCTTTGTACTAGGTGTTTAAAATAACAATAAAGAAAAAAAAAGATATTCCATGGGCCCCATGGTTAACCTGCGAGGTCACATTACTGCCAAGGGTTATGTGGCTAGTTTGGGTGATGAGCTCCATCTCGTGGTACAATGTTTGTTCACAAATAGTGACGATGTTCCAAGATGACAGGACACCAGTTCACACAGTTCACATAGTGCAGAACTGGTTTTGTGAGCAGGAGGATGAACTGACGCAACTCCCAAGGCCGCCACAGTCGCCAGATCTCAAAACTGTTGAGCCTTTGTAGTCTGCTTTGGAGAGAAGGGTGCGTGGTCGCTATCAACCTCCATCATTGTTACCTGAAGCTGCCACTATTTTGCTGAAAGAATGGCTTAAGATTTCCGTGAAAACCGTACAGAACCTGTATTTATCCATTCCGAGACGACTGGAAGCTGTTTTGAATACAACATGGTAATGTGTTGTATTTTTGGTGTTTTCACATTTTTATCCACTCCCTGTATGAATTTATCCCAAAAGTCCCGAAATACATGGGCTATAGAACAACTCAGACGTAGGAAAGTTACTGCTTCTTCGTTTGGAAACGAAGGATCTTACTATAACATCAAAACTTTTTTTTATCTCACAGCAGGTAAGCAAACCTCAAAATTTCAGGGAGTTAACGTGATTATACGTAGATGGTAATATGACAGAAGAAGTTTGGCAGCTTTCTGCAGACAAATCTCCCATTCCCGTCTCTCTATAAAGAGTGATAGGTTTCAAACACAGGAGCTCCCAGATTGCTTGTGGCAGGGATAATTCCTTCCCTGTATTGTGACATATAAGAGAAACAATAGCACTGTGTGTCTCTTAACTGTAGGATTTTATCTTACACTTCTACATTATACATGAATCTTGGCGAACAGGTCTGTTGTAATCACAGGTATTGTCTTTCGTTGGCTTCGCTTGAGAGTTAGTTGCACTCGTTGTAACCGAGCGTATTTAATTGTAAGAGAACAGGTCTGTACAATAACAGAAAGCTCAGTCTAGTATAACATTTCTCTAACTACTCGTAATAATGGGGTTGATCATAGTTACTCTTTATCTGCTGCATTCGTGGTCCTGAGTACATTTATAGTCACTGTAAAACAACTACTGGAGAGTTGATTAAGTTTCATAGTTTTTTATTATACTTTCAAAATAAAATTAAAGTATTACAAAGGCAAACAAAACTTACAATACAAAAGGAGCAGCTACATGCTCACTGCTCAAAAAACAAAACCAGACTGACTCTCTATGCCAACATGGCAATCATTATTTATAATTTCTTAACAATCCAGAATAATCCTTGGCATTGTTTAAAATTATTATTTCATTAGTTAACAATTAAAACTCTCATCCTAAAACAAATGACATATTTTAATGATTACCTAGATTCTTATATATTAAACACATGAGTGAATTCTAATCTTTATATAAGTTGAAGCAAGTATAACCGCTTAGATATCAAATGTTAACAATACACTTGTTAAATTTACTAATTACAGAAGATTCATATCACATAAAATGTTCCTACCAATTAACAGACTTCTACACGTTAGTGTAATCAAGATTCCGTAATTATTTCCTTCATAACTGTTTCACAAGTACATATTTCCATACACCTCTATGTCAGAAACTACTGTTTATGGTTAAAATGTACGCGTTTTTATTAGTTTTGATTGGACTGTTACGTTTCACTAGGTACGAGTGTACTGTGCGTTAGTGTAGTAAGATGGAAATAACGTAAGCATTTCTGGTCAGACAAATACAAGGTAATATCTACATCAGAGACACAGAGTGAGTTACTGTGGATAGGATTATTCTCATCAGAATCAACAGCAAGTCAATGCCAACAGCAATAGTTCAGGTATACGTCACAAGAAAAAGATGAAGATACTGAAAAAATATGAGAGGATATTAAACGCGTAATTCATAAATAAAGGTGGATAAAAATCTTACATCCACTAGCGACTGGAATTCTGTAGTGGGGCAAGATATAGCAGACAGAAATGGGGGAGAAAGTGGGAACGGTAGTAGGAGAGGAGAAAGTCTAATTAAGTTCTAGAAGAGATTTCAGCCAATAATAGAGAGTACAGTATTCAAAAATCACAAGAGGAGGAGGTATACTTGCAAAAGGCCTGGAGACACGGGAAGAATCCAGTAGGTTTCCACCACTGACACAGATGCCGAAATCAAATATTAGCTTTTAAGACATGATGAGGAGTAGATATAGACTCAGATCACTAGTTAGTAATGATAAACAGTAGCCTGAAGATTAAGAGCATCATCACCAAGAATCAGTGTGGAAAGAAGTGGGATACTAAAGTATTGAGGAACGATTAAGTTCATTTGAAGTGCTCTGGGGCTGTAGGTACTCTGATAATGGATACACTAG